>NC_088334.1:39240000-39932500 GCF_036884655.1 Musa acuminata AAA Group
TGTCCGGTACGCGGTCGGCCTCGTGGGCATCGGAGGGATCCGACAATGGCGATTACGAGATCGTTCGAGAGGTTTCGGGGCTCCGGTCGTCGATGCGCCGTCCGCGACGTGCACAAAGGCGAGGGACGACGCACACAAAACCAGTGCGATCATACCAGCACTAAAGCACCGGATCCCATCAGAACTCCGAAGTTAAGCTTGCTTGGGCGAGAGTAGTACTAGAATGGGTGACCCCCTGGGAAGTCCTTGTGTTGCACTCCTTTTTGCGCCCCGAGCGGCCAAAAGACTTACTTAAAACTCTCTTTTAAGCTTTTCAATTTTTCCAGCATTATGGCCAACAATAAATATGTCATTAACATATATATAGCAGGAGAATAATGAAATCATCATCTAAAAATTTCTTCATAAAACATACAATGACCAGACATGGTTCTAGGATGGGTGACCCCCTGGGAAGTCCTCGTGTTGCACTCCTTTTTGCGCCCCGAGCGGCCAAAACCTCTCCCGTCGACCTCCGAGGCGATGGTTTTGGGCCTCGGAATTTGCCGTGACCGCTACGCAGTCAGTCTCGTGGGGCTCGGAGAGAGCTTTACGGAATGGGGGCCGCAATAGCGATTCCGAGTTCGTTCGAGAAAGTCCCGATGGTTTCGGCGCGCGCTTGCCGTGTCCGGTACGCGGTCGGCCTCGTGGGCATCGGAGGGATCCGACAATGGCGATTACGAGATTGTTCGAGAGGTTTCGGGGCTCCGGTCGTCGATGCGCCGTCCGCGACGTGCACAAAGGCGAGGGACGACGCACACAAAACGAGTGCGATCATACCATCACTAAAGCAACGGATCCCATCAGAACTCCGAAGTTAAGCTTGCTTGGGCGAGAGTAGTACTAGGATGGGTGACCCTCTGGGAAGTCCTCGTGTTGCACTCCTTTTTGCGCCCCGAGCGGCCAAAAGACTTACTTAAAACTCTCTTTTAAGCTTTTCAATTTTTCCAGCATTATGGCCAACAATAAATATGTCATTAACATATATATAGCAGGAGAATAATGAAATCATCATCTAAAAATTTCTTCATAAAACATACAATGACCAGACATGGTTCTAGGATGGGTGACCCCCTGGGAAGTCCTCGTGTTGCACTCCTTTTTGCGCCCCGAGAGGCCAAAACCTCTCCCGTCGACCTCCGAGGCGATGGTTTTGGGCCTCGGAATTTGCCGTGACCGCTACGCAGTCAGTCTCGTGGGGCTCGGAGAGAGCTTTCCGGAATAGGGCCGCAATAGCGATTCCGAGTTCGTTCGAGAAAGTCCCGATGGTTTCGGCGCGCGCTTGTCGTGTCCGGTACGCGGTCGGCCTCGTGGGCATCGGAGGGATCCGACAATGGCGATTACGAGATCGTTCGAGAGGTTTCGGGGCTCCGGTCGTCGATGCGCCGTCCGCGACGTGCACAAAGGCGAGGGACGACGCACACAAAACCAGTGCGATCATACCAGCACTAAAGCACCGGATCCCATCAGAACTCCGAAGTTAAGCTTGCTTGGGCGAGAGTAGTACTAGAATGGGTGACCCCCTGGGAAGTCCTCGTGTTGCACTCCTTTTTGCGCCCCGAGCGGCCAAAAGACTTACTTAAAACTCTCTTTTAAGCTTTTCAATTTTTCCAGCATTATGGCCAACAATAAATATGTCATTAGCATATATATAGCAGGAGAATAATGAAATCATCATCTAAAAATTTCTTCATAAAACATACAATGACCAGACATGGTTCTAGGATGGGTGACCCCCTGGGAAGTCCTCGTGTTGCACTCCTTTTTGCGCCCCGAGCGGCCAAAACCTCTCCCGTCGACCTCCGAGGCGATGGTTTTGGGCCTCGGAATTTGCCGTGACCGCTACGCAGTCAGTCTCGTGGGGCTCGGAGAGAGCTTTCCGGAATGGGGCCGCAATAGCGATTCCGAGTTCGTTCGAGAAAGTCCCGATGGTTTCGGCGCGCGCTTGTCGTGTCCGGTACGCGGTCGGCCTCGTGGGCATCGGAGGGATCCGACAATGGCGATTACGAGATCGTTCGAGAGGTTTCGGGGCTCCGGTCGTCGATGCGCCGTCCGCGACGTGCACAAAGGCGAGGGACGACGCACACAAAACCAGTGCGATCATACCAGCACTAAAGCACCGGATCCCATCAGAACTCCGAAGTTAAGCTTGCTTGGGCGAGAGTAGTACTAGAATGGGTGACCCCCTGGGAAGTCCTTGTGTTGCACTCCTTTTTGCGCCCCGAGCGGCCAAAAGACTTACTTAAAACTCTCTTTTAAGCTTTTCAATTTTTCCAGCATTATGGCCAACAATAAATATGTCATTAACATATATATAGCAGGAGAATAATGAAATCATCATCTAAAAATTTCTTCATAAAACATACAATGACCAGACATGGTTCTAGGATGGGTGACCCCCTGGGAAGTCCTCGTGTTGCACTTCTTTTTGCGCCCCGAGCGGCCAAAACCTCTCCCGTCGACCTCCGAGGCGATGGTTTTGGGCCTCGGAATTTGCCGTGACCGCTACGCAGTCAGTCTCGTGGGGCTCAGAGAGAGCTTTCCGGAATGGGGCCGCAATAGCGATTCCGAGTTCGTTCGAGAAAGTCCCGATGGTTTCGGCGCGCGCTTGCCGTGTCCGGTACGCGGTCGGCCTCGTGGGCATCGGAGGGATCCGACAATGGCGATTCCGAGATCGTTCGAGAGGTTTCGGGGCTCCGGTCGTCGATGCGCCGTCCGCGACGTGCACAAAGGCGAGGGACGACGCACACAAAACGAGTGCGATCATACCAGCACCGGATCCCATCAGAACTCCGAAGTTAAGCGTGCTTGGGCGAGAGTAGTACTAGGATGGGTGACCCCCTGGGAAGTCCTCGTGTTGCACTCCTTTTTGCGCCCTGAGCGGCCAAAAGACTTACTTAAAACTCTCTTTTAAGCTTTTCAATTTTTCCAGCATTATGGCCAACAATAAATATGTCATTAACATATATATAGCAGGAGAATAATGAAATCATCATCTAAAAATTTCTTCATAAAACATACAATGACCAGACATGGTTCTAGGATGGGTGACCCCCTGGGAAGTCCTCGTGTTGCACTCCTTTTTGCGCCCCGAGCGGCCAAAACCTCTCCCGTCGACCTCCGAGGCGATGGTTTTGGGCCTCGGAATTTGCCATGACCGCTACGCAATCAGTCTCGTGGGGCTCGGAGAGAGCTTTCCGGAATGGGGCCGCAATAGCGATTCCGAGTTCGTTCGAGAAAGTCCCGATGGTTTCGGCGCGCGCTTGCCGTGTCCGGTACGCGGTCGGCCTCGTGGGCATCGGAGGGATCCGACAATGGCGATTCCGAGATCGTTCGAGAGGTTTCGGGGCTCCGGTCGTCGATGCGCCGTCCGCGACGTGCACAAAGGCGAGGGACGACGCACACAAAACGAGTGCGATCATACCAGCACTAAAGCACCGGATCCCATCAGAACTCCGAAGTTAAGCCTGCTTGGGCGAGAGTAGTACTAGGATGGGTGACCCCCTGGGAAGTCCTCGTGTTGCACTCCTTTTTGCGCCCCGAGCGGCCAAAAGACTTACTTAAAACTCTCTTTTAAGCTTTTCAATTTTTCCAGCATTATGGCCAACAATAAATATGTCATTAACATATATATAGCAGGAGAATAATGAAATCATCATCTAAAAATTTCTTCATAAAACATACAATGACCAGACATGGTTCTAGGATGGGTGACCCCCTGGGAAGTCCTCGTGTTGCACTCCTTTTTGCGCCCCGAGAGGCCAAAACCACTCCCGTCGACCTCCGAGGCGATGGTTTTGGGCCTCGGAATTTGCCGTGACCGCTACGCAGTCAGTCTCGTGGGGCTCGGAGAGAGCTTTCCGGAATAGGGCCGCAATAGCGATTCCGAGTTCGTTCGAGAAAGTCCCGATGGTTTCGGCGCGCGCTTGTCGTGTCCGGTACGCGGTCGGCCTCGTGGGCATCGGAGGGATCCGACAATGGCGATTACGAGATCGTTCGAGAGGTTTCGGGGCTCCGGTCGTCGATGCGCCGTCCGCGACGTGCACAAAGGCGAGGGACGACGCACACAAAACCAGTGCGATCATACCAGCACTAAAGCACCGGATCCCATCAGAACTCCGAAGTTAAGCTTGCTTGGGCGAGAGTAGTACTAGAATGGGTGACCCCCTGGGAAGTCCTCGTGTTGCACTCCTTTTTGCGCCCCGAGCGGCCAAAAGACTTACTTAAAACTCTCTTTTAAGCTTTTCAATTTTTCCAGCATTATGGCCAACAATAAATATGTCATTAACATATATATAGCAGGAGAATAATGAAATCATCATCTAAAAATTTCTTCATAAAACATACAATGACCAGACATGGTTCTAGGATGGGTGACCCCCTGGGAAGTCCTCGTGTTGCACTCCTTTTTGCGCCCCGAGCGGCCAAAACCTCTCCCGTCGACCTCCGAGGCGATGGTTTTGGGCCTCGGAATTTGCCGTGACCGCTACGTAGTCAGTCTCGTGGGGCTCGGAGAGAGCTTTCCGGAATGGGGCCGCAATAGCGATTCCGAGTTCGTTCGAGAAAGTCCCGATGGTTTCGGCGCGCGCTTGTCGTGTCCGGTACGCGGTCGGCCTCGTGGGCATCGGAGGGATCCGACAATGGCGATTACGAGATCGTTCGAGAGGTTTCGGGGCTCCGGTCGTCGATGCGCCGTCCGCGACGTGCACAAAGGCGAGGGACGACGCACACAAAACCAGTGCGATCATACCAGCACTAAAGCACCGGATCCCATCAGAACTCCGAAGTTAAGCTTGCTTGGGCGAGAGTAGTACTAGAATGGGTGACCCCCTGGGAAGTCCTTGTGTTGCACTCCTTTTTGCGCCCCGAGCGGCCAAAAGACTTACTTAAAACTCTCTTTTAAGCTTTTCAATTTTTCCAGCATTATGGCCAACAATAAATATGTCATTAACATATATATAGCAGGAGAATAATGAAATCATCATCTAAAAATTTCTTCATAAAACATACAATGACCAGACATGGTTCTAGGATGGGTGACCCCCTAGGAAGTCCTCGTGTTGCACTCCTTTTTGCGCCCCGAGCGGCCAAAACCTCTCCCGTCGACCTCCGAGGCGATGGTTTTGGGCCTCGGAATTTGCCGTGACCGCTACACAGTCAGTCTCGTGGGGCTCGGAGAGAGCTTTCCGGAATGGGGCCGCAATAGCGATTCCGAGTTCGTTCGAGAAAGTCTCGATGGTTTCGGCGCGCGCTTGCCGTGTCCGGTACGCGGTCGGCCTCGTGGGCATCGGAGGGATCCGACAATGGCGATTCCGAGATCGTTCGAGAGGTTTCGGGGCTCCGGTCGTCGATGCGCCGTCCGCGACGTGCACAAAGGCGAGGGACGACGCACACAAAACGAGTGCGATCATACCAGCACCGGATCCCATCAGAACTCCGAAGTTAAGCGTGCTTGGGCGAGAGTAGTACTAGGATGGGTGACCCCCTGGGAAGTCCTCGTGTTGCACTCCTTTTTGCGCCCTGAGCGGCCAAAAGACTTACTTAAAACTCTCTTTTAAGCTTTTCAATTTTTCCAGCATTATGGCCAACAATAAATATGTCATTAACATATATATAGCAGGAGAATAATGAAATCATCATCTAAAAATTTCTTCATAAAACATACAATGACCAGACATGGTTCTAGGATGGGTGACCCCCTGGGAAGTCCTCGTGTTGCACTCCTTTTTGCGCCCCGAGCGGCCAAAACCTCTCCCGTCGACCTCCGAGGCGATGGTTTTGGGCCTCGGAATTTGCCATGACCGCTACGCAATCAGTCTCGTGGGGCTCGGAGAGAGCTTTCCGGAATGGGGCCGCAATAGCGATTCCGAGTTCGTTCGAGAAAGTCCCGATGGTTTCGGCGCGCGCTTGCCGTGTCCGGTACGCGGTCGGCCTCGTGGGCATCGGAGGTATCCGACAATGGCGATTCCGAGATCGTTCGAGAGGTTTCGGGGCTCCGGTCGTCGATGCGCCGTCCGCGACGTGCACAAAGGCGAGGGACGACGCACACAAAACGAGTGCGATCATACCAGCACTAAAGCACCGGATCCCATCAGAACTCCGAAGTTAAGCCTGCTTGGGCGAGAGTAGTACTAGGATGGGTGACCCCCTGGGAAGTCCTCGTTTTGCACTCCTTTTTGCGCCCCGAGCGGCCAAAAGACTTACTTAAAACTCTCTTTTAAGCTTTTCAATTTTTCCAGCATTATGGCCAACAATAAATATGTCATTAACATATATATAGCAGGAGAATAATGAAATCATCATCTAAAAATTTTTCATAAAACATACAATGACCAGACATGGTTCTAGGATGGGTGACCCCCTGGGAAGTCCTCGTGTTGCACTTCTTTTTGCGCCCCGAGCGGCCAAAACCTCTCCCGTCGACCTCCGAGGCGATGGTTTTGGGCCTCGGAATTTGCCGTGACCGCTACGCAGTCAGTCTCGTGGGGCTCGGAGAGAGCTTTCCGGAATGGGGCCGCAATAGCGATTCCGAGTTCGTTCGAGAAAGTCCCGATGGTTTCGGCGCGCGCTTGTCGTGTCCGGTACGCGGTCGGCCTCGTGGGCATCGGAGGGATCCGACAATGGTGATTCCGAGATCGTTCGAGAGGTTTCGGGGCTCCGGTCGTCGATGCGCCGTCCGCGACGTGCACAAAGGCGAGGGACGACGCACACAAAACGAGTGCGATCATACCAGCACTAAAGCACCGGATCCCATCAGAACTCCGAAGTTAAGCATGCTTGGGCGAAAGTAGTACTAGGATGGGTGACCCCCTGGAAGTCCTCGTGTTGCACTCCTTTTTGCGCCCCGAGCGGCCAAAAGACTTACTTAAAACTCTCTTTTAAGCTTTTCAATTTTTCCAGCATTATGGCCAACAATAAATATGTCATTAACATATATATAGCAGGAGAATAATGAAATCATCATCTAAAAATTTCTTCATAAAACATACAATGACCAGACATGGTTCTAGGATGGGTGACCCCCTGGGAAGTCCTCGTGTTGCACTCCTTTCTGCGCCCCGAGCGGCCAAAACCTCTCCCGTCGACCTCCGAGGCGATGGTTTTGGGCCTCGGAATTTGTCGTGACCGCTACGCAGTCAGTCTCGTGGGGCTCGGAGAGAGCTTTCCGGAATGGGGCCGCAATAGCGATTCCGAGTTCGTTCGAGAAAGTCCCGATGGTTTCGGCGCGCGCTTGCCGTGTCCGGTACGCGGTCGGCCTCGTGGGCATCGGAGGGATCCGACAATGGCGATTCCGAGATCGTTCGAGAGGTTTCGGGGCTCCGGTCGTCGATGCGCCGTCCGCGACGTGCACAAAGGCGAGGGACGACGCACACATAACGATTTCGATCATACCAGCACTAAAGCACCGGATCCCATCAGAACTCCGAAGTTAAGCTTGCTTGGGCGAGAGTAGTACTAGGATGGGTGACCCCCTGGGAAGTCCTCGTGTTGCACTCCTTTTTGCGCCCCGAGCGGCCAAAAGACTTACTTAAAACTCTCTTTTAAGCTTTTCAATTTTTCCAGCATTATGGCCAACAATAAATATGTCATTAACATATATATAGCAGGAGAATAATGAAATCATCATCTAAAAATTTCTTCATAAAACATACAATGACCAGACATGGTTCTAGGATGGGTGACCCCCTGGTAAGTCCTCGTGTTGCACTCCTTTCTGCGCCCCGAGCGGCCAAAACCTCTCCCGTCGACCTCCGAGGCGATGGTTTTGGGCCTCGGAATTTGCCATGACCGCTACGCAGTCAGTCTCGTGGGGCTCGGAGGGAGCTTTCCGGAATGGGGCCGCAATAGCGATTCCGAGTTCGTTCGAGAAAGTCCCGATGGTTTCGGCGCGCGCTTGCCATGTCCGGTACGCGGTCGGCCTCGTATGCATCGGAGGGATCCGACAATGGCGATTCCGAGATCGTTCGAGAGGTTTCGGGGCTCCGGTCGTCGATGCGCCGTCCGCGACGTGCACAAAGGCGAGGGACGACGCACACAAAACGAGTGCGATCATACCAGCACTAAAGTACCGGATCCCATCAGAACTCCGAAGTTAAGCCCGCTTGGGCGAGAGTAGTACTAGGATGGGTGACCCCCTGGGAAGTCCTCGTGTTGCACTCCTTTTTGCGCCCCGGGCGGCCAAAAGACTTACTTAAAACTCTCTTTTAAGCTTTTCAATTTTTCCAGCATTATGGCCAACAATAAATATGTCATTAACATATATATAGCAGGAGAATAATGAAATCATCATCTAAAAATTTCTTCATAAAACATACAATGACCAGACATGGTTCTAGGATGGGTGACCCCTTGGGAAGTCCTCGTGTTGCACTCCTTTTTGCGCCCCGAGCGGCCAAAACCTCTCCCGACGACCTCCGAGGCGATGGTTTTGGGCCTCGGAATTTGCCGTGACCGCTACGCCGTCAGTCTCGTGGGGCTCGGAGAGAGCTTTCCGGAATGGGGCCGCAATAGCGATTCCGAGTTCGTTCGAGAAAGTCCCGATGGTTTCGGCGCGCGCTTGCCGTGTCCGGTACGCGGTCGGCCTCGTGGGCATCGGAGGGATCCGACAATGGCGATTCCGAGATCGTTCGAGAGGTTTCGGGGCTCCGGTCGTCGATACGCCGTCCGCGACGTGCACATAGGCGAGGGACGACGCACACAAAACGAGTGCGATTATACCAGCACTAAAGCACTGGATCCCATCAGAACTCCGAAGTTAAGCCTGCTTGGGCGAAAGTAGTACTAGGATGGGTGACCCCCTGTGAAGTCCTCGTGTTGCACTACTTTTTGCGCCCCGAGCGGCCAAAAGACTTACTTAAAACTCTCTTTTAAACTTTTCAATTTTTCCAGCATTATGGCCAACAATAAATATGTCATTAACATATATATAGCAGGAGAATAATGAAATCATCATCTAAAAATTTCTTCATAAAACATACAATGACCAGACATGGTTCTAGGATGGGTGACCCCCTGGGAAGTCCTCGTGTTGCACTCCTTTTTGCGCCCCGAGCGGCCAAAACCTCTCCCGTCGACCTCCGAGGCGATGGTTTTGGGCCTCGGAATTTGCCGTGACCGCTACGCAGTCAGTCTCGTGGGGCTCGGAGAGAGCTTTACGGAATGGGGGCCGCAATAGCGATTCCGAGTTCGTTCGAGAAAGTCCCGATGGTTTCGGCGCGCGCTTGCCGTGTCCGGTACGCGGTCGGCCTCGTGGGCATCGGAGGGATCCGACAATGGCGATTACGAGATCGTTCGAGAGGTTTCGGGGCTCCGGTCGTCGATGCGCCGTCCGCGACGTGCACAAAGGCGAGGGACGACGCACACAAAACCAGTGCGATCATACCATCACTAAAGCAACGGATCCCATCAGAACTCCGAAGTTAAGCTTGCTTGGGCGAGAGTAGTACTAGGATGGGTGACCCCCTGGGAAGTCCTCGTGTTGCACTCCTTTTTGCGCCCCGAGCGGCCAAAAGACTTACTTAAAACTCTCTTTTAAGCTTTTCAATTTTTCCAGCATTATGGCCAACAATAAATATGTCATTAACATATATATAGCAGGAGAATAATGAAATCATCATCTAAAAATTTCTTCATAAAACATACAATGACCAGACATGGTTCTAGGATGGGTGACCCCCTGGGAAGTCCTCGTGTTGCACTCCTTTTTGCGCCCCGAGAGGCCAAAACCTCTCCCGTCGACCTCCGAGGCGATGGTTTTGGGCCTCGGAATTTGCCGTGACCGCTACGCAGTCAGTCTCGTGGGGCTCGGAGAGAGCTTTCCGGAATAGGGCCGCAATAGCGATTCCGAGTTCGTTCGAGAAAGTCCCGATGGTTTCGGCGCGCGCTTGTCGTGTCCGGTACGCGGTCGGCCTCGTGGGCATCGGAGGGATCCGACAATGGCGATTACGAGATCGTTCGAGAGGTTTCGGGGCTCCGGTCGTCGATGCGCCGTCCGCGACGTGCACAAAGGCGAGGGACGACGCACACAAAACCAGTGCGATCATACCAGCACTAAAGCACCGGATCCCATCAGAACTCCGAAGTTAAGCTTGCTTGGGCGAGAGTAGTACTAGAATGGGTGACCCCCTGGGAAGTCCTCGTGTTGCACTCCTTTTTGCGCCCCGAGCGGCCAAAAGACTTACTTAAAACTCTCTTTTAAGCTTTTCAATTTTTCCAGCATTATGGCCAACAATAAATATGTCATTAACATATATATAGCAGGAGAATAATGAAATCATCATCTAAAAATTTCTTCATAAAACATACAATGACCAGACATGGTTCTAGGATGGGTGACCCCCTGGGAAGTCCTCGTGTTGCACTCCTTTTTGCGCCCCGAGCGGCCAAAACCTCTCCCGTCGACCTCCGAGGCGATGGTTTTGGGCCTCGGAATTTGCCGTGACCGCTACGCAGTCAGTCTCGTGGGGCTCGGAGAGAGCTTTCCGGAATGGGGCCGCAATAGCGATTCCGAGTTCGTTCGAGAAAGTCCCGATGGTTTCGGCGCGCGCTTGTCGTGTCCGGTACGCGGTCGGCCTCGTGGGCATCGGAGGGATCCGACAATGGCGATTACGAGATCGTTCGAGAGGTTTCGGGGCTCCGGTCGTCGATGCGCCGTCCGCGACGTGCACAAAGGCGAGGGACGACGCACACAAAACCAGTGCGATCATACCAGCACTAAAGCACCGGATCCCATCAGAACTCCGAAGTTAAGCTTGCTTGGGCGAGAGTAGTACTAGAATGGGTGACCCCCTGGGAAGTCCTTGTGTTGCACTCCTTTTTGCGCCCCGAGCGGCCAAAAGACTTACTTAAAACTCTCTTTTAAGCTTTTCAATTTTTCCAGCATTATGGCCAACAATAAATATGTCATTAACATATATATAGCAGGAGAATAATGAAATCATCATCTAAAAATTTCTTCATAAAACATACAATGACCAGACATGGTTCTTGGATGGGTGACCCCCTGGGAAGTCCTCGTGTTGCACTCCTTTTTGCGCCCCGAGCGGCCAAAACCTCTCCCGTCGACCTCCGAGGCGATGGTTTTGGGCCTCGGAATTTGCCGTGACCGCTACGCAGTCAGTCTCGTGGGGCTCGGAGAGAGCTTTCCGGAATGGGGCCGCAATAGCGATTCCGAGTTCGTTCGAGAAAGTCCCGATGGTTTCGGCGCGCGCTTGCCGTGTCCGGTACGCGGTCGGCCTCGTGGGCATCGGAGGGATCCGACAATGGCGATTCCGAGATCGTTCGAGAGGTTTCGGGGCTCCGGTCGTCGATGCGCCGTCCGCGACGTGCACAAAGGCGAGGGACGACGCACACAAAACGAGTGCGATCATACCAGCACTAAAGCACCGGATCCCATCAGAACTCCGAAGTTAAGCCTGCTTGGGCGAGAGTAGTACTAGGATGGGTGAGCCCCTGGGAAGTCCTTGTGTTGCACTCCTTTTTGCGCCCCGAGCGGCCAAAAGACTTACTTAAAACTCTCTTTTAAGCTTTTCAATTTTTCCAGCATTATGGCTAACAATAAATATGTCATTAACATATATATAGCAGGAGAATAATGAAATCATCATCTAAAAATTTCTTCATAAAACATACAATGACCAGACATGGTTCTAGGATGGGTGACCCCCTGGGAAGTCCTCGTGTTGCACTCCTTTTTGCGCCCCGAGCGGCCAAAACCTCTCCCGTCGACCTCCGAGGCGATGGTTTTGGGCCTCGGAATTTGTCGTCGATGCGCCGTCCGCGACGTGCACAAAGGCGAGGGACGACGCACACAAATCGAATGCGATCATACCAGCACTAAACCACCGGATCCCATCACCCGACCCCCTGGGAAGTCCTCGTGTTGCACTCGTTTTTGCGCCCCGAGCAGCCAAAAGACTTACTTAAAACTCTCTTTTAAGCTTTTCAATTTTTCCAGCATTATGGCCAACAATAAATATGTCATTAACATATATATAGCAGGAGAATAATGAAATCATCATCTAAAAATTTCTTCATAAAACATACAATGACCAGACATGGTTCTAGGATGGGTGACCCCCTGGGAAGTCCTCGTGTTGCACTCCTTTCTGCGCCCCGAGCCGCCAAAACCTCTCCCGTCGACCTCCGAGGCGATGGTTTTGGGCCTCGGAATTTGCCGTTACCGCTACGCAGTCAGTCTCGTGGGGCTCGGAGAGAGCTTTCCGGAATGGGGCAGCAATAGCGATTCCGAGTTCGTTCGAGAAAGTCCCGATGGTTTCGGCGCGCGCTTGCCATGTCCGGTACGCGGTCGGCCTCGTATGCATCGGAGGGATCCGACAATGGCGATTCCGAGATCGTTCGAGAGGTTTCGGGGCTCCGGTCGTCGATGCGCCGTCCGCGACCTGCACAAAGGCGAGGGACGACGCACACAAAATGAGTGCGATCATACCAGCACTAAAGTACCGGATCCCATCAGAACTCCGAAGTTAAGCCTGCTTGGGCGAGAGTAGTACTAGGATGGGTGACCCCCTGGGAAGTCCTCGTGTTGCACTCCTTTTTGCGCCCCGGGCGGCCAAAAGACTTACTTAAAACTCTCTTTTAAGCTTTTCAATTTTTCCAGCATTATGGCCAACAATAAATATGTCATTAACATATATATAGCAGGAGAATAATGAAATCATCATCTAAAAATTTCTTCATAAAACATACAATGACCAGACATGGTTCTAGGATGGGTGACCCCTTGGGAAGTCCTCGTGTTGCACTCCTTTTTGCGCCCCGAGCGGCCAAAACCTCTCCTGATGACCTCCGAGGCGATGGTTTTGGGCCTCGGAATTTGCCGTGACCGCTACGCAGTCAGTCTCGTGGGGCTCGGAGAGAGCTTTCCGGAATGGGGCCGCAATAGCGATTCCGAGTTCGTTCGAGAAAGTCCCGATGGTTTCGGCGCGCGCTTGCCGTGTCCGGTACGCGGTCGGCCTCGTGGGCATCGGAGGGATCCGACAATGGCGATTCCGAGATCGTTCGAGAGGTTTCGGGGCTCCGGTCGTCGATGCGCCGTCCGCGACGTGCACAAAGGCGAGGGACGACGCACACAAAACGAGTGCGATCATACCAGCACTAAAGCACCGGATCCCATCAGAACTCCGAAGTTAAGCCTGCTTGGGCGAGAGTAGTACTAGGATGGGTGAGCCCCTGGGAAGTCCTTGTGTTGCACTCCTTTTTGCGCCCCGAGCGGCCAAAAGACTTACTTAAAACTCTCTTTTAAGCTTTTCAATTTTTCCAGCATTATGGCTAACAATAAATATGTCATTAACATATATATAGCAGGAGAATAATGAAATCATCATCTAAAAATTTCTTCATAAAACATACAATGACCAGACATGGTTCTAGGATGGGTGACCCCCTGGGAAGTCCTCGTGTTGCACTCCTTTTTGCGCCCCGAGCGGCCAAAACCTCTCCCGTCGACCTCCGAGGCGATGGTTTTGGGCCTCGGAATTTGTCGTCGATGCGCCGTCCGCGACGTGCACAAAGGCGAGGGACGACGCACACAAATCGAATGCGATCATACCAGCACTAAACCACCGGATCCCATCACCCGACCCCCTGGGAAGTCCTCGTGTTGCACTCGTTTTTGCGCCCCGAGCAGCCAAAAGACTTACTTAAAACTCTCTTTTAAGCTTTTCAATTTTTCCAGCATTATGGCCAACAATAAATATGTCATTAACATATATATAGCAGGAGAATAATGAAATCATCATCTAAAAATTTCTTCATAAAACATACAATGACCAGACATGGTTCTAGGATGGGTGACCCCCTGGGAAGTCCTCGTGTTGCACTCCTTTCTGCGCCCCGAGCGGCCAAAACCTCTCCCGTCGACCTCCGAGGCGATGGTTTTGGGCCTCGGAATTTGCCGTTACCGCTACGCAGTCAGTCTCGTGGGGCTCGGAGAGAGCTTTCCGGAATGGGGCCGCAATAGCGATTCCGAGTTCGTTCGAGAAAGTCCCGATGGTTTCGGCGCGCGCTTGCCATGTCCGGTACGCGGTCGGCCTCGTATGCATCGGAGGGATCCGACAATGGCGATTCCGAGATCGTTCGAGAGGTTTCGGGGCTCCGGTCGTCGATGCGCCGTCCGCGACCTGCACAAAGGCGAGGGACGACGCACACAAAATGAGTGCGATCATACCAGCACTAAAGTACCGGATCCCATCAGAACTCCGAAGTTAAGC
Source organism: Musa acuminata AAA Group (assembly GCF_036884655.1). Classification (NCBI taxonomy): domain Eukaryota; kingdom Viridiplantae; phylum Streptophyta; class Magnoliopsida; order Zingiberales; family Musaceae; genus Musa; species Musa acuminata. The sequence goes on from NC_088334.1 coordinate 39,254,271, forward strand.
CTGCTTGGGCGAGAGTAGTACTAGGATGGGTGACCCCCTGGGAAGTCCTCGTGTTGCACTCCTTTTTGCGCCCCGGGCGGCCAAAAGACTTACTTAAAACTCTCTTTTAAGCTTTTCAATTTTTCCAGCATTATGGCCAACAATAAATATGTCATTAACATATATATAGCAGGAGAATAATGAAATCATCATCTAAAAATTTCTTCATAAAACATACAATGACCAGACATGGTTCTAGGATGGGTGACCCCTTGGGAAGTCCTCGTGTTGCACTCCTTTTTGCGCCCCGAGCGGCCAAAACCTCTCCCGATGACCTCCGAGGCGATGGTTTTGGGCCTCGGAATTTGCCGTGACCGCTACGCCGTCAGTCTCGTGGGGCTCGGAGAGAGCTTTCCGGAATGGGGCCGCAATTGCGATTCCGAGTTCGTTCGAGAAAGTCCCGATGGTTTCGGCGCGCGCTTGCCGTGTCCGGTACGCGGTCGGCCTCGTGGGCATCGGAGGGATCCGACAATGGCGATTCCGAGATCGTTCGAGAGGTTTCGGGGCTCCGGTCGTCGATACGCCGTCCGCGACGTGCACATAGGCGAGGGACGACGCACACAAAACGAGTGCGATTATACCAGCACTAAAGCACTGGATCCCATCAGAACTCCGAAGTTAAGCCTGCTTGGGCGAAAGTAGTACTAGGATGGGTGACCCCCTGTGAAGTCCTCGTGTTGCACTACTTTTTGCGCCCCGAGCGGCCAAAAGACTTACTTAAAACTCTCTTTTAAACTTTTCAATTTTTCCAGCATTATGGCCAACAATAAATATGTCATTAACATATATATAGCAGGAGAATAATGAAATCATCATCTAAAAATTTCTTCATAAAACATACAATGACCAGACATGGTTCTAGGATGGGTGACCCCCTGGGAAGTCCTCGTGTTGCACTCCTTTTTGCGCCCCGAGCGGCCAAAACCTCTCCCGTCGACCTCCGAGGCGATGGTTTTGGGCCTCGGAATTTGCCGTGACCGCTACGCAGTCAGTCTCGTGGGGCTCGGAGAGAGCTTTACGGAATGGGGGCCGCAATAGCGATTCCGAGTTCGTTCGAGAAAGTCCCGATGGTTTCGGCGCGCGCTTGCCGTGTCCGGTACGCGGTCGGCCTCGTGGGCATCGGAGGGATCCGACAATGGCGATTACGAGATCGTTCGAGAGGTTTCGGGGCTCCGGTCGTCGATGCGCCGTCCGCGACGTGCACAAAGGCGAGGGACGACGCACACAAAACCAGTGCGATCATACCATCACTAAAGCAACGGATCCCATCAGAACTCCGAAGTTAAGCTTGCTTGGGCGAGAGTAGTACTAGGATGGGTGACCCCCTGGGAAGTCCTCGTGTTGCACTCCTTTTTGCGCCCCGAGCGGCCAAAAGACTTACTTAAAACTCTCTTTTAAGCTTTTCAATTTTTCCAGCATTATGGCCAACAATAAATATGTCATTAACATATATATAGCAGGAGAATAATGAAATCATCATCTAAAAATTTCTTCATAAAACATACAATGACCAGACATGGTTCTAGGATGGGTGACCCCCTGGGAAGTCCTCGTGTTGCACTCCTTTTTGCGCCCCGAGAGGCCAAAACCTCTCCCGTCGACCTCCGAGGCGATGGTTTTGGGCCTCGGAATTTGCCGTGACCGCTACGCAGTCAGTCTCGTGGGGCTCGGAGAGAGCTTTCCGGAATGGGGCCGCAATAGCGATTCCGAGTTCGTTCGAGAAAGTCCCGATGGTTTCGGCGCGCGCTTGTCGTGTCCGGTACGCGGTCGGCCTCGTGGGCATCGGAGGGATCCGACAATGGCGATTACGAGATCGTTCGAGAGGTTTCGGGGCTCCGGTCGTCGATGCGCCGTCCGCGACGTGCACAAAGGCGAGGGACGACGCACACAAAACCAGTGCGATCATACCAGCACTAAAGCACCGGATCCCATCAGAACTCCGAAGTTAAGCTTGCTTGGGCGAGAGTAGTACTAGAATGGGTGACCCCCTGGGAAGTCCTCGTGTTGCACTCCTTTTTGCGCCCCGAGCGGCCAAAAGACTTACTTAAAACTCTCTTTTAAGCTTTTCAATTTTTCCAGCATTATGGCCAACAATAAATATGTCATTAACATATATATAGCAGGAGAATAATGAAATCATCATCTAAAAATTTCTTCATAAAACATACAATGACCAGACATGGTTCTAGGATGGGTGACCCCTTGGGAAGTCCTCGTGTTGCACTCCTTTTTGCGCCCCGAGCGGCCAAAACCTCTCCCGTCGACCTCCGAGGCGATGGTTTTGGGCCTCGGAATTTGCCGTGACCGCTACGCAGTCAGTCTCGTGGGGCTCGGAGAGAGCTTTCCGGAATGGGGCCGCAATAGCGATTCCGAGTTCGTTCGAGAAAGTCCCGATGGTTTCGGCGCGCGCTTGCCGTGTCCGGTACGCGGTCGGCCTCGTGGGCATCGGAGGGATCCGACAATGGCGATTCCGAGATCGTTCGAGAGGTTTCGGGGCTCCGGTCGTCGATGCGCCGTCCGCGACGTGCACAAAGGCGAGGGACGACGCACACAAAACGAGTGCGATCATACCAGCACTAAAGCACCGGATCCCATCAGAACTCCGAAGTTAAGCTTGCTTGGGCGAGAGTAGTACTAGGATGGGTGACCCCCTGGGAAGTCCTCGTGTTGCACTCCTTTTTGCGCCCCGAGCGGCCAAAAGACTTACTTAAAACTCTCTTTTAAGCTTTTCAATTTTTCCAGCATTATGGCCAACAATAAATATGTCATTAACATATATATAGCAGGAGAATAATGAAATCATCATCTAAAAATTTCTTCATAAAACATACAATGACCAGACATGGTTCTTGGATGGGTGATCCCCTGGGAAGTCCTCGTGTTGCACTCCATTTTGCGCCCCGAGCGGCCAAAACCTCTCCCGTCGACCTCCGAGGCGATGGTTTTGGGCCTCGGAATTTGCCGTGACCGCTACGCAGTCAGTCTCGTGGGGCTCGGAGAGAGCTTTCCGGAATGGGGCCGCAATAGCGATTCCGAGTTCGTTCGAGAAAGTCCCGATGGTTTCGGCGCGCGCTTGCCGTGTCCGGTACGCGGTCGGCCTCGTGGGCATCGGAGGGATCCGACAATGGCGATTCCGAGATCGTTCGAGAGGTTTCGGGGCTCCGGTCGTCGATGCGCCGTCCGCGACGTGCACAAAGGCGAGGGACGACGCACACAAAACGAGTACGATCATACCAGCACTAAAGCACCGGATACCATCAGAACTCCGAAGTTAAGCCTGCTTGGGCGAGAGTAGTACTAGGATGGGTGACCCCCTGGGAAGTCCTCGTGTTGCACTCCTTTTTGCGCCCCGAGCGGCCAAAAGACTTACTTAAAACTCTCTTTTAAGCTTTTCAATTTTTCCAGCATTATGGCTAACAATAAATATGTCATTAACATATATATAGCAGGAGAATAATGAAATCATCATCTAAAAATTTCTTCATAAAACATACAATGACCAGACATGGTTCTAGGATGGGTGACCCCCTGGGAAGTCCTCGTGTTGCACTCCTTTTTGCGCCCCGAGCGGCCAAAACCTCTCCCGTCGACCTCCGAGGCGATGGTTTTGGGCCTCGGAATTTGCCGTGACCGCTACGCAGTCAGTCTCGTGGGGCTCGGAGAGAGCTTTCCGGAATGGGGCCGCAATAGCGATTCCGAGTTCGTTCGAGAAAGTCCCGATGGTTTCGGCGCGCGCTTGCCGTGTCCGGTACGCGGTCGGCCTCGTGGGCATCGGAGGGATCCGACAATGGCGATTCCGAGATCGTTCGAGAGGTTTCGGGGCTCCGGTCGTCGATGCGCCGTCCGCGACGTGCACAAAGGCGAGGGACGACGCACACAAAACGAGTGCGATCATACCAGCACTAAAGCACCGGATCCCATCAAAACTCCGAAGTTAAGCGTGCTTGGGCGAAAGTAGTACTAGGATGGTTGACCCCCTTGGAAGTCCTCGTGTTGCACTCCTTTTTGCGCCCCGAGCGGCCAAAAGACTTACTTAAAACTCTCTTTTAAGCTTTTCAATTTTTCCAGCATTATGGCCAACAATAAATATGTCATTAACATATATATAGCAGGAGAATAATGAAATCATCATCTAAAAATTTCTTCATAAAACATACAATGACTAGACATGGTTCTAGGATGGGTGACCCCCTGGGAAGTCCTCGTGTTGCACTCCTTTTTGCGCCCCGAGAGGCCAAAACCTCTCCCGTCGACCTCCGAGGCGATGGTTTTGGGCCTCGGAATTTGCCGTGACCGCTACGCAGTCAGTCTCGTGGGGCTCGGAGAGAGCTTTCCGGAATGGGGCCGCAATAGCGATTCCGAGTTCGTTCGAGAAAGTCCCGATGGTTTCGGCGCGCGCTTGCCGTGTTCGGTACGCGGTCGGCCTCGTGGGCATCGGAGGGATCCGACAATGGCGATTCCGAGATCGTTCGAGAGGTTTCGGGGCTCCGGTCGTCGATGCGCCGTCCGCGACGTGCACAAAGGCGAGGGACGACGCACACAAAACCATTGCGATCATACCAGCACTAAAGCACCGGATCCCATCAGAACTCCGAAGTTAAGCGTGCTTGGGCGAGAGTAGTAATAGGATGGGTGACCCCCTGGAAGTCCTCGTGTTGCACTCCTTTTTGCGCCCCGAGCGGCCAAAAGACTTACTTAAAACTCTCTTTTAAGCTTTTCAATTTTTCCAGCATTATGGCCAACAATAAATATGTCATTAACATATATATAGCAGGAGAATAATGAAATCATCATCTAAAAATTTCTTCATAAAACATACAATGACCAGACATGGTTCTAGGATGGGTGACCCCCTGGGAAGTCCTCGTGTTGCACTCCTTTTTGCGCCCCGAGCGGCCAAAACCTCTCCCGTCGACCTCCGAGGCGATGGTTTTGGGCCTCGGAATTTGCCGTGACCGCTACGCAGTCAGTCTCGTGGGGCTCGGAGAGAGCTTTCCGGAATGGGGCCGCAATAGCGATTCCGAGTTCGTTCGAGAAAGTCCCGATGGTTTCGGCGCGCGCTTGCCGTGTCCGGTACGCGGTCGGCCTCGTGGGCATCGGAGGGATCCGACAATGGCGATTCCGAGATCGTTCGAGAAGTTTCGGGGCTCCGGTCGTCGATGCGCCGTCCGCAACGTGCACAAAGGCGAGGGACGACGCACACAAAACGAGTGCGATCATACCAGCACTAAAGCACCGGATCCCATCAGAACTCCGAAGTTAAGCCTGCTTGGGCGAGAGTAGTACTAGGATGGGTGACCCCCTGGGAAGTCCTCCTGTTGCACTCCTTTTTGCGCCCCGAGCAGCCAAAAGACTTACTTAAAACTCTCTTTTAAGCTTTTCAATTTTTCCAGCATTATGGCCAACAATAAATATGTCATTAACATATATATAGCAGGAGAATAATGAAATCATCATCTAAAAATTTCTTCATAAAACATACAATGACCAGACATGGTTCTAGGATGGGTGACCCCCTGGGAAGTCCTCGTGTTGCACTCCTTTCTGCGCCCCGAGCGGCCAAAACCTCTCCCGTCGACCTCCGAGGCGATGGTTTTGGGCCTCGGAATTTGCCGTGACCGCTACGCAGTCAGTCTCGTGGGGCTCGGAGAGAGCTTTTCGGAATGGGGCCGCAATAGCGATTCCGAGTTCGTTCGAGAAAGTCCCGATGGTTTCGGCGCGCGCTAGCCGTGTCCGGTACGCGGTCTGCCTCGTGGGCATCGGAGGGATCCGACAATGGCGATTCCGAGATCGTTCGAGAGGTTTCGGGGCTCCGGTCGTCGATGCGCCGTCCGCGACGTGCACAAAGGCGAGGGACGACGCAAACAAAACGAGTGCGATCATACCAGCACTAAAGCACCGGATCCCATCAGAACTCCGAAGTTAAGCGTGCTTGGGCGAGAGTAGTACTAGGATGGGTGACCCTTTGGGAAGTCCTCGTGTTGCACTCCTTTTTGCGCCCCGAGCGGCCAAAAGACTTACTTAAAACTCTCTTTTAAGCTTTTCAATTTTTCCAGCATTATGGCCAACAATAAATATGTCATTAACATATATATAGCAGGAGAATAATGAAATCATCATCTAAAAATTTCTTCATAAAACATACAATGACCAGACATGGTTCTTGGATGGGTGACCCCCTGGGAAGTCCTCGTGTTGCACTCCTTTTTGCGCCCCGAGCGGCCAAAACCTCTCCCGTCGACCTCCGAGGCTATGGTTTTGGGCCTCGGAATTTGCCGTGACCGCTACGCAGTCAGTCTCGTGGGGCTCGGAAAGAGCTTTCCGGAATGGGGCCGCAATAGCGATTCCGAGTTCGTTCGAGAAAGTCCCGATGGTTTCGGCGCGCGCTTGCCGTGTCCGGTACGTGGTCGGCCTCGTGGGCATCGGAGGGATCCGACAATGGCGATTCCGAGATCGTTCGAGAGGTTTCGGGGCTCCGGTCGTCGATGCGCCGTCCGCGACGTGCACAAAGGCGAGGGACGACGCACACAAAACGAGTGCGATCATACCAGCACTAAAGCACCGGATCCCATCAGAACTCCGAAGTTAAGCCTGCTTGGGCGAGAGTAGTACTAGGATGGGTGACCCCCTTGGAAGTCCTCGTGTTGCACTCCTTTTTGCGCCCCGAGCGGCCAAAAGACTTACTTAAAACTCTCTTTTAAGCTTTTCAATTTTTCCAGCATTATGGCCAACAATAAATATGTCATTAACATATATATAGCAGGAGAATAATGAAATCATCATCTAAAAATTTCTTCATAAAACATACAATGACCAGACATGGTTCTTGGATGGGTGACCCCCTGGGAAGTCCTCGTGTTGCACTCCTTTTTGCGCCCCGAGCGGCCAAAACCTCTCCCGTCGACCTCCGAGGCGATGGTTTTGGGCCTCGGAATTTGTCGTCGATGCGCCGTCCGCGACGTGCACAAAGGCGAGGGACGACGCAAACAAAACGAGTGCGATCATACCAGCACTAAAGCACCGGATCCAATCAGAACTCCGAAGTTAAGCGTTCTTGGGCGAAAGTAGTACTAGGATGGGTGACCCCTTGGGAAGTCCTCTTGTTTCACTCTTTTTTGCGCCCCGAGCGGCCAAAAGACTTACTTAAAACTCTCTTTTAAGCTTTTCAATTTTTCCAGCATTATGGCCAACAATAAATATGTCATTAACATATATATAGCAGGAGAATAATGAAATCATCATCTAAAAATTTCTTCATAAAACATACAATGACCAGACATGGTTCTAGGATGGGTGACCCCCTGGGAAGTCCTCGTGTTGCACTCCTTTCTGCGCCCCGAGCGGCCAAAACCTCTCCCGTCGACCTCCGAGGCGATGGTTTTGGGCCTCGGAATTTGCCGTGACCGCTACGCAGTCAGTCTCGTGGGGCTCGGAGAGAGCTTTCCGGAATGGGGCCGCAATAGCGATTCCGAGTTCGTTCGAGAAAGTCCCGATGGTTTCGGCGCGCGCTTGCCGTGTCCGGTACGCGGTCGGCCTCGTGGGCATCGGAGGGATCCGATAATGGCGATTACGAGATCGTTCGAGAGGTTTCGGGGCTCCGGTCGTCGATGCGCCGTCCGCGACGTGCACAAAGGCGAGGGACGACGCACACAAAACGAGTGCGATCATACCAGCACTAAAGCACCGGATCACATCAGAACTCCAAATTTAAGCCTGCTTGGGCGAGAGTAGTACTAGGATGGGTGACCCCCTGGGAAGTCCTCGTGTTGCACTCCTTTTTGCGCCCCGAGCGGCCAAAAGACTTACTTAAAACTCTCTTTTAAGCTTTTCAATTTTTCCAGCATTATGGCCAACAATAAATATGTCATTAACATATATATAGCAGGAGAATAATGAAATCATCATCTAAAAATTTCTTCATAAAACATACAATGACCAGACATGGTTCTAGGATGGGTGACCCCCTGGGAAGTCCTCGTGTTGCACTCCTTTTTGCGCCCCGAGCGGCCAAAACCTCTCCCGTCGACCTCCGAGGCGATGGTTTTGGGCCTCGGAATTTGCCGTGACCGCTACGCAGTCAGTCTCGTGGGGCTCGGAGAGAGCTTTCCGGAATGGGGCCGCAATAGCGATTCCGAGTTCGTTCGAGAAAGTCCCGATGGTTTCGGCGCGCGCTTGCCGTGTCCGGTACGCGGTCGGCCTCGTGGGCATCGGAGGGATCCGACAATGGCGGTTCCGAGATCGTTCGAGAGGTTTCGGGGCTCCGGTCGTCGATGCGCCGTCCGCGACGTGCACAAAGGCGAGGGACGACGCACACAAAACGAGTGCGATCATACCAGCACTAAAGCACCGGATCCCATCAGAACTCCGAAGTTAAGCCTGCTTGGGCGAGAGTAGTACTAGGATGGGTGACCCCCTGGGAAGTCCTCGTGTTGCACTCCTTTTTGCGCCCCGAGCGGCCAAAAGACTTACTTAAAACTCTCTTTTAAGCTTTTCAATTTTTCCAGCATTATGGCCAACAATAAATATGTCATTAACATATATATAGCAGGAGAATAATGAAATCATCATCTAAAAATTTCTTCATAAAACATACAATGACCAGACATGGTTCTAGGATGGGTGACCCCCTGGGAAGTCCTCGTGTTGCACTCCTTTCTGCGCCCCGAGCGGCCAAAACCTCTCCCGTCGACCTCCGAGGCGATGGTTTTGGGCCTCGGAATTTGCCGTGACCGCTACGCAGTCAGTCTCGTGGGGCTCGGAGAGAGCTTTCCGGAATGGGGCCGCAATAGCGATTCCAAGTTCGTTCGAGAAAGTCCCGATGGTTTCGGCGCGCGCTTGCCGTGTCCGGTACGCGGTCGGCCTCGTGGGCATCGGAGGGATCCGATAATGGCGATTACGAGATCGTTCGAGAGGTTTCGGGGCTCCGGTCGTCGATGCGCCGTCCGCGACGTGCACAAAGGCGAGGGACGACGCACACAAAACGAGTGCGATCATACCAGCACTAAAGCACCGGATCCCATCAGAACTCCGAAGTTAAGCCTGCTTGGGCGAGAGTAGTACTAGGATGGGTGACCCCCTGGGAAGTCCTCGTGTTGCACTCCTTTTTGCGCCCCGAGCGGCCAAAAGACTTACTTAAAACTCTCTTTTAAGCTTTTCAATTTTTCCAGCATTATGGCCAACAATAAATATGTCATTAACATATATATAGCAGGAGAATAATGAAATCATCATCTAAAAATTTCTTCATAAAACATACAATGACCAGACATGGTTCTAGGATGGGTGACCCCCTGGGAAGTCCTCGTGTTGCACTCCTTTTTGCGCCCCGAGCGGCCAAAACCTCTCCCGTCGACCTCCGAGGCGATGGTTTTGGGCCTCGGAATTTGCCGTGACCGCTACGCAGTCAGTCTCGTGGGGCTCGGAGAGAGCTTTCCGGAATGGGGCCGCAATAGCGATTCCGAGTTCGTTCGAGAAAGTCCCGATGGTTTCGGCGCGCGCTTGCCGTGTCCGGTACGCGGTCGGCCTCGTGGGCATCGGAGGGATCCGACAATGGCGGTTCCGAGATCGTTCGAGAGGTTTCGGGGCTCCGGTCGTCGATGCGCCGTCCGCGACGTGCACAAAGGCGAGGGACGACGCACACAAAACGAGCGCGATCATACCAGCACTAAAGCACCGGATCCCATCAGAACTCCGAAGTTAAGCCTGCTTGGGCGAGAGTAGTACTAGGATGGGTGACCCCCTGGGAAGTCCTCGTGTTGCACTCCTTTTTGCGCCCCGAGCGGCCAAAAGACTTACTTAAAACTCTCTTTTAAGCTTTTCAATTTTTCCAGCATTATGGCTAACAATAAATATGTCATTAACATATATATAGCAGGAGAATAATGAAATCATCATCTAAAAATTTCTTCATAAAACATACAATGACCAGACATGGTTCTAGGATGGGTGACCCCCTGGGAAGTCCTCGTGTTGCACTCCTTTTTGCGCCCCGAGCGGCCAAAACCTCTCCCGTCGACCTCCGAGGCGATGGTTTTGGGCCTCGGAATTTGCCGTGACCGCTACGCAGTCAGTCTCGTGGGGCTCGGAGAGAGCTTTCCGGAATGGGGCCGCAATAGCGATTCCGAGTTCGTTCGAGAAAGTCCCGATGGTTTCGGCGCGCGCTTGCCGTGTCCGGTACGCGGTCGGCCTCGTGGGCATCGGAGGGATCCGACAATGGCGATTCCGAGATCGTTCGAGAGGTTTCGGGGCTCCGGTCGGCGATGCGCCGTCCGCGACGTGCACAAAGGCGAGGGACGACGCACACAAAAAGAGTTCGATCATACCAGCACTAAAGCACCGGATTCCATCAGAACTCCGAAGTTAAGCGTGTTTGGGCGAGAGTAGTACTAGGATGGGTGACCCCCTGGGAAGTCCTCTTGTTTCACTCTTTTTTGCGCCCCGAGCGGCCAAAAGACTTACTTAAAACTCTCTTTTAAGCTTTTCAATTTTTCCAGCATTATGGCCAACAATAAATATGTCATTAACATATATATAGCAGGAGAATAATGAAATCATCATCTAAAAATTTCTTCATAAAACATACAATGACCAGACATGGTTCTTGGATGGGTGACCCCCTGGGAAGTCCTCGTGTTGCACTCCTTTTTGCGCCCCGAGCGGCCAAAACCTCTCCCGTCGACCTCCGAGGCGATGGTTTTGGGCCTCGGAATTTGTCGTCGATGCGCCGTCCGCGACGTGCACAAAGGCGAGGGACGACGCACACAAACCGAGTGCGATCATACCAGCACTAAAGCACCGGATCCCATCAGAACTCCGAAGTTAAGCGTGCTTGGGCGAGAGTAGTACTAGGATGGGTGACCCCCTGTGAAGTCCTCGTGTTGCACTCCTTTTTGCGCCCCGAGCGGCCAAAAGACTTACTTAAAACTCTCTTTTAAGCTTTTCAATTTTTCCAGCATTATGGCCAACAATAAATATGTCATTAACATATATATAGCAGGAGAATAATGAAATCATCATCTAAAAATTTCTTCATAAAACATACAATGACCAGACATGGTTCTAGGATGGGTGACCCCTTGGGAAGTCCTCGTGTTGCACTCCTTTTTGCGCCCCGAGCGGCCAAAACCTCTCCCGTCGACCTCCGAGGCGATGGTTTTGGGCCTCGGAATTTGCCGTGACCGCTACGCAGTCAGTCTCGTGGGGCTCGGAGAGAGCTTTCCGGAATGGGGCCGCAATAGCGATTCCGAGTTCGTTCGAGAAAGTCCCGATGGTTTCGGCGCGCGCTTGCCGTGTCCGGTAAACGGTCGGCCTCGTGGGCATCGGAGGGATCCGACAATGGCGGTTCCGAGATCGTTCGAGAGGTTTCGGGGCTCCGGTCGTCGATGCGCCGTCCGCGACGTGCACAAAGGCGAGGGACGACGCACACAAAACGAGAGCGATCATACCAGCACTAAAGCACCGGATCCCATCAGAACTCCGAAGTTAAGCCTGCTTGGGCGAGAGTAGTACTAGGATGGGTGACCCCCTGGGAAGTCCTCGTGTTGCACTCCTTTTTGCGCCCCGAGCGGCCAAAAGACTTACTTAAAACTCTCTTTTAAGCTTTTCAATTTTTCCAGCATTATGGCTAACAATAAATATGTCATTAACATATATATAGCAGGAGAATAATGAAATCATCATCTAAAAATTTCTTCATAAAACATACAATGACCAGACATGGTTCTAGGATGGGTGACCCCCTGGGAAGTCCTCGTGTTGCACTCCTTTTTGCGCCCCGAGCGGCCAAAACCTCTCCCGTCGACCTCCGAGGCGATGGTTTTGGGCCTCGGAATTTGCCGTGACCGCTACGCAGTCAGTCTCGTGGGGCTCGGAGAGAGCTTTCCGGAATGGGGCCGCAATAGCGATTCCGAGTTCGTTCGAGAAAGTCCCGATGGTTTCGGCGCGCGCTTGCCGTGTCCGGTACGCGGTCGGCCTCGTGGGCATCGGAGGGATCCGACAATGGCGATTCCGAGAACGTTCGAGAGGTTTCGGGGCTCCGGTCGTCGATGCGCCGTCCGCGACGTGCACAAAGGCGAGGGACGACGCACACAAAACGAGTGCGATCATACCAGCACTAAAGCACCGGATCCCATCAGAACTCCGAAGTTAAGCCTGCTTGGGCGAGAGTAGTACTAGGATGGGTGACCCCCTGGGAAGTCCTCGTGTTGCACTCCTTTTTGCGCCCCGAGCGGCCAAAAGACTTACTTAAAACTCTCTTTTAAGCTTTTCAATTTTTCCAGCATTATGGCCAACAATAAATATGTCATTAACATATATATAGCAGGATAATAATGAAATCATCATCTAAAAATTTCTTCATAAAACATACAATGACCAGACATGGTTCTTGGATGGGTGACCCCCTGGGAAGTCCTCGTGTTGCACTCCTTTTTGCGCCCCGAGCGGCCAAAACCTCTCCCGTCGACCTCCGAGGCGATGGTTTTGGGCCTCGGAATTTGTCGTCGATGCGCCGTCCGCGACGTGCACAAAGGCGAGGGACGACGCACACAAAACGAGTGCGATCATACCAGCACTAAAGCACCGGATCCCATCAGAACTCCGAAGTTAAGCGTGCTTGGGCGAGAGTAGTAATAGGATGGGTGACCCCTTGGGAAGTCCTCGTGTTGCACTCCTTTTTGCGCCCCGAGCGGCCAAAAGACTTACTTAAAACTCTCTTTTAAGCTTTTAAATTTTTCCAGCATTATGGCCAACAATAAATATGTCATTAACATATATATAGCAGGAGAATAATGAAATCATCATCTAAAAATTTCTTCATAAAACATACAATGACCAGACATGGTTCTAGGATGGGTGACCCCCTGGGAAGTCCTCGTGTTGCACTCCTTTCTGTGCCCCGAGCGGCCAAAACCTCTCCCGTCGACCTCCGAGGCGATGGTTTTGGGCCTCGGAATTTGCCGTGACCGCTACGCAGTCAGTCTCGTGGGGCTCGGAGAGAGCTTTCCGGAATGGGGCCGCAATAGCGATTCCGAGTTCGTTCGAGAAAGTCCTGATGGTTTCGGCGCGCGCTTGCCGTGTCCGGTACGCGGTCGGCCTCGTGGGCATCGGAGGGATCCGACAATGGCGATTACGAGATCGTTCGAGAGGTTTCGGGGCTCCGGTCGTCGATGCGCCGTCCGCGACGTGCACAAAGGCGAGGGACGACGCACACAAAATGAGTGCGATCATACCAGCACTAAAGCACCGGATCCCATCAGAACTCCGAAGTTAAGCCTGCTTGGGCGAGAGTAGTACTAGGATGGGTGACCCCCTGGGAAGTCCTCGTGTTGCACTCCTTTTTGCGCCCCGAGCGGCCAAAAGACTTACTTAAAACTCTCTTTTAAGCTTTTCAATTTTTCCAGCATTATGGCCAACAATAAATATGTCATTAACATATATATAGCAGGAGAATAATGAAATCATCATCTAAAAATTTCTTCATAAAACATACAATGACCAGACATGGTTCTAGGATGGGTGACCCCCTGGGAAGTCCTCGTGTTGCACTCCTTTTTGCGCCCCGAGCGGCCAAAACCTCTCCCGTCGACCTCCGAGGCGATGGTTTTGGGCCTCGGAATTTGCCGTGACCGCTACGCAGTCAGTCTCGTGGGGCTCGGAGAGAGCTTTCCGGAATGGGGCCGCAATAGCGATTCCGAGTTCGTTCGAGAAAGTCCCGATGGTTTCGGCGCGCGCTTGCCGTGTCCGGTACGCGGTCGGCCTCGTGGGCATCGGAGGGATCCGACAATGGCGGTTCCGAGATCGTTCGAGAGGTTTCGGGGCTCCGGTCGTCGATGCGCCGTCCGCGACGTGCACAAAGGCGAGGGACGACGCACACAAAACGAGCGCGATCATACCAGCACTAAAGCACCGGATCCCATCAGAACTCCGAAGTTAAGCTTGCTTGGGCGAGAGTAGTACTAGGATGGGTGACCCCCTGGGAAGTCCTCGTGTTGCACTCCTTTTTGCGCCCCGAGCGGCCAAAAGACTTACTTAAAACTCTCTTTTAAGCTTTTCAATTTTTCCAGCATTATGGCTAACAATAAATATGTCATTAACATATATATATCAGGAGAATAATGAAATCATCATCTAAAAATTTCTTCATAAAACATACAATGACCAGACATGGTTCTAGGATGGGTGACCCCCTGGGAAGTCCTCGTGTTGCACTCCTTTTTGCGCCCCGAGCGGCCAAAACCTCTCCCGTCGACCTCCGAGGCGATGGTTTTGGGCCTCGGAATTTGCCGTGACCGCTACGCAGTCAGTCTCGTGGGGCTCGGAGAGAGCTTTCCGGAATGGGGCCGCAATAGCGATTCCGAGTTCGTTCGAGAAAGTCCCGATGGTTTCGGCGCGCGCTTGCCGTGTCCGGTACGCGGTCGGCCTCGTGGGCATCGGAGGGATCCGACAATGGCGATTCCGAGATCGTTCGAGAGGTTTCGGGGCTCCGGTCGTCGATGCGCCGTCCGCGACGTGCACAAAGGCGAGGGACGACGCACACAAAACGAGTGCGATCATACCAGCACTAAAGCACCGGATCCCATCAGAACTCCGAAGTTAAGCCTGCTTGGGCGAGAGTAGTACTAGGATGGGTGACCCCCTGGGAAGTCCTCGTGTTGCACTCCTTTTTGCGCCCCGAGCGGCCAAAAGACTTACTTAAAACTCTCTTTTAAGCTTTTCAATTTTTCCAGCATTATGGCCAACAATAAATATGTCATTAACATATATATAGCAGGAGAATAATGAAATCATCATCTAAAAATTTCTTCATAAAACATACAATGACCAGACATGGTTCTTGGATGGGTGACCCCCTGGGAAGTCCTCGTGTTGCACTCCTTTTTGCGCCCCGAGCGGCCAAAACCTCTCCCGTCGACCTCCGAGGCGATGGTTTTGGGCCTCGGAATTTGTCGTCGATGCGCCGTCCGCGACGTGCACAAAGGCGAGGGACGACGCACACAAAACGAGTGCGATCATACCAGCACTAAAGCACCGGATCCCATCAGAACTCCGAAGTTAAGCGTGCTTGGGCGAGAGTAGTACTAGGATGGGTGACCCCTTGGGAAGTCCTCGTGTTGCACTCCTTTTTGCGCCCCGAGCGGCCAAAAGACTTACTTAAAACTCTCTTTTAAGCTTTTAAATTTTTCCAGCATTATGGCCAACAATAAATATGTCATTAACATATATATAGCAGGAGAATAATGAAATCATCATCTAAAAATTTCTTCATAAAACATACAATGACCAGACATGGTTCTAGGATGGGTGACCCCCTGGGAAGTCCTCGTGTTGCACTCCTTTCTGCGCCCCGAGCGGCCAAAACCTCTCCCGTCGACCTCCGAGGCGATGGTTTTGGGCCTCGGAATTTGCCGTGACCGCTACGCAGTCAGTCTCGTGGGGCTCGGAGCGAGCTTTCCGGAATGGGGCCGCAATAGCGATTCCGAGTTCGTTCGAGAAAGTCCCGATGGTTTCGGCGCGCGCTTGCCGTGTCCGGTACGCGGTCGGCCTCGTGGGCATCGGAGGGATCCGACAATGGCGATTCCGAGATCGTTCGAGAGGTTTCGGGGCTCCGGTCGTCGATGCGCCGTCCGCGACGTGCACAAAGTCGAGGGACGACGCACACAAAACGATTGCGATCATATCAGCACTAAAGCACCGGATCCCATCAAAACTCCGAAGTTAAGCGTGCTTGGGCGAAAGTAGTACTAGGATGGGTGACCCCCTTGGAAGTCCTCGTGTTGCACTCCTTTTTGCGCCCCGAGCGGCCAAAAGACTTACTTAAAACTCTCTTTTAAGCTTTTCAATTTTTCCAGCATTATGGCCAACAATAAATATGTCATTAACATATATATAGCAGGAGAATAATGAAATCATCATCTAAAAATTTCTTCATAAAACATACAATGACCAGACATGGTTCTTGGATGGGTGACCCCCTGGGAAGTCCTCGTGTTGCACTCCTTTTTGCGCCCCGAGCGGCCAAAACCTCTCCCGTCGACCTCCGAGGCGATGGTTTTGGGCCTCGGAATTTGTCGTCGATGCGCCGTCCGCGACGTGCACAAAGGCGAGGGACGACGCACACAAACCGAGTGCGATCATACCAGCACTAAAGCACCGGATCCCATCAGAACTCCGAAGTTAAGCGTGCTTGGGCGAGAGTAGTACTAGGATGGGTGACCCCCTGTGAAGTCCTCGTGTTGCACTCCTTTTTGCGCCCCGAGCGGCCAAAAGACTTACTTAAAACTCTCTTTTAAGCTTTTCAATTTTTCCAGCATTATGGCCAACAATAAATATGTCATTAACATATATATAGCAGGAGAATAATGAAATCATCATCTAAAAATTTCTTCATAAAACATACAATGACCAGACATGGTTCTAGGATGGGTGACCCCTTGGGAAGTCCTCGTGTTGCACTCCTTTTTGCGCCCCGAGCGGCCAAAACCTCTCCCGTCGACCTCCGAGGCGATGGTTTTGGGCCTCGGAATTTGCCGTGACCGCTACGCAGTCAGTCTCGTGGGGCTCGGAGAGAGCTTTCCGGAATGGGGCCGCAATAGCGATTCCGAGTTCGTTCGAGAAAGTCCCGATGGTTTCGGCGCGCGCTTGCCGTGTCCGGTACGCGGTCGGCCTCGTGGGCATCGGAGGGATCCGACAATGGCGGTTCCGAGATCGTTCGAGAGGTTTCGGGGCTCCGGTCGTCGATGCGCCGTCCGCGACGTGCACAAAGGCGAGGGACGACGCACACAAAACGAGCGCGATCATACCAGCACTAAAGCACCGGATCCCATCAGAACTCCGAAGTTAAGCCTGCTTGGGCGAGAGTAGTACTAGGATGGGTGACCCCCTGGGAAGTCCTCGTGTTGCACTCCTTTTTGCGCCCCGAGCGGCCAAAACGTCTCCCGTCGACCTCCGAGGCGATGGTTTTGGGCCTCGGAATTTGCCGTGACCACTACGCAGTCAGTCTCGTGGGGCTCGGAGAGAGCTTTTCGGAATGGGGCCGCAATAGCGATTCCGAGTTCGTTCGAGAAAGTCCCGATGGTTTCGGCGCGCGCTTGCCGTGTCCGGTACGCGGTCGGCCTCGTGGGCATCGGAGGAATCCGACAATGGCGATTCCGAGATCGTTCGAGAGGTTTTGGGGCTCCGGTCGTCGATGCGCCGTCAGCGACGTGCACAAAGGTGAGGGACGACGCACACAAAACGAGTGCGATCATACTAGCACTAAAGCACCGGATCCCATCAGAACTCCGAAGTTAAGCGTGCTTGGGCGAGAGTAGCACTAGAATGGGTGACCCCCTGGGAAGTCCTCGTGTTGTACTCCTTTTTGTGCCCCGAGCGGCCAAAAGACTTACTTAAAACTCTCTTTTAAGCTTTTCAATTTTTCCAGCATTATGGCCAACAATAAATATATCATTAACATATATATAGCAGGAGAATAATGAAATCATCATCTAAAAATTTCTTCATAAAACAAACAATGACCAGACATGGTTCTAGGATGGGTGACCCCCTGGGAAGTCCTCGTGTTGCACTCCTTTTTGCGCCCCGAGCGGCCAAAACCTCTCCCGTCGACCTCCGAGGCGATGGTTTTGGGCCTCGGAATTTGCCGTGACCGCTACGCAGTCAGTCTCGTGGGGCTCGGAGAGAGCTTTCCGGAATGGGGCCGCAATAGCGATTCCGAGTTCGTTCGAGAAAGTCCCGATGGTTTCGGCGCGCGCTTGCCGTGTCCGGTACGCGGTCGGCCTCGTGGGCATCGGAGGGATCCGACAATGGCGATTCCGAGATCGTTCGAGAGGTTTCGGGGCTCCGGTCGTCGATGTGCCGTCCGCGACGTGCATAAAGGCGAGGGACGACGCACACATAACGAGTGCGATCATACCAGCACTAAAGCACCGGATCCCATCAGAACTCCGAAGTTAAGCGTGCTTGGGCGAGAGTAGTACTAGAATGGGTGACCCCCTGGGAAGTCCTCGTGTTGCACTCCTTTTTGCGCCCCGAGCGGCCAAAAGACTTACTTAAAACTCTCATTTAAGCTTTTCAATTTTTCCAGCATTATGGCCAACAATAAATATGTCATTAACATATATATAGCAGGAGAATAATGAAATCATCATCTAAAAATTTCTTCATAAAACATACAATGACCAGACATGGTTCTAGAATGGGTGACCCCCTGGGAAGTCCTCGTGTTGCACTCCTTTTTGCGCCCCGAGCGGCCAAAACCTCTCCTGTCGACCTCCGAGGCGATGGTTTTGGGCCTCGGAATTTGCCGTGACCGCTACGCAGTCAGTCTCGTGGGGCTCGGAGAGAGCTTTCCGGAATGGGGCCGCAATAGCGATTCCGAGTTCGTTCGAGAAAGTCCCGATGGTTTCGGCGCGCGCTTGCCGTGTCCGGTACGCGGTCGGCCTCGTGGGCATCGGAGGGATCCGACAATGGCGATTCCGAGATCGTTCGAGAGGTTTCGGGGCTCCGGTCGTCGATGCGCCGTCCGCGACGTGCACAAAGGCGAGGGACGACGCACACAAAACGATTGCCATCATACCAGCACTAAAGCACCGGATCCCATCAGAACTCCGAAGTTAAGCCTGCTTGGGCGAGAGTAGTACTAGGATGGGTGACCCCCTGGGAAGTCCTCGTGTTGCACTCCTTTTTGCGCCCCGAGCGGCCAAAAGACTTACTTAAAACTCTCATTTAAGCTTTTCAATTTTTCCAGCATTATGGCCAACAATAAATATGTCATTAACATATATATAGCAGGAGAATAATGAAATCATCATCTAAAAATTTCTTCATAAAACATACAATGACCAGACATGGTTCTAGAATGGGTGACCCCCTGGGAAGTCCTCGTGTTGCACTCCTTTTTGCGCCCCGAGCGGCCAAAACCTCTCCCGTCGACCTCCGAGGCGATGGTTTTGGGCCTCGGAATTTGCCGTGACCGCTACGCTGTCAGTCTCGTGGGGCTCGGAGAGAGCTTTCCGGAATGGGGCCGCAATAGCGATTCCGAGTTCGTTCGAGAAAGTCCCGATGGTTTCGGCGCGCGCTTGCCGTGTCCGGTACGCGGTCGGCCTCGTGGGCATCGGAGGGATCCGACAATGGCGATTCCGAGATCGTTCGAGAGGTTTCGGGGCTCCGGTCGTCGATGCGCCGTCCGCGACGTGCACAAAGGCGAGGGACGACGCACACAAAACTATTGCGATCATACCAGCACTAAAGCACCGGATCCCATCAGAACTCCGAAGTCAAGCGTGCTTGGTCGAGAGTAGTACTAGGATGGGTGACCCCCTGGGAAGTCCTCGTGTTGCACTCCATTTTGCGCCCCGAGCGGCCAAAAGACTTACTTAAAACTCTCTTTTAAGCTTTTCAATTTTTCAAGCATTATGGCCAACAATAAATATGTCATTAACATATATATAGCAGGAGAATAATGAAATCATCATCTAAAAATTTCTTTATAAAACATACAATGACCAGACATGGTTCTAGGATGGGTGACCCCCTGGGAAGTCCTCGTGTTGCACTCCTTTTTGCGCCCCGAGCGGCCAAAACCTCTCCCGTCGACCTCCGAGGTGATGGTTTTGGGCCTCGGAATTTGCCGTGACCGCTTCGCAGTCAGTCTCGTGGGGCTCGGAGAGAGCTTTCCGGAATGGGGCCGCAATAGCGATTCCGAGTTCGTTCGAGAAAGTCCCGATGGTTTCGGCGCGCGCTTGCCGTGTCCGGTACGCGGTCGGCCTCGTGGGCATCGGAGGGATCCGACAATGGCGATTCCGAGATCGTTCGAGAGGTTTCGGGGCTCCGGTCGTCGATGCGCCGTCCGCGACGTGCACAAAGGCGAGGGACGACGCACACAAAACGAGTGCGATCATACCAGCACTAAAGCACCGGATCCCATCAGAACTCCGAAGTTAAGCCTGCTTGGGCGAGAGTAGTACTAGGATGGGTGACCCCCTGGGAAGTTCTCGTGTTGCACTCCTTTTTGCGCCCCGAGCGGCCAAAAGACTTACTTAAAACTCTCTTTTAAGCTTTTCAATTTTTCCAGCATTATGGCCAACAATAAATATGTAATTAACATATATATAGCAGGAGAATAATGAAATCATCATCTAAAAATTTCTTCATAAAACATAAAATGACCAGACATGGTTCTAGGATGGGTGACCCCCTGGGAAGTCCTCGTGTTGCACTCCTTTTTGCGCCCCGAGCGGCCAAGACCTCTACCGTCGACCACCGAGGTGATGGTTTTGGGCCTCGGAATTTGCCGTGACCGCTACGCTGTCAGTCTCGTGGGGCTCGGAGAGAGCTTTCCGGAATGGGGCCGCAATAGCGATTCCGAGTTCGTTCGAGAAAGTCCCGATGGTTTCGGCGCGCGCTTGCCGTGTCCGGTACGCAGTCGGCCTCGTGGGCATCGGAGGGATCCGACAATGGCGATTCCGAGATCGTTCGAGAGGTTTCGGGGCTCCGGTCGTCGATGCGCCGTCCGCGACGTGCACAAAGGCGAGGGACGACGCACACAAAACGAGTGCGATCATACCAGCACTAAAGCACCGGATCCCATCAGAACTCCGAAGTTAAGCGACCCCCTGGGAAGTCCTCGTGTTTCACTCCTTTTTGCGCCCCGAGCGGCCAAAAGACTTACTTAAAACTCTCTTTTAAGCTTTTCAATTTTTCCAGCATTATGGCCAACAATAAATATGTCATTAACATATATATAGCAGGAGAATAATGAAATCATCATCTAAAAATTTCTTCATAAAACATACAATGACCAGACATGGTTCTAGGATGGGTGACCCCCTGGGAAGTCCTCGTGTTGCACTCCTTTTTGCGCCCCGAGCGGCCAAAACCTCTCCCGTCGACCTCTGAGGCGATGGTTTTGGGCTTCGGAATTTGCCGTGACCTCTACGCAGTCAGTCTCATGGGGCTCGGAGAGGGCTTTCCGGAATGGGGCCGCAATAGCGATTCCGAGTTCGTTCGAGAAAGTCCCGATGGTTTCGGCGCGCGCTTGTCGTGTCCGGTACGCGGTCGGCCTCGTGGGCATCGGAGGGATCCGACAATGGCGATTCCGAGATCGTTCGAGAGGTTTCGGGGCTCCGGTCGTCGATGCGCCGTCCGCGACGTGCACAAAGGCGAGGGACGACGCACACAAAACGAGTGCGATCATACCAGCACTAAAGCACCGGATCCCATCAGAACTTCGAAGTTAAGCCTTCTTGGGCGAGAGTAGTACTAGGATGGAAGACCCCCTGGGAAGTCCTCGTGTTGCACTCCTTTTTGCGCCCCGAGCGGCCAAAAGACTTACTTAAAACTCTCTTTTAAGCTTTTCAATTTTTCCAGCATTATGGCCAACAATAAATATGTCATTAACATATATATAGCAGGAGAATAATGAAATCATCATCTAAAAATTTCTTCATAAAACATACAATGACCAGACATGGTTCTAGGATGGGTGACCCCCTGGGAAGTCCTCGTGTTGCACTCCTTTTTGCGCCCCGAGCGGCCAAAAGCTCTCCCGTCGACCTCCGAGGCGATGGTTTTGGGCCTCGGAATTTGCCGTGACCGCTACGCAGTCAGTCTCGTGGGGCTCGGAGAGAGCTTTCCGGAATGGGGCCGCAATAGCGATTCCGAGTTCGTTCGAGAAAGTCCAGATGGTTTCGGCGCGCGCTTGCCGTGTCCGGTACGCGGTCGGCCTCGTGGGCATCGGAGGGATCCGACAATGGCGATTCCGAGATCGTTCGAGAGGTTTCGGGGCTCCGGTCGTCGATGCGCCGTCCGCGACGTGCACAAAGGCGAGGGACGACGCACAAAAAACGAGTGCGATCATACCAGCACCGGATCCCATCAGAACTCCAAAGTTAAGCGTGCTTGGGCGAGAGTAGTACTAGGATGGGTGACCCCCTGGGAAGTCCTCGTGTTGCACTCCTTTTTGGGCCCCGAGCGGCCAAAAGACTTACTTAAAACTCTCTTTTAAGCTTTTCAATTTTTCTAGCATTCTGGCCAACAATAAATATGTCATTAACATATATATAGCAGGAGAATAATGAAATCATCATCTAAAAATTTCTTCATAAAACATACAATGACCAGACATGGTTCTAGGATGGGTGACCCCCTGGGAAGTCCTCGTGTTGCACTCCTTTTTGCGCCCCGAGCGGCCAAAACCTCTCCTGTCGACCTCCGAGGCGATGGTTTTGGGCCTCAGAATTTGCCGTGACCGCTACGCAGTCAGTCTCGTGGGGCTCGGAGAGAGCTTTCCGGAATGGGGCCGCAATAGCGATTCCGAGTTCGTTCGAGAAAGTCCCGATGGTTTCGGCGCGCGCTTGCCGTGTCCGGTACGCGGTCGGCCTCGTGGGCATCGGAGGGATCCGACAATGGCGATTCCGAGATCGTTCGAGAGGTTTCGGGGCTCCGGTCGTCGATGCGCCGTCCGCGACGTGCACAAAGGCGAGGGACGACGCACACAAAACTAGTGCGATCATACCAGCACTAAAGCACCGGATCCCATCAGAACTCCGAAGTTAAGCCTGTTTGGAAGAGAGTAGTACTAGGATGGGTGACCCCCTGGGAAGTCCTCGTGTTGCACTCCTTTTTGCGCCACGAGCGGCCAAAAGACTTACTTAAAACTCTCTTTTAAGCTTTTCAATTTTTCCAGCATTATGGCCAACAATAAATATGTCATTAACATATATATAGCAGGAGAATAATGAAATCATCATCTAAAAATTTCTTCATAAAACATACAATGACCAGACATGGTTCTAGGATGGGTGACCCCCTGGGAAGTCCTCGTGTTGCACTCCTTTTTGCGCCCCGAGCGGCCAAAACCTCTCCTGTCGACCTCCGAGGCGATGGTTTGGGGCCTCGGAATTTGCCGTGACCGCTACGCAGTCAGTCTCGTGGGGCTCGGAGAGAGCTTTCCGGAATGGGGCCGCAATAGCGATTCCGAGTTCGTTCGAGAAAGTCCCGATGGTTTCGGCGCGCGCTTGCCGTGTCCGGTACGCGGTCGGCCTCGTGGGCATCGGAGGGATCCGACAATGGCGATTCCGAGATCGTTCGAGAGGTTTCGGGGCTCCGGTCGTCGATGCGCCGTCCGCGACGTGCACAAAGGCGAGGGACGACGCACACAAAACTAGTGCGATCATACCAGCACTAAAGCACCGGATCCCATCAGAACTCCGAAGTTAAGCCTGCTTGGGCGAGAGTAGTACTAGGATGGGTGACCCCCTAGGAAGTCCTCGTGTTGCACTCCTTTTTGCGCCACGAGCGGCCAAAAGACTTACTTAAAACTCTCTTTTAAGCTTTGCAATTTTTCCAGCATTATGGCCAACAATAAATATGTCATTAACATATATATAGCAGGAGAATAATGAAATCATCATCTAAAAATTTCTTCATAAAACATACAATGACCAGACATGGTTCTAGGATGGGTGACCCCCTGGGAAGTCCTCGTGTTGCACTCCTTTTTGCGCCCCGAGCGGCCAAAACCTCTCCTGTCGACCTCCGAGGCGATGGTTTGGGGCCTCGGAATTTGCCGTGACCGCTACGCAGTCAGTCTCGTGGGGCTCGGAGAGAGCTTTCCGGAATGGGGCCGCAATAGCGATTCCGCGTTCGTTCGAGAAAGTCCCGATGGTTTCGGCGCGCGCTTGCCGTGTCCGGTACGCGGTCGGCCTCGTGGGCATCGGAGGGATCCGACAATGGTGATTTCGAGATCGTTCGAGAGGTTTCGGGGCTCCGGTCGTCGATGCGCCGTCCGCGACGTGCACAAAGGCGAGGGACGACGCACACAAAACGAGTGCGATCATACCAGCACTAAAGCACCGGATCCCATCAGAACTCCGAAGTTAAGCCTGCTTGGGTGGGAGTAGTACTAGGATGGGAGACCCCCTGGGAAGTCCTCGTGTTGCACTCCTTTTTGCGCCCCGAGCGGCCAAAAGACTTACTTAAAACTCTCTTTTAAGCTTTTCAATTTTTCCAGCATTATGGCCAACAATAAATATGTCATTAACATATATATAGCAGGAGAATAATGGAATCATCATCTAAAAATTTCTTCATAAAACAAACAATGACCAGACATGGTTCTAGGATGGGTGACCCCCTGGGAAGTCCTCGTGTTGCACTCCTTTTTGCGCCCCGAGCGGCCAAAACCTCTCCCGTCGACCTCCGAGGCGATGGTTTTGGGCCTCGGAATTTGCCGTGACCGCTACGCTGTCAGTCTCGTGGGGCTCGGAGAGAGCTTTCCGGAATGGGGCCGCAATAGCGATTCCGAGTTCGTTCGAGAAAGTCCCGATGGTTTCGGCGCGCGCTTGCCGTGTCCGGTACGCGGTCGGCCTCGTGGGCATCGGAGGGATCCGACAATGGCGATTCCGAGATCGTTCGAGAGGTTTCGGGGCTCCGGTCGTCGATGCGCCGTCCGCGACGTGCACAAAGGCGAGGGACGACGCACAAAAAACGAGTGCAATCATACCAGCACCGGATCCCATCAGAACTCCGAAGTTAAGCGTGCTTGGGCGAGAGTAGTACTAGGATGGGTGACCCCCTGGGAAGTCCTCGTGTTGCACTCCTTTTTGGGCCCCGAGCGGCCAAAAGACTTACTTAAAACTCTCTTTTAAGCTTTTCAATTTTTCTAGCATTCTGGCCAACAATAAATATGTCATTAACATATATATAGCAGGAGAATAATGAAATCATCATCTAAAAATTTCTTCATAAAACATACAATGACCAGACATGGTTCTAGGATGGGTGACCCCCTGGGAAGTCCTCGTGTTGCACTCCTTTTTGCGCCCCGAGCGGCCAAAACCTCTCCTGTCGACCTCCGAGGCGATGGTTTTGGGCCTCGGAATTTGCCGTGACCACTACGCAGTCAGTCTCGTGGGGCTCGGAGAGAGCTTTCCGGAATGGGGCCGCAATAGCGATTCCGAGTTCGTTCGAGAAAGTCCCGATGGTTTCGGCGCGCGCTTGCCGTGTCCGGTACGCGGTCGGCCTCGTGGGCATCGGAGGGATCCGACAATGGCGATTCCGAGATCGTTCGAGAGGTTTCGGGGCTCCGGTCGTCGATGCGCCGTCCGCGACGTGCACAAAGGCGAGGGACGACGCACACAAAACGAGTGCGATCATACCAGCACTAAAGCACCGGATCCCATCAGAACTCCGAAGTTAAGCGACCCCCTGGGAAGTCCTCGTGTTTCACTCCTTTTTGCGCCCCGAGCGGCCAAAAGACTTACTTAAAACTCTCTTTTAAGCTTTTCAATTTTTCCAGCATTATGGCCAACAATAAATATGTCATTAACATATATATAGCAGGAGAATAATGAAATCATCATCTAAAAATTTCTTCATAAAACATACAATGACCAGACATGGTTCTAGGATGGGTGACCCCCTGGGAAGTCCTCGTGTTGCACTCCTTTTTGCGCCCCGAGCGGCCAAAACCTCTCCCGTCGACCTCTGAGGCGATGGTTTTGGGCTTCGGAATTTGCCGTGACCTCTACGCAGTCAGTCTCATGGGGCTCGGAGAGAGCTTTCCGGAATGGGGCCGCAATAGCGATTCCGAGTTCATTCGAGAAAGTCCCGATGGTTTCGGCGCGCGCTTGTCGTGTCCGGTACGCGGTCGGCCTCGTGGGCATCGGAGGGATCCGACAATGGCGATTCCGAGATCGTTCGAGAGGTTTCGGGGCTCCGGTCGTCGATGCGCCGTCCGCGACGTGCACAAAGGCGAGGGACGACGCACACAAAACGAGTGCGATCATACCAGCACTAAAGCTCCGGATCCCATCAGAACTTCGAAGTTAAGCCTTCTTGGGCGAGAGTAGTACTAGGATGGAAGACCCCCTGGGAAGTCCTCGTGTTGCACTCCTTTTTGCGCCCCGAGCGGCCAAAAGACTTACTTAAAACTCTCTTTTAAGCTTTTCAATTTTTCCAGCATTATGGCCAACAAAAAATATGTCATTAACATATATATTGCAGGAGAATAATGAAATCATCATCTAAAAATTTCTTCATAAAACATACAATGACCAGACATGGTTCTAGGATGGGTGACCCCCTGGGAAGTCCTCGTGTTGCACTCCTTTTTGCGCCCCGAGCGGCCAAAACCTCTCCCGTCGACCTCCGAGGCGACGGTTTTGGGCCTCGGAATTTGCCGTGACCGCTACGCAGTCAGTCTCGTGGGGCTCGGAGAGAGCTTTCCGGAATGGGGCCGCAATAGCGATTCCGAGTTCGTTCGAGAAAGTCCCGATGGTTTCGGCGCGCGCTTGCCGTGTCCGGTACGCGGTCGGCCTCGTGGGCATCGGAGGGATCCGACAATGGCGATTCCGAGATCGTTCGAGAGGTTTCGGGGCTCCGGTCGTCGATGCGCCGTCCGCGACGTGCACAAAGGCGAGGGACGACGCACAAAAAACGAGTGCGATCATACCAGCACCGGATCCCATCAGAACTCCGAAGTTAAGCGTGCTTGGGCGAGAGTAGTACTAGGATGGGTGACCCCCTGGGAAGTCCTCGTGTTGCACTCCTTTTTGGGCCCCGAGCGGCCAAAAGACTTACTTAAAACTCTCTTTTAAGCTTTTCAATTTTTCTAGCATTCTGGCCAACAATAAATATGTCATTAACATATATATAGCAGGAGAATAATGAAATCATCATCTAAAAATTTCTTCATAAAACATACAATGACCAGACATGGTTCTAGGATGGGTGACCCCCTGGGAAGTCCTCGTGTTGCACTCCTTTTTGCGCCCCGAGCGGCCAAAACCTCTCCTGTCGACCTCCGAGGCGATGGTTTTGGGCCTCGGAATTTGCCGTGACCACTACGCAGTCAGTCTCGTGGGGCTCGGAGAGAGCTTTCCGGAATGGGGCCGCAATAGCGATTCCGAGTTCGTTCGAGAAAGTCCCGATGGTTTCGGCGCGCGCTTGCCGTGTCCGGTACGCGGTCGGCCTCGTGGGCATCGGAGGGATCCGACAATGGCGATTCCGAGATCGTTCGAGAGGTTTCGGGGCTCCGGTCGTCGATGCGCCGTCCGCGACGTGCACAAAGGCGAGGGACGACGCACACAAAACGAGTGCGATCATACCAGCACTAAAGCACCGGATCCCATCAGAACTCCGAAGTTAAGCGACCCCCTGGGAAGTCCTCGTGTTTCACTCCTTTTTGCGCCCCGAGCGGCCAAAAGACTTACTTAAAACTCTCTTTTAAGCTTTTCAATTTTTCCAGCATTATGGCCAACAATAAATATGTCATTAACATATATATAGCAGGAGAATAATGAAATCATCATCTAAAAATTTCTTCATAAAACATACAATGACCAGACATGGTTCTAGGATGGGTGACCCCCTGGGAAGTCCTCGTGTTGCACTCCTTTTTGCGCCCCGAGCGGCCAAAACCTCTCCCGTCGACCTCTGAGGCGATGGTTTTGGGCTTCGGAATTTGCCGTGACCTCTACGCAGTCAGTCTCATGGGGCTCGGAGAGAGCTTTCCGGAATGGGGCCGCAATAGCGATTCCGAGTTCGTTCGAGAAAGTCCCGATGGTTTCGGCGCGCGCTTGTCGTGTCCGGTACGCGGTCGGCCTCGTGGGCATCGGAGGGATCCGACAATGGCGATTCCGAGATCGTTCGAGAGGTTTCGGGGCTCCGGTCGTCGATGCGCCGTCCGCGACGTGCACAAAGGCGAGGGACGACGCACACAAAACGAGTGCGATCATACCAGCACTAAAGCACCGGATCCCATCAGAACTTCGAAGTTAAGCCTTCTTGGGCGAGAGTAGTACTAGGATGGAAGACCCCCTGGGAAGTCCTCGTGTTGCACTCCTTTTTGCGCCCCGAGCGGCCAAAAGACTTACTTAAAACTCTCTTTTAAGCTTTTCAATTTTTCCAGCATTATGGCCAACAATAAATATGTCATTAACATATATATAGCAGGAGAATAATGAAATCATCATCTAAAAATTTCTTCATAAAACATACAATGACCAGACATGGTTCTAGGATGGGTGACCCCCTGGGAAGTCCTCGTGTTGCACTCCTTTTTGCGCCCCGAGCGGCCAAAACCTCTCCCGTCGACCTCCGAGGCGATGGTTTTGGGCCTCGGAATTTGCCGTGACCACTACGCAGTCAGTCTCGTGGGGCTCGGAGAGAGCTTTCCGGAATGGGGCCGCAATAGCGATTCCGAGTTCGTTCGAGAAAGTCCAGATGGTTTCGGCGCGCGCTTGCCGTGTCCGGTACGCGGTCGGCCTCGTGGGCATCGGAGGGATCCGACAATGGCGATTCCGAGATCGTTCGAGAGGTTTCGGGGCTCCGATCGTCGATGCGCCGTCCGCGACGTGCACAAAGGCGAGGGACGACGCACAAAAAACGAGTGCGATCATACCAGCACCGGATCCCATCAGAACTCCGAAGTTAAGCGTGCTTGGGCGAGAGTAGTACTAGGATAGGTGACCCCCTGGGAAGTCCTCGTGTTGCACTCCTTTTTGGGCCCCGAGCGGCCAAAAGACTTACTTAAAACTCTCTTTTAAGCTTTTCAATTTTTCTAGCATTCTGGCCAACAATAAATATGTCATTAACATATATATAGCAGGAGAATAATGAAATCATCATCTAAAAATTTCTTCATAAAACATACAATGACCAGACATGGTTCTAGGATGGGTGACCCCCTGGGAAGTCCTCGTGTTGCACTCCTTTTTGCGCCCCGAGCGGCCAAAACCTCTCCTGTCGACCTCCGAGGCGATGGTTTTGGGCCTCGGAATTTGCCGTGACCGCTACGCAGTCAGTCTCGTGGGGCTCGGAGAGAGCTTTCCGGAATGGGGCCGCAATAGCGATTCCGAGTTCGTTCGAGAAAGTCCCGATGGTTTCGGCGCGCGCTTGCCGTGTCCGGTATGCGGTCGGCCTCGTGGGCATCGGAGGGATCCGACAATGGCGATTCCGAGATCGTTCGAGAGGTTTCGGGGCTCCGGTCATCGATGCGCCGTCCGCGACGTGCACAAAGGCGAGGGACGACGCACACAAAACTAGTGCGATCATACCAGCACTAAAGCACCGGATCCCATCAGAACTCCGAAGTTAAGCCTGCTTGGGCGAGAGTAGTACTAGGATGGGTGACCCCCTGGGAAGTCCTCGTGTTGCACTCCTTTTTGCGCCACGTGCGGCCAAAAGACTTACTTAAAACTCTCTTTTAAGCTTTTCAATTTTTCCAGCATTATGGCCAACAATAAATATGTCATTAACATATATATAGCAGGAGAATAATGAAATCATCATCTAAAAATTTCTTCATAAAACATACAATGACCAGACATGGTTCTAGGATGGGTGACCCCCTGGGAAGTCCTCGTGTTGCACTCCTTTTTGCGCCCCGAGCGGCCAAAACCTCTCCTGTCGACCTCCGAGGCGATGGTTTGGGGCCTCGGAATTTGCCGTGACCGCTACGCAGTCAGTCTCGTGGGGCTCGGAGAGAGCTTTCCGGAATGGGGCCGCAATAGCGATTCCGAGTTCGTTCGAGAAAGTCCCGATGGTTTCGGCGCGCGCTTGCCGTGTCCGGTACGCGGTCGGCCTCGTGGGCATCGGAGGGATCCGACAATAGCGATTCCGAGATCGTTCGAGAGGTTTCGGGGCTCCGGTCGTCGATGCGCCGTCCGCGACGTGCACAAAGGCGAGGTACGACGCACACAAAACGATTGCCATCATACCAGCACTAAAGCACCGGATCCCATCAGAACTCCGAAGTTAAGCCTGCTTGGACGAGAGTAGTACTAGGATGGGTGACCCCCTGGGATGTCCTCGTGTCGCACTCCTTTTTGCGCCCCGAGCGGCCAAAAGACTTACTTAAAACTCTCTTTTAAGCTTTTCAATTTTTCCAGCATTATGGCCAACAATAAATATGTCATTAACATATATATAGCAGGAGAATAATGAAATCATCATCTAAAAATTTCTTCATAAAACATACAATGACCAGACATGGTTCTAGAATGGGTGACCCCCTGGGAAGTCCTCGTGTTGCACTCCTTTTTGCGCCCCGAGCGGCCAAAACCTCTCCTGTCGACCTCCGAGGCGATGGTTTTGGGCCTCGGAATTTGCCGTGACCGCTACGCAGTCAGTCTCGTGGGGCTCGGAGAGAGCTTTCCGGAATGGGGCCGCAATAGCGATTCCGAGTTCGTTCGAGAAAGTCCCGATGGTTTCGGCGCGCACTTGCCGTGTCCGGTACGCGGTCGGCCTCGTGGGCATCGGAGGGATCCGACAATGGCGATTCCGAGATCGTTCGAGAGGTTTCGGGGCTCCGGTCGTCGATGCGCCGTCCGCGACGTGCACAAAGGCGAGGGACGACGCACAAAAAACGAGTGCGATCATACCAGCACCGGATCCCATCAGAACTCCGAAGTTAAGCGTGCTTGGGCGAGAGTAGTACTAGGATGGGTGACCCCCTGGGAAGTCCTCGTGTTGCACTCCTTTTTGGGCCCCGAGCGGCCAAAAGACTTACTTAAAACTCTCTTTTAAGCTTTTCAATTTTTCTAGCATTCTGGCCAACAATAAATATGTCATTAACATATATATAGCAGGAGAATAATGAAATTATCATCTAAAAATTTCTTCATAAAACATACAATGACCAGACATGGTTCTAGGATGGGTGACCCCCTGGGAAGTACTCGTGTTGCACTCCTTTTTGCGTCCCGAGCGGCCAAAACCTCTCCTGTCGACCTCCGAGGCGATGGTTTGGGGCCTCGGAATTTGCCGTGACCGCTACGCAGTCAGTCTCGTGGGGCTAGGAGAGATCTTTCCGGAATGGGGCCGTAATAGCGATTCCGAGTTCGTTCGAGAAAGTCCCGATGGTTTCGGCGCGCGCTTGCCGTGTCCGGTACGCGGTCGGCCTCGTGGGCATCGGAGGGATCCGACAATGGCGATTCCGAGATCGTTCGAGAGGTTTCGGGGCTCCGGTCGTCGATGCGCCGTCCGCGACGTGCACAAAGGCGAGGGACGACGCACACAAAACTAGTGCGATCATACCATCACTAAAGCACTGGATCCCATCAGAACTCCGAAGTTAAGCCTGCTTGGGCGAGAGTAGTACTAGGATGGGTGACCCCCTGGGAAGTCCTCGTGTTGCACTCCTTTTTGCGCCACGAGCGGCCAAAAGACTTACTTAAAACTCTCTTTTAAGCTTTTCAATTTTTCCAGCATTATGGCCAACAATAAATATGTCATTAACATATATATAGCAGGAGAATAATGAAATCATCATCTAAAAATTTCTTCATAAAACATACAATGACCAGACATGGTTCTAGGATGGGTGACCCCCTGGGAAGTCCTCGTGTTGCACTCCTTTTTGCGCCCCGAGCGGCCAAAACCTCTCCTGTCGACCTCCGAGGCGATGGTTTGGGGCCTCGGAATTTGCCGTGACCGCTACGCAGTCAGTCTCGTGGGGCTCGGAGAGAGCTTTCCGGAATGGGGCCGCAATAGCGATTCCGAGTTCGTTCGAGAAAGTCCCGATGGTTTCGGCGCGCGCTTGCCGTGTCCGGTACGCGGTCGGCCTCGTGGGCATCGGAGGGATCCGACAATGGCGATTCCGAGATCGTTCGAGAGGTTTCGGGGCTCCGGTCGTCGATGCGCCGTCCGCGACGTGCACAAAGGCGAGGGACGACGCACACAAAACTAGTGCGATCATACCAGCACTAAAGCACCGGATCCCATCAGAACTCCGAAGTTAAGCCTGTTTGGGCGAGAGTAGTACTAGGATGGGTGACCCCCTGGGAAGTCCTCGTGTTGCACTCCTTTTTGCGCCACGAGCGGCCAAAAGACTTACTTAAAACTCTCTTTTAAGCTTTTCAATTTTTCCAGCATTATGGCCAACAATAAATATGTCATTAACATATATATAGCAGGAGAATAATGAAATCATCATCTAAAAATTTCTTCATAAAACATACAATGACCAGACATGGTTCTAGGATGGGTGACCCCCTGGGAAGTCCTCGTGTTGCACTCCTTTTTGCGCCCCGAGCGGCCAAAACCTCTCCTGTCGACCTCCGAGGCGATGGTTTGGGGCCTCGGAATTTGCCGTGACCGCTACGCAGTCAGTCTCGTGGGGCTCGGAGAGAGCTTTCCGGAATGGGGCCGCAATAGCGATTCCGAGTTCGTTCGAGAAAGTCCCGATGGTTTCGGCGCGCGCTTGCCGTGTCCGGTACGCGGTCGGCCTCGTGGGCATCGGAGGGATCCGACAATGGCGATTCCGAGATCGTTCGAGAGGTTTCGGGGCTCCGGTCGTCGATGCGCCGTCCGCGACGTGCACAAAGGCGAGGGACGACGCACACAAAACGAGTTCGATCATACCAGCACTAAAGCACCGGATCCCATCCGAACTCCGAAGTTAAGCGTGCTTGTGCGAGAGTAGTACTAGGATGGGTGACCCCCTTGGATGTCCTCGTGTCGCACTCCTTTTTGCGCCCCGAGCGGCCAAAAGACTTACTTAAAACTCTCTTTTAAGCTTTTCAATTTTTCCAGCATTATGGCCAACAATAAATATGTCATTAACATATATATAGCAGGAGAATAATGAAATCATCATCTAAAAATTTCTTCATAAAACATACAATGACCAGACATGGTTCTAGGATGGGTGACCCCCTGGGAAGTCCTCGTGTTGCACTCCTTTTTGGGCCCCGAGCGGCCAAAAGACTTACTTAAAACTCTCTTTTAAGCTTTTCAATTTTTCTAGCATTCTGGCCAACAATAAATATGTCATTAACATATTTATAGCAGGAGAATAATGAAATTATCATCTAAAAATTTCTTCATAAAACATACAATGACCAGACATGGTTCTAGGATGGGTGACCCCCTGGGAAGTCCTCGTTTTGCACTCTTTTTTGCGCCCCGAGCGGCCAAAACCTCTCCTATCGACCTCCGAGGCGATGGTTTGGGGCCTCGGAATTTGCCGTGACCGCTACGCAGTCAGTCTCGTGGGGCTCGGAGAGAGCTTTCCGGAATGGGGCCGCAATAGCGATTCCGAGTTCGTTCGAGAAAGTCCCTATGGTTTCGGCGCGCGCTTGCCGTGTCCGGTACGCGGTCGGCCTCGTGGGCATCGGAGGGATCCGACAATGGCGATTCCGAGATCGTTCGAGAGGTTTCGGGGCTCCGGTCGTCGATGCGCCGTCCGCGACGTGCACAAAGGCGAGGGACGACGCACACAAAACGAGTGCGATCATACCAGCACTAAAGCACCGGATCCCATTAGAACTCCGAAGTTAAGCCTGCTTGGGCGAGAGTAGTACTAGGATGGGAGACCCCCTGGGAAGTCCTCGTGTTGCACTCCTTTTTGCGCCCCGAGCGGCCAAAAGACTTACTTAAAACTCTCTTTTAAGCTTTTCAATTTTTCCAGCATTATGGCCAACAATAAATATGTCATTAACATATATATAGCAGGAGAATAATGAAATCATCATCTAAAAATTTCTTCAAAAAACATACAATGACCAGACATGGTTCTAGGATGGGTGACCCCCTGGGAAGTCCTCGTGTTGCACTACTTTTTGCGCCCCGAGCGGCCAAAACCTCTCCCGTCGACCTCCGAGGCGATGGTTTTGGGCCTCGGAATTTGCCGTGACCGCTACGCAGTCAGTCTCGTGGGGCTCGGAGAGAGCTTTCCGGAATGGGGCCGCAATAGCGATTCCGAGTTCGTTCGAGAAAGTCCCGATGGTTTCGGCGCGCGCTTGCCGTGTCCGGTATGCGGTCGGCCTCGTGGGCATCGGAGGGATCCGACAATGGCGATTCCGAGATCGTTCGAGAGGTTTCGGGGCTCCGGTCGTCGATGCGCCGTCCGCGACGTGCACAGAGGCGAGGGACGACGCACACAAAACTAGTGCGATCATACCAGCACTAAAGCACCGGATCTCATCAGAACTCCGAAGTTAAGCCTGCTTGGGCGAGAGTAGTACTAGGATGGGTGACCCCCTGGGAAGTCCTCGTGTTGCACTCCTTTTTGCGCCACGAGCGGCCAAAAGACTTACTTAAAACTCTCTTTTAAGCTTTTCAATTTTTCCAGCATTATGGCCAACAATAAATATGTCATTAACATATATATAGCAGGAGAATAATGAAATCATCATCTAAAAATTTCTTCATAAAACATACAATGACCAGACATGGTTCTAGGATGGGTGACCCCCTGGGAAGTCCTCGTGTTGCACTCCTTTTTGTGCCCCGAGCGGCCAAAACCTCTCCTGTCGACCTCTGAGGCGATGGTTTGGGGCCTCGGAATTTGCCGTGACCGCTACGCAGTCAGTCTCATGGGGCTCGGAGAGAGCTTTCCGGAATGGGGCCGCAATAGCGATTCCGAGTTCGTTCGAGAAAGTCCCGATGGTTTCGGCGCGCGCTTGCCGTGTCCGTTACGCGGTCGGCCTCGTGGGCATCGGAGGGATCCGACAATAGCGATTCCGAGATCGTTCGAGAGGTTTCGGGGCTCCGGTCATCGATGCGCCGTCCACGACGTGCACAAAGGCGAGGGACGACGCACACAAAACGAGTTTGATCATACCAGCACTAAAGCATCGGATCCCATCCGAACTCCGAAGTTAAGCGTGCTTGTGCGAGAGTCGTACTAGGATGGGTGACCCCCTGGGATGTCCTCGTGTCGAACTCCTTTTTGCGCCCCGAGCGGCCAAAAGACTTACTTAAAACTCTCTTTTAAGCTTTTCAATTTTTCCAGCATTATGGCCAACAATAAATATGTCATTAACATATATATAGCAGGAGAATAATGAAATCATCATCTAAAAATTTCTTCATAAAACATACAATGACCAGACATGGTTCTAGGATGGGTGACCCCCTGGGAAGTCCTCGTGTTGCACTCCTTTTTGGGCCCCGAGCGGCCAAAAGACTTACTTAAAACTCTCTTTTAAGCTTTTCAATTTTTCTAGCATTCTGGCCAACAATAAATATGTCATTAACATATATATAGCAGGAGAATAATGAAATTATCATCTAAAAATTTCTTCATAAAACATACAATGACCAGACATGGTTCTAGGATGGGTGACCCCCTGGGAAGTCCTCGTGTTGCACTCCTTTTTGCGCCCCGAGCGGCCAAAACCTCTCCTGTCGACCTCCGAGGCGATGGTTTGGGGCCTCGGAATTTGCCGTGACCGCTACGCAGTCAGTCTCGTGGGGCTCGGAGAGATCTTTCCGGAATGGGGCCGCAATAGCGATTCCGAGTTCGTTCGAGAAAGTCCCGATGGTTTCGGTGCGCGCTTGCCGTGTCCGGTACGCGGTCGGCCTCGTGGGCATCGGAGGGATCCGACAATGGCGATTCCGAGATCGTTCGAGAGGTTTCGGGGCTCCGGTCGTCGATGCGCCGTCCGCGACGTGCACAAAGGCGAGGGACGACGCACACAAAACTAGTGCGATCATACCAGCACTAAAGCACTGGATCCCATCAGAACTCCGAAGTTAAGCCTGCTTGGGCGAGAGTAGTACTAGGATGGGTGACCCCCTGGGAAGTCCTCGTGTTGCACTCCTTTTTGCGCCACGAGCGGCCAAAAGACTTACTTAAAACTCTCTTTTAAGCTTTTCAATTTTTCCAGCATTATGGCCAACAATAAATATGTCATTAACATATATATAGCAGGAGAATAATGAAATCATCATCTAAAAATTTCTTCATAAAACATACAATGACCAGACATGGTTCTAGGATGGGTGACCCCCTGGGAAGTCCTCGTGTTGCACTCCTTTTTGCGCCCCGAGCGGCCAAAACCTCTCCTGTCGACCTCCGAGGCGATGGTTTGGGGCCTCGGAATTTGCCGTGACCGCTACGCAGTCAGTCTCGTGGGGCTCGGAGAGAGCTTTCCGGAATGGGGCCGCAATAGCGATTCCGAGTTCGTTCGAGAAAGTCCCGATGGTTTCGGCGCGCGCTTGCCGTGTCCGGTACGCGGTCGGCCTCGTGGGCATCGGAGGGATCCGACAATGGCGATTCCGAGATCGTTCGAGAGGTTTCGGGGCTCCGGTCGTCGATGCGCCGTCCGCGACGTGCACAAAGGCGAGGGACGACGCACACAAAACTAGTGCGATCATACCAGCACTAAAGCACCGGATCCCATCAGAACTCCGAAGCTAAGCCTGCTTGGGCGAGAGTAGTACTAGGATGGGTGACCCCCTGGGAAGTCCTCGTGTTGCACTCCTTTTTGCGCCACGAGCGGCCAAAAGACTTACTTAAAACTCTCTTTTAAGCTTTTCAATTTTTCCAGCATTATGGCCAACAATAAATATGTCATTAACATATATATAGCAGGAGAATAATGAAATCATCATCTAAAAATTTCTTCATAAAACATACAATGACCAGACATGGTTCTAGGATGGGTGACCCCCTGGGAAGTCCTCGTGTTGCACTCCTTTTTGCGCCCCGAGCGGCCAAAACCTCTCCTGTCGACCTCCGAGGCGATGGTTTGGGGCCTCGGAATTTGCCGTGACCGCTACGCAGTCAGTCTCGTGGGGCTCGGAGAGAGCTTTCCGGAATGGGGCCGCAATAGCGATTCCGAGTTCGTTCGAGAAAGTCCCGATGGTTTCGGCGCGCGCTTGCCGTGTCCGGTACGCGGTCGGCCTCGTGTGCATCGGAGGGATCCGACAATGGCGATTCCGAGATCGTTCGAGAGGTTTCGGGGCTCCGGTCGTCGATGCGCCGTCCGCGACGTGCACAAAGGCGAGGGACGACGCACACAAAACGAGTGCGATCATACCAGCACTAAAGCACCGGATCCCATCCGAACTCCGAAGTTAAGCGTGCTTGTGCGAGAGTAGTACTAGGATGGGTGACCCCCTTGGATGTCCTCGTGTCGCACTCCTTTTTGCGCCCCGAGCGGCCAAAAGACTTACTTAAAACTCTCTTTTAAGCTTTTCAATTTTTCCAGCATTATGGCCAACAATAAATATGTCATTAACATATATATAGCAGGAGAATAATGAAATCATCATCTAAAAATTTCTTCATAAAACATACAATGACCAGACATGGTTCTAGGATGGGTGACCCCCTGGGAAGTCCTCGTGTTGCACTCCTTTTTGGGCCCCGAGCGGCCAAAAGACTTACTTAAAACTCTCTTTTAAGCTTTTCAATTTTTCTAGCATTATGGCCAACAATAAATATGTCATTAACATATATATAGCAGGAGAATAATGAAATTATCATCTAAAAATTTCTTCATAAAACATACAATGACCAGACATGGTTCTAGGATGGGTGACCCCCTGGGAAGTCCTCGTTTTGCACTCTTTTTTGCGCCCCGAGCGGCCAAAACCTCTCCTGTCGACCTCCGAGGCGATGGTTTGGGGCCTCGGAATTTGCCGTGACCGCTACGCAGTCAGTCTCGTGGGGCTCGGAGAGAGCTTTCCGGAATGGGGCCGCAATAGCGATTCCGAGTTCGTTCGAGAAAGTCCCGATGGTTTCGGCGCGCGCTTGCCGTGTCCGGTACGCGGTCGGCCTCGTGGGCATCGGAGGGATCCGACAATGGCGATTCCGAGATCGTTCGAGAGGTTTCGGGGCTCCGGTCGTCGATGCGCCGTCCGCGACGTGCACAAAGGCGAGGGACGACGCACACAAAACGAGTGCGATCATACCAGCACTAAAGCACCGGATCCCATTAGAACTCCGAAGTTAAGCCTGCTTGGGCGAGAGTAGTACTAGGATGGGAGACCCCCTGGGAAGTCCTCGTGTTGCACTCCTTTTTGCGCCCCGAGCGGCCAAAAGACTTACTTAAAACTCTCTTTTAAGCTTTTCAATTTTTCCAGCATTATGGCCAACAATAAATATGTCATTAACATATATATAGCAGGAGAATAATGAAATCATCATCTAAAAATTTCTTCATAAAACATACAATGACCAGACATGGTTCTAGGATGGGTGACCCCCTGGGAAGTCCTCGTGTTGCACTACTTTTTGCGCCCCGAGCGGCCAAAACCTCTCCCGTCGACCTCCGAGGCGATGGTTTTGGGCCTCGGAATTTGCCGTTACCGCTACACAGTCAGTCTCGTGGGGCTCGGAGAGAGCTTTCCGGAATGGGGCCGCAATAGCGATTCCGAGTTCGTTCGAGAAAGTCCCGATGGTTTCGGTGCGCGCTTGCCGTGTCCGGTACGCGGTCGGCCTCGTGGGCATCGGAGGGATCCGACAATGGCGATTCCGAGATCGTTCGAGAGGTTTCGGGGCTCCGGTCGTCGATGCGCCGTCCGCGACGTGCACAAAGGCGAGGGACGACGCACAAAAAACGAGTGCGATCATACCAACACCGGATCCCATCAGAACTCCGAAGTTAAGCGTGCTTGGGCGAGAGTAGTACTAGGATGGGTGACCCCCTGGGAAGTCCTCGTGTTGCACTCCTTTTTGGGCCCCGAGCGGCCAAAAGACTTACTTAAAACTCTCTTTTAAGCTTTTCAATTTTTCTAGCATTCTGGCCAACAATAAATATGTCATTAACATATATATAGCAGGAGAATAATGAAATCATCATCTAAAAATTTCTTCATAAAATATACAATGACCAGACATGGTTCTAGGATGGGTGACCCCCTGGGAAGTCCTCGTGTTGCACTCCTTTTTGCGCCCCGAGCGGCCAAAACCTCTCCTGTCGACCTCCGAGGCGATGGTTTTGGGCCTCGGAATTTGCCGTGACCGCTACGCAGTCAGTCTCGTGGGGCTCGGAGAGAGCTTTCCGGAATGGGGCCGCAATAGCGATTCCGAGTTCGTTCGAGAAAGTCCCGATGGTTTCGGCGCGCGCTTGCCGTGTCCGGTACGCGGTCGGCCTCGTGGGCATCGGAGGGATCCGACAATGGCGATTCCGAGATCGTTCGAGAGGTTTCGGGGCTCCGGTCGTCGATGCGCCGTCCGCGACGTGCACAAAGGCGAGGGACGACGCACAAAAAACGAGTGCGATCATACCAGCACCGGATCCCATCAGAACTCCGAAGTTAAGCGTGCTTGGGCGAGAGTAGTACTAGGATGGGTGACCCCCTGGGAAGTCCTCGTGTTGCACTCCTTTTTGGGCCCCGAGCGGCCAAAAGACTTACTTAAAACTCTCTTTTAAGCTTTTAAATTTTTCTAGCATTCTGGCCAACAATAAATATGTCATTAACATATATATAGCAGGAGAATAATGAAATCATTATCTAAAAATTTCTTCATAAAACATACAATGACCAGACATGGTTCTAGAATGGGTGACCCCCTGGGAAGTCCTCGTGTTGCACTCCTTTTTGCGCCCCGAGCGGCCAAAACCTCTCCTGTCGACCTCCGAGGTGATGGTTTTGGGCCTCGGAATTTGCCGTGACCGCTACGCAGTCAGTCTCGTGGGGCTCGGAGAGAGCTTTCCGGAATGGGGCCGCAATAGCGATTCCGAGTTCGTTCGAGAAAGTCCCGATGGTTTCGGCGCGCGCTTGCCGTGTCCGGTACGCGGTCGGCCTCGTGGGCATCGGAGGGATCCGACAATGGCGATTCCGAGATCGTTCGAGAGGTTTCGGGGCTCCGGTCGTCGATGCGCCGTCCGCGACGTGCACAAAGGCGAGGGACGACGCACACAAAACGAGTGCGATCATACAAGCACTAAAGCACCGGATTCCATCAGAACTCCGAAGTTAAGCTTGCTTGGGCGAGAGTAGTACTAGGATGGGTGACCCCCTGGGAAGTCCTCGAGTTGCACTCCTTTTTGCGCCACGAGCGGCCAAAAGACTTACTTAAAACTCTCTTTTAAGCTTTTCAATTTTTCCAGCATTATGACCAACAATAAATATGTCATTAACATATATATAGCAGGAGAATAATGAAATCATCATCTAAAAATTTCTTCATAAAACATACAATGACCAGACATGGTTCTAGGATGGGTGACCCCCTGGGAAGTCCTCGTGTTGCACTACTTTTTCCGCCCCGAGCGGCCAAAACCTCTCCCGTCGACCTCCGAGGCGATGGTTTTGGGCCTCGGAATTTGCCGTGACCGCTACGCAGTCAGTCTCGTGGGGCTCGGAGAGAGCTTTCCGGAATGGGGCCGCAATAGCGATTCCGAGTTCGTTCGAGAAAGTCCCGATGGTTTCGGCGCGCGCTTGCCGTGTCCGGTACGCGGTCGGCCTCGTGGGCATCGGAGGGATCCGACAATGGCGATTCCGAGATCGTTCGAGAGGTTTCGGGGCTCCGGTCGTCGATGCGCCGTCCGCGACGTGCACAAAGGCGAGGGACGACGCACAAAAAACGATTGCGATCATACCAGCACCGGATCCCATCAGAACTCCGAAGTTAAGCGTGCTTGGGCGAGAGTAGTACTAGGATGGGTGACCCCCTGGGAAGTCCTCGTGTTGCACTCCTTTTTGGGCCCCGAGCGGCCAAAAGACTTACTTAAAACTCTCTTTTAAGCTTTTCAATTTTTCTAGCATTCTGGCCAACAATAAATATGTCATTAACATATATATAGCAGGAGAATAATGAAATTATCATCTAAAAATTTCTTCATAAAACATACAATGACCAGACATGGTTCTAGGGTGGGTGACCCCCTGGGAAGTCCTCGTGTTGCACTCCTTTTTGCGCCCCGAGCGGCCAAAACCTCTCCTGTCGACCTCCGAGGCGATGGTTTGGGGCCTCGGAATTTGTCGTGACCGCTACGCAGTCAGTCTCGTGGGGCTCGGAGAGAGCATTCCGGAATGGGGCCGCAATAGCGATTCCGAGTTCGTTCGAGAAAGTCCCGATGGTTTCGGCGCGCGCTTGCCGTGTCCGGTACGCGGTCGGCCTCGTGGGCATCGGAGGGATCCGACAATGGCGATTCCGAGATCGTTCGAGAGGTTTCGGGGCTCCGGTCGTCGATGCGCCGTCCGCGACGTGCACAAAGGCGAG
Organism: Musa acuminata AAA Group; assembly: GCF_036884655.1. Taxonomy (NCBI): domain Eukaryota; kingdom Viridiplantae; phylum Streptophyta; class Magnoliopsida; order Zingiberales; family Musaceae; genus Musa; species Musa acuminata. The sequence continues at coordinate 39,295,216 of NC_088334.1, forward strand.
GGACGACGCACACAAAACGAGTGCGATCATACCAGCACTAAAGCAGCGGATCCAATCAGAACTCCGAAGTTAAGCCTGCTTGGGCGAGAGTAGTACTAGGATGGGTGACCCCCTGGGAAGTCCTCGTGTGGCACTCCTTTTTGCGCCACGAGCGGCCAAAAGACTTACTTAAAACTCTCTTTTAAACTTTTCAATTTTTCCAGCATTATGGCCAACAATAAATATGTCATTAACATATATATAGCAGGAGAATAATGAAATCATCATCTAAAAATTTCTTCATAAAACATACAATGACCAGACATGGTTCTAGGATGGGTGACCCCCTGGGAAGTCCTCGTGTTGCACTACTTTTTGCGCCCCGAGCGGCCAAAACCTCTCCCGTCGACCTCCGAGGCGATGGTTTTGGGCCTCGGAATTTGACGTGACAGCTACGCAGTCAGTCTCGTGGGGCTCGGAGAGAGCTTTCCGGAATGGGGCCGCAATAGCGATTCCGAGTTCGTTCGAGAAAGTCCCGATGGTTTCGGCGCGCGCTTGCCGTGTCCGGTACGCGGTCGGCCTCGTGGGCATCGGAGGGATCCGACAATGGCGATTCCGAGATCGTTCGAGAGGTTTCGGGGCTCCGGTCGTCGATGCGCCGTCCGCGACGTGCACAAAGGCGAGGGACGACGCACAAAAAATGAGTGCGATCATACCAGCACCGGATCCCATCAGAACTCCGAAGTTAAGCGTGCTTGGGCGAGAGTAGTACTAGGATGGGTGACCCCCTGGGAAGTCCTCGTGTTGCACTCCTTTTTGGGCCCCGAGCGGCCAAAAGACTTACTTAAAACTCTCTTTTAAGCTTTTCAATTTTTCTAGCATTCTGGCCAACAATAAATATGTCATTAACATATATATAGCAGGAGAATAATGAAATCATCATCTAAAAATTTCTTCATAAAACATACAATGACCAGACATGGTTCTAGGATGGGTGACCCCCTGGGAAGTCCTCGTGTTGCACTCCTTTTTGCGCCCCGAGCGGCCAAAACCTCTCCTGTCGACCTCCGAGGCGATGGTTTTGGGCCTCGGAATTTGCCGTGACCGCTACGCAGTCAGTCTCGTGGGGCTCGGAGAGAGCTTTCCGGAATGGGGCCGCAATAGCGATTCCGAGTTCGTTCGAGAAAGTCCCGATGGTTTCGGCGCGCGCTTGCCGTGTCCGGTACGCGGTCAGCCTCGTGGGCATCGGAGGGATCCGACAATGGCGATTCCGAGATCGTTCGAGAGGTTTCGGGGCTCCGGTCGTCGATGCGCCGTCCGCGACGTGCACAAAGGCGAGGGACGACGCAAAAAAACGAGTGCGATCATACCAGCACCGGATCCCATCAGAACTCCGAAGTTAAGCGTGCTTGGGCGAGAGTAGTACTAGGATGGGTGACCCCCTGAGAAGTCCTCGTGTTGCACTCCTTTTTGGGCCCCGAGCGGCCAAAAGACTTACTTAAAACTCTCTTTTAAGCTTTTCAATTTTTCCAGCATTATGGCCAACAATAAATATGTCATTAACATATATATAGCAGGAGAATAATGAAATCATCATCTAAAAATTTCTTCATAAAACATACAATGACCAGACATGGTTCTAGGATGGGTGACCCCCTGGGAAGTCCTCGTGTTGCACTCCTTTTTGCGCCCCGAGCGGCCAAAACCTCTCCCGTCGACCTCCGAGGCGATGGTTTTGGGCCTCGGAATTTGCCGTGACCGCTACGCAGTCAGTCTCGTGGGGCTCGGAGAGAGCTTTCCGGAATGGGGCCGCAATAGCGATTCCGAGTTCGTTCGAGAAAGTCCCGATGGTTTCGGCGCGCGCTTGCCGTGTCCGGTACGCGGTCGGCCTCGTGGGCATCGGAGGGATCCGACAATGGCGATTCCGAGATCGTTCGAGAGGTTTCGGGGCTCCGGTCGTCGATGCGCCGTCCGCGACGTGCACAAAGGCGAGGGACGACGCACACAAAACGAGTGCGATCATACCAGCACCGGATCCCATCAGAACTCCGAAGTTAAGCGTGCTTGGGCGAGAGTAGTACTAGGATGGGTGACCCCCTGGGAAGTCCTCGTGTTGCACTCCTTTTTGGGCCCCGAGCGGCCAAAAGACTTACTTAAAACTCTCTTTTAAGCTTTTCAATTTTTCTAGCATTCTGGCCAACAATAAATATGTCATTAACATATATATAGCAGGAGAATAATGAAATCATCATCTAAAAATTTCTTCATAAAACATACAATGACCAGACATGGTTCTAGGATGGGTGACCCCCTGGGAAGTCCTCGTGTTGCACTCCTTTTTGCGCCCCGAGCGGCCAAAACCTCTCCTGTCGACCTCCGAGGCGATGGTTTTGGGCCTCGGAATTTGCCGTGACCGCTACGCAGTCAGTCTCGTGGGGATCGGAGAGAGCTTTCCGGAATGGGGCCGCAATAGCGATTCCGAGTTCGTTCGAGAAAGTCCCGATGGTTTCGGCGCGCGCTTGCCGTGTCCGGTACGCGGTCGGCCTCGTGGGCATCGGAGGGATCCGACAATGGCGATTCCGAGATCGTTCGAGAGGTTTCGGGGCTCCGGTCGTCGATGCGCCGTCCGCGACGTGCACAAAGGCGAGGGACGACGCACACAAAACGAGTGCGATCATACCAGCACTAAAGCACCGGATCCAATCAGAACTCCGAAGTTAAGCCTGCTTGGGCGAGAGTAGTACTAGGATGGGTGACCCCCTGGGAAGTCCTCGTGTGGCACTCCTTTTTGCGCCACGAGCGGCCAAAAGACTTACTTAAAACTCTCTTTTAAACTTTTCAATTTTTCCAGCATTATGGCCAACAATAAATATGTCATTAACATATATATAGCAGGAGAATAATGAAATCATCATCTAAAAATTTCTTCATAAAACATACAATGACCAGACATGGTTCTAGGATGGGTGACCCCCTGGGAAGTCCTCGTGTTGCACTACTTTTTGCGCCCCGAGCGGCCAAAACCTCTCCCGTCGACCTCCGAGGCGATGGTTTTGGGCCTCGGAATTTGACGTGACAGCTACGCAGTCAGTCTCGTGGGGCTCGGAGAGAGCTTTCCGGAATGGGGCCGCAATAGCGATTCCGAGTTCGTTCGAGAAAGTCCCGATGGTTTCGGCGCGCGCTTGCCGTGTCCGGTACGCGGTCGGCCTCGTGGGCATCGGAGGGATCCGACAATGGCGATTCCGAGATCGTTCGAGAGGTTTCGGGGCTCCGGTCGTCGATGCGCCGTCCGCGACGTGCACAAAGGCGAGGGACGACGCACAAAAAACGAGTGCGATCATACCAGCACCGGATCCCATCAGAACTCCGAAGTTAAGCGTGCTTGGGCGAGAGTAGTACTAGGATGGGTGACCCCTTGGGAAGTCCTCGTGTTGCACTCCTTTTTGGGCCCCGAGCGGCCAAAAGACTTACTTAAAACTCTCTTTTAAACTTTTCAATTTTTCTAGCATTCTGGCCAACAATAAATATGTCATTAACATATATATAGCAGGAGAATAATGAAATCATCATCTAAAAATTTCTTCATAAAACATACAATGACCAGACATGGTTCTAGGATGGGTGACCCCCTGGGAAGTCCTCGTGTTGCACTCCTTTTTGCGCCCCGAGCGGCCAAAACCTCTCCTGTCGACCTCCGAGGCGATGGTTTTGGGCCTCGGAATTTGCCGTGACCGCTACGCAGTCAGTCTCGTGGGGCTCGGAGAGAGCTTTCCGGAATGGGGCCGCAATAGCGATTCCGAGTTCGTTCGAGAAAGTCCCGATGGTTTCGGCGCGCGCTTGCCGTGTCCGGTACGCGGTCGGCCTCGTGGGCATCGGAGGGATCCGACAATGGCGATTCCGAGATCGTTCGAGAGGTTTCGGGGCTCCGGTCGTCGATGCGCCGTCCGCGACGTGCACAAAGGCGAGGGACGACGCAAAAAAACGAGTGCGATCATACCAGCACCGGATCCCATCAGAACTCCGAAGTTAAGCGTGCTTGGGCGAGAGTAGTACTAGGATGGGTGACCCCCTGGGAAGTCCTCGTGTTGCACTCCTTTTTGGGCCCCGAGCGGCCAAAAGACTTACTTAAAACTCTCTTTTAAGCTTTTCAATTTTTCCAGCATTATGGCCAACAATAAATATGTCATTAACATATATATAGCAGGAGAATAATGAAATCATCATCTAAAAATTTCTTCATAAAACATACAATGACCAGACATGGTTCTAGGATGGGTGACCCCCTGGGAAGTCCTCGTGTTGCACTCCTTTTTGCGCCCCGAGCGGCCAAAACCACTCCCGTCGACCTCCGAGGCGATGGTTTTGGGCCTCGGAATTTGCCGTGACCGCTACGCAGTCAGTCTCGTGGGGCTCGGAGAGAGCTTTCCGGAATGGGGCCGCAATAGCGATTCCGAGTTCGTTCGAGAAAGTCCCGATGGTTTCGGCGCGCGCTTGCCGTGTCCGGTACGCGGTCGGCCTCGTGGGCATCGGAGGGATCCGACAATGGCGATTCCGAGATCGTTCGAGAGGTTTCGGGGCTCCGGTCGTCGATGCGCCGTCCGCGACGTGCACAAAGGCGAGGGACGACGCACAAAAAACGAGTGCGATCATACCAGCACCGGATCCCATCAGAACTCCGAAGTTAAGCGTGCTTGGGCGAGAGTAGTACTAGGATGGGTGACCCCCTGGGAAGTCCTCGTGTTGCACTCCTTTTTGGGCCCCGAGCGGCCAAAAGACTTACTTAAAACTCTCTTTTAAGCTTTTCAATTTTTCTAGCATTCTGGCCAACAATAAATATGTCATTAACATATATATAGCAGGAGAATAATGAAATCATCATCTAAAAATTTCTTCATAAAACATACAATGACCAGACATGGTTCTAGGATGGGTGACCCCCTGGGAAGTCCTCGTGTTGCACTCCTTTTTGCGCCCCGAGCGGCCAAAACCTCTCCTGTCGACCTCCGAGGCGATGGTTTTGGGCCTCGGAATTTGCCGTGACCGCTACGCAGTCAGTCACGTGGGGCTCGGAGAGAGCTTTCCGGAATGGGGCCGCAATAGCGATTCCGAGTTCGTTCGAGAAAGTCCCGATGGTTTCGGCGCGCGCTTGCCGTGTCCGGTACGCGGTCGGCCTCGTGGGCATCGGAGGGATCCGTCAATGGCGATTCCGAGATCGTTCGAGAGGTTTCGGGGCTCCGGTCGTCGATGCGCCGTCCGCGACATGCACAAAGGCGAGGGACGACGCACACAAAACGAGTGCGATCATACCAGCACTAAAGCACCGGATCCCATCAGAACTCCGAAGTTAAGCCTGCTTGGGCGAGAGTAGTACTAGGATGGGTGACCCCCTGGGAAGTCCTCGTGTTGCACTCCTTTTTGTGCCACGAGCGGCCAAAAGACTTACTTAAAACTCTCTTTTAAGCTTTTCAATTTTTCCAGCATTATGGCCAACAATAAATATGTCATTAACATATATATAGCAGGAGAATAATGAAATCATCATCTAAAAATTTCTTCATTAAACATACAATGACCAGACATGGTTCTAGGATGGGTGACCCCCTGGGAAGTCCTCGTGTTGCACTACTTTTTGCGCCCCGAGCGGCCAAAACCTCTCCCGTCGACCTCCGAGGCGATGGTTTGGGGCCTCGGAATTTGCCGTGACCGCTACGCAGTCAGTCTCGTGGGGCTCGGAGAGAGCTTTCCGGAATGGGGCCGCAATAGCGATTCCGAGTTCGTTCGAGAAAGTCCCGATGGTTTCGGCGCGCGCTTGCCGTGTCCGGTACGCGGTCGGCCTCGTGGGCATCGGAGGGATCCGACAATGGCGATTCCGAGATCGTTCGAGAGGTTTCGGGGCTCCGGTCGTCGATGCGCCGTCCGCGACGTGCACAAAGGCGAGGGACGACGCACACAAAACGAGTGCGATCATACCAGCACCGGATCCCATCAGAACTCCGAAGTTAAGCGTGCTTGGGCGAGAGTAGTACTAGGATGGGTGTCCCCCTGGGAAGTTCTCGTGTTGCACTCCTTTTTGCGCCACGAGCGGCCAAAAGACTTACTTAAAACTCTCTTTTAAGCTTTTCAATTTTTCCAGCATTATGGCCAACAATAAATATGGCATTAACATATATATAGCAGGAGAATAATGAAATCATCATCTAAAAATTTCTTCATAAAACATACAATGACCAGACATGGTTCTAGGATGGGTGACCCCCTGGGAAGTCCTCGTGTTGCACTACTTTTTGCGCCCCGAGCGGCCAAAACCTCTCCCGTCGACCTCCGAGGCGATGGTTTTGGGCCTCGGAATTTGCCGTGACCGCTACGCAGTCAGTCTCGTGGGGCTCGGAGAGAGCTTTCCGGAATGGGGCCGCAATAGCGATTCCGAGTTCGTTCGAGAAAGTCCCGATGGTTTCGGCGCGCGCTTGCCGTGTCCGGTACGCGGTCGGCCTCGTGGGCATCGGAGGGATCCGACAATGGCGATTCCGAGATCGTTCGAGAGGTTTCGGGGCTCCGGTCGTCGATGCGCCGTCCGCGACGTGCACAAAGGCGAGGGACGACGCACAAAAAACGAGTGCGATCATACCAGCACCGGATCCCATCAGAACTCCGAAGTTAAGCGTGCTTGGGCGAGAGTAGTACTAGGATGGGTGACCCCCTGGGAAGTCCTCGTGTTGCACTCCTTTTTGGGCCCCGAGCGGCCAAAAGACTTACTTAAAACTCTCTTTTAAGCTTTTCAATTTTTCTAGCATTCTGGCCAACAATAAATATGTCATTAACATATATATAGCAGGAGAATAATGAAATTATCATCTAAAAATTTCTTCATAAAACATACAATGACCAGACATGGTTCTAGGATGGGTGACCCCCTGGGAAGTCCTCGTGTTGCACTCCTTTTTGCGCCCCGAGCGGCCAAAACCTCTCCTGTCGACCTCCGAGGCGATGGTTTGGGGCCTCGGAATTTGCCGTGACCGCTACGCAGTCAGTCTCGTGGGGCTCGGAGAGAGCTTTCCGGAATGGGGCCGCAATAGCGATTCCGAGTTCGTTCGAGAAAGTCCCGATGGTTTCGGCGCGCGCTTGCCGTGTCCGGTACGCGGTCGGCCTCGTGGGCATCGGAGGGATCCGACAATGGCGATTCCGAGATCGTTCGAGAGGTTTCGGGGCTCCGGTCGTCGATGCGCCGTCCGCGACGTGCACAAAGGCGAGGGACGACGCACAAAAAACGAGTGCGATCATACCAGCACCGGATCCCATCAGAACTCCGAAGTTAAGCGTGCTTGGGCGAGAGTAGTACTAGGATGGGTGACCCCCTGGGAAGTCCTCGTGTTGCACTCTTTTTTGGGCCCCGAGCGGCCAAAAGACTTACTTAAAACTCTCTTTTAAGCTTTTCAATTTTTCTAGCATTCTGGCCAACAATAAATATGTCATTAACATATATATAGCAGGAGAATAATGAAATTATCATCTAAAAATTTCTTCATAAAACATACAATGACCAGACATGGTTCTAGGATGGGTGACCCCCTGGGAAGTCCTCGTGTTGCACTCCTTTTTGCGCCCCGAGCGGCCAAAACCTCTCCCGTCGACCTCCGAGGCGATGGTTTTGGGCCTCGGAATTTGCTGTGACCGCTACGCAGTCAGTCTCGTGGGGCTCGGAGAGAGCTTTCCGGAATGGGGCCGCAATAGCGATTCCGAGTTCGTTCGAGAAAGTCCCGATGGTTTCGGCGCGCGCTTGCCGTGTCCGGTACGCGGTCGGCCTCGTGGGCATCGGAGGGATCCGACAATGGCGATTCCGAGATCGTTCGAGAGGTTTCGGGGCTCCGGTCGTCGATGCGCCGTCCGCGACGTGCACAAAGGCGAGGGACGACGCACACAAAACGAGTGCGATCATACCAGCACTAAAGCACCGGATCCCATCAGAACTCCGAAGTTAAGCCTGCTTGGGCGAGAGTAGTACTAGGATGGGTGACCCCCTGGGAAGTCCTCGTGTTGCACTCCTTTTTGTGCCACGAGCGGCCAAAAGACTTACTTAAAACTCTCTTTTAAGCTTTTCAATTTTTCCAGCATTATGGCCAACAATAAATATGTCATTAACATATATATAGCAGGAGAATAATGAAATCATCATCTAAAAATTTCTTCATTAAACATACAATGACCAGACATGGTTCTAGGATGGGTGACCCCCTGGGAAGTCCTCGTGTTGCACTACTTTTTGCGCCCCGAGCGGCCAAAACCTCTCCCGTCGACCTCCGAGGCGATGGTTTGGGGCCTCGGAATTTGCCGTGACCGCTACGCAGTCAGTCTCGTGGGGCTCGGAGAGAGCTTTCCGGAATGGGGCCGCAATAGCGATTCCGAGTTCGTTCGAGAAAGTCCCGATGGTTTCGGCGCGCGCTTGCCGTGTCCGGTACGCGGTCGGCCTCGTGGGCATCGGAGGGATCCGACAATGGCGATTCCGAGATCGTTCGAGAGGTTTCGGGGCTCCGGTCGTCGATGCGCCGTCCGCGACGTGCACAAAGGCGAGGGACGACGCACACAAAACGAGTGCGATCATACCAGCACTAAAGCACCGGATCCCATCAGAACTCCGAAGTTAAGCCTGCTTGGGCGAGAGTAGTACTAGGATGGGTGACCCCCTGGGAAGTCCTCGTGTTGCACTCCTTTTTGTGCCACGAGCGGCCAAAAGACTTACTTAAAACTCTCTTTTAAGCTTTTCAATTTTTCCAGCATTATGGCCAACAATAAATATGTCATTAACATATATATAGCAGGAGAATAATGAAATCATCATCTAAAAATTTCTTCATAAAACATACAATGACCAGACATGGTTCTAGGATGGGTGACCCCCTGGGAAGTCCTCGTGTTGCACTACTTTTTGCGCCCCGAGCGGCCAAAACCTCTCCCGTCGACCTCCGAGGCGATGGTTTGGGGCCTCGGAATTTGCCGTGACCGCTACGCAGTCAGTCTCGTGGGGCTCGGAGAGAGCTTTCCGGAATGGGGCCGCAATAGCGATTCCGAGTTCGTTCGAGAAAGTCCCGATGGTTTCGGCGCGCGCTTGCCGTGTCCGGTACGCGGTCGGCCTCGTGGGCATCGGAGGGATCCGACAATGGCGATTCCGAGATCGTTCGAGAGGTTTCGGGGCTCCGGTCGTCGATGCGCCGTCCGCGACGTGCACAAAGGCGAGGGACGACGCACACAAAACGAGTGCGATCATACCAGCACTAAAGCACCGGATCCCATCAGAACTCCGAAGTTAAGCCTGCTTGGGCGAGAGTAGTACTAGGATGGGTGACCCCCTGGGAAGTCCTCGTGTTGCACTCCTTTTTGTGCCACGAGCGGCCAAAAGACTTACTTAAAACTCTCTTTTAAGCTTTTCAATTTTTCCAGCATTATGGCCAACAATAAATATGTCATTAACATATATATAGCAGGAGAATAATGAAATCATCATCTAAAAATTTCTTCATAAAACATACAATGACCAGACATGGTTCTAGGATGGGTGACCCCCTGGGAAGTCCTCGTGTTGCACTACTTTTTGCGCCCCGAGCGGCCAAAACCTCTCCCGTCGACCTCCGAGGCGATGGTTTTGGGCCTCGGAATTTGCCGTGACCGCTACGCAGTCAGTCTCGTGGGGCTCGGAGAGAGCTTTCCGGAATGGGGCCGCAATAGCGATTCCGAGTTCGTTCGAGAAAGTCCCGATGGTTTCGGCGCGCGCTTGCCGTGTCCGGTACGCGGTCGGCCTCGTGGGCATCGGAGGGATCCGACAATGGCGATTACGAGATCGTTCAAGAGGTTTCGGGGCTCCGGTCGTCGATGCGCCGTCCGCGACGTGCACAAAGGCGAGGGATGACGCACAAAAAACGAGTGCGATCATACCAGCACCGGATCCCATCAAACTCCGAAGTTAAGCGTGCTTGGGCGAGAGTAGTACTAGGATGGGTGACCCCCTGGGAAGTCCTCGTGTTGCACTCCTTTTTGGGCCCCGAGCGGCCAAAAGACTTACTTAAAACTCTCTTTTAAGCTTTTCAATTTTTCTAGCATTCTGGCCAACAATAAATATGTCATTAACATATATATAGCAGGAGAATAATGAAATTATCATCTAAAAATTTCTTCATAAAACATACAATGACCAGACATGGTTCTAGGATGGGTGACCCCCTGGGAAGTCCTCGTGTTGCACTCCTTTTTGCGCCCCGAGCGGCCAAAACCTCTCCCGTCGACCTCCGAGGCGATGGTTTTGGGCCTCGGAATTTGCTGTGACCGCTACGCAGTCAGTCTCGTGGGGCTCGGAGAGAGCTTTCCGGAATGGGGCCGCAATAGCGATTCCGAGTTCGTTCGAGAAAGTCCCGTCGTCGATGCGCCGTCCGCGACGTGCACAAAGGCGAGGGACGACGCAAACAAAACGAGTGCGATCATATCTGCACTAAAGCACCGGATTCCATCAGAACTCCAAAGTTAAGCGTGCTTGTGCGAGAGTAGTACTAGGATGGGTGACCCCCTGGGAAGTCCTCGTGTTGCACTCCTTTTTGGGCCCCGAGCGGCCAAAAGACTTACTTAAAACTCTCTTTTAAGCTTTTCAATTTTTCTAGCATTCTGGCCAACAATAAATATGTCATTAACATATATATACCAGGAGAATAATGAAATCATCATCTAAAAATTTCTTCATAAAACATACAATGACCAGACATGGTTCTAGAATGGGTGACCCCCTGGGAAGTCCTCGTGTTGCACTACTTTTTGCGCCCCGAGCGGCCAAAACCTCTCCCGTCGACCTCCGAGGCGATGGTTTTGGGCCTCGGAATTTGCCGTGACCGCTACGCAGTCAGTCTCGTGGGGCTCGGAGAGAGCTTTCCGGAATGGGGCCGCAATAGCGATTCCGAGTTCGTTCGAGAAAGTCCCGATGGTTTCGGCGCGCGCTTGCCGTGTCCGGTACGCGGTCGGCCTCGTGGGCATCGGAGGGATCCGACAATGGCGATTCCGAGATCGTTTGAGAGGTTTCGGGGCTCCGGTCGTCGATGCGCCGTCCGCGACGTGCACAAAGGCGAGGGACGACGCACAAAAAACGAGTGCGATCATACCAGCACCGGATCCCATCAGAACTCCGAAGTTAAGCGTGCTTGGGCGAGAGTAGTACTAGGATGGGTGACCCCCTGGGAAGTCCTCGTGTTGCACTCCTTTTTGGGCCCCGAGCGGCCAAAAGACTTACTTAAAACTCTCTTTTAAGCTTTTCAATTTTTCTAGCATTCTGGCCAACAATAAATATGTCATTAACATATATATAGCAGGAGAATAATGAAATTATCATCTAAAAATTTCTTCATAAAACATACAATGACCAGACATGGTTCTAGGATGGGTGACCCCCTAGGAAGTCCTCGTGTTGCACTCCTTTTTGCGCCCCGAGCGGCCAAAACCTCTCCTGTCGACCTCCGAGGCGATGGTTTGGGGCCTCGGAATTTGCCGTGACCGCTACGCAGTCAGTCTCGTGGGGCTCGGAGAGAGCTTTCCGGAATGGGGCCGCAATAGCGATTCCGAGTTCGTTCGAGAAAGTCCCGATGGTTTCGGCGCGCGCTAGCCGTGTCCGGTACGCGGTCGGCCTCGTGGGCATCGGAGGGATCCGACAATGGCGATTCCGAGATCGTTCGATAGGTTTCGGGGCTCCGGTCGTCGATGCGCCGTCCGCGACGTGCACAAAGGCGAGGGACGACGCACACAAAACGAGTGCGATCATACCAGCACCGGATCCCATCAGAACTCCGAAGTTAAGCGTGCTTGGGCGAGAGTAGTACTAGGATGGGTGACCCCCTGGGAAGTCCTCGTGTTGCACTCCTTTTTGGGCCCCGAGCGGCCAAAAGACTTACTTAAAACTCTCTTTTAAGCTTTTCAATTTTTCTAGCATTCTGGCCAACAATAAATATGTCATTAACATATATATAGCAGGAGAATAATGAAATCATCATCTAAAAATTTCTTCATAAAACATACAATGACCAGACATGGTTCTAGGATGGGTGACCCCCTGGGAAGTCCTCGTGTTGCACTCCTTTTTGCGCCCCGAGCGGCCAAAACCTCTCCTGTCGACCTCCGAGGCGATGGTTTTGGGCCTCGGAATTTGCCGTGACCGCTACGCTGTCAGTCTCGTGGGGCTCGGAGAGAGCTTTCCGGAATGGGGCCGCAATAGCGATTCCGAGTTCGTTCGAGAAAGTCCCGATGGTTTCGGCGCGCGCTTGCCGTGTCCGGTACGCGGTCGGCCTCGTGGGCATCGGAGGGATCCGACAATGGCGATTCCGAGATCGTTCGAGAGGTTTCGGGGCTCCGTTCGTCGATGCGCCGTCCGCGACGTGCACAAAGGCGAGGGACGACGCACACAAAACGAGTGCGATCATACCAGCACTAAAGCACCGGATCCCATCAGAACTCCGAAGTTAAGCCTGCTTGGGCGAGAGTAGTACTAGGATGGGTGACCCCCTGGGAAGTCCTCGTGTTGCACTCCTTTTTGTGCCACGAGCGGCCAAAAGACTTACTTAAAACTCTCTTTTAAGCTTTTCAATTTTTCCAGCATTATGGCCAACAATAAATATGTCATTAACATATATATAGCAGGAGAATAATGAAATCATCATCTAAAAATTTCTTCATAAAACATACAATGACCAGACATGGTTCTAGGATGGGTGACCCCCTGGGAAGTCCTCGTGTTGCACTACTTTTTGCGCCCCGAGCGGCCAAAACCTCTCCCGTCGACCTCCGAGGCGATGGTTTTGGGCCTCGGAATTTGCCGTGACCGCTACGCAGTCAGTCTCGTGGGGCTCGGAGAGAGCTTTCCGGAATGGGGCCGCAATAGCGATTCCGAGTTCGTTCGAGAAAGTCCCGATGGTTTCGGCGCGCGCTTGCCGTGTCCGGTACGCGGTCGGCCTCGTGGGCATCGGAGGGATCCGACAATGGCGATTACGAGATCGTTCAAGAGGTTTCGGGGCTCCGGTCGTCGATGCGCCGTCCGCGACGTGCACAAAGGCGAGGGATGACGCACAAAAAACGAGTGCGATCATACCAGCACCGGATCCCATCAAACTCCGAAGTTAAGCGTGCTTGGGCGAGAGTAGTACTAGGATGGGTGACCCCCTGGGAAGTCCTCGTGTTGCACTCCTTTTTGGGCCCCGAGCGGCCAAAAGACTTACTTAAAACTCTCTTTTAAGCTTTTCAATTTTTCTAGCATTCTGGCCAACAATAAATATGTCATTAACATATATATAGCAGGAGAATAATGAAATTATCATCTAAAAATTTCTTCATAAAACATACAATGACCAGACATGGTTCTAGGATGGGTGACCCCCTGGGAAGTCCTCGTGTTGCACTCCTTTTTGCGCCCCGAGCGGCCAAAACCTCTCCCGTCGACCTCCGAGGCGATGGTTTTGGGCCTCGGAATTTGCTGTGACCGCTACGCAGTCAGTCTCGTGGGGCTCGGAGAGAGCTTTCCGGAATGGGGCCGCAATAGCGATTCCGAGTTCGTTCGAGAAAGTCCCGATGGTTTCGGCGCGCGCTTGCCGTGTCCGGTACGCGGTCGGCCTCGTGGGCATCGGAGGGATCCGACAATGGCGATTCCGAGATCGTTTTAGAGGTTTCGGGGCTCCGGTCGTCGATGCGCCGTCCGCGACGTGCACAAAGGCGAGGGACGACGCACAAAAAACGAGTGCGATCATACCAGCACCGGATCCCATCAGAACTCCGAAGTTAAGCGTGCTTGGGCGAGAGTAGTACTAGGATGGGTGACCCCCTGGGAAGTCCTCGTGTTGCACTCCTTTTTGGGCCCCGAGCGGCCAAAAGACTTACTTAAAACTCTCTTTTAAGCTTTTCAATTTTTCTAGCATTCTGGCCAACAATAAATATGTCATTAACATATATATAGCAGGAGAATAATGAAATCATCATCTAAAAATTTCTTCATAAAACATACAATGATCAGACATGGTTCTAGGATGGGTGACCCCCTGGGAAGTCCTCGTGTTGCACTCCTTTTTACGCCCCGAGCGGCCAAAACCTCTCCTGTCGACCTCCGAGGCGATGGTTTGGGGCCTCGGAATTTGCCGTGACCGCTACGCAGTCAGTCTCGTGGGGCTCGGAGAGAGCTTTCCGGAATGGGGCCGCAATAGCGATTCCGAGTTCGTTCGAGAAAGTCCCGATGGTTTCGGCGCGCGCTTGCCGTGTCCGGTACGCGGTCGGCCTCGTGGGCATCGGAGGGATCCGACAATGGCGATTCCGAGATCGTTCGAGAGGTTTCGGGGCTCCGGTCGTCGATGCGCCGTCCGCGACGTGCACAAAGGCGAGGGACGACGCACACAAAACGAGTGCGATCATACTAGCACTAAAGCACCGGATCCCATCAGAACTCCGAAGTTAAGCCTGCTTGGGCGAGAGTAGTACTAGGATGGGTGACCCCCTGGGAAGTCCTCGTGTTGCACTCCTTTTTGGGCCCCGAGCGGCCAAAAGACTTACTTAAAACTCTCTTTTAAGCTTTTCAATTTTTCTAGCATTCTGGCCAACAATAAATATGTCATTAACATATATATAGCAGGAGAATAATGAAATAATCATCTAAAAATTTCTTCATAAAACATACAATGACCAGACATGGTTCTAGGATGGGTGACCCCCTGGGAAGTCCTCGTGTTGCACTACTTTTTGCGCCCCGAGCGGCCAAAACCTCTCCCGTCGACCTCCGAGGCGATGGTTTTGGGCCTCGGAATTTGCCGTGACCGCTACGCAGTCAGTCTCGTGGGGCTCGGAGAGAGCTTTCCGTAATGGGGCCGCAATAGCGATTCCGAGTTCGTTCGAGAAAGTCCCGTCGTCGATGCGCCGTCCGCGACGTGCACAAAGGCGAGGGACGACGCACACAAAACGAGTGCGATCATATCTGCACTAAAGCACCGGATTCCATCAGAACTCCAAAGTTAAGCGTGCTTGTGCGAGAGTAGTACTAGGATGGGTGACCCCCTGGGAAGTCCTCGTGTTGCACTCCTTTTTGGGCCCCGAGCGGCCAAAAGACTTACTTAAAACTCTCTTTTAAGCTTTTCAATTTTTCTAGCATTCTGGCCAACAATAAATATGTCATTAACATATATATACCAGGAGAATAATGAAATCATCATCTAAAAATTTCTTCATAAAACATACAATGACCAGACATGGTTCTAGAATGGGTGACCCCCTGGGAAGTCCTCGTGTTGCACTACTTTTTGCGCCCCGAGCGGCCAAAACCTCTCCCGTCGACCTCCGAGGCGATGGTTTTGGGCCTCGGAATTTGCCGTGACCGCTACGCAGTCAGTCTCGTGGGGCTCGGAGAGAGCTTTCCGGAATGGGGCCGCAATAGCGATTCCGAGTTCGTTCGAGAAAGTCCCGATGGTTTCGGCGCGCGCTTGCCGTGTCCGGTACGCGGTCGGCCTCGTGGGCATCGGAGGGATCCGACAATGGCGATTCCGAGATCGTTTGAGAGGTTTCGGGGCTCCGGTCGTCGATGCGCCGTCCGCGACGTGCACAAAGGCGAGGGACGACGCACAAAAAACGAGTGCGATCATACCAGCACCGGATCCCATCAGAACTCCGAAGTTAAGCGTGCTTGGGCGAGAGTAGTACTAGGATGGGTGACCCCCTGGGAAGTCCTCGTGTTGCACTCCTTTTTGGGCCCCGAGCGGCCAAAAGACTTACTTAAAACTCTCTTTTAAGCTTTTCAATTTTTCTAGCATTCTGGCCAACAATAAATATGTCATTAACATATATATAGCAGGAGAATAATGAAATCATCATCTAAAAATTTCTTCATAAAACATACAATGATAAGACATGGTTCTAGGATGGATGACCCCCTGGGAAGTCCTCGTGTTGCACTCCTTTTTGCGCCCCGAGCGGCCAAAACCTCTCCTGTCGACCTCCGAGGCGATGGTTTGGGGCCTCGGAATTTGCCGTGACCGCTACGCAGTCAGTCTCGTGGGGCTCGGAGAGAGCTTTCCGGAATGGGGCCGCAATAGCGATTCCGAGTTCGTTCGAGAAAGTCCCGATGGTTTCGGCGCGCGCTTGCCGTGTCCGGTACGCGGTCGGCCTCGTGGGCATCGGAGGGATCCGACAATGGCGATTCCGAGATCGTTCGAGAGGTTTCGGGGCTCCGGTCGTCGATGCGCCGTCCGCGACGTGCACAAAGGCGAGGGACGACGCACACAAAACGAGTGCGATCATACTAGCACTAAAGCACCGGATCCCATCAGAACTCCGAAGTTAAGCCTGCTTGGGCGAGAGTAGTACTAGGATGAGTGACCCCCTGGGAAGTCCTCGTGTTGCACTCCTTTTTGGGCCCCGAGCGGCCAAAAGACTTACTTAAAACTCTCTTTTAAGCTTTTCAATTTTTCTAGCATTCTGGCCAACAATAAATATGTCATTAACATATATATACCAGGAGAATAATGAAATCATCATCTAAAAATTTCTTCATAAAACATACAATGACCAGACATGGTTCTAGAATGGGTGACCCCCTGGGAAGTCCTCGTGTTGCACTACTTTTTGCGCCCCGAGCGGCCAAAACCTCTCCCGTCGACCTCCGAGGCGATGGTTTTGGGCCTCGGAATTTGCCGTGACCGCTACGCAGTCAGTCTCGTGGGGCTCGGAGAGAGCTTTCCGGAATGGGGCCGCAATAGCGATTCCGAGTTCGTTCGAGAAAGTCCCGATGGTTTCGGCGCGCGCTTGCCGTGTCCGGTACGCGGTCGGCCTCGTGGGCATCGGAGGGATCCGACAATGGCGATTCCGAGATCGTTTGAGAGGTTTCGGGGCTCCGGTCGTCGATGCGCCGTCCGCGACGTGCACAAAGGCGAGGGACGACGCACAAAAAACGAGTGCGATCATACCAGCACCGGATCCCATCAGAACTCCGAAGTTAAGCGTGCTTGGGCGAGAGTAGTACTAGGATGGGTGACCCCCTGGGAAGTCCTCGTGTTGCACTCCTTTTTGGGCCCCGAGCGGCCAAAAGACTTACTTAAAACTCTCTTTTAAGCTTATCAATTTTTCTAGCATTCTGGCCAACAATAAATATGTCATTAACATATATATAGCAGGAGAATAATGAAATCATCATCTAAAAATTTCTTCATAAAACATACAATGATAAGACATGGTTCTAGGATGGATGACCCCCTGGGAAGTCCTCGTGTTGCACTCCTTTTTGCGCCCCGAGCGGCCAAAACCTCTCCTGTCGACCTCCGAGGCGATGGTTTGGGGCCTCGGAATTTGCCGTGACCGCTACGCAGTCAGTCTCGTGGGGCTCGGAGAGAGCTTTCCGGAATGGGGCCGCAATAGCGATTCCGAGTTCGTTCGAGAAAGTCCCGATGGTTTCGGCGCGCGCTTGCCGTGTCCGGTACGCGGTCGGCCTCGTGGGCATCGGAGGGATCCGACAATGGCGATTCCGAGATCGTTTGAGAGGTTTCGGGGCTCCGGTCGTCGATGCGCCGTCCGCGACGTGCACAAAGGCGAGGGACGACGCACAAAAAACGAGTGCGATCATACCAGCACCGGATCCCATCAGAACTCCGAAGTTAAGCGTGCTTGGGCGAGAGTAGTACTAGGATGGGTGACCCCCTGGGAAGTCCTCGTGTTGCACTCCTTTTTGGGCCCCGAGCGGCCAAAAGACTTACTTAAAACTCTCTTTTAAGCTTTTCAATTTTTCTAGCATTCTGGCCAACAATAAATATGTCATTAACATATATATAGCAGGAGAATAATGAAATCATCATCTAAAAATTTCTTCATAAAACATACAATGACCAGACATGGTTCTAGGATGGGTGACCCCTTGGGAAGTCCTCGTGTTGCACTCCTTTTTGCGCCCCGAGCGGCCAAAACCTCTCCTGTCGACCTCCGAGGCGATGGTTTGGGGCCTCGGAATTTGCCGTGACCGCTACGCAGTCAGTCTCGTGGGGCTCGGAGAGAGCTTTCCGGAATGGGGCCGCAATAGCGATTCCGAGTTCGTTCGAGAAAGTCCCGATGGTTTCGGCGCGCGCTTGCCGTGTCCGGTACGCGGTCGGCCTCGTGGGCATCGGAGGGATCCGACAATGGCGATTCCGAGATCGTTCGAGAGGTTTCGGGGCTCCGGTCGTCGATGCGCCGTCCGCGACGTGCACAAAGGCGAGGGACGACGCACACAAAACGAGTGCGATCATACCAGCACTAAAGCACCGGATCCCATCAGAACTCCGAAGTTAAGCCTGCTTGGGCGAGAGTAGTACTAGGATGGGTGACCCCCTGGGAAGTCCTAGTGTTGCACTCCTTTTTGCGCCCCGAGCGGCCAAAAGACTTACTTAAAACTCTCTTTTAAGCTTTTCAATTTTTCTAGCATTCTGGCCAACAATAAATATGTCATTAACATATATATAGCAGGAGAATAATGAAATCATCATCTAAAAATTTCTTCATAAAACATACAATGACCAGACATGGTTCTAGGATGGGTGACCCCCTGGGAAGTCCTCGTGTTGCACTACTTTTTGCGCCCCGAGCGGCCAAAACCTCTCCCGTCGACCTCCGAGGCGATGGTTTTGGGCCTCGGAATTTACCGTGACCGCTATGCAGTCAGTCTCGTGGGGCTCGGAGAGAGCTTTCCGGAATGGGGCCGCAATAGCGATTCCGAGTTCGTTCGACGTCGATGCGCCGTCCGCGACGTGCACAAAGGCGAGGGACGACGCACACAAAACGAGTGCGATCATATCTGCACTAAAGCACCGGATTCCATCAGAACTCCAAAGTTAAGCGTGCTTGTGCGAGAGTAGTACTAGGATGGGTGACCCCCTGGGAAGTCCTCGTGTTGCACTCCGTTTTGGGCCCCGAGCGGCCAAAAGACTTACTTAAAACTCTCTTTTAAGCTTTTCAATTTTTCTAGCATTCTGGCCAACAATAAATATGTCATTAACATATATATAGCAGGAGAATAATGAAATCATCATCTAAAAATTTCTTCATAAAACATACAATGATAAGACATGGTTCTAGGATGGATGACCCCCTGGGAAGTCCTCGTGTTGCACTCCTTTTTGCGCCCCGAGCGGCCAAAACCTCTCCTGTCGACCTCCGAGGCGATGGTTTGGGGCCTCGGAATTTGCCGTGACCGCTACGCAGTCAGTCTCGTGGGGCTCGGAGAGAGCTTTCCGGAATGGGGCCGCAATAGCGATTCCGAGTTCGTTCGAGAAAGTCCCGATGGTTTCGGCGCGCGCTTGCCGTGTCCGGTACGCGGTCGGCCTCGTGGGCATCGGAGGGATCCGACAATGGCGATTCCGAGATCGTTCGAGAGGTTTCGGGGCTCCGGTCGTCGATGCGCCGTCCGCGACGTGCACAAAGGCGAGGGACGACGCACACAAAACGAGTGCGATCATACTAGCACTAAAGCACCGGATCCCATCAGAACTCCGAAGTTAAGCCTGCTTGGGCGAGAGTAGTACTAGGATGAGTGACCCCCTGGGAAGTCCTCGTGTTGCACTCCTTTTTGGGCCCCGAGCGGCCAAAAGACTTACTTAAAACTCTCTTTTAAGCTTTTCAATTTTTCTAGCATTCTGGCCAACAATAAATATGTCATTAACATATATATAGCAGGAGAATAATGAAATCATCATCTAAAAATTTCTTCATAAAACATACAATGACCAGACATGGTTCTAGAATGGGTGACCCCCTGGGAAGTCCTCGTGTTGCACTACTTTTTGCGCCCCGAGCGGCCAAAACCTCTCCCGTCGACCTCCGAGGCGATGGTTTTGGGCCTCGGAATTTGCCGTGACCGCTACGCAGTCAGTCTCGTGGGGCTCGGAGAGAGCTTTCCGGAATGGGGCCGCAATAGCGATTCCGAGTTCGTTCGAGAAAGTCCCGATGGTTTCGGCGCGCGCTTGCCGTGTCCGGTACGCGGTCGGCCTCGTGGGCATCGGAGGGATCCGACAATGGCGATTCCGAGATCGTTTGAGAGGTTTCGGGGCTCCGGTCGTCGATGCGCCGTCCGCGACGTGCACAAAGGCGAGGGACGACGCACAAAAAACCAGTGCGATCATACCAGCACCGGATCCCATCAGAACTCCGAAGTTAAGCGTGCTTGGGCGAGAGTAGTACTAGGATGGGTGACCCCCTGGGAAGTCCTCGTGTTGCACTCCTTTTTGGGCCCCGAGCGGCCAAAAGACTTACTTAAAACTCTCTTTTAAGCTTTTCAATTTTTCTAGCATTCTGGCCAACAATAAATATGTCATTAACATATATATAGCAGGAGAATAATGAAATCATCATCTAAAAATTTCTTCATAAAACATACAATGACCAGACATGGTTCTAGGATGGGTGACCCCTTGGGAAGTCCTCGTGTTGCACTCCTTTTTGCGCCCCGAGCGGCCAAAACCTCTCCTGTCGACCTCCGAGGCGATGGTTTGGGGCCTCGGAATTTGCCGTGACCGCTACGCAGTCAGTCTCGTGGGGCTCGGAGAGAGCTTTCCGGAATGGGGCCGCAATAGCGATTCCGAGTTCGTTCGAGAAAGTCCCGATGGTTTCGGCGCGCGCTTGCCGTGTCCGGTACGCGGTCGGCCTCGTGGGCATCGGAGGGATCCGACAATGGCGATTCCGAGATCGTTTGAGAGGTTTCGGGGCTCCGGTCGTCGATGCGCCGTCCGCGACGTGCACAAAGGCGAGGGACGACGCACAAAAAACGAGTGCGATCATACCAGCACCGGATCCCATCAGAACTCCGAAGTTAAGCGTGCTTGGGCGAGAGTAGTACTAGGATGGGTGACCCCCTGGGAAGTCCTCGTGTTGCACTCCTTTTTGGGCCCCGAGCGGCCAAAAGACTTACTTAAAACTCTCTTTTAAGCTTTTCAATTTTTCTAGCATTCTGGCCAACAATAAATATGTCATTAACATATATATAGCAGGAGAATAATGAAATCATCATCTAAAAATTTCTTCATAAAACATACAATGACCAGACATGGTTCTAGGATGGGTGACCCCTTGGGAAGTCCTCGTGTTGCACTCCTTTTTGCGCCCCGAGCGGCCAAAACCTCTCCTGTCGACCTCCGAGGCGATGGTTTGGGGCCTCGGAATTTGCCGTGACCGCTACGCAGTCAGTCTCGTGGGGCTCGGAGAGAGCTTTCCGGAATGGGGCCGCAATAGCGATTCCGAGTTCGTTCGAGAAAGTCCCGATGGTTTCGGCGCGCGCTTGCCGTGTCCGGTACGCGGTCGGCCTCGTGGGCATCGGAGGGATCCGACAATGGCGATTCCGAGATCGTTCGAGAGGTTTCGGGGCTCCGGTCGTCGATGCGCCGTCCGCGACGTGCACAAAGGCGAGGGACGACGCACACAAAACGAGTGCGATCATACCAGCACTAAAGCACCGGATCCCATCAGAACTCCGAAGTTAAGCCTGCTTGGGCGAGAGTAGTACTAGGATGGGTGACCCCCTGGGAAGTCCTAGTGTTGCACTCCTTTTTGCGCCCCGAGCGGCCAAAAGACTTACTTAAAACTCTCTTTTAAGCTTTTCAATTTTTCTAGCATTCTGGCCAACAATAAATATGTCATTAACATATATATAGCAGGAGAATAATGAAATCATCATCTAAAAATTTCTTCATAAAACATACAATGACCAGACATGGTTCTAGGATGGGTGACCCCCTGGGAAGTCCTCGTGTTGCACTACTTTTTGCGCCCCGAGCGGCCAAAACCTCTCCCGTCGACCTCCGAGGCGATGGTTTTGGGCCTCGGAATTTGCCGTGACCGCTACGCAGTCAGTCTCGTGGGGCTCGGAGAGAGCTTTCCGGAATGGGGCCGCAATAGCGATTCCGAGTTCGTTCGAGAAAGTCCCGTCGTCGATGCGCCGTCCGCGACGTGCACAAAGGCGAGGGACGACGCACACAAAAAGAGTGCGATCATATCTGCACTAAAGCACCGGATTCCATCAGAACTCCAAAGTTAAGCGTGCTTGTGCGAGAGTAGTACTAGGATGGGTGACCCCCTGGGAAGTCCTCGTGTTGCACTCCTTTTTGGGCCCCGAGCGGCCAAAAGACTTACTTAAAACTCTCTTTTAAGCTTTTCAATTTTTCTAGCATTCTGGCCAACAATAAATATGTCATTAACATATATATAGCAAGAGAATAATGAAATCATCATCTAAAAATTTCTTCATAAAACATACAATGACCAGACATGGTTCTAGAATGGCTGACCCCCTGGGAAGTCCTCGTGTTGCACTACTTTTTGCGCCCCGAGCGGCCAAAACCTCTCCCGTCGACCTCCGAGGCGATGGTTTGGGGCCTCGGAATTTGCCGTGACCGCTACGCAGTCAGTCTCGTGGGGCTCGGAGAGAGCTTTCCGGAATGGGGCCGCAATAGCGATTCCGAGTTCGTTCGAGAAAGTCCCGATGGTTTCGGCGCGCGCTTGCCGTGTCCGGTACGCGGTCGGCCTCGTGGGCATCGGAGGGATCCGACAATGGCGATTCCGAGATCGTTTGAGAGGTTTCGGGGCTCCGGTCGTCGATGCGCCGTCCGCGACGTGCACAAAGGCGAGGGACGACGCACAAAAAACGAGTGCGATCATACCAGCACCGGATCCCATCAGAACTCCGAAGTTAAGCGTGCTTGGGCGAGAGTAGTACTAGGATGGGTGACCCCCTGGGAAGTCCTCGTGTTGCACTCCTTTTTGGGCCCCGAGCGGCCAAAAGACTTACTTAAAACTCTCTTTTAAGCTTTTCAATTTTTCTAGCATTCTGGCCAACAATAAATATGTCATTAACATATATATAGCAGGAGAATAATGAAATCATCATCTAAAATTTTCTTCATAAAACATACAATGACCAGACATGGTTCTAGGATGGGTGACCCCTTGGGAAGTCCTCGTGTTGCACTCCTTTTTGCGCCCCGAGCGGCCAAAACCTCTCCTGTCGACCTCCGAGGCGATGGTTTGGGGCCTCGGAATTTGCCGTGACCGCTACGCAGTCAGTCTCGTGGGGCTCGGAGAGAGCTTTCCGGAATGGGGCCGCAATAGCGATTCCGAGTTCGTTCGAGAAAGTCCCGATGGTTTCGGCACGCGCTTGCCGTGTCCGGTACGCGGCCGGCCTCGTGGGCATCGGAGGGATCCGACAATGGCGATTCCGAGATCGTTCGAGAGGTTTCGGGGCTCCGGTCGTCGATGCGCCGTCCGCGACGTGCACAAAGGCGAGGGACGACGCACACAAAACGAGTGCGATCATACCAGCACTAAAGCACCGGATCCCATCAGAACTCCGAAGTTAAGCCTGCTTGGGCGAGAGTAGTACTAGGATGGGTGACCCCCTGGGAAGTCCTAGTGTTGCACTCCTTTTTGCGCCCCGAGCGGCCAAAAGAGTTACTTAAAACTCTCTTTTAAGCTTTTCAATTTTTCTAGCATTCTGGCCAACAATAAATATGTCATTAACATATATATAGCAGGAGAATAATGAAATCATCATCTAAAAATTTCTTCATAAAACATACAATGACCTGACATGGTTCTAGGTGTTGAATCTCGGATTTTGATGATGAAGTCAATTGTCATTTGTTGTCTAATCTATGTGTTGAGATAAGTGTGCAGGATTAACTACGATAAGAGTAAGACAAGCAGCAGGTGTTGCGCCGGAGTCAAGATCATGATCACGTTGGGAGTTCGAGAGTTCGACGGAAGTTCGGACGGTCGTCGGAGGTTCAGCGAGGACAGATCCGAGAAGTCCAGAAGCTTGCCAAGCGAAGCTCGTCAGAACTCGCCAAGTGGATCGTCGCAAAGTCCAGGAGTATGCCGGATGTCCGCAGAAGGATCACCGAGGGTTATCGGTTGATCGACGGAAGTTGGCCGGAAACTCGCCGGAAGAAGCGATTGACGCATCGGAGCAAAGCTGCAGAAGTTGTCTTAGAGTTAATCGTAGTTAGCATGATGATTAAGCATGAAAATGGGAGGTGATCCCATTAGCTTAATCTTGGGGCAATTGGGCCCCTGAAAAGATTCAAAGTGGGCCGAATGGAGTGAACCATTCAGACCCTGATTGCACCAGGAGGTGCAACCGCCCCAGCCAGGAGGTGCAACCGCCTGGGCTGTGGGGTTGGGAGGTGCAACCGCCCCAGCCAGGAGGTGCAACCGCCAGGGCTGCGAGGCTGGGAGGTGCAACCGCCCCAGCCGAGAGGTGCAACCGCCCAGAGCTCAGTCTACGAGCTAGACTGGGCGGTGCAACCTCCTCTGCCAAGAGGTAGCACCGCCAGAGCTCAAGTTTCGAGCTCTGCCAGGCGATGCAACCACCAAGCTCAGTCTTCGAGCTCTGGCAGAGAGGTGCATCAGCCTGAGCTCAGTCTCGAGCCCTGCCAGGTGATGCAATCACCGAGCTCAGTCTTCGAGCTCTGGCAGAGAGGTGCATCAGCCTGAGCTCAGTTTGGAGCTCTGCCAGGTGATGCAACCACCGAGCTCAGTTTAGAGCTCTGCCAGGTGATGCAATCACCAAGCTCAGTCTTCGAGCTCTGCCAGGTGATGCAATCACCGAGCTCAGTCTTCGAGCTCTGGCAGAGAGAAGCAATCGCCTGAGCTCAGTCTTCGAGCTCTGCCAGGCGGTGCCACCTCTCCAGTCAAGAGGTGCAACCGCCTGATCCCAGAATTCTGGGATTTGATCGATTTGATCGTTTTGAGCTCCAAATTTGAACTGGGTTGGGGCCTATAAATACCCCACCCATTCAGCACTGAAAAGATATAGATCCACACCGAATTCTTGATCTTTTCAGTGATTCTAAGAGCTCAAATTTGTGTAAAGTCCTAAAGTTCTCCTCCTTCTGTTCTTCAAGTCTTGAGTTGTAAAGAGAGGAGAGAAAGGATCTGTAAAGGTTGTCTCCTGAGCCTGTCAAAAGGAGAGAAACTGTAAAAGGGCAGTTAGCCTTCGCCCATTGAAGGAAGGCAGCTAGTTGACGTCGGCAACCTCGTCGGTGGAGGAAGCCAAAAGTGGAGTAGGTCAAGGCTGACCGAACCACTCTAAATCTCTGGTTTGCGTTTATTTTTGAGCACTTTATCATTACTGCAAACCTCCTCCATTACTACTGCTCTCTGCGCTTTCACGAACAAGTTCTAAGTGCTGTTCTTTCAGAATCTGCATTCAAACGTAAATCGTGTTTTCGTACGATCTTCACACTGCAGTTTACGCTTACATTCGGACTCCATTTATAACTGCAAATTGCTTTCTACGTAAAACGCTTTTCAAGGTTCAAAACTGCTTTTAAACGCAAAACTACATTTAGACGTAAATCTGAGTTTAGACGTAAATCTGCGTTTAGACGTAAAACTACGTTTAGACGTAAATCTGCGTTTTGACGTAAAACTGCGTTTGAACGTAAAACTGAGTTTAGACGCAAACTGCGCTTAGACGCAAACTGTGCTTAGACGCAAACTGCGCTTAGACGCAAACTGTGTTTAGACGCAAACTGCGCTTAGACGCAAAACTGCGCTTAGACGCAAACTGCACTGTGATTCTGCTTTTATATCGAAATCATTTTTTATCGGACGAACGCAGCTTTAGCTTTTAAATTGCTGTAAGATTTCCGCTGCACTAATTCACCCCCCCCCCTCTTAGTGCTCTCGATCCTAACAATTGGTATCAGAGCCCGGTTAACTCTCAAAAGGATTAAAACCCAAGAGAGATGGCTTACGCCGGAAACCAAGAGGGCCATTCTATTACACGTCCACCCATGTTTAATGGGACGGACTACACCTACTGGAAAACCCGAATGAGGATCTTTCTTATTTCTATGGATTTTGAATTATGGAATCTTGTCGAGAATGGTTTTTCAAAGTCTTCTCTTCCAATGATCGATTGGAATGATTTGGAGAAGAAGGCTTTCGCTCTAAATGCAAAGGCTATGAATGCCTTATTTTGTGCACTCGATAAAAACGAGTTTAACCGTGTTTCAACTTGTGAAACTGCATTTGATATTTGGCACACACTCGAAGTGACCCATGAGGGCACAAGTAGAGTAAAAGAGTCAAAAATCAATTTGCTGTTACACTCTTTCGAACTCTTTCGGATGAAACCGAGTGAAACCATTGGCGACATGTTTACCCGTTTCACGGATGTCGTCAACGGTTTAAAAGGACTCGGAAAGAGCTTTTCGGATTTTGAGCTTGTTAATAAGATACTAAGATCCCTTCCTAAGAGTTGGGATCCTAAAGTCACCGCTATTCAAGAGGCAAAAGATCTGCGAAATTTCCCTCTTGAAGAACTAATCGGGTCACTAATGACCTATGAAATGACTTGTAAAGCTCATGAAGAGCAAGAAGACATCCTTCCAAAGAACAGGAAGGATATGGCACTCAAAACGTCAGAATGCCACTTGAGAGAAAACTCAAGTGATGAGGACTGTGATGATGACTTGGCACTACTAACAAGAAAGTTTAAAAAGTTCTTTAAAAGAAACAAATTTAAGAATGATGCAAAAAATAAACTTGAACCCAAAAAGGACCAAGTGATCTGCTATGAATGCAAAAAGCCGGGACACTACAAAAGTGATTGTCCCCAAGTCAAGAAAAGAACAACAAAGAAGAAGGCGCTCCAAGCAACATGGGATGATTCGAGCGCATCTGAGGAAGAGGAGTCCAACACCGAGCAAGTTGCTCATTACGCCTTAATGGCCATCGAAGACGAGGTAACAAATTCAAAAGATGCTGATTTATCTTTCGATGAATTATTAAATGCTTTCAATGATTTATTTGACGAATGCAAGAGTATAAGTAGAAAATATAAATTGCTGAAAAAGATGCATGATAGTCTTACCTGTGAGTTTGATAAGTTAAAAGTCGAACATCATGATAGTTTAAATTCATGTATCAAATGTCATGATTTAGAAACTATGCAAAAAGAAAACCTGCTACTCAAGGACACCTTGAAGAAATTCGAGGTTGGTAGCAAGTCATTAAACATGATCCTTGCAAACAAGGGTCACATTCCCAAAAGAAGTGGGATTGGATTTGTGAGGAGTCCTCACCGAAATCCAACTACCTTTGTAAAAGGCCCCATCTTACATGTTCAACACCAAACCAAGTGCAACTTTTGTTGCAAATCTGGACACAAGACACATTGTTGTCCATTCAAGAAAATAAGTCCAAACAAATTAATTTGGGTTCCTAAGGGAACCATGATAAACTCTATGCAACATAATAGAAAATGTAGATCTATTTATGAGGCACCCAAAAGCAAATGGGTTCCTAAAGATCATCCCTTCCTATAAAAACATTAAAAGTCTAGGCCGGAGCAAGAAATAATATTCTGCTCCTTGACTCTCAATGGTCATAAACCAACAATCAAAAAGGAACTCGCAACGCTTAAGTAACAAGTGGAAGTTATCACAAATACGATACAATCAGAAACATATGATACCCCCCTGATTTTCAAAACTCGTTCATCTACGAATCAATTCTTGTAGAAACTAAATATGTCATGATCTTAAAAGGGATACCAAACAAACATACGTATGCACGTTAAAAGATCTATCTTACAAAGAGCTTCTTCCTTAAATAAAAACTCATACGAAATCATTAATTGGTTTGAAACTCTCCTCAAGGCAAAGGCTCCCTAATCAAATCATCTTAAGTGCTCACCTGCTGCAGGCGGTGGCACCTCTCCAGCTGGCGGTGGCACCTCCAGCTATCACAGGTTGCCAGAGGTTGCACCGCTCCAGCCAGAGGTGCAACCGCCAGCAGCTCTGCCCTTTAAAATCACGCTAGGGCCGGCTAAGGAACCGACCACAACTCACCCCCATTTTCTCCTCTACTCTTCCAAGTCTCCTCCATTCCCATTTCACTCCTCTAAGCCTTCCAAACACCTCCCATTTCGGAGCAAAACATCAAGAATCCTTCCTTCCCTTGAAGATTTCACAAAGGTACTCTCTAAGAAGCTCTTAAAATTCTGTTCTTCATTTACCTTAGCTCATCATCATCCCTCTAAACAGCAGTAGTAATGGGATCTAGAAGATCCTCAAGGGACAAGGGAAAGAGGAGAGTAGTAGAAGAGTTTGATCTCACTCTTTTTGATTCCAAAATCCATGCTGAAAAATTTCTCTCCTTCGAACTAAGAAGCATCAATAAGGGAAAATACGTAGATCTGAATGAACTAAGAGATGTAGAGACTATCCATTGGTTTGCAAACCTAAATCTACTTCCCATTTTGCAGATCAACGAACCCATTTATCCTAGACTAGTTAGATTGTTTTACAACAACATGCAAATAGATGATGAAGAAAGGATATCAACCTATCTCTTAGGACAACACATCTCAATCACTGATAGATTCATTTGTGATATGATAGGTATTCCCATGAAAAGCATAGGACTTTACTTTAAAGGATCATGGGATGAACAAACTATTGAAACATCCTACGTTGAAGCCTTAGGAACAATCCTTGCCAATCCTAACATAGAATCTATTCCTAAAAGTTGTGAACATCTATTGCCCTTTAACACTAAGATACTTCATCATATCATGACTAGTATAATTCTTCCTAAACAATACCATCATGATGAAGTGAGTCAATTGGAATTAGGAATTATGTACCTAATCATGAAAGGACGTGACATTTGTCTTGGCTATCTGATCCAACAAAACATGTTGGAATTATCTACGAAAGATATGATGCTCCCATATGGTGG
Organism: Musa acuminata AAA Group; assembly: GCF_036884655.1. Classification (NCBI taxonomy): domain Eukaryota; kingdom Viridiplantae; phylum Streptophyta; class Magnoliopsida; order Zingiberales; family Musaceae; genus Musa; species Musa acuminata. The sequence continues at coordinate 39,323,938 of NC_088334.1, forward strand.
AATAATTACTAGAATAATGAAAGCTTACGACATTCAAATACCACTAGAAGAAGAAGTAATGAAATCAGATAGATTCAGCATAATAAACAAAAATCTACTTCACCGACTAAGATGTCACTATAAAAACGGTAACTGGGTTAGAATGCCTAGAAGAACTGATCCCCCTCAGCCTGAACCTGAACCTGAACCAGAGTCGGAAACCCCAGTCTTTAGGAGTACCCACTCTCCTCCGATCTGTCCCTTTGAGGAAACATATCCGGTTGAGCAAACTCACACATCATCCATCGAAGATATCGGGATTCGGATGGACCGATTTGAACAAAGACAAGAACGGCTTGAACTTCAACAAGATCAAATCCTAACCGAGCTGCAGCAAATCCATCGACAATTTGACTCTTTACTTAGGCACTTTAATCTTCCACTTCATGAATAAGCTTGTATAAACATCTGATGTTGTAAACTCTTTATGTTATTCATGAAGGACTTTGTCTTTATGGTTACCTGATATGCTGTACATATAGTTATCTTTGTTTGTGTAAGCATATTTGCAAACATCTCTTGTTGTTTATCTCGGTTTTTACACTGAAACTAAAAAGGTTTAAAAGCCTATGCCTTGAAAAATATGAAGCAACATACCAATGTAAGTTGATAAGTCAGCAGTATGACATTGATATGGTTGCTAATATGATTGCTATCTTACCATGTGATGCAATGCTACACTTGCTGAAATAAAAATCTTGCTATGCAATATGATAGAATGCTGCACTTGAAATAATTGTGTTACTACATCAAAAGATTCAAACACATTGATATTAGACATCACTTTATACGAGATCATGTCTCTAATCAAGATGTAACCATAGAGTTCATTGATACTAAACATCAACTAGCTGACATTTTTACAAAACCCCTATGTGAAGAACAATTTGATTACATAAAAAGAGAATTAGGAATGTTGAATTGTCCGAATACTTTAACTAGTTAAAATTATTTTTCGGATGTTATTACTATTACATGCCTTGACAAACGCTTGATCAAATAACATGTTGCAAATTATGTGACAAATATTTTTAACCAGATGCATGTAAGAAGTTCATTTTTCGGTTTGTATACTAAAAATGGGATGTTCTTGTACACTCTTATGAAAACTCTTTGAAAAATGACTTTCCTCCGTCAAGCAAAAATAATAAAAAGATATATGTGTCATGACTTCCTTTATATGCTTGATAATGCTATCATGCTTTTTGTTGATGACAAAGGGGGAGAAACATATGAATTGATAAACACTATGTCATAGCTGAACTGCCATCATCATATCTATGTCATAGTTGCAAATACTTGAATGATGCTATAAACAATGTTATGCCATCCTTGCATCACCAAGAGATATGTGAACATGTGCTATAGTTTGCATCATATCTTGATTTGATATCCTATTTTGTGAAGTAAATGCAAACTTGCTAGAAAATCTCAAATGTGTGCATCATGTAAAAAGTCCTTCGTAGCTTTATATGTTTACATGATGAACAGTTACAAACACCATAATACAAACGTGATGATGAATGTCAAGCTTTGACATCATCCTTGAAGAGATACATCATGATAGGTATCATGATGGGAGTATTGATAAGTTTAACTGATCTAACTTATCAATACGTCACTTGAATTCTTAGTCTTGAATTCAAGGTTGACTTATCTCAACTATGGCATATAGACAGGGGGAGTTAAGGATAACTCCATTATCAATTGATTGTCATCATCAAAAAGGGGGAGATTGTTGAATCTCGGATTTTGATGATGAAGTCAATTGTCATTTGTTGTCTAATCTATGTGTTGAGATAAGTGTGCAGGATTAACTACGATAAGAGTAAGACAAGCAGCAGGTGTTGCGCCGGAGTCAAGATCATGATCACGTTGGGAGTTCGAGAGTTCGACGGAAGTTCGGACGGTCGTCGGAGGTTCAGCGAGGACAGATCCGAGAAGTCCAGAAGCTTGCCAAGCGAAGCTCGTCAGAACTCGCCAAGTGGATCGTCGCAAAGTCCAGGAGTATGCCGGATGTCCGCAGAAGGATCACCGAGGGTTATCGGTTGATCGACGGAAGTTGGCCGGAAACTCGCCGGAAGAAGCGATTGACGCATCGGAGCAAAGCTGCAGAAGTTGTCTTAGAGTTAATCGTAGTTAGCATGATGATTAAGCATGAAAATGGGAGGTGATCCCATTAGCTTAATCTTGGGGCAATTGGGCCCCTGAAAAGATTCAAAGTGGGCCGAATGGAGTGAACCATTCAGACCCTGATTGCACCAGGAGGTGCAACCGCCCCAGCCAGGAGGTGCAACCGCCTGGGCTGTGGGGTTGGGAGGTGCAACCGCCCCAGCCAGGAGGTGCAACCGCCAGGGCTGCGAGGCTGGGAGGTGCAACCGCCCCAGCCGAGAGGTGCAACCGCCCAGAGCTCAGTCTACGAGCTAGACTGGGCGGTGCAACCTCCTCTGCCAAGAGGTAGCACCGCCAGAGCTCAAGTTTCGAGCTCTGCCAGGCGATGCAACCACCAAGCTCAGTCTTCGAGCTCTGGCAGAGAGGTGCATCAGCCTGAGCTCAGTCTCGAGCCCTGCCAGGTGATGCAATCACCGAGCTCAGTCTTCGAGCTCTGGCAGAGAGGTGCATCAGCCTGAGCTCAGTTTGGAGCTCTGCCAGGTGATGCAACCACCGAGCTCAGTTTAGAGCTCTGCCAGGTGATGCAATCACCAAGCTCAGTCTTCGAGCTCTGCCAGGTGATGCAATCACCGAGCTCAGTCTTCGAGCTCTGGCAGAGAGAAGCAATCGCCTGAGCTCAGTCTTCGAGCTCTGCCAGGCGGTGCCACCTCTCCAGTCAAGAGGTGCAACCGCCTGATCCCAGAATTCTGGGATTTGATCGATTTGATCGTTTTGAGCTCCAAATTTGAACTGGGTTGGGGCCTATAAATACCCCACCCATTCAGCACTGAAAAGATATAGATCCACACCGAATTCTTGATCTTTTCAGTGATTCTAAGAGCTCAAATTTGTGTAAAGTCCTAAAGTTCTCCTCCTTCTGTTCTTCAAGTCTTGAGTTGTAAAGAGAGGAGAGAAAGGATCTGTAAAGGTTGTCTCCTGAGCCTGTCAAAAGGAGAGAAACTGTAAAAGGGCAGTTAGCCTTCGCCCATTGAAGGAAGGCAGCTAGTTGACGTCGGCAACCTCGTCGGTGGAGGAAGCCAAAAGTGGAGTAGGTCAAGGCTGACCGAACCACTCTAAATCTCTGGTTTGCGTTTATTTTTGAGCACTTTATCATTACTGCAAACCTCCTCCATTACTACTGCTCTCTGCGCTTTCACGAACAAGTTCTAAGTGCTGTTCTTTCAGAATCTGCATTCAAACGTAAATCGTGTTTTCGTACGATCTTCACACTGCAGTTTACGCTTACATTCGGACTCCATTTATAACTGCAAATTGCTTTCTACGTAAAACGCTTTTCAAGGTTCAAAACTGCTTTTAAACGCAAAACTACATTTAGACGTAAATCTGAGTTTAGACGTAAATCTGCGTTTAGACGTAAAACTACGTTTAGACGTAAATCTGCGTTTTGACGTAAAACTGCGTTTGAACGTAAAACTGAGTTTAGACGCAAACTGCGCTTAGACGCAAACTGTGCTTAGACGCAAACTGCGCTTAGACGCAAACTGTGTTTAGACGCAAACTGCGCTTAGACGCAAAACTGCGCTTAGACGCAAACTGCACTGTGATTCTGCTTTTATATCGAAATCATTTTTTATCGGACGAACGCAGCTTTAGCTTTTAAATTGCTGTAAGATTTCCGCTGCACTAATTCACCCCCCCCCCTCTTAGTGCTCTCGATCCTAACACTAGGATGGGTGACCCCCTGGGAAGTCCTCGTGTTGCACTACTTTTTGCGCCCCGAGCGGCCAAAACCTCTCCCGTCGACCTCCGAGGCGATGGTTTTGGGCCTCGGAATTTGCCGTGACCGCTACGCAGTCAGTCTCGTGGGGCTCGGAGAGAGCTATCCGGAATGGGGCCGCAATAGCGATTCCGAGTTCGTTCGAGAAAGTCCCGATGGTTTCGGCGCGCGCTTGCCGTGTCCGGTACGCGGTCGGCCTCGTGGGCATCGGAGGGATCCGACAATGGCGATTCCGAGATCGTTCGAGAGGTTTCGGGGCTCCGGTCGTCGATGCGCCGTCCGCGACGTGCACAAAGGCGAGGGACGACGCACACAAAACGAGTGCGATCATATCTGCACTAAAGCACCGGATCCCATCAGAACTCCAAAGTTAAGCGTGCTTGTGCGAGAGTAGTACTAGGATGGGTGACCCCCTTGGATGTCCTCGTGTCGCACTCCTTTTTGCGCCCCGAGCGGCCAAAAGACTTACTTAAAACTCTCTTTTAAGCTTTTCAATTTTTCCAGCATTATGGCCAACAATAAATATGTCATTAACATATATATAGCAGGAGAATAATGAAATCATCATCTAAAAATTTCTTCATAAAACATACAATGACCAGACATGGTTCTAGGATGGGTGACCCCCTGGGAAGTCCTCGTGTTGCACTACTTTTTGCGCCCCGAGCGGCCAAAACCTCTCCCGTCGACCTCCGAGGCGATGGTTTTGGGCCTCGGAATTTGCCGTGACCGCTACGCAGTCAGTCTCGTGGGGCTCGGAGAGAGCTTTCCGGAATGGGGCCGCAATAGCGATTCCGAGTTCGTTCGAGAAAGTCCCGTCGTCGATGCGCCGTCCGCGACGTGCACAAAGGCGAGGGACGACGCACACAAAAAGAGTGCGATCATATCTGCACTAAAGCACCGGATTCCATCAGAACTCCAAAGTTAAGCGTGCTTGTGCGAGAGTAGTACTAGGATGGGTGACCCCCTGGGAAGTCCTCGTGTTGCACTCCTTTTTGGGCCCCGAGCGGCCAAAAGACTTACTTAAAACTCTCTTTTAAGCTTTTCAATTTTTCTAGCATTCTGGCCAACAATAAATATGTCATTAACATATATATAGCAAGAGAATAATGAAATCATCATCTAAAAATTTCTTTATAAAACATACAATGACCAGACATGGTTCTAGAATGGCTGACCCCCTGGGAAGTCCTCGTGTTGCACTACTTTTTGCGCCCCGAGCGGCCAAAACCTCTCCCGTCGACCTCCGAGGCGATGGTTTGGGGCCTCGGAATTTGCCGTGACCGCTACGCAGTCAGTCTCGTGGGGCTCGGAGAGAGCTTTCCGGAATGGGGCCGCAATAGCGATTCCGAGTTCGTTCGAGAAAGTCCCGATGGTTTCGGCGCGCGCTTGCCGTGTCCGGTACGCGGTCGGCCTCGTGGGCATCGGAGGGATCCGACAATGGCGATTCCGAGATCGTTTGAGAGGTTTCGGGGCTCCGGTCGTCGATGCGCCGTCCGCGACGTGCACAAAGGCGAGGGACGACGCACAAAAAACGAGTGCGATCATACCAGCACCGGATCCCATCAGAACTCCGAAGTTAAGCGTGCTTGGGCGAGAGTAGTACTAGGATGGGTGACCCCCTGGGAAGTCCTCGTGTTGCACTCCTTTTTGGGCCCCGAGCGGCCAAAAGACTTACTTAAAACTCTCTTTTAAGCTTTTCAATTTTTCTAGCATTCTGGCCAACAATAAATATGTCATTAACATATATATAGCAGGAGAATAATGAAATCATCATCTAAAATTTTCTTCATAAAACATACAATGACCAGACATGGTTCTAGGATGGGTGACCCCTTGGGAAGTCCTCGTGTTGCACTCCTTTTTGCGCCCCGAGCGGCCAAAACCTCTCCTGTCGACCTCCGAGGCGATGGTTTGGGGCCTCGGAATTTGCCGTGACCGCTACGCAGTCAGTCTCGTGGGGCTCGGAGAGAGCTTTCCGGAATGGGGCCGCAATAGCGATTCCGAGTTCGTTCGAGAAAGTCCCGATGGTTTCGGCGCGCGCTTGCCGTGTCCGGTACGCGGCCGGCCTCGTGGGCATCGGAGGGATCCGACAATGGCGATTCCGAGATCGTTCGAGAGGTTTCGGGGCTCCGGTCGTCGATGCGCCGTCCGCGACGTGCACAAAGGCGAGGGACGACGCACACAAAACGAGTGCGATCATACCAGCACTAAAGCACCGGATCCCATCAGAACTCCGAAGTTAAGCCTGCTTGGGCGAGAGTAGTACTAGGATGGGTGACCCCCTGGGAAGTCCTAGTGTTGCACTCCTTTTTGCGCCCCGAGCGGCCAAAAGAGTTACTTAAAACTCTCTTTTAAGCTTTTCAATTTTTCTAGCATTCTGGCCAACAATAAATATGTCATTAACATATATATAGCAGGAGAATAATGAAATCATCATCTAAAAATTTCTTCATAAAACATACAATGACCTGACATGGTTCTAGGATGGGTGACCCCCTGGGAAGTCCTCGTGTTGCACTACTTTTTGCGCCCCGAGCGGCCAAAACCTCTCCCGTCGACCTCCGAGGCGATGGTTTTGGGCCTCGGAATTTGCCGTGACCGCTACGCAGTCAGTCTCGTGGGGCTCGGAGAGAGCTATCCGGAATGGGGCCGCAATAGCGATTCCGAGTTCGTTCGAGAAAGTCCCGATGGTTTCGGCGCGCGCTTGCCGTGTCCGGTACGCGGTCGGCCTCGTGGGCATCGGAGGGATCCGACAATGGCGATTCCGAGATCGTTCGAGAGGTTTCGGGGCTCCGGTCGTCGATGCGCCGTCCGCGACGTGCACAAAGGCGAGGGACGACGCACACAAAACGAGTGCGATCATATCTGCACTAAAGCACCGGATCCCATCAGAACTCCAAAGTTAAGCGTGCTTGTGCGAGAGTAGTACTAGGATGGGTGACCCCCTTGGATGTCCTCGTGTCGCACTCCTTTTTGCGCTCCGAGCGGCCAAAAGACTTACTTAAAACTCTCTTTTAAGCTTTTCAATTTTTCCAGCATTATGGCCAACAATAAATATGTCATTAACATATATATAGCAGGAGAATAATGAAATCATCATCTAAAAATTTCTTCATAAAACATACAATGACCAGACATTGTTCTAGGATGGGTGACCCCCTGGGAAGTCCTCGTGTTGCACTACTTTTTGCGCCCCGAGCGGCCAAAACCTCTCCCGTCGACCTCCGAGGCGATGGTTTTGGGCCTCGGAATTTGCCGTGACCGCTACGCAGTCAGTCTCGTGGGGCTCGGAGAGAGCTTTCCGGAATGGGGCCGCAATAGCGATTCCGAGTTCGTTCGAGAAAGTCCCGATGGTTTCGGCGTGCGCTTGCCGTGTCCGGTACGCGGTCGGCCTCGTGGGCATCGGAGGGATCCGACAATGGCGATTCCGAGATCGTTCGAGAGGTTTCGGGGCTCCGGTCGTCGATGCGCCGTCCGCGACGTGCACAGAGGCGAGGGATGACGCACAAAAAACGAGTGCGATCATACCAGCACCGGATCCCATCAAACTCCGAAGTTAAGCGTGCTTGGGCGAGAGTAGTACTAGGATGGGTGACCCCCTGGGAAGTCCTCGTGTTGCACTCCTTTTTGGGCCCCGAGCGGCCAAAAGACTTACTTAAAACTCTCTTTTAAGCTTTTCAATTTTTCTAGCATTCTGGCCAACAATAAATATGTCATTAACATATATATAGCAGGAGAATAATGAAATTATCATCTAAAAATTTCTTCATAAAACATACAATGACTAGACATGGTTCTAGGATGGGTGACCCCCTGGGAAGTCCTCGTGTTGCACTCCTTTTTGCGCCCCGAGCGGCCAAAACCTCTCCCGTCGACCTCCGAGGCGATGGTTTTGGGCCTCGGAATTTGCTGTGACCGCTACGCAGTCAGTCTCGTGGGGCTCGGAGAGAGCTTTCCGGAATGGGGCCGCAATAGCGATTCCGAGTTCGTTCGAGAAAGTCCCGATGGTTTCGGCGCGCGCTTGCCGTGTCCGGTACGCGGTCGGCCTCGTGGGCATCGGAGGGATCCGACAATGGCGATTCCGAGATCGTTCGAGAGGTTTCGGGGCTCCGGTCGTCGATGCGCCGTCCGCGACGTGCACAAAGGCGAGGGACGACGCACACAAAACGAGTGCGATCATACCAGCACTAAAGCACCGGATCCCATCAGAACTCCGAAGTTAAGCCTGCTTGGGCGAGAGTACTACTAGGATGGGTGACCCCCTGGGAAGTCCTCTTGTTGCACTACTTTTTGCGCCACGAGCGGCCAAAAGACTTACTTAAAACTCTCTTTTAAGCTTTTCAATTTTTCCAGCATTATGGCCAACAATAAATATGTCATTAACATATATATAGCAGGAGAATAATGAAATCATCATCTAAAAATTTCTTCATAAAACATACAATGACCAGACATGGTTCTAGAATGGGTGACCCCCTGGGAAGTCCTCGTGTTGCACTACTTTTTGCGCCCCGAGCGGCCAAAACCTCTCCCGTCGACCTCCGAGGCGATGGTTTTGGGCCTCGGAATTTGCCGTGACCGCTACGCAGTCAGTCTCGTGGGGCTCGGAGAGAGCTTTCCGGAATGGGGCCGCAATAGCGATTCCGAGTTCGTTCGAGAAAGTCCCGATGGTTTCGGCGCGCGCTTGCCGTGTCCGGTACGCGGTCGGCCTCGTGGGCATCGGAGGGATCCGACAATGGCGATTCCGAGATCGTTTGAGAGGTTTCGGGGCTCCGGTCGTCGATGCGCCGTCCGCGACGTGCACAAAGGCGAGGGAGGACGCACAAAAAACCAGTGCGATCATACCAGCACCGGATCCCATCAGAACTCCGAAGTTAAGCGTGCTTGGGCGAGAGTAGTACTAGGATGGGTGACCCCCTGGGAAGTCCTCGTGTTGCACTCCTTTTTGGGCCCCGAGCGGCCAAAAGACTTACTTAAAACTCTCTTTTAAGCTTTTCAATTTTTCTAGCATTCTGGCCAACAATAAATATGTCATTAACATATATATAGCAGGAGAATAATGAAATCATCATCTAAAAATTTCTTCATAAAACATACAATGACCAGACATGGTTCTAGGATGGGTGACCCCTTGGGAAGTCCTCGTGTTGCACTCCTTTTTGCGCCCCGAGCGGCCAAAACCTCTCCTGTCGACCTCCGAGGCGATGGTTTGGGGCCTCGGAATTTGCCGTGACCGCTACGCAGTCAGTCTCGTGGGGCTCGGAGAGAGCTTTCCGGAATGGGGCCGCAATAGCGATTCCGAGTTCGTTCGAGAAAGTCCCGATGGTTTCGGCGCGCGCTTGCCGTGTCCGGTACGCGGTCGGCCTCGTGGGCATCGGAGGGATCCGACAATGGCGATTCCGAGATCGTTTGAGAGGTTTCGGGGCTCCGGTCGTCGATGCGCCGTCCGCGACGTGCACAAAGGCGAGGGACGACGCACAAAAAACGAGTGCGATCATACCAGCACCGGATCCCATCAGAACTCCGAAGTTAAGCGTGCTTGGGCGAGAGTAGTACTAGGATGGGTGACCCCCTGGGAAGTCCTCGTGTTGCACTCCTTTTTGGGCCCCGAGCGGCCAAAAGACTTACTTAAAACTCTCTTTTAAGCTTTTCAATTTTTCTAGCATTCTGGCCAACAATAAATATGTCATTAACATATATATAGCAGGAGAATAATGAAATCATCATCTAAAAATTTCTTCATAAAACATACAATGACCAGACATGGTTCTAGGATGGGTGACCCCTTGGGAAGTCCTCGTGTTGCACTCCTTTTTGCGCCCCGAGCGGCCAAAACCTCTCCTGTCGACCTCCGAGGCGATGGTTTGGGGCCTCGGAATTTGCCGTGACCGCTACGCAGTCAGTCTCGTGGGGCTCGGAGAGAGCTTTCCGGAATGGGGCCGCAATAGCGATTCCGAGTTCGTTCGAGAAAGTCCCGATGGTTTCGGCGCGCGCTTGCCGTGTCCGGTACGCGGTCGGCCTCGTGGGCATCGGAGGGATCCGACAATGGCGATTCCGAGATCGTTCGAGTGGTTTCGGGGCTCCGGTCGTCGATGCGCCGTCCGCGACGTGCACAAAGGCGAGGGACGACGCACACAAAACGAGTGCGATCATACCAGCACTAAAGCACCGGATCCCATCAGAACTCCGAAGTTAAGCCTGCTTGGGCGAGAGTAGTACTAGGATGGGTGACCCCCTGGGAAGTCCTAGTGTTGCACTCCTTTTTGCGCCCCGAGCGGCCAAAAGACTTACTTAAAACTCTCTTTTAAGCTTTTCAATTTTTCTAGCATTCTGGCCAACAATAAATATGTCATTAACATATATATAGCAGGAGAATAATGAAATCATCATCTAAAAATTTCTTCATAAAACATACAATGACCAGACATGGTTCTAGGATGGGTGACCCCCTGGGAAGTCCTCGTGTTGCACTACTTTTTGCGCCCCGAGCGGCCAAAACCTCTCCCGTCGACCTCCGAGGCGATGGTTTTGGGCCTCAGAATTTGCCGTGACCGCTACGCAGTCAGTCTCGTGGGGCTCGGAGAGAGCTTTCCGGAATGGGGCCGCAATAGCGATTCCGAGTTCGTTCGAGAAAGTCCCGTCGTCGATGCGCCGTCCGCGACGTGCACAAAGGCGAGGGACGACGCACACAAAACGAGTGCGATCATATCTGCACTAAAGCACCGGATTCCATCAGAACTCCAAAGTTAAGCGTGCTTGTGCGAGAGTAGTACTAGGATGGGTGACCCCCTGGGAACTCCTCGTGTTGCACTTCTTTTTGGGCCCCGAGCGGCCAAAAGACTTACTTAAAACTCTCTTTTAAGCTTTTCAATTTTTCTTGCATTCTGGCCAACAATAAATATGTCATTAACATATATATAGCAAGAGAATAATGAAATCATCATCTAAAAATTTCTTCATAAAACATACAATGACCAGACATGGTTCTAGAATGGCTGACCCCCTGGGAAGTCCTCGTGTTGCACTACTTTTTGCGCCCCGAGCGGCCAAAACTGTTAGGATCGAGAGCACTAAGAGGGGGGGGGGTGAATTAGTGCAGCGGAAATCTTACAGCAATTTAAAAGCTAAAGCTGCGTTCGTCCGATAAAAAATGATTTCGATATAAAAGCAGAATCACAGTGCAGTTTGCGTCTAAGCGCAGTTTTGCGTCTAAGCGCAGTTTGCGTCTAAATACAGTTTGCGTCTAAGCGCAGTTTGCGTCTAAGCACAGTTTGCGTCTAAGCGCAGTTTGCGTCTAAACTCAGTTTTACGTTCAAACGCAGTTTTACGTCAAAACGCAGATTTACGTCTAAACGTAGTTTTACGTCTAAACGCAGATTTACGTCTAAACTCAGATTTACGTCTAAATGTAGTTTTGCGTTTAAAAGCAGTTTTGAACCTTGAAAAGCGTTTTACGTAGAAAGCAATTTGCAGTTATAAATGGAGTCCGAATGTAAGCGTAAACTGCAGTGTGAAGATCGTACGAAAACACGATTTACGTTTGAATGCAGATTCTGAAAGAACAGCACTTAGAACTTGTTCGTGAAAGCGCAGAGAGCAGTAGTAATGGAGGAGGTTTGCAGTAATGATAAAGTGCTCAAAAATAAACGCAAACCAGAGATTTAGAGTGGTTCGGTCAGCCTTGACCTACTCCACTTTTGGCTTCCTCCACCGACGAGGTTGCCGACGTCAACTAGCTGCCTTCCTTCAATGGGCGAAGGCTAACTGCCCTTTTACAGTTTCTCTCCTTTTGACAGGCTCAGGAGACAACCTTTACAGATCCTTTCTCTCCTCTCTTTACAACTCAAGACTTGAAGAACAGAAGGAGGAGAACTTTAGGACTTTACACAAATTTGAGCTCTTAGAATCACTGAAAAGATCAAGAATTCGGTGTGGATCTGTATCTATTCAGTGCTGAATGGGTGGGGTATTTATAGGCCCCCAACCCAGTTCAAATTTGGAGCTCAAAACGATCAAATCGATCAAATCCCAGAATTCTGGGATCAGGCGGTTGCACCTCTTGACTGGAGAGGTGGCACCGCCTGGCAGAGCTCGAAGACTGAGCTCAGGCGATTGCTTCTCTCTGCCAGAGCTCGAAGACTGAGCTCGGTGATTGCATCACCTGGCAGAGCTCGAAGACTGAGCTTGGTGATTGCATCACCTGGCAGAGCTCTAAACTGAGCTCGGTGGTTGCATCACCTGGCAGAGCTCCAAACTGAGCTCAGGCTGATGCACCTCTCTGCCAGAGCTCGAAGACTGAGCTCGGTGATTGCATCACCTGGCAGGGCTCGAGACTGAGCTCAGGCTGATGCACCTCTCTGCCAGAGCTCGAAGACTGAGCTTGGTGGTTGCATCGCCTGGCAGAGCTCGAAACTTGAGCTCTGGCGGTGCTACCTCTTGGCAGAGGAGGTTGCACCGCCCAGTCTAGCTCGTAGACTGAGCTCTGGGCGGTTGCACCTCTCGGCTGGGGCGGTTGCACCTCCCAGCCTCGCAGCCCTGGCGGTTGCACCTCCTGGCTGGGGCGGTTGCACCTCCCAACCCCACAGCCCAGGCGGTTGCACCTCCTGGCTGGGGCGGTTGCACCTCCTGGTGCAATCAGGGTCTGAATGGTTCACTCCATTCGGCCCACTTTGAATCTTTTCAGGGGCCCAATTGCCCCAAGATTAAGCTAATGGGATCACCTCCCATTTTCATGCTTAATCATCATGCTAACTACGATTAACTCTAAGACAACTTCTGCAGCTTTGCTCCGATGCGTCAATCGCTTCTTCCGGCGAGTTTCCGGCCAACTTCCGTCGATCAACCGATAACCCTCGGTGATCCTTCTGCGGACATCCGGCATACTCCTGGACTTTGCGACGATCCACTTGGCGAGTTCTGACGAGCTTCGCTTGGCAAGCTTCTGGACTTCTCGGATCTGTCCTCGCTGAACCTCCGACGACCGTCCGAACTTCCGTCGAACTCTCGAACTCCCAACGTGATCATGATCTTGACTCCGGCGCAACACCTGCTGCTTGTCTTACTCTTATCGTAGTTAATCCTGCACACTTATCTCAACACATAGATTAGACAACAAATGACAATTGACTTCATCATCAAAATCCGAGATTCAACAATCTCCCCCTTTTTGATGATGACAATCAATTGATAATGGAGTTATCCTTAACTCCCCCTGTCTATATGCCATAGTTGAGATAAGTCAACCTTGAATTCAAGACTAAGAATTCAAGTGACGTATTGATAAGTTAGATCAGTTAAACTTATCAATACTCCCATCATGATACCTATCATGATGTATCTCTTCAAGGATGATGTCAAAGCTTGACATTCATCATCACGTTTGTATTATGGTGTTTGTAACTGTTCATCATGTAAACATATAAAGCTACGAAGGACTTTTTACATGATGCACACATTTGAGATTTTCTAGCAAGTTTGCATTTACTTCACAAAATAGGATATCAAATCAAGATATGATGCAAACTATAGCACATGTTCACATATCTCTTGGTGATGCAAGGATGGCATAACATTGTTTATAGCATCATTCAAGTATTTGCAACTATGACATAGATATGATGATGGCAGTTCAGCTATGACATAGTGTTTATCAATTCATATGTTTCTCCCCCTTTGTCATCAACAAAAAGCATGATAGCATTATCAAGCATATAAAGGAAGTCATGACACATATATCTTTTTATTATTTTTGCTTGACGGAGGAAAGTCATTTTTCAAAGAGTTTTCATAAGAGTGTACAAGAACATCCCATTTTTAGTATACAAACCGAAAAATGAACTTCTTACATGCATCTGGTTAAAAATATTTGTCACATAATTTGCAACATGTTATTTGATCAAGCGTTTGTCAAGGCATGTAATAGTAATAACATCCGAAAAATAATTTTAACTAGTTAAAGTATTCGGACAATTCAACATTCCTAATTTTCTTCTTATGTAATCAAATTGTTCTTCACATAGGGGTTTTGTAAAAATGTCAGCTAGTTGATGTTTAGTATCAATGAATTCTATGGTTACGTCATGATTGGAGACATGATCTCGTATAAGTGATGTCTAATATCAATGTGTTTGAATCTTTTGATGTAGTAACACAATTATTTCAAGTGCAGCATTCTATCATATTGCATAGCAAGATTTTTATTTCAGCAAGTGTAGCATTGCATCACATGGTAAGATAGCAATCATATTAGCAACCATATCAATGTCATACTGCTGATTTATCAACTTACATTGGTATGTTGCTTCATATTTTTCAAGGCATAGGCTTTTAAACCTTTTTAGTTTCAGTGCAAAAACCGAGATAAACAACAAGAGATGTTTGCAAATATGCTTACACAAACAAAGATAACTATATGTACAGCATATCAGGTAACCATAAAGACAAAGTCCTTCATGAATAACATAAAGAGTTTACAACATCAGATGTTTATACAAGCTTATTCATGAAGTGGAAGATTAAAGTGCCTAAGTAAAGAGTCAAATTGTCGATGGATTTGCTGCAGCTCGGTTAGGATTTGATCTTGTTGAAGTTCAAGCCGTTCTTGTCTTTGTTCAAATCGGTCCATCCGAATCCCGATATCTTCGATGGATGATGTGTGAGTTTGCTCAACCGGATATGTTTCCTCAAAGGGACAGATCGGAGGAGAGTGGGTACTCCTAAAGACTGGGGTTTCCGACTCTGGTTCAGGTTCAGGTTCAGGCTGAGGGGGATCAGTTCTTCTAGGCATTCTAACCCAGTTACCGTTTTTATAGTGACATCTTAGTCGGTGAAGTAGATTTTTGTTTATTATGCTGAATCTATCTGATTTCATTACTTCTTCTTCTAGTGGTATTTGAATGTCGTAAGCTTTCATTATTCTAGTAATTATTCCACCATATGGGAGCATCATATCTTTCGTAGATAATTCCAACATGTTTTGTTGGATCAGATAGCCAAGACAAATGTCACGTCCTTTCATGATTAGGTACATAATTCCTAATTCCAATTGACTCACTTCATCATGATGGTATTGTTTAGGAAGAATTATACTAGTCATGATATGATGAAGTATCTTAGTGTTAAAGGGCAATAGATGTTCACAACTTTTAGGAATAGATTCTATGTTAGGATTGGCAAGGATTGTTCCTAAGGCTTCAACGTAGGATGTTTCAATAGTTTGTTCATCCCATGATCCTTTAAAGTAAAGTCCTATGCTTTTCATGGGAATACCTATCATATCACAAATGAATCTATCAGTGATTGAGATGTGTTGTCCTAAGAGATAGGTTGATATCCTTTCTTCATCATCTATTTGCATGTTGTTGTAAAACAATCTAACTAGTCTAGGATAAATGGGTTCGTTGATCTGCAAAATGGGAAGTAGATTTAGGTTTGCAAACCAATGGATAGTCTCTACATCTCTTAGTTCATTCAGATCTACGTATTTTCCCTTATTGATGCTTCTTAGTTCGAAGGAGAGAAATTTTTCAGCATGGTTTTTGGAATCAAAAAGAGTGAGATCAAACTCTTCTACTACTCTCCTCTTTCCCTTGTCCCTTGAGGATCTTCTAGATCCCATTACTACTGCTGTTTAGAGGGATGATGATGAGCTAAAGTAAATGAAGAACAAAACAGAATTTTAAGAGCTTCTTAGAGAGTACCTTTGTGAAATCTTCAAGGGAAGGAAGGATTCTTGATGTTTTGCTCCGAAATGGGAGGTGTTTGGAAGGCTTAGAGGAGTGAAATGGGAATGGAGGAGACTTGGAAGAGTAGAGGAGAAAATGGGGGTGAGTTGTGGTCGGTTCCTTAGCCGGCCCTAGCGTGATTTTAAAGGGCAGAGCTGCTGGCGGTTGCACCTCTGGCTGGAGCGGTGCAACCTCTGGCAACCTGTGATAGCTGGAGGTCCCACCGCCAGCTGGAGAGGTGCCACCGCCTGCAGCAGGTGAGCACTTAAGATGATTTGATTAGGGAGCCTTTGCCTTGAGGAGAGTTTCAAGGCAATTAATGATTTCGTATGAGTTTTTATTTAAGGAAGAAGCTCTTTGTAAGATAGATCTTTTAACGTGCATACGTATGTTTGTTTGGTATCCCTTTTAAGATCATGACATATTTAGTTTCTACAAGAATTGATTCGTAGATGAACGAGTTTTGAAAATCAGGGGGGTATCATATGTTTCTGATTGTATCGTATTTGTGATAACTTCCACTTGTTACTTAAGCGTTGCGAGTTCCTTTTTGATTGTTGGTTTATGACCATTGAGAGTCAAGGAGCAGAATATTATTTCTTGCTCCGGCCTAGACTTTTAATGTTTTTATAGGAAGGGATGATCTTTAGGAACCCATTTGCTTTTGGGTGCCTCATAAATAGATCTACATTTTCTATCATGTTGCATAGAGTTTATCATGGTTCCCTTAGGAACCCAAATTAATTTGTTTGGACTTATTTTCTTGAATGGACAACAATGTGTCTTGTGTCCAGATTTGCAACAAAAGTTGCACTTGGTTTGGTGTTGAACATGTAAGATGGGGCCTTTTACAAAGGTAGTTGGATTTCGGTGAGGACTCCTCACAAATCCAATCCCACTTCTTTTAGGAATGTGACCCTTGTTTGCAAGGATCATGTTTAATGACTTGCTACCAACCTCGAATTTCTTCAAGGTGTCCTTGAGTAGCAGGTTTTCTTTTTGCATAGTTTCTAAATCATGACATTTGATACATGAATTTAAACTATCATGATGTTCGACTTTTAACTTATCAAACTCACAGGTAAGACTATCATGCATCTTTTTCAGCAATTTATATTTTCTACTTATACTCTTGCATTCGTCAAATAAATCATTGAAAGCATTTAATAATTCATCGAAAGATAAATCAGCATCTATTGGATTTGTTACCTCGTCTTCGATGGCCATTAAGGCGTAATGAGCAACTTGCTCGGTGTTGGACTCCTCTTCCTCAGATGCGCTCGAATCATCCCATGTTGCTTGGAGCGCCTTCTTCTTTGTTGTTCTTTTCTTGACTTGGGGACAATCACTTTTGTAGTGTCCCGGCTTTTTGCATTCATAGCAGATCACTTGGTCCTTTTTGGGTTCAAGTTTATTTTTTGCATCATTCTTAAATTTGTTTCTTTTAAAGAACTTTTTAAACTTTCTTGTTAGTAGTGCCAAGTCATCATCACAGTCCTCATCACTTGAGTTTTCTCTCAAGTGGCATTCTGACGTTTTGAGTGCCATATCCTTCCTGTTCTTTGGAAGGATGTCTTCTTGCTCTTCATGAGCTTTACAAGTCATTTCATAGGTCATTAGTGACCCGATTAGTTCTTCAAGAGGGAAATTTCGCAGATCTTTTGCCTCTTGAATAGCGGTGACTTTAGGATCCCAACTCTTAGGAAGGGATCTTAGTATCTTATTAACAAGCTCAAAATCCGAAAAGCTCTTTCCGAGTCCTTTTAAACCGTTGACGACATCCGTGAAACGGGTAAACATGTCGCCAATGGTTTCACTCGGTTTCATCCGAAAGAGTTCGAAAGAGTGTAACAGCAAATTGATTTTTGACTCTTTTACTCTACTTGTGCCCTCATGGGTCACTTCGAGTGTGTGCCAAATATCAAATGCAGTTTCACAAGTTGAAACACGGTTAAACTCGTTTTTATCGAGTGCACAAAATAAGGCATTCATAGCCTTTGCATTTAGAGCGAAAGCCTTCTTCTCCAAATCATTCCAATCGATCATTGGAAGAGAAGACTTTGAAAAACCATTCTCGACAAGATTCCATAATTCAAAATCCATAGAAATAAGAAAGATCCTCATTCGGGTTTTCCAGTAGGTGTAGTCCGTCCCATTAAACATGGGTGGACGTGTAATAGAATGGCCCTCTTGGTTTCCGGCGTAAGCCATCTCTCTTGGGTTTTAATCCTTTTGAGAGTTAACCGGGCTCTGATACCAATTGTTAGGATCGAGAGCACTAAGAGGGGGGGGGGTGAATTAGTGCAGCGGAAATCTTACAGCAATTTAAAAGCTAAAGCTGCGTTCGTCCGATAAAAAATGATTTCGATATAAAAGCAGAATCACAGTGCAGTTTGCGTCTAAGCGCAGTTTTGCGTCTAAGCGCAGTTTGCGTCTAAATACAGTTTGCGTCTAAGCACAGTTTGCGTCTAAGCACAGTTTGCGTCTAAGCGCAGTTTGCGTCTAAACTCAGTTTTACGTTCAAACGCAGTTTTACGTCAAAACGCAGATTTACGTCTAAACGTAGTTTTACGTCTAAACGCAGATTTACGTCTAAACTCAGATTTACGTCTAAATGTAGTTTTGCGTTTAAAAGCAGTTTTGAACCTTGAAAAGCGTTTTACGTAGAAAGCAATTTGCAGTTATAAATGGAGTCCGAATGTAAGCGTAAACTGCAGTGTGAAGATCGTACGAAAACACGATTTACGTTTGAATGCAGATTCTGAAAGAACAGCACTTAGAACTTGTTCGTGAAAGCGCAGAGAGCAGTAGTAATGGAGGAGGTTTGCAGTAATGATAAAGTGCTCAAAAATAAACGCAAACCAGAGATTTAGAGTGGTTCGGTCAGCCTTGACCTACTCCACTTTTGGCTTCCTCCACCGACGAGGTTGCCGACGTCAACTAGCTGCCTTCCTTCAATGGGCGAAGGCTAACTGCCCTTTTACAGTTTCTCTCCTTTTGACAGGCTCAGGAGACAACCTTTACAGATCCTTTCTCTCCTCTCTTTACAACTCAAGACTTGAAGAACAGAAGGAGGAGAACTTTAGGACTTTACACAAATTTGAGCTCTTAGAATCACTGAAAAGATCAAGAATTCGGTGTGGATCTGTATCTATTCAGTGCTGAATGGGTGGGGTATTTATAGGCCCCCAACCCAGTTCAAATTTGGAGCTCAAAACGATCAAATCGATCAAATCCCAGAATTCTGGGATCAGGCGGTTGCACCTCTTGACTGGAGAGGTGGCACCGCCTGGCAGAGCTCGAAGACTGAGCTCAGGCGATTGCTTCTCTCTGCCAGAGCTCGAAGACTGAGCTCGGTGATTGCATCACCTGGCAGAGCTCGAAGACTGAGCTTGGTGATTGCATCACCTGGCAGAGCTCTAAACTGAGCTCGGTGGTTGCATCACCTGGCAGAGCTCCAAACTGAGCTCAGGCTGATGCACCTCTCTGCCAGAGCTCGAAGACTGAGCTCGGTGATTGCATCACCTGGCAGGGCTCGAGACTGAGCTCAGGCTGATGCACCTCTCTGCCAGAGCTCGAAGACTGAGCTTGGTGGTTGCATCGCCTGGCAGAGCTCGAAACTTGAGCTCTGGCGGTGCTACCTCTTGGCAGAGGAGGTTGCACCGCCCAGTCTAGCTCGTAGACTGAGCTCTGGGCGGTTGCACCTCTCGGCTGGGGCGGTTGCACCTCCCAGCCTCGCAGCCCTGGCGGTTGCACCTCCTGGCTGGGGCGGTTGCACCTCCCAACCCCACAGCCCAGGCGGTTGCACCTCCTGGCTGGGGCGGTTGCACCTCCTGGTGCAATCAGGGTCTGAATGGTTCACTCCATTCGGCCCACTTTGAATCTTTTCAGGGGCCCAATTGCCCCAAGATTAAGCTAATGGGATCACCTCCCATTTTCATGCTTAATCATCATGCTAACTACGATTAACTCTAAGACAACTTCTGCAGCTTTGCTCCGATGCGTCAATCGCTTCTTCCGGCGAGTTTCCGGCCAACTTCCGTCGATCAACCGATAACCCTCGGTGATCCTTCTGCGGACATCCGGCATACTCCTGGACTTTGCGACGATCCACTTGGCGAGTTCTGACGAGCTTCGCTTGGCAAGCTTCTGGACTTCTCGGATCTGTCCTCGCTGAACCTCCGACGACCGTCCGAACTTCCGTCGAACTCTCGAACTCCCAACGTGATCATGATCTTGACTCCGGCGCAACACCTGCTGCTTGTCTTACTCTTATCGTAGTTAATCCTGCACACTTATCTCAACACATAGATTAGACAACAAATGACAATTGACTTCATCATCAAAATCCGAGATTCAACAAAAACCTCTCCCGTCGACCTCCGAGGCGATGGTTTGGGGCCTCGGAATTTGCCGTGACCGCTACGCAGTCAGTCTCGTGGGGCTCGGAGAGAGCTTTCCGGAATGGGGCCGCAATAGCGATTCCGAGTTCGTTCGAGAAAGTCCCGATGGTTTCGGCGCGCGCTTGCCGTGTCCGGTACGCGGTCGGCCTCGTGGGCATCGGAGGGATCCGACAATGGCGATTCCGAGATCGTTTGAGAGGTTTCGGGGCTCCGGTCGTCGATGCGCCGTCCGCGACGTGCACAAAGGCGAGGGACGACGCACAAAAAACGAGTGCGATCATACCAGCACCGGATCCCATCAGAACTCCGAAGTTAAGCGTGCTTGGGTGAGAGTAGTACTAGGATGGGTTACCCCCTGGGAAGTCCTCGTGTTGCACTCCTTTTTGGGCCCCGAGCGGCCAAAAGACTTACTTAAAACTCTCTTTTAAGCTTTTCAATTTTTCTAGCATTCTGGCCAACAATAAATATGTCATTAACATATATATAGCAGGAGAATAATGAAATCATCATCTAAAATTTTCTTCATAAAACATACAATGACCAGACATGGTTCTAGGATGGGTGACCCCTTGGGAAGTCCTCGTGTTGCACTCCTTTTTGCGCCCCGAGCGGCCAAAACCTCTCCTGTCGACCTCCGAGGCGATGGTTTGGGGCCTCGGAATTTGCCGTGACCGCTACGCAGTCAGTCTCGTGGGGCTCGGAGAGAGCTTTCCGGAATGGGGCCGCAATAGCGATTCCGAGTTCGTTCGAGAAAGTCCCGATGGTTTCGGCGCGCGCTTGCCGTGTCCGGTACGCGGCCGGCCTCGTGGGCATCGGAGGGATCCGACAATGGCGATTCCGAGATCGTTCGAGAGGTTTCGGGGCTCCGGTCGTCGATGCGCCGTCCGCGACGTGCACAAAGGCGAGGGACGACGCACACAAAACGAGTGCGATCATACCAGCACTAAAGCACCGGATCCCATCAGAACTCTGAAGTTAAGCCTGCTTGGGCGAGAGTAGTACTAGGATGGGTGACCCCCTGGGAAGTCCTAGTGTTGCACTCCTTTTTGCGCCCCGAGCGGCCAAAAGAGTTACTTAAAACTCTCTTTTAAGCTTTTCAATTTTTCTAGCATTCTGGCCAACAATAAATATGTCATTAACATATATATAGCAGGAGAATAATGAAATCATCATCTAAAAATTTCTTCATAAAACATACAATGACCAGACATGGTTCTAGGATGGGTGACCCCCTGGGAAGTCCTCGTGTTGCACTCCTTTTTGCGCCCCGAGCGGCCAAAACCTCTCCCGTCGACCTCCGAGGCGATGGTTCTGGGCCTCGGAATTTGCCGTGACCGCTAAGCAGTCAATCTCGTGGGGCTCGGAGAGAGCTTTCCGGAATGGGGCCGCAATAGCGATTCCGAGTTCGTTCGAGAAAGTCCCGATGGTTTCGGCGCGCGCTTGCCGTGTCCGGTACGCGGTCGGCCTCGTGGGCATCGGAGGGATCCGACAATGGCGATTCCGAGATCGTTCGAGAGGTTTCGGGGCTCCGGTCGTCGATGCGCCGTCCGCGACGTGCACAAAGGCGAGGGACGACGCACACAAAACGAGTGCGATCATACCAGCACTAAAGCACCGGATCCCATCAGAACTCCGAAGTTAAGCGTGCTTGGGTCACCCATGGGAAGTCCTCGTGTTGCACTCCTTTTTGCGCCCCGAGCGGCCAAAACACTTACTTAAAACTCTCTTTTAAGCTTTTCAATTTTTCCAGCATTATGGCCAACAATAAATATGTCATTAACATATATATTGCAGGAGAATAATGAAATCATCATCTAAAAATTTCTTCATAAAACATACAATGACCAGACATTGTTCTAGGATGGGTGACCCCCTGGGAAGTCCTCGTGTTGCACTCCTTTTTGCGCCCCGAGCAGCCAAAACCTCTCCCGTCGACCTCCGAGGCGATGGTTTTGGGCCTCGGAATTTGCCGTGACCGCTACGCAGTCAGTCTCGTGGGGCTCGGAGAGTGCTTCCGGAATGGGGCCGCAATAGCGATTCCGAGTTCGTTCGAGAAAGTCCCGATGGTTTCGGCGCGCGCTTGCCGTGTCCGCTACGTGGTCGGCCTCGTGGGCATCGGAGGGATCCGACAATGGCGATTCCGAGATCGTTCGAGAGGTTTCGGGGCTCCGGTCGTCGATGCGCCGTCCGCGACGTGCACAAAGGCGAGGGACGACGCACACAAAACGAGTGCGATCATACCAGCACTAAAGCACCGGATCCCATCAGAACTCCGAAGTTAAGCCTGCTTGGGCGAGAGTAGTACTAGGATGGGTGACCCCCTGGGAAGTCCTCGTGTTGCACTCCTTTTTGCGCCCCGAGCGGCCAAAAGACATACTTAAAACTCTCTTTTAAGCTTTTCAATTTTTCCAGCATTATGGCCAACAATAAATATGTCATTAACATATATATAGCAGGAGAATAATGAAATCATCATCTAAAAATTTCTTCATAAAACATACAATGACCAGACATGGTTCTAGGATGGGTGACCCCCTGGGAAGTCCTCGTGTTGCACTCCTTTTTGCGCCCCGAGCGGCCAAAACCTCTCCCGTCGACCTCCGAGGCGATGGTTTTGGGCCTCGGAATTTGCCGTGACCGCTATGCAGTCAGTCTCGTGGGGCTCGGAGAGAGCTTTCCGGAATGGGGCCGCAATAGCGATTCCGAGTTCGTTCGAGAAAGTCCCGATGGTTTCGGCGCGCGCTTGCCGTGTCCGGTACGCGGTCGGCCTCGTGGGCATCGGAGGGATCCGACAATGGCGATTCCGAGATCGTTCGAGAGGTTTCGGGGCTCCGGTCGTCGATGCGCCGTCCGCGACGTGCACAAAGGCGAGGGACGACGCACACAAAACGAGTGCGATCATACCAGCACTAAAGCACCGGATGCCATCAGAACTCCGAAGTTAAGCGTGCTTGGGTCACCCATGGGAAGTCCTCGTGTTGCACTCCTTTTTGCGCCCCGAGCGGCCAAAACACTTACTTAAAACTCTCTTTTAAGCTTTTCAATTTTTCCAGCATTATGGCCAACAATAAATATGTCATTAACATATATATTGCAGGAGAATAATGAAATCATCATCTAAAAATTTCTTCATAAAACATACAATGACCAGACATGGTTCTAGGATGGGTGACCCCCTGGGAAGTCCTCGTGTTGCACTCCTTTTTGCGCCCCGAGCGACCAAAACCTCTCCCGTCGACCTCCGAGGCGATGGTTTTGGGCCTCGGAATTTGCCGTGACCGCTACGCAGTCAGTCTCGTGGGGCTCGGAGAGAGCTTTCCGGAATGGGGCCGCAATAGCGATTCCGAGTTCGTTCGAGAAAGTCCCGATGGTTTCGGCGCGCGCTTGCCGTGTCCGGTACGCGGTCGGCCTCGTGGGCATCGGAGGGATCCGACAATGGCGATTCCGAGATCGTTCGAGAGGTTTCGGGGCTCCGGTCGTCGATGCGCCGTCCGCGACGTGCACAAAGGCGAGGGACGACGCACACAAAACGAGTGCGATCATACCAGCACTAAAGCACCGGATCCCATCAGAACTCCGAAGTTAAGCCTGCTTGGGCGAGAGTAGTACTAGGATTGGTGACCCCCTAGGAAGTCATCGTGTTGCACTCCTTTTTGCGCCCCGAGCGGCCAAAACACTTACTTAAAACTCTCTTTTAAGCTTTTCAATTTTTCCAGCATTATGGCCAACAATAAATATGTCATTAACATATATATAGCAGGAGAATAATGAAATCATCATCTAAAAATTTCTTCATAAAACATACAATGACCAGACATGGTTCTAGGATGGGTGACCCCCTGGGAAGTCCACGTGTTGCACTCCTTTTTGCGCCCCGAGCGGCCAAAACCTCTCCCGTCGACCTCCGAGGCGATGGTTTTGGGCCTCGGAATTTGCCGTGACCGCTACGCAGTCAATCTCGTGGGGCTCGGAGAGAGCTTTCCGGAATGGGGCCGCAATAGCGATTCCGAGTTCGTTCGAGAAAGTCCCGATGGTTTCGGCGCGCGCTTGCCGTGTCCGGTACGCGGTCGGCCTCGTGGGCATCGGAGGGATCCGACAATGGCGATTCCGAGATCGTTCGAGAGGTTTCGGGGCTCCGGTCGTCGATGCGCCGTCCGCGACATGCACAAAGGCGAGGGACGACGCACACAAAACGAGTGCGATCATACCAGCACTAAAGCACCGGATCCCATCAGAACTCCGAAGTTAAGCGTGCTTGGGTCACCCATGGGAAGTCCTCGTGTTGCACTCCTTTTTGCGCCCCGAGCGGCCAAAACACTTACTTAAAACTCTCTTTTAAGCTTTTCAATTTTTCCAGCATTATGGCCAACAATAAATATGTCATTAACATATATATTGCAGGAGAATAATGAAATCATCATCTAAAAATTTCTTCATAAAACATACAATGACCAGACATGGTTCTAGGATGGGTGACCCCCTGGGAAGTCCTCGTGTTGCACTCCTTTTTGCGCCCCGAGCGACCAAAACCTCTCCCGTCGACCTCCGAGGCGATGGTTTTGGGCCTCGGAATTTGCCGTGACCGCTACGCAGTCAGTCTCGTGGGGCTCGGAGAGAGCTTTCCGGAATGGGGCCGCAATAGCGATTCCGAGTTCGTTCGAGAAAGTCCCGATGGTTTCGGCGCGCGCTTGCCGTGTCCGGTACGCGGTCGGCCTCGTGGGCATCGGAGGGATCCGACAATGGCGATTCCGAGATCGTTCGAGAGGTTTCGGGGCTCCGGTCGTCGATGCGCCGTCCGCGACGTGCACAAAGGCGAGGGACGACGCACACAAAACGAGTGCGATCATACCAGCACTAAAGCACCGGATCCCATCAGAACTCCGAAGTTAAGCGTGCTTGGGCGAGAGTAGTACTAGGATTGGTGACCCCCTAGGAAGTCATCGTGTTGCACTCCTTTTTGCGCCCCGAGCGGCCAAAAGACTTACTTAAAACTCTCTTTTAAGCTTTTCAATTTTTCCAGCATTATGGC
Source organism: Musa acuminata AAA Group (assembly GCF_036884655.1). Lineage (NCBI taxonomy): Eukaryota > Viridiplantae > Streptophyta > Magnoliopsida > Zingiberales > Musaceae > Musa > Musa acuminata. Next base: position 39,349,024 of record NC_088334.1, read on the forward strand.
CAACAATAAATATGTCATTAACATATATATAGCAGGAGAATAATGAAATAATCATCTAAAAATTTCTTCATAAAACATACAATGACCAGACATGGTTCTAGGATGGGTGACCCCCTGGGAAGTCCTCGTGTTGCACTCCTTTTTGCGCCCCGAGCGGCCAAAACCTCTCCCGTCGACCTCCGAGGCAATGGTTTTGGGCCTCGGAATTTGCCGTGACCGCTACGCAGTCAGTCTCGTGGGGCTCGGAGAGAGCTTTCCGGAATGGGGCCGCAATAGCGATTCCGAGTTCGTTCGAGAAAGTCCCGATGGTTTCGGCGCGCGCTTGCCGTGTCCGGTACGCGGTCGGCCTCGTGGGCATCGGAGGGATCCGACAATGGCGATTCCGAGATCGTTCGAGAGGTTTCGGGGCTCCGGTCGTCGATGCGCCGTCCGCGACGTGCACAAAGGCGAGGGACGAAGCACACAAAACGAGTGCGATCATACCAGCACTAAAGCACCGGATCCCATCAGAACTCCGAAGTTAAGCCTGCTTGGGCGAGAGTAGTACTAGGATGGGTGACCCCCTGGGAAGTCCTCGTGTTGCACTCCTTTTTGCGCCCCGAGCGGCCAAAAGACTTACTTAAAACTCTCTTTTAAGCTTTTCAATTTTTCCAGCATTATGGCCAACAATAAATATGTCATTAACATATATATAGCAGGAGAATAATGAAATCATCATCTAAAAATTTCTTCATAAAACATACAATGACCAGACATGGTTCTAGGATGGGTGACCCCCTGGGAAGTCCTCGTGTTGCACTCCTTTTTGCGCCCCGAGCGGCCAAAACCTCTCCGGTCGACCTCCGAGGCGATGGTTTTGGGCCTCGGAATTTGCCGTGACCGCTATGCAGTCAGTCTCGTGGGGCTCGGAGAGAGCTTTCCGGAATGGGGCCGCAATAGCGATTCCGAGTTCGTTCGAGAAAGTCCCGATGGTTTCGGCGCGCGCTTGCCGTGTCCGGTACGCGGTCGGCCTCGTGGGCATCGGAGGGATCCGACAATGGCGATTCCGAGATCGTTCGAGAGGTTTCGGGGCTCCGGTCGTCGATGCGCCGTCCGCGACGTGCACAAAGGCGAGGGACGACGCACACAAAACGAGTGCGATCATACCAGCACTAAAGCACCGGATCCCATCAGAACTCCGAAGTTAAGCGTGCTTGGGTCACCCATGGGAAGTCCTCGTGTTGCACTCCTTTTTGCGCCCCGAGCGGCCAAAACACTTACTTAAAACTCTCTTTTAAGCTTTTCAATTTTTCCAGCATTATGGCCAACAATAAATATGTCATTAACATATATATAGCAGGAGAATAATGAAATCATCATCTAAAAATTTCTTCATAAAACATACAATGACCAGACATGGTTCTAGGATGGGTGACCCCCTGGGAAGTCCTCGTGTTGCACTCCTTTTTGCGCCCCGAGCGGCCAAAACCTCTCCCGTCGACCTCCGAGGCGATGGTTCTGGGCCTCGGAATTTGCCGTGACCGCTACGCAGTCAATCTCGTGGGGCTCGGAGAGAGCTTTCCGGAATGGGGCCGCAATAGCGATTCCGAGTTCGTTCGAGAAAGTCCCGATGGTTTCGGCGCGCGCTTGCCGTTTCCGGTACGCGGTCGGCCTCGTGGGCATCGGAGGGATCCGACAATGGCGATTCCGAGATCGTTCGAGAGGTTTCGGGGCTCCGGTCGTCGATGCGCCGTCCGCGACGTGCACAAAGGCGAGGGACGACGCACACAAAACGAGTGCGATCATACCAGCACTAAAGCACCGGATCCCATCAGAACTCCGAAGTTAAGCGTGCTTGGGTCACCCATGGGAAGTCCTCGTGTTGCACTCCTTTTTGCGCCCCGAGCGGCCAAAACACTTACTTAAAACTCTCTTTTAAGCTTTTCAATTTTTCCAGCATTATGGCCAACAATAAATATGTCATTAACATATATATTGCAGGAGAATAATGAAATCATCATCTAAAAATTTCTTCATAAAACATACAATGACCAGACATTGTTCTAGGATGGGTGACCCCCTGGGAAGTCCTCGTGTTGCACTCCTTTTTGCGCCCCGAGCAGCCAAAACCTCTCCCGTCGACCTCCGAGGCGATGGTTTTGGGCCTCGGAATTTGCCGTGACCGCTACGCAGTCAGTCTCGTGGGGCTCGGAGAGAGCTTCCGGAATGGGGCCGCAATAGCGATTCCGAGTTCGTTCGAGAAAGTCCCGATGGTTTCGGCGCGCGCTTGCCGTGTCCGCTACGTGGTCGGCCTCGTGGGCATCGGAGGGATCCGACAATGGCGATTCCGAGATCGTTCGAGAGGTTTCGGGGCTCCGGTCGTCGATGCGCCGTCCGCGACGTGCACAAAGGCGAGGGACGACGCACACAAAACGAGTGCGATCATACCAGCACTAAAGCACCGGATCCCATCAGAACTCCGAAGTTAAGCCTGCTTGGGCGAGAGTAGTACTAGGATGGGTGACCCCTTGGTAAGTCCTCGTGTTGCACTCCTTTTTGCGCCCCGAGCGGCCAAAAGACTTACTTAAAACTCTCTTTTAAGCTTTTCAATTTTTCCAGCATTATGGCCAACAATAAATATGTCATTAACATATATATAGCAGGAGAATAATGAAATCATCATCTAAAAATTTCTTCATAAAACATACAATGACCAGACATGGTTCTAGGATGGGTGACCCCCTGGGAAGTCCTCGTGTTGCACTCCTTTTTGCGCCCCGAGCGGCCAAAACCTCTCCCGTCGACCTCCGAGGCGATGGTTTTGGGCCTCGGAATTTGCCGTGACCGCTATGCAGTCAGTCTCGTGGGGCTCGGAGAGAGCTTTCCGGAATGGGGCCGCAATAGCGATTCCGAGTTCGTTCGAGAAAGTCCCGATGGTTTCGGCGCGCGCTTGCCGTGTCCGGTACGCGGTCGGCCTCGTGGGCATCGGAGGGATCCGACAATGGCGATTCCGAGATCGTTCGAGAGGTTTCGGGGCTCCGGTCGTCGATGCGCCGTCCGCGACGTGCACAAAGGCGAGGGACGACGCACACAAAACGAGTGCGATCATACCAGCACTAAAGCACCGGATCCCATCAGAACTCCGAAGTTAAGCGTGCTTGGGTCACCCATGGGAAGTCCTCGTGTTGCACTCCTTTTTGCGCCCCGAGCGGCCAAAACACTTACTTAAAACTCTCTTTTAAGCTTTTCAATTTTTCCAGCATTATGGCCAACAATAAATATGTCATTAACATATATATTGCAGGAGAATAATGAAATCATCATCTAAAAATTTCTTCATAAAACATACAATGACCAGACATGGTTCTAGGATGGGTGACCCCCTGGGAAGTCCTCGTGTTGCACTCCTTTTTGCGCCCCGAGCGACCAAAACCTCTCCCGTCGACCTCCGAGGCGATGGTTTTGGGCCTCGGAATTTGCCGTGACCGCTACGCAGTCAGTCTCGTGGGGCTCGGAGAGAGCTTTCCGGAATGGGGCCGCAATAGCGATTCCGAGTTCGTTCGAGAAAGTCCCGATGGTTTCGGCGCGCGCTTGCCGTGTCCGGTACGCGGTCGGCCTCGTGGGCATCGGAGGGATCCGACAATGGCGATTCCGAGATCGTTCGAGAGGTTTCGGGGCTCCGGTCGTCGATGCGCCGTCCGCGACGTGCACAAAGGCGAGGGACGACGCACACAAAACGAGTGCGATCATACCAGCACTAAAGCACCGGATCCCATCAGAACTCCGAAGTTAAGCCTGCTTGGGCGAGAGTAGTACTAGGATTGGTGACCCCCTAGGAAGTCATCGTGTTGCACTCCTTTTTGCGCCCCGAGCGGCCAAAACACTTACTTAAAACTCTCTTTTAAGCTTTTCAATTTTTCCAGCATTATGGCCAACAATAAATATGTCATTAACATATATATAGCAGGAGAATAATGAAATCATCATCTAAAAATTTCTTCATAAAACATACAATGACCAGACATGGTTCTAGGATGGGTGACCCCCTGGGAAGTCCTCGTGTTGCACTCCTTTTTGCGCCCCGAGCGGCCAAAACCTCTCCCGTCGACCTCCGAGGCGATGGTTTTGGGCCTCGGAATTTGCCGTGACCGCTACGCAGTCAATCTCGTGGGGCTCGGAGAGAGCTTTCCGGAATGGGGCCGCAATAGCGATTCCGAGTTCGTTCGAGAAAGTCCCGATGGTTTCGGCGCGCGCTTGCCGTGTCCGGTACGCGGTCGGCCTCGTGGGCATCGGAGGGATCCGACAATGGCGATTCCGAGATCGTTCGAGAGGTTTCGGGGCTCCGGTCGTCGATGCGCCGTCCGCGACGTGCACAAAGGCGAGGGACGACGCACACAAAACGAGTGCGATCATACCAGCACTAAAGCACCGGATCCCATCAGAACTCCGAAGTTAAGCGTGCTTGGGTCACCCATGGGAAGTCCTCGTGTTGCACTCCTTTTTGCGCCCCGAGCGGCCAAAACACTTACTTAAAACTCTCTTTTAAGCTTTTCAATTTTTCCAGCATTATGGCCAACAATAAATATGTCATTAACATATATATTGCAGGAGAATAATGAAATCATCATCTAAAAATTTCTTCATAAAACATACAATGACCAGACATGGTTCTAGGATGGGTGACCCCCTGGGAAGTCCTCGTGTTGCACTCCTTTTTGCGCCCCGAGCGACCAAAACCTCTCCCATCGACCTCCGAGGCGATGGTTTTGGGCCTCGGAATTTGCCGTGACCGCTACGCAGTCAGTCTCGTGGGGCTCGGAGAGAGCTTTCCGGAATGGGGCCGCAATAGCGATTCCGAGTTCGTTCAAGAAAGTCCCGATGGTTTCGGCGCGCGCTTGCCGTGTCCGGTACGCGGTCGGCCTCGTGGGCATCGGAGGGATCCGACAATGGCGATTCCGAGATCGTTCGAGAGGTTTCGGGGCTCCGGTCGTCGATGCGCCGTCCGCGACGTGCACAAAGGCGAGGGACGACGCACACAAAACGAGTGCGATCATACCAGCACTAAAGCACCGGATCCCATCAGAACTCCGAAGTTAAGCCTGCTTGGGCGAGAGTAGTACTAGGATTGGTGACCCCCTAGGAAGTCATCGTGTTGCACTCCTTTTTGCGCCCCGAGCGGCCAAAACACTTACTTAAAACTCTCTTTTAAGCTTTTCAATTTTTCCAGCATTATGGCCAACAATAAATATGTCATTAACATATATATAGCAGGAGAATAATGAAATCATCATCTAAAAATTTCTTCATAAAACATACAATGACCAGACATGGTTCTAGGATGGGTGACCCCCTGGGAAGTCCTCGTGTTGCACTCCTTTTTGCGCCCCGAGCGGCCAAAACCTCTCCCGTCGACCTCCGAGGCGATGGTTTTGGGCCTCGGAATTTGCCGTGACCGCTACGCAGTCAATCTCGTGGGGCTCGGAGAGAGCTTTCCGGAATGGGGCCGCAATAGCGATTCCGAGTTCGTTCGAGAAAGTCCCGATGGTTTCGGCGCGCGCTTGCCGTGTCCGGTACGCGGTCGGCCTCGTGGGCATCGGAGGGATCCGACAATGGCGATTCCGAGATCGTTCGAGAGGTTTCGGGGCTCCGGTCGTCGATGCGCCGTCCGCGACGTGCACAAAGGCGAGGGACGACGCACACAAAACGAGTGCGATCATACCAGCACTAAAGCACCGGATCCCATCAGAACTCCGAAGTTAAGCGTGCTTGGGCGAGAGTAGTACTAGGATTGGTGACCCCCTAGGAAGTCATCGTGTTGCACTCCTTTTTGCGCCCCGAGCGGCCAAAAGACTTACTTAAAACTCTCTTTTAAGCTTTTCAATTTTTCCAGCATTATGGCCAACAATAAATATGTCATTAACATATATATAGCAGGAGAATAATGAAATAATCATCTAAAAATTTCGTCATAAAACATACAATGACCAGACATGGTTCTAGGATGGGTGACCCCCTGGGAAGTCCTCGTGTTGCACTCCTTTTTGCGCCCCGAGCGGCCAAAACCTCTCCCGTCGACCTCCGAGGCGATGGTTTTGGGCCTCGGAATTTGCCGTGACCACTACGCAGTCAGTCTCGTGGGGCTCGGATAGAGCTTTCCGGAATGGGGCCGCAATAGCGATTCCGAGTTCGTTCGAGAAAGTCCCGATGGTTTCGGCGCGCGCTTGCCGTGTCCGGTACGCGGTCGGCCTCGTGGGCATCGGAGGGATCCGACAATGGCGATTCCGAGATCGTTCGAGAGGTTTCGGGGCTCCGGTCGTCGATGCGCCGTCCGCGACGTGCACAAAGGCGAGGGACGACGCACACAAAACGAGTGCGATCATACCAGCACTAAAGCACCGGATCCCATCAGAACTCCGAAGTTAAGCCTGCTTGGGCGAGAGTAGTACTAGGATGGGTGACCCCCTGGGAAGTCCTTGTGTTGCACTCCTTTTTGCGCCCCGAGCGGCCAAAAGACTTACTTAAAACTCTCTTTTAAGCTTTTCAATTTTTCCAGCATTATGGCCAACAATAAATATGTCATTAACATATATATAGCAGGAGAATAATGAAATCATCATCTAAAAATTTCTTCATAAAACATACAATGACCAGACATGGTTCTAGGATGGGTGACCCCCTGGGAAGTCCTCGTGTTGCACTCCTTTTTGCGCCCCGAGCGGCCAAAACCTCTCCCGTCGACCTCCGAGGCGATGGTTTTGGGCCTCGGAATTTGCCGTGACCGCTACGCAGTCAGTCTCGTGGGGCTCGGAGAGAGCTTTCCGGAATGGGGCCGCAATAGCGATTCCGAGTTCGTTCGAGAAAGTCCCGATGGTTTCGGCGCACGCTTGCCGTGTCCGGTACGCGGTCGGCCTCGTGGGCATCGGAGGGATCCGACAATGGCGATTCCGAGATCGTTCGAGAGGTTTCGGGGCTCCGGTCGTCGATGCGCCGTCCGCGATGTGAACAAAGGCGAGGGACGACGCACACAAAACGAGTGCGATCATACCAGCACTAAAGCACCGGATCCCATCAGAACTCCGAAGTTAAGCCTGCTTGGGCGAGAGTAGTACTAGGATGGGTGACCCCCTGGGAAGTCCTCGTGTTGCACTCCTTTTCGCGCCCCGAGCGGCCAAAAGACTTACTTAAAACTCTCTTTTAAGCTTTTCAATTTTTCCAGCATTATGGCCAACAATAAATATGTCATTAACATATATATAGCAGGAGAATAATGAAATCATCATCTAAAAATTTCTTCATAAAACATACAATGACCAGACATGGTTCTAGGATGGGTGACCCCCTGGGAAGTCCTCGTGTTGCACTCCTTTTTGCGCCCCGAGCGGCCAAAACCTCTCCCGTCGACCTCCGAGGCGATGGTTTTGGGCCTCGGAATTTGCCGTGACCGCTACATAGTCAGTCTCGTGGGGCTCGGAGAGAGCTTTCCGGAATGGGGCCGCAATAGCGATTCCGAGTTCGTTCGAGAAAGTCCCGATGGTTTCGGCGCGCGCTTGCCGTGTCCGGTACGCGGTCGGCCTCGTGGGCATCGGAGGGATCCGACAATGGCGATTCCGAGATCGTTCGAGAGGTTTCGGGGCTCCGGTCGTCGATGCGCCGTCCGCGACGTGCACAAAGGCGAGGGACGACGCACACAAAACGAGTGCGCTCATACCAGCACTAAAGCACCGGATCCCATCAGAACTCCGAAGTTAAGCCTGCTTGGGCTAGAGTAGTACTAGGATGGGTGACCCCCTGGGAAGTCCTCGTGTTGCACTCCTTTTTGCGCCCCGAGCGGCCAAAAGACTTACTTAAAACTCTCTTTTAAGCTTTTCAATTTTTCCAGCATTATGGCCAACAATAAATATGTCATGAACATATATATAGCATGAGAATAATGAAATCATCATCTAAAAATTTCTTCATAAAACATACAATGACCAGACATGGTTCTAGGATGGGTGACCCCCTGGGAAGTCCTCGTGTTGCACTCCTTTTTGCGCCTCGAGCGGCCAAAACCTCTCCCGTCGACCTCCGAGGCGATGGTTTTGGGCCTCGGAATTTGCCGTGACCACTACGCAGTCAGTCTCGTGGGGCTCGGAGAGAGCTTTCCGGAATGGGGCCGCAATAGCGATTCCGAGTTCGTTCGAGAAAGTCCCGATGGTTTCGGCGCGCGCTTGCCGTGTCCGGTACGCGGTCGGCCTCGTGGGCATCGGAGGGATCCGACAATGGCGATTCCGAGAACGTTCGAGAGGTTTCGGGGCTCCGGTCGTCGATGCGCCGTCCACGACGTGCACAAAGGCGAGGGACGATGCACACAAAACGAGTGCGATCATACCAGCACCGGATCACATCAGAATTCCGAAGTTAAGCGTGCTTGGGTCACCCGTGGGAAGTCCTCGTGTTGCACTCCTTTTTGCGCCCCGAGCGGCCAAAAGACTTACTCAAAACTATCTTTTAAGCTTTTCAATTTTTCCAGCATTATGGCCAACAATAAATATGTCATTAACATATATATAGCAGGAGAATAATGAAATCATCATCTAAAAATTTCTTCATAAAACATACAATGACCAGACATGGTTCTAGGATGGGTGACCCCCAGGGAAGTCCTCGTGTTGCACTCCTTTTTGCGCCCCGAGCAGCCAAAACCTCTCCCGTCGACCTCCGAGGCGATGGTTTTGGGCCTCAGAATTTGCCGTGACCGCTACGCTGTCAGTCTCGTGGGGCTCGGAGAGAGCTTTCCGGAATGGGGCCCCAATAGCGATTCCGAGTTCGTTCGAGAAAGTCCCGATGGTTTCGGCGCGCGCTTGCCGTGTCCGGTACGCGGTCGGCCTCGTGGGCATTGGAGGGATCCGACAATGGCGATTCCGAGATCGTTCGAGAGGTTTCGGGGCTCCGGTCGTCGATGCGCCGTCCGCGACGTGCACAAAGGCGAGGGACGACGCACACAAAACGAGTGCGATCATACCAGCACTAAAGCACCGGATCCCATCAGAACTCCGAAGTTAAGCCTGCTTGGGCGAGAGTAGTACTAGGATTGGTGACCCCCCGGGAAGTCCTCGTGTTGCACTCCTTTTTGCACCCCGAGCGGCCAAAAGACTTACTTAAAACTCTCTTTTAAGCTTTTCAATTTTTCCAGCATTATGGCCAACAATAAATATGTCATTAACATATATATAGCAGGAGAATAATGAAATCATCATCTAAAAATTTCTTCATAAAACATACAATGACCAGACATGGTTCTAGGATGGGTGACCCCCTGGGAAGTCCACGTGTTGCACTCCTTTTTGCGCCCCGAGCGGCCAAAACCTCTCCCGTCGACCTCCGAGGCGATGGTTTTGGGCCTCGGAATTTGCCGTGACCGCTACGCAGTCAGTCTCGTGGGGCTCGGAGAGAGCTTTCCGGAATGGGGCCGCAATAGCGATTCCGAGTTCGTTCGAGAAAGTCCCGATGGTTTCGGCGCGCGCTTGCCGTGTCCGGTACGCGGTCGGCCTCGTGGGCATCGGAGGGATCCGACAATGGCGATTCCGAGATCGTTCGAGAGGTTTCGGGGCTCCGGTCGTCGATGCGCCGTCCGCGATGTGAACAAAGGCGAGGGACGACGCACACAAAACGAGTGCGATCATACCAGCACTAAAGCACCGGATCCCATCAGAACTCTGAAGTTAAGCCTGCTTGGGCGAGAGTAGTACTAGGATGGGTGACCCCCTGGGAAGTCCTCGTGTTGCACTCCTTTTCGCGCCCCGAGCGGCCAAAAGACTTACTTAAAACTCTCTTTTAAGCTTTTCAATTTTTCCAGCATTATGGCCAACAATAAATATGTCATTAACATATATATAGCAGGAGAATAATGAAATCATCATCTAAAAATTTCTTCATAAAACATACAATGACCAGACATGGTTCTAGGATGGGTGACCCCCTGGGAAGTCCTCGTGTTGCACTCCTTTTTGCGCCCCGAGCGGCCAAAACCTCTCCCGTCGACCTCCGAGGCGATGGTTTTGGGCCTCGGAATTTGCCGTGACCGCTACATAGTCAGTCTCGTGGGGCTCGGAGAGAGCTTTCCGGAATGGGGCCGCAATAGCGATTCCGAGATCGTTCGAGAAAGTCCCGATGGTTTCGGCGCGCGCTTGCCGTGTCCGGTACGCGGTCGGCCTCGTGGGCATCGGAGGGATCCGACAATGGCGATTCCGAGATCGTTCGAGAGGTTTCGGGGCTCCGGTCGTCGATGCGCCGTCCGCGACGTGCACAAAGGCGAGGGACGACGCATACAAAATGAGTGCGATCATACCAGCACTAAAGCACCGGATCCCATCAGAACTCTGAAGTTAAGCCTGCTTGGGCGAGAGTAGTACTAGGATGGGTGACCCCCTGGGTAGTCCTTGTGTTGCACTCCTTTTTGCGCCCCGAGCGGCCAAAAGACTTACTTAAAACTCTCTTTTAAGCTTTTCAATTTTTCCAGCATTATGGCCAACAATAAATATGTCATTAACATATATATAGCAGGAGAATAATGAAATCATCATCTAAAAATTTCTTCATAAAACATACAATGACCAGACATGGTTCTAGGATGGGTGACCCCCTGGGAAGTCCTCGTGTTGCACTCCTTTTTGCGCCCCGAACGGCCAAAACCTCTCCCGTCGACCTCCGAGGCGATGGTTTTGGGCCTCGGAATTTGCCGTGACCGCTACGCAGTCAGTCTCGTGGGGCTCGGAGAGAGCTTTCCGGAATGGGGCCGCAATAGCGATTCCGAGTTCGTTCGAGAAAGTCCCGATGGTTTCGGCGCGCGCTTGCCGTGTCCGGTACGTGGTCGGCCTCGTGGGCATCGGAGGGATCCGACAATGGCGATTCCGAGATCGTTCGAGAGGTTTCGGGGCTCCGGTCGTCGATGCGCCGTCCGCGATGTGAACAAAGGCGAGGGACGACGCACACAAAACGAGTGCGATCATACCAGCACTAAAGCACCGGATCCCATCAGAACTCCGAAGTTAAGCCTGCTTGGGCGAGAGTAGTACTAGGATGGGTGACCCCCTGGGAAGTCCTCGTGTTGCACTCCTTTTCGCGCCCCGAGCGGCCAAAAGACTTACTTAAAACTCTCTTTTAAGCTTTTCAATTTTTCCAGCATTATGGCCAACAATAAATATGTCATTAACATATATATAGCAGGAGAATAATGAAATCATCATCTAAAAATTTCTTCATAAAACATACAATGACCAGACATGGTTCTAGGATGGGTGACCCCCTGGGAAGTCCTCGTGTTGCACTCCTTTTTGCGCCCCGAGCGGCCAAAACCTCTCCCGTCGACCTCCGAGGCGATGGTTTTGGGCCTCGGAATTTGCCGTGACCGCTACGTAGTCAGTCTCGTGGGGCTCGGAGAGAGCTTTCCGGAATGGGGCCGCAATAGCGATTCCGAGTTCGTTCGAGAAAGTCCCGATGGTTTCGGCGCGCGCTTGCCGTGTCCGGTACGCGGTCGGCCTCGTGGGCATCGGAGGGATCCGACAATGGCGATTCCGAGATCGTTCGAGAGGTTTCGGGGCTCCGGTCGTCGATGCGCCGTCCGCGACGTGCACAAAGGCGAGGGACGACGCACACAAAACAAGTGCGCTCATACCAGCACTAAAGCACCGGATCCCATCAGAACTCCGAAGTTAAGCCTGCTTGGGCTAGAGTAGTACTAGGATGGGTGACCCCCTGGGAAGTCCTCGTGTTGCACTCCTTTTTGCGCCCCGAGGGCCAAAAGACTTACTTAAAACTCTCTTTTAAGCTTTTCAATTTTTCCAGAATTATGGCCAACAATAAATATGTCATGAACATATATATAGCATGAGAATAATGAAATCATCATCTAAAAATTTCTTCATAAAACATACAATGACCAGACATGGTTCTAGGATGGGTGACCCCCTGGGAAGTCCTCGTGTTGCACTCCTTTTTGCGCCTCGAGCGGCCAAAACCTCTCCCGTCGACCTCCGAGGCGATGGTTTTGGGCCTCGGAATTTGCCGTGACCGCTACGCAGTCAGTCTCGTGGGGCTCGGAGAGAGCTTTCCGAAATGGGGCCGCAATAGCGATTCCGAGTTCGTTCGAGAAAGTCCCGATGGTTTCGGTGCGCGCTTGCCGTGTCCGGTACGCGGTCGGCCTCGTGGGCATCGGAGGGATCCGACAATGGCGATTCCGAGATCGTTCAAGAGGTTTCGGGGCTCCGGTCGTCGATGCGCCGTCCGCGACGTGCACAAAGGCGAGGGACAATGCACACAAAACGAGTGCGATCATACCAGCACCGGATCACATCAGAACTCCGAAGTTAAGCGTGCTTGGGTCACCCGTGGGAAGTCCTCGTGTTGCACTCCTTTTTGCGCCCCGAGCGGCCAAAAGACTTACTTAAAACTATCTTTTAAGCTTTTCAATTTTTCCAGCCTTATGGCCAACAATAAATATGTCATTAACATATATATAGCAGGAGAATAATGAAATCATCATCTAAAAATTTCTTCATAAAACATACAATGACCAGACATGGTTCTAGGATGGGTGAACCCCAGGGAAGTCCTCGTGTTGCACTCCTTTTTGCGCCCCGAGCAGCCAAAACCTCTCCCGTCGACCTCCGAGGCGATGGTTTTGGGCCTCGGAATTTGCCGTGACCGCTACACAGTCAGTCTCGTGGGGCTCGGAGAGAGCTTTCCGGAATGGGGCCGCAATAGCGATTCCGAGTTCGTTCGAGAAAGTCCCGATGGTTTCGGCGCGCGCTTGCCGTGTCCGGTACGCGGTCGGCCTCGAGGGCATCGGAGGGATCCGACAATGGCGATTCCGAGATCGTTCGAGAGGTTTCGGGGCTCCGGTCGTCGATGCGCCGTCCGCGACGTGCACAAAGGCGAGGGACGACGCACACAAAACGAGTGCGCTCATACCAGCACTAAAGCACCGGATCCCATCAGAACTCCGAAGTTAAGCCTGCTTGGGCTAGAGTAGTACTAGGATGGGTGACCCCCTGGGAAGTCCTCGTGTTGCACTCCTTTTTGCACCCCGAGCGGCCAAAAGACTTACTTAAAACTCTCTTTTAAGCTTTTCAATTTTTCCAGAATTATGGCCAACAATAAATATGTCATGAACATATATATAGCATGAGAATAATGAAATCATCATCTAAAAATTTCTTCATAAAACATACAATGACCAGACATGGTTCTAGGATGGGTGACCCCTTGGGAAGTCCTCGTGTTGCACTCCTTTTTGCGCCTCGAGCGGCCAAAACCTCTCCCGTCGACCTCCGAGGCGATGGTTTTGGGCCTCGGAATTTGCCGTGACCGCTACGCAGTCAGTCTCGTGGGGCTCGGAGAGAGCTTTCCGGAATGGGGCCGCAATAGCGATTCCGAGTTCGTTCGAGAAAGTCCCGATGGTTTCGGCGCGCGCTTGCCGTGTCCGGTACGCGGTCGGCCTCGTGGGCATCGGAGGGATCCGACAATGGCGATTCCGAGATCGTTCAAGAGGTTTCGGGGCTCCGGTCGTCGATGCGCCGTCCGCGACGTGCACAAAGGCGAGGGACGATGCACACAAAACGAGTGCGATCATACCAGCACCGGATCACATCAGAACTCCGAAGTTAAGCGTGCTTGGGTCACCCGTGGGAAGTCCTCGTGTTGCACTCCTTTTTGCGCCCCGAGCGGCCAAAAGACTTACTTAAAACTATCTTTTAAGCTTTTCAATTTTTCCAGCCTTATGGCCAACAATAAATATGTCATTAACATATATATAGCCGGAGAATAATGAAATCATCATCTAAAAATTTCTTCATAAAACATACAATGACCAGACATGGTTCTAGGATGGGTGACCCCCAGGGAAGTCCTCGTGTTGCACTCCTTTTTGCGCCCCGAGCAGCCAAAACCTCTCCCGTCGACCTCCGAGGCGATGGTTTTGGGCCTCGGAATTTGCCGTGACCGCTACGCAGTCAGTCTCGTGGGGCTCGGAGAGAGCTTTCCGGAATGGGGCCGCAATAGCGATTCCGAGTTCGTTCGAGAAAGTCCCGATGGTTTCGGCGCGCGCTTGCCGTGTCCGGTACGCGGTCGGCCTCGTGGGCATCGGAGGGATCCGACAATGGCGATTCCGAGATCGTTCGAGAGTTTTCGGGGCTCCGGTCGTCGATGCGCCGTCCGCGACGTGCACAAAGGCGAGGGACGACGCATACAAAATGAGTGCGATCATACCAGCACTAAAGCACCGGATCCCATCAGAACTCCGAAGTTAAGCCTGCTTGGGCGAGAGTAGTACTAGGATGGGTGACCCCCTGGGAAGTCCTTGTGTTGCACTCCTTTATGCGCCCCGAGCGGCCAAAAGACTTACTTAAAACTCTCTTTTAAGCTTTTCAATTTTTCCAGCATTATGGCCAACAATAAATATGTCATTAACATATATATAGCAGGAGAATAATGAAATCATCATCTAAAAATTTCTTCATAAAACATACAATGACCAGACATGGTTCTAGGATGGGTGACCCCCTGGGAAGTCCTCGTGTTGCACTCCTTTTTGTGCCCCGAGCGGCCAAAACCTCTCCCGTCGACCTCCGAGGCGATGGTTTTGGGCCTCGAAATTTGCCGTGACCGCTACGCAGTCAGTCTCGTGGGGCTCGGAGAGAGCTTTCCGGAATGGGGCCGCAATAGCGATTCCGAGTTCGTTCGAGAAAGTCCCGATGGTTTCGGCGCGCGCTTGCCGTGTCCGGTACGCGGTCGGCCTCGTGGGCATCGGAGGGATCCGACAATGGCGATTCCGAGATCGTTCGAGAGGTTTCGGGGCTCCGGTCGTCGATGCGCCGTCCGCGACGTGCACAAAGGCGAGGGACGATGCACACAAAACGAGTGCGATCATACCAGCACCGGATCACATCAGAACTCCGAAGTTAAGCGTGCTTGGGTCACCCGTGGGAAGTCCTCGTGTTGCACTCCTTTTTGCGCCCCGAGCGGCCAAAAGACTTACTCAAAACTATCTTTTAAGCTTTTCAATTTTTCCAGCATTATGGCCAACAATAAATATGTCATTAACATATATATAGCAGGAGAATAATGAAATCATCATCTAAAAATTTCTTCATAAAACATACAATGACCAGACATGGTTCTAGGATGGGTGACCCCCAGGGAAGTCCTCGTGTTGCACTCCTTTTTGCGCCCCGAGCAGCCAAAACCTCTCCCGTCGACCTCCGAGGCGATGGTTTTGGGCCTCGGAATTTGCCGTGACCGCTACGCTGTCAGTCTCGTGGGGCTCGGAGAGAGCTTTCCGGAATGGGGCCGCAATAAAGATTCCGTGTTCGTTCGAGAAAGTCCCGATGGTTTCGGCGCGCGCTTGCCGTGTCCGGTACGCGGTCGGCCTCGTGGGCATCGGAGGGATCCGACAATGGCGATTCCGAGATCGTTCGAGAGGTTTCGGGGCTCCGGTCGTCGATGCGCCGTCCGCGACGTGAACAAAGGCGAGGGACGACGCACACAAAACGAGTGCGATCATACCAGCACTAAAGCACCGGATCCCATCAGAACTCCGAAGTTAAGCCTGCTTGGGCGAGAGTAGTACTAGGATGGGTGACCCCCTGGGAAGTCCTTGTGTTGCACTCCTTTTTGCGCCCCGAGCGGCCAAAAGACTTACTTAAAACTCTCTTTTAAGCTTTTCAATTTTTCCAGCATTATGGCCAACAATAAATATGTCATTAACATATATATAGCAGGAGAATAATGAAATCATCATCTAAAAATTTCTTCATAAAACATACAATGACCAGACATGGTTCTAGGATGGGTGACCCCCTGGGAAGTCCTCGTGTTGCACTCCTTTTTGTGCCCCGAGCGGCCAAAACCTCTCCCGTCGACCTCCGAGGCGATGGTTTTGGGCCTCGGAATTTGCCATGACCGCTACGCAGTCAGTCTCGTGGGGCTCGGAGAGAGCTTTCCGGAATGGGGCCGCAATAGCGATTCCGAGTTCGTTCGAGAAAGTCCCGATGGTTTCGGCGCGCGCTTGCCGTGTCCGGTACGCGGTCGGCCTCGTGGGCATCGGAGGGATCCGACAATGGCGATTCCGAGATCGTTCGAGAGGTTTCGGGGCTCCGGTCGTCGATGCGCCGTCCGCGACGTGCACAAAGGCGAGGGACGACGCACACAAAACGAGTGCGATCATACCAGCACTAAAGCACCGGATCCCATCAGAACTCCGAAGTTAAG
The DNA here is from genome assembly GCF_036884655.1 of Musa acuminata AAA Group. NCBI lineage: Eukaryota > Viridiplantae > Streptophyta > Magnoliopsida > Zingiberales > Musaceae > Musa > Musa acuminata. The sequence continues at coordinate 39,365,251 of NC_088334.1, forward strand.
CCTGCTTGGGCGAGAGTAGTACTAGGATGGGTGACCCCCTGGGAAGTCCTCGTGTTGCACTCCTTTTTGCGCCCCGAGCGGCCAAAAGACTTACTTAAAACTCTCTTTTAAGCTTTTCAATTTTTCCAGCATTATGGCCAACAATAAATATGTCATTAACATATATATAGCAGGAGAATAATGAAATCATCATCTAAAAATTTTTTCATAAAACATACAATGACCAGACATGGTTCTAAGATGGGTGACCCCCTGGGAAGTCCTCGTGTTTTACTCCTTTTTGCGCCCCGAGCGGCCAAAACCTCTCCCGTCGACCTCCGAGGCGATGGTTTTGGGCCTCGGAATTTGCCGTGACCGCTAAGCAGTCAGTCTCGTAGGGCTCGGAGAGAGCTTTCCGGAATGGAGCCGCAATAGCGATTCCGAGTTCATTCGAGAAAGTCCCGATGGTTTCGGCGCGCGCTTGCCGTGTCCGGTACGCGGTCGGCCTCGTGGGCATCGGAGGGATCCGACAATGGCCATTCCGAGATCGTTCGAGAGGTTTCGGGGCTCCGGTCGTCGATGCGCCGTCCGCGACGTGCACAAAGGCGAGGGACGACGCACACAAAACGAGTGCGATCATACCAGCACCGGATCACATCAGAACTCCGAAGTTAAGCGTGCTTGGGTCACCCATGGGAAGTCCCCGTGTTGCACTCCTTTTTGCGCCCCGAGCGGCCAAAAGACTTACTTAAAACTATCTTTTAAGCTTTTCAATTTTTCCAGCATTATGGCCAACAATAAATATGTCATTAACATATATATAGCAGGAGAATAATGAAATCATCATCTAAAAATTTCTTCATAAAACATACAATGACCAGACATGGTTCTAGGATGGGTGACCCCCTGGGAAGTCCTCGTGTTGCACTCCTTTTTGCGCCCCGAGCAGCCAAAACCTCTCCCGTCGACCTCCGAGGCGATGGTTTTGGGCCTCGGAATTTGCCGTGACCGCTACGCTGTCAGTCTCGTGGGGCTCGGAGAGAGCTTTCCGGAATGGGGCCGCAATAGCGATTCCGAGTTCGTTCGAGAAAGTCCCGATGGTTTCGGCGGGCGCTTGCCGTGTCCGGTACGCGGTCGGCCTCGTGGGCATCGGAGGGATCCGACAATGGCGATTCCGAGATCGTTCGAGAGGTTTCGGGGCTCCGGTCGTCGATGCGCCGTCCGCGACGTGAACAAAGGCGAGGGATGACGCACACAAAACGAGTGCGATCATACCAGCACTAAAGCACCGGATCCCATCAGAACTCCGAAGTTAAGCCTGCTTGGGCGAGAGTAGTACTAGGATGGGTGACCCCCTGGGAAGTCCTTGTGTTGCACTCCTTTTTGCGCCCCGAGCGGCCAAAAGACTTACTTAAAACTCTCTTTTAAGCTTTTCAATTTTTCCAGCATTATGGCCAACAATAAATATGTCATTAACATATATATAGCAGGAGAATAATGAAATCATCATCTAAAAATTTCTTCATAAAACATACAATGACCAGACATGGTTCTAGGATGGGTGACCCCCTGGGAAGTCCTCGTGTTGCACTCCTTTTTGTGCCCCGAGCAGCCAAAACCTCTCCCGTCGACCTCCGAGGCGATGGTTTTGGGCCTCGGAATTTGCCATGACCGCTACGCAGTCAGTCTCGTGGGGCTCGGAGAGAGCTTTCCGGAATGGGGCCGCAATAGCGATTCCGAGTTCGTTCGAGAAAGTCCCGATGGTTTCGGCGCGCGCTTGCCGTGTCCGGTACGCGGTCGGCCTCGTGGGCATCGGAGGGATCCGACAATGGCGATTCCGAGATCGTTCGAGAGGTTTCGGGGCTCCGGTCGTCGATGCGCCGTCCGCGACGTGCACAAAGGCGAGGGACGACGCACACAAAACGAGTGCGATCATACCAGCACTAAAGCATCGGATCCCATCAGAACTCCGAAGTTAAGCCTGCTTGGGCGAGAGTAGTACTAGGATGGGTGACCCCCTGGGAAGTCCTCGTGTTGCACTCCTTTTTGCGCCCCGAGCGGCCAAAAGACTTACTTAAAACTCTCTTTTAAGCTTTTCAATTTTTCCAGCATTATGGCCAACAATAAATATGTCATTAACATATATATAGCAGGAGAATAATGAAATCATCATCTAAAAATTTTTTCATAAAACATACAATGACCAGACATGGTTCTAAGATGGGTGACCCCCTGGGAAGTCCTCGTGTTTTACTCCTTTTTGCGCCCCGAGCGGCCAAAACCTCTCCCGTCGACCTCCGAGGCGATGGTTTTGGGCCTCAGAATTTGCCGTGACCGCTACGCAGTCAGTCTCGTGGGGCTCGGAGAGAGCTTTCCGGAATGGGGCCGCAATAGCGATTCCGAGTTCGTTCGAGAAAGTCCCGATGGTTTCGGCGGGCGCTTGCCGTGTCCGGTACGCGGTCGGCCTCGTGGGCATCGGAGGGATCCGACAATGGCGATTCCGAGATCGTTCGAGAGGTTTCGGGGCTCCGGTCGTCGATGCGCCGTCCGCGACGTGCACAAAGGCGAGGGACGACGCACACAAAACAAGTGCGATCATACCAGCACTAAAGCCCCGGATCCCATCAGAACTCCGAAGTTAATCGTGCTTGGGCGAGAGTAGTACAAGGATTGGTGACCCCCTGGGAAGTCCTCGTGTTGCACTCCTTTTTGCGCCCCGAGCGGCCAAAACCTCTCCCGTCAACCTCCGAGGCGATGGTTTTGGGCCTCGGAATTTGCCGTGACCGCTACGTAGTCAGTCTCGTGGGGCTCGGAGAGAGCTTTCCGGAATGGGGCCGCAATAGCGATTCCGAGTTCGTTCGAGAAAGTCCCGATGGTTTCGGCGCGCGCTTGCCGTGTCCGGTACACGGTCGGCCTCGTGGGCATCGGAGGGATCCGACAATGGCGATTCCGAGATCGTTCGAGAGGTTTCGGGGCTCCGGTCGTCGATGCGCCGTCCGCGACGTGCACAAAGGCGAGGGACGACGCACACAAAACGAGTGCGCTCATACCAGCACTAAAGCACCGGATCCCATCAGAACTCCGAAGTTAAGCCTGCTTGGGCTAGAGTAGTACTAGGATGGGTGACCCCCTGGGAAGTCCTCGTGTTGCACTCCTTTTTGCGCCCCGAGCGGCCAAAAGACTTACTTAAAACTCTCTTTTAAGCTTTTCAATTTTTCCAGCATTATGGCCAACAATAAATATGTCATGAACATATATATAGCATGAGAATAATGAAATCATCATCTAAAAATTTCTTCATAAAACATACAATGACCAGACATGGTTCTAGGATGGGTGACCCCCTGGGAAGTCCTCGTGTTGCACTCCTTTTTGCGCCTCGAGCGGCCAAAACCTCTCCCGTCGACCTCCGAGGCGATGGTTTTGGGCCTCGGAATTTGCCGTGACCGCTACGCAGTCAGTCTCGTGGGGCTCGGAGAGTGCTTTCCGGAATGGGGCCGCAATAGCGATTCCGAGTTCGTTCGAGAAAGTCCCGATGGTTTCGGCGCGCGCTTGCCGTGTCCGGTACGCGGTCGGCCTCGTGGGCATCGGAGGGATCCGACAATGGCGATTCCGAGATCGTTCGAGAGGTTTCGGGGCTCCGGTCGTCGATGCGCCGTCCGCGACGTGCACAAAGGCGAGGGACGACGCACACAAAACGAGTGCGATCATACCAGCACTAAAGCACCGGATCCCATCAGAACTCCGAAGTTAAGCCTGCTTGGGCGAGAGTAGTACTAGGATGGGTGACCCCCTGGGAAGTCCTCGTGTTGCACTCCTTTTTGCGCCCCGAGCGGCCAAAAGACTTACTTAAAACTCTCTTTTAAGCTTTTCAATTTTTCCAGCATTATGGCCAACAATAAATATGTCATTAACATATATATAGCAGGAGAATAATGAAATCATCATCTAAAAATTTCTTCATAAAACATACAATGACCAGACATGGTTCTAAGATGGGTGACCCCCTGGGAAGTCCTCGTGTTTTACTCCTTTTTGCGCCCCGAGCGGCCAAAACCTCTCCCGTCGACCTCCGAGGCGATGGTTTTGGGCCTCGGAATTTGCCGTGACCGCTAAGCAGTCAGTCTCGTAGGGCTCGGAGAGAGCTTTCCGGAATGGAGCCGCAATAGCGATTCCGAGTTCATTCGAGAAAGTCCCGATGGTTTCGGCGCGCGCTTGCCGTGTCCGGTACGCGGTCGGCCTCGTGGGCATCGGAGGGATCCGACAATGGCGATTCCGAGATCGTTCGAGAGGTTTCGGGGCTCCGGTCGTCGATGCGCCGTCCGCGACGTGCTCAAAGGCGAGGGACGATGCACACAAAACGAGTGCGATCATACCAGCACCGGATCACATCAGAACTCCGAAGTTAAGCGTGCTTGGGTCACCCGTGGGAAGTCCTCGTGTTGCACTCCTTTTTGCGCCCCGAGCGGCCAAAAGACTTACTCAAAACTATCTTTTAAGCTTTTCAATTTTTCCAGCATTATGGCCAACAATAAATATGTCATTAACATATATATAGCAGGAGAATAATGAAATCATCATCTAAAAATTTCTTCATAAAACATACAATGACCAGACATGGTTCTAGGATGGGTGACCCCCAGGGAAGTCCTCGTGTTGCACTCCTTTTTGCGCCCCGAGCAGTCAAAACCTCTCCCGTCGACCTCCGAGGCGATGGTTTTGGGCCTCGGAATTTGCCGTGACCGCTACGCTGTCAGTCTCGTGGGGCTCGGAGAGAGCTTTCCGGAATGGGGCCGCAATAGCGATTCCGAGTTCGTTCGAGAAAGTCCCGATGGTTTCGGCGCGCGCTTGCCGTGTCCGGTACGCGGTCGGCCTCGTGGGCATCGGAGGGATCCGACAATGGCGATTCCGAGATCGTTCGAGAGGTTTCGGGGCTCCGGTCGTCGATGCGCCGTCCGCGACGTGAACAAAGGCGAGGGACGACGCACACAAAACGAGTGCGATCATACCAGCACTAAAGCACCGGATCCCATCAGAACTCCGAAGTTAAGCCTGCTTGGGCGAGAGTAGTACTAGGATGGGTGACCCCCTGGGAAGTCCTTGTGTTGCACTCCTTTTTGCGCCCCGAGCGGCCAAAAGACTTACTTAAAACTCTCTTTTAAGCATTTCAATTTTTCCAGCATTATGGCCAACAATAAATATGTCATTAACATATATATAGCAGGAGAATAATGAAATCATCATCTAAAAATTTCTTCATAAAACATACAATGACCAGACATGGTTCTAGGATGGGTGACCCCCTGGGAAGTCCTCGTGTTGCACTCCTTTTTGTGCCCCGAGCGGCCAAAACCTCTCCCGTCGACCTCCGAGGCGATGGTTTTGGGCCTCGGAATTTGCCATGACCGCTACGCAGTCAGTCTCGTGGGGCTCGGAGAGAGCTTTCCGGAATGGGGCCGCAATAGCGATTCCGAGTTCGTTCGAGAAAGTCCCGATGGTTTCGGCGCGCGCTTGCCGTGTCCGGTACGCGGTCGGCCTCGTGGGCATCGGAGGGATCCGACAATGGCGATTCCGAGATCGTTCGAGAGGTTTCGGGGCTCCGGTCGTCGATGCACCGTCCGCGACGTGCACAAAGGCGAGGGACGACGCACACAAAACGAGTGCGATCATACCAGCACTAAAGCACCGGATCCCATCAGAACTCCGAAGTTAAGCCTGCTTGGGCGAGAGTAGTACTAGGATGGGTGACCCCCTGGGAAGTCCTCGTGTTGCACTCCTTTTTGCGCCCCGAGCGGCCAAAAGACTTACTTAAAACTCTCTTTTAAGCTTTTCAATTTTTCCAGCATTATGGCCAACAATAAATATGTCATTAACATATATATAGCAGGAGAATAATGAAATCATCATCTAAAAATTTCTTCATAAAACATACAATGACCAGACATGGTTCTAAGATGGGTGACCCCCTGGGAAGTCCTCGTGTTTTACTCCTTTTTGCGCCCCGAGCGGCCAAAACCTCTCCCGTCGACCTCCGAGGCGATGGTTTTGGGCCTCGGAATTTGCCGTGACCGCTAAGCAGTCAATCTCGTAGGGCTCGGAGAGAGCTTTCCGGAATGGAGCCGCAATAGCGATTCCGAGTTCATTCGAGAAAGTCCCGATGGTTTCGGCGCGCGCTTGCCGTGTCCGGTACGCGGTCGGCCTCGTGGGCATCGGAGGGATCCGACAATGGCGATTCCGAGATCGTTCGAGAGGTTTCGGGGCTCCGGTCGTCAATGCGCCGTCCGCGACGTGCACAAAGGCGAGGGACGATGCACACAAAACGAGTGCGATCATACCAGCACCGGATCACATCAGAACTCCGAAGTTAAGCGTGCTTGGGTCACCCGTGGGAAGTCCTCGTGTTGCACTCCTTTTTGCGCCCCGAGCGGCCAAAAGACTTACTCAAAACTATCTTTTAAGCTTTTCAATTTTTCCAGCATTATGGCCAACAATAAATATGTCATTAACATATATATAGCAGGAGAATAATGAAATCATCATCTAAAAATTTCTTCATAAAACATACAATGACCAGACATGGTTCTAGGATGGGTGACCCCCAGGGAAGTCCTCGTGTTGCACTCCTTTTTGCGCCCCGAGCAGCCAAAACCTCTCCCGTCGACCTCCGAGGCGATGGTTTTGGGCCTCGGAATTTGCCGTGACCGCTACGCTGTCAGTCTCGTGGGGCTCGGAGAGAGCTTTCCGGAATGGGGCCGCAATAGCGATTCCGAGTTCGTTCGAGAAAGTCCCGATGGTTTCGGCGCGCGCTTGCCGTGTCCGGTACGCGGTCGGCCTCGTGGGCATCGGAGGGATCCGACAATGGCGATTCCGAGATCGTTCGAGAGGTTTCGGGGCTCCGGTCGTCGATGCGCCGTCCGCGACGTGAACAAAGGCGAGGGACGACGCACACAAAACGAGTGCGATCATACCAGCACTAAAGCTCCGGATCCCATCAGAACTCCGAAGTTAAGCCTGCTTGGGCGAGAGTAGTACTAGGATGGGTGACCCCCTGGGAAGTCCTTGTGTTGCACTCCTTTTTGCGCCCCGAGCGGCCAAAAGACTTACTTAAAACTCTCTTTTAAGCTTTTCAATTTTTCCAGCATTATGGCCAACAATAAATATGTCATTAACATATATATAGCAGGAGAATAATGAAATCATCATCTAAAAATTTCTTCATAAAACATACAATGACCAGACATGGTTCTAGGATGGGTGACCCCCTGGGAAGTCCTCGTGTTGCACTCCTTTTTGTGCCCCGAGCGGCCAAAACCTCTCCCGTCGACCTCCGAGGCGATGGTTTTGGGCCTCGGAATTTGCCATGACCGCTACGCAGTCAGTCTCGTGGGGCTCGGAGAGAGCTTTCCGGAATGGGGCCGCAATAGCGATTCCGAGTTCGTTCGAGAAAGTCCCGATGGTTTCGGCGCGCGCTTGCCGTGTCCGGTACGCGGTCGGCCTCGTGGGCATCGGAGGGATCCGACAATGGCGATTCCGAGATCGTTCGAGAGGTTTCGGGGCTCCGGTCGTCGATGCGCCGTCCGCGACGTGCACAAAGGCGAGGGACGACGCACACAAAACGAGTGCGATCATACCAGCACTAAAGCACCGGATCCCATCAGAACTCCGAAGTTAAGCCTGCTTGGGCGAGAGTAGTACTAGGATGGGTGACCCCCTGGGAAGTCCTCGTGTTGCACTCCTTTTTGCGCCCCGAGCGGCCAAAAGACTTACTTAAAACTCTCTTTTAAGCTTTTCAATTTTTCCAGCATTATGGCCAACAATAAATATGTCATTAACATATATATAGCAGGAGAATAATGAAATCATCATCTAAAAATTTTTTCATAAAACATACAATGACCAGACATGGTTCTAAGATGGGTGACCCCCTGGGAAGTCCTCGTGTTTTACTCCTTTTTGCGCCCCGAGCGGCCAAAACCTCTCCCGTCGACCTCCGAGGCGATGGTTTTGGGCCTCGGAATTTGCCGTGACCGCTAAGCAGTCAGTCTCGTAGGGCTCGGAGAGAGCTTTCCGGAATGGAGCCGCAATAGCGATTCCGAGTTCATTCGAGAAAGTCCCGATGGTTTCGGCGCGCGCTTGCCGTGTCCGGTACGCGGTCGGCCTCGTGGGCATCGGAGGGATCCGACAATGGCCATTCCGAGATCGTTCGAGAGGTTTCGGGGCTCCGGTCGTCGATGCGCCGTCCGCGACGTGCACAAAGGCGAGGGACGACGCACACAAAACGAGTGCGATCATACCAGCACCGAATCACATCAGAACTCCGAAGTTAAGCGTGCTTGGGTCACCCATGGGAAGTCCCCGTGTTGCACTCCTTTTTGCGCCCCGAGCGGCCAAAAGACTTACTTAAAACTATCTTTTAAGCTTTTCAATTTTTCCAGCATTATGGCCAACAATAAATATGTCATTAACATATATATAGCAGGAGAATAATGAAATCATCATCTAAAAATTTCTTCATAAAACATACAATGACCAGACATGGTTCTAGGATGGGTGACCCCCTGGGAAGTCCTCGTGTTGCACTCCTTTTTGCGCCCCGAGCAGCCAAAACCTCTCCCGTCGACCTCCGAGGCGATGGTTTTGGGCCTCGGAATTTGCCGTGACCGCTACGCTGTCAGTCTCGTGGGGCTCGGAGAGAGCTTTCCGGAATGGGGCCGCAATAGCGATTCCGAGTTCGTTCGAGAAAGTCCCGATGGTTTCGGCGGGCGCTTGCCGTGTCCGGTACGCGGTCGGCCTCGTGGGCATCGGAGGGATCCGACAATGGCGATTCCGAGATCGTTCGAGAGGTTTCGGGGCTCCGGTCGTCGATGCGTCGTCCGCGACGTGAACAAAGGCGAGGGACGACGCACACAAAACGAGTGCGATCATACCAGCACTAAAGCACCGGATCCCATCAGAACTCCGAAGTTAAGCCTGCTTGGGCGAGAGTAGTACTAGGATGGGTGACCCCCTGGGAAGTCCTTGTGTTGCACTCCTTTTTGCGCCCCGAGCGGCCAAAAGACTTACTTAAAACTCTCTTTTAAGCTTTTCAATTTTTCCAGCATTATGGCCAACAATAAATATGTCATTAACATATATATAGCAGGAGAATAATGAAATCATCATCTAAAAATTTCTTCATAAAACATACAATGACCAGACATGGTTCTAGGATGGGTGACCCCCTGGGAAGTCCTCGTGTTGCACTCCTTTTTGTGCCCCGAGCGGCCAAAACCTCTCCCGTCGACCTCCGAGGCGATGGTTTTGGGCCTCGGAATTTGCCATGACCGCTACGCAGTCAGTCTCGTGGGGCTCGGAGAGAGCTTTCCGGAATGGGGCCGCAATAGCGATTCCGAGTTCGTTCGAGAAAGTCCCGATGGTTTCGGCGCGCGCTTGCCGTGTCCGGTACGCGGTCGGCCTCGTGGGCATCGGAGGGATCCGACAATGGCGATTCCGAGATCGTTCGAGAGGTTTCGGGGCTCCAGTCGTCGATGCGCCGTCCGCGACGTGCACAAAGGCGAGGGACGACGCACACAAAACTAGTGCGATCATACCAGCACTAAAGCACCGGATCCCATCAGAACTCCGAAGTTAAGCCTGCTTGGGCGAGAGTAGTACTAGGATGGGTGACCCCCTGGGAAGTCCTCGTGTTGCACTCCTTTTTGCGCCCCGAGCGGCCAAAAGACTTACTTAAAACTCTCTTTTAAGCTTTTCAATTTTTCCAGCATTATGGCCAACAATAAATATGTCATTAACATATATATAGCAGGAGAATAATGAAATCATCATCTAAAAATTTTTTCATAAAACATACAATGACCAGACATGGTTCTAAGATGGGTGACCCCCTGGGAAGTCCTCGTGTTTTACTCCTTTTTGCGCCCCGAGCGGCCAAAACCTCTCCCGTCGACCTCCGAGGCGATGGTTTTGGGCCTCGGAATTTGCCGTGACCGCTACGCAGTCAGTCTCGTGGGGCTCGGAGAGAGCTTTCCGGAATGGGGCCGCAATAGCGATTCCGAGTTCGTTCGAGAAAGTCCCGATGGTTTCGGCGGGCGCTTGCCGTGTCCGGTACGCGGTCGGCCTCGTGGGCATCGGAGGGATCCGACAATGGCGATTCCGAGATCGTTCGAGAGGTTTCGGGGCTCCGGTCGTCGATGCGCCGTCCGCGACGTGCACAAAGGCGAGGGACGACGCACACAAAACAAGTGCGATCATACCAGCACTAAAGCCCCGGATCCCATCAGAACTCCGAAGTTAATCGTGCTTGGGCGAGAGTAGTACAAGGATGGGTGACCCCCTGGGAAGTCCTCGTGTTGCACTCCTTTTTGCGCCCCGAGCGGCCAAAACCTCTCCCGTCGACCTCCGAGGCGATGGTTTTGGGCCTCGGAATTTGCCGTGACCGCTACGTAGTCAGTCTCGTGGGGCTCGGAGAGAGCTTTCCGGAATGGGGCCGCAATAGCGATTCCGAGTTCGTTCGAGAAAGTCCCGATGGTTTCGGCGCGCGCTTGCCGTGTCCGGTACACGGTCGGCCTCGTGGGCATCGGAGGGATCCGACAATGGCGATTCCGAGATCGTTCGAGAGGTTTCGGGGCTCCGGTCGTCGATGCGCCGTCCGCGACGTGCACAAAGGCGAGGGACGACGCACACAAAACGAGTGCGCTCATACCAGCACTAAAGCACCGGATCCCATCAGAACTCCGAAGTTAAGCCTGCTTGGGCTAGAGTAGTACTAGGATGGGTGACCCCCTGCGAAGTCCTCGTGTTGCACTCCTTTTTGCGCCCCGAGCGGCCAAAAGACTTACTTAAAACTCTCTTTTAAGCTTTTCAATTTTTCCAGCATTATGGCCAACAATAAATATGTCATGAACATATATATAGCATGAGAATAATGAAATCATCATCTAAAAATTTCTTCATAAAACATACAATGACCAGACATGGTTCTAGGATGGGTGACCCCCTGGGAAGTCCTCGTGTTGCACTCCTTTTTGCGCCTCGAGCGGCCAAAACCTCTCCCGTCGACCTCCGAGGCGATGGTTTTGGGCCTCGGAATTTGCCGTGACCGCTACGCAGTCAGTCTCGTGGGGCTCGGAGAGTGCTTTCCGGAATGGGGCCGCAATAGCGATTCCGAGTTCGTTCGAGAAAGTCCCGATGGTTTCGGCGCGCGCTTGCCGTGTCCGGTACGCGGTCGGCCTCGTGGGCATCGGAGGGATCCGACAATGGCGATTCCGAGATCGTTCGAGAGGTTTCGGGGCTCCGGTCGTCGATGCGCCGTCCGCGACGTGCACAAAGGCGAGGGACGACGCACACAAAACGAGTGCGATCATACCAGCACTAAAGCACCGGATCCCATCAGAACTCCGAAGTTAAGCCTGCTTGGGCGAGAGTAGTACTAGGATGGGTGACCCCCTGGGAAGTCCTCGTGTTGCACTCCTTTTTGCGCCCCGAGCGGCCAAAAGACTTACTTGAAACTCTCTTTTAAACTTTTCAATTTTTCCAGCATTATGGCCAACAATAAATATGTCATTAACATATATATAGCAGGAGAATAATGAAATCATCATCTAAAAATTTCTTCATAAAACATACAATGACCAGACATGGTTCTAAGATGGGTGACCCCCTGGGAAGTCCTCGTGTTTTACTCCTTTTTGCGCCCCGAGCGGCCAAAACCTCTCCCGTCGACCTCCGAGGCGATGGTTTTGGGCCTCGGAATTTGCCGTGACCGCTAAGCAGTCAGTCTCGTAGGGCTCGGAGAGAGCTTTCCGGAATGGAGCCGCAATAGCGATTCCGAGTTCATTCGAGAAAGTCCCGATGGTTTCGGCGCGCGCTTGCCGTGTCCGGTACGCGGTCGGCCTCGTGGGCATCGGAGGGATCCGACAATGGCGATTCCGAGATCGTTCGAGAGGTTTCGGGGCTCCGGTCGTCGATGCGCCGTCCGCGACGTGCTCAAAGGCGAGGGACGATGCACACAAAACGAGTGCGATCATACCAGCACCGGATCACATCAGAACTCCGAAGTTAAGCGTGCTTGGGTCACCCGTGGGAAGTCCTCGTGTTGCACTCCTTTTTGCGCCCCGAGCGGCCAAAAGACTTACTCAAAACTATCTTTTAAGCTTTTCAATTTTTCCAGCATTATGGCCAACAATAAATATGTCATTAACATATATATAGCAGGAGAATAATGAAATCATCATCTAAAAATTTCTTCATAAAACATACAATGACCAGACATGGTTCTAGGATGGGTGACCCCCAGGGAAGTCCTCGTGTTGCACTCCTTTTTGCGCCCCGAGCAGCCAAAACCTCTCCCGTCGACCTCCGAGGCGATGGTTTTGGGCCTCGGAATTTGCCGTGACCGCTACGCTGTCAGTCTCGTGGGGCTCGGAGAGAGCTTTCCGGAATGGGGCCGCAATAGCGATTCCGAGTTCGTTCGAGAAAGTCCCGATGGTTTCGGCGCGCGCTTGCCGTGTCCGGTACGCGGTCGGCCTCGTGGGCATCGGAGGGATCCGACAATGGCGATTCCGAGATCGTTCGAGAGGTTTCGGGGCTCCGGTCGTCGATGCGCCGTCCGCGACGTGAACAAAGGCGAGGGACGACGCACACAAAACGAGTGCGATCATACCAGCACTAAAGCACCGGATCCCATCAGAACTCCGAAGTTAAGCCTGCTTGGGCTAGAGTAGTACTAGGATGGGTGACCCCCTGGGAAGTCCTCGTGTTGCACTCCTTTTTGCGCCCCGAGCGGCCAAAAGACTTACTTAAAACTCTCTTTTAAGCTTTTCAATTTTTCCAGCATTATGGCCAACAATAAATATGTCATGAACATATATATAGCATGAGAATAATGAAATCATCATCTAAAAATTTCTTCATAAAACATACAATGACCAGACATGGTTCTAGGATGGGTGACCCCCTGGGAAGTCCTCGTGTTGCACTCCTTTTTGCGCCTCGAGCGGCCAAAACCTCTCCCGTCGACCTCCGAGGCGATGGTTTTGGGCCTCGGAATTTGCCGTGACCGCTACGCAGTCAGTCTCGTGGGGCTCGGAGAGAGCTTTCCGGAATGGGGCCGCAATAGCGATTCCGAGTTCGTTCGAGAAAGTCCCGATGGTTTCGGCGCGCGCTTGCCGTGTCCGGTACGCGGTCGGCCTCGTGGGAATCGGAGGGATCCGACAATGGCGATTCCGAGATCGTTCGAGAGGTTTCGGGGCTCCGGTCGTCGATGCGCCGTCCGCGACGTGCACAAAGGCGAGGGACGATGCACACAAAACGAGTGCGATCATACCAGCACCGGATCACATCAGAACTCCGAAGTTAAGCGTGCTTGGGTCACCCGTGGGAAGTCCTCGTGTTGCACTCCTTTTTGCGCCCCGAGCGGCCAAAAGACTTACTTAAAACTATCTTTTAAGCTTTTCAATTTTTCCAGCATTATGGCCAACAATAAATATGTCATTAACATATATATAGCAGGAGAATAATGAAATCATCATCTAAAAATTTCTTCATAAAACATACAATGACCAGACATGGTTCTAGGATGGGTGACCCCCAGGGAAGTCCTCGTGTTGCACTCCTTTTTGCGCCCCGAGCAGCCAAAACCTCTCCCGTCGACCTCCGAGGCGATGGTTTTGGGCCTCGGAATTTGTCGTGACCGCTACGCAGTCAGTCTCGTGGGGCTCGGAGAGAGCTTTCCGGAATGGGGCCGCAATAGCGATTCCGAGTTCGTTCGAGAAAGTCCCGATGGTTTCGGCGGGTGCTTGCCGTGTCCGGTACGCGGTCGGCCTCGTGGGCATCGGAGGGATCCGACAATGGCGATTCCGAGATCGTTCGAGAGGTTTCGGGGCTCCGGTCGTCGATGCGCCGTCCGCGACGTGCACAAAGGCGAGGGACGACGCACACAAAACGAGTGCGATCATACCAGCACTAAAGCACCGGATCCCATCAGAACTCCGAAGTTAAGCCTGCTTGGGCGAGAGTAGTACTAGGATGGGTGACCCCCCGGGAAGTCCTCGTGTTGCAGTCCTTTTTGCACCCCGAGCGGCCAAAAGACTTACTTAAAACTCACTTTTAAGCTTTTCAATTTTTCCAGCATTATGGCCAACAATAAATATGTCATTAACATATATATAGCAGGAGAATAATGAAATCATCATCTAAAAATTTCTTCATAAAACATACAATGACCAGACATGGTTCTAGGATGGGTGACCCCCTGGGAAGTCCACGTGTTGCACTCCTTTTTGCGCCCCGAGCGGCCAAAACCTCTCCCGTCGACCTCCGAGGCGATGGTTTTGGGCCTCGGAATTTGCCGTGATCGCTACGCAGTCAGTCTCGTGGGGCTCGGAGAGAGCTTTCCGGAATGGGGCCGCAATAGCGATTCCGAGTTCGTTCGAGAAAGTCCCGATGGTTTCGGCGCGCGCTTGCCGTGTCCGGTACGCGGTCGGCCTCGTGGGCATCGGAGGGATCCGACAATGGCGATTCCGAGATCGTTCGAGAGTTTTCGGGGCTCCGGTCGTCGATGCGCCGTCCGCGACGTGCACAAATGCGAGGGACGACGCATACAAAATGAGTGCGATCATACCAGCACTAAAGCACCGGATCCCATCAGAACTCCGAAGTTAAGCCTGCTTGGGCGAGAGTAGTACTAGGATGGGTGACCCCCTGGGAAGTCCTTGTGTTGCACTCCTTTATGCGCCCCGAGCGGCCAAAAGACTTACTTAAAACTCTCTTTTAAGCTTTTCACTTTTAAGCTTTTCAATTTTTCCAGCATTATGGCCAACAATAAATATGTCATTAACATATATATAGCAGGAGAATAATGAAATCATCATCTAAAAATTTCTTCATAAAACATACAATGACCAGACATGGTTCTAGGATGGGTGACCCCCTGGGAAGTCCTCGTGTTGCACTCCTTTTTGTGCCCCGAGCGGCCAAAACCTCTCCCGTCGACCTCCGAGGCGATGGTTTTGGGCCTCGAAATTTGCCGTGACCGCTACGCAGTCAGTCTCGTGGGGCTCGGAGAGAGCTTTCCGGAATGGGGCCGCAATAGCGATTCCGAGTTCGTTCGAGAAAGTCCCGATGGTTTCGGCGGGCGCTTGCCGTGTCCGGTACGCGGTCGGCCTCGTGGGCATCGGAGGGATCCGACAATGGCGATTCCGAGATCGTTCGAGAGGTTTCGGGGCTCCGGTCGTCGATGCGCCGTCCGCGACGTGCACAAAGGCGAGGGATGACGCACACAAAACAAGTGCGATCATACCAGCACTAAAGCCCCGGATCCCATCAGAACTCCGAAGTTAAGCCTGCTTGGGCGAGAGTAGTACTAGGATGGGTGACCCCCTGGGAAGTCCTTGTGTTGCACTCCTTTATGCGCCCCGAGCGGCCAAAAGACTTACTTAAAACTCTCTTTTAAGCTTTTCAATTTTTCCAGCATTATGGCCAACAATAAATATGTCATTAACATATATATAGCAGGAGAATAATGAAATCATCATCTAAAAATTTCTTCATAAAACATACAATGACCAGACATGGTTCTAGGATGGGTGACCCCCTGGGAAGTCCTCGTGTTGCACTCCTTTTTGTGCCCCGAGCGGCCAAAACCTCTCCCGTCGACCTCCGAGGCGATGGTTTTGGGCCTCGAAATTTGCCGTGACCGCTACGCTGTCAGTCTCGTGGGGCTCGGAGAGAGCTTTCCGGAATGGGGCCGCAATAGCGATTCCGAGTTCGTTCGAGAAAGTCCCGATGGTTTCGGCGGGTGCTTGCCGTGTCCGGTACGCGGTCGGCCTCGTGGGCATCGGAGGGATCCGACAATGGCGATTCCGAGATCGTTCGAGAGGTTTCGGGGCTCCGGTCGTCGATGCGCCGTCCGCGACGTGCACAAAGGCGAGGGACGACGCACACAAAACGAGTGCGATCATACCAGCACTAAAGCACCGGATCCCATCAGAACTCCGAAGTTAAGCCTGCTTGGGCGAGAGTAGTACTAGGATGGGTGACCCCCCGGGAAGTCCTCGTGTTGCACTCCTTTTTGCACCCCGAGCGGCCAAAAGACTTACTTAAAACTCTCTTTTAAGCTTTTCAATTTTTCCAGCATTATGGCCAACAATAAATATGTCATTAACATATATATAGCAGGAGAATAATGAAATCATCATCTAAAAATTTCTTCATAAAACATACAATGACCAGACATGGTTCTAGGATGGGTGACCCCCTGGGAAGTCCACGTGTTGCACTCCTTTTTGCGCCCCGAGCGGCCAAAACCTCTCCCGTCGACCTCCGAGGCGATGGTTTTGGGCCTCGGAATTTGCCGTGACCGCTACGCAGTCAGTCTCGTGGGGCTCGGAGAGAGCTTTCCGGAATGGGGCCGCAATAGCGATTCCGAGTTCGTTCGAGAAAGTCCCGATGGTTTCGGCGCGCGCTTGCCGTGTCCGGTACGCGGTCGGCCTCGTGGGCATCGGAGGGATCCGACAATGGCGATTCCGAGATCGTTCGAGAGTTTTCGGGGCTCCGGTCGTCGATGCGCCGTCCGCGACGTGCACAAATGCGAGGGACGACGCATACAAAATGAGTGCGATCATACCAGCACTAAAGCACCGGATCCCATCAGAACTCCGAAGTTAAGCCTGCTTGGGCGAGAGTAGTACTAGGATGGGTGACCCCCTGGGAAGTCCTTGTGTTGCACTCCTTTATGCGCCCCGAGCGGCCAAAAGACTTACTTAAAACTCTCTTTTAAGCTTTTCAATTTTTCCAGCATTATGGCCAACAATAAATATGTCATTAACATATATATAGCAGGAGAATAATGAAATCATCATCTAAAAATTTCTTCATAAAACATACAATGACCAGACATGGTTCTAGGATGGGTGACCCCCTGGGAAGTCCTCGTGTTGCACTCCTTTTTGTGCCCCGAGCGGCCAAAACCTCTCCCGTCGACCTCCGAGGCGATGGTTTTGGGCCTCGAATTTTGCCGTGACCGCTACGCAGTCAGTCTCGTGGGGCTCGGAGAGAGCTTTCCGGAATGGGGCCGCAATAGCGATTCCGAGTTCGTTCGAGAAAGTCCCGATGGTTTCGGCGGGCGCTTGCCGTGTCCGGTACGCGGTCAGCCTCGTGGGCATCGGAGGGATCCGACAATGGCGATTCCGAGATCGTTCGAGAGGTTTCGGGGCTCCGGTCGTCGATGCGCCGTCCGCGACGTGCACAAAGGCGAGGGACGACGCACACAAAACAAGTGCGACCATACCAGCACTAAAGCCCCGGATCCCATCAGAACTCCGAAGTTAAGCCTGCTTGGGCGAGAGTAGTACTAGGATGGGTGACCCCCTGGGAAGTCCTTGTGTTGCACTCCTTTATGCGCCCCGAGCGGCCAAAAGACTTACTTAAAACTCTCTTTTAAGCTTTTCAATTTTTCCAGCATTATGGCCAACAATAAATATGTCATTAACATATATATAGCAGGAGAATAATGAAATCATCATCTAAAAATTTCTTCATAAAACATACAATGACCAGACATGGTTCTAGGATGGGTGACCCCCTGGGAAGTCCTCGTGTTGCACTCCTTTTTGTGCCCCGAGCGGCCAAAACCTCTCCCGTCGACCTCCGAGGCGATGGTTTTGGGCCTCGAAATTTGCCGTGACCGCTACGCAGTCAGTCTCGTGGGGCTCGGAGAGAGCTTTCCGGAATGGGGCCGCAATAGCGATTCCGAGTTCGTTCGAGAAAGTCCCGATGGTTTCGGCGCGCGCTTGCCGTGTCCGGTACGCGGTCGGCCTCGTGGGCATCGGAGGGATCCGACAATGGCGATTCCGAGATCGTTCGAGAGGTTTCGGGGCTCCGGTCGTCGATGCGCCGTCCGCGACGTGAACAAAGGCGAGGGACGACGCACACAAAACGAGTGCGATCATACCAGCACTAAAGCACCGGATCCCATCAGAACTCCGAAGTTAAGCCTGCTTGGGCGAGAGTAGTACTAGGATGGGTGACCCCCTGGGAAGTCCTTGTGTTGCACTCCTTTTTGCGCCCCGAGCGGCCAAAAGACTTACTTAAAACTCTCTTTTAAGCTTTTCAATTTTTCCAGCATTATGGCCAACAATAAATATGTCATTAACATATATATAGCAGGAGAATAATGAAATCATCAACTAAAAATTTCTTCATAAAACATACAATGACCAGACATGGTTCTAGGATGGGTGACCCCCTGGGAAGTCCTCGTGTTGCACTCCTTTTTGTGCCCCGAGCGGCCAAAACCTCTCCCGTCGACCTCCGAGGCGATGGTTTTGGGCCTCGAAATTTGCCGTGACCGCTACGCAGTCAGTCTCGTGGGGCTCGGAGAGAGCTTTCCGGAATGGGGCCGCAATAGCGATTCCGAGTTCGTTCGAGAAAGTCCCGATGGTTTCGGCGCGCGCTTGCCGTGTCCGGTATGCGGTCGGCCTCGTGGGCATCGGAGGGATCCGACAATGGCGATTCCGAGATCGTTCGAGAGGTTTCGGGGCTCCGGTCGTCGATGCGCCGTCCGCGACGTGCACAAAGGCGAGGGACGACGCACACAAAACGAGTGCGATCATACCAGCACTAAAGCACCGGATCCCATCAGAACTCCGAAGTTAAGCCTGCTTGGGCGAGAGTAGTACTAGGATGGGTGACCCCCTGGGAAGTCCTCGTGTTGCACTCCTTTTTGCGCCCCGAGCGGCCAAAAGACTTACTTAAAACTCTCTTTTAAGCTTTTCAATTTTTCCAGCATTATGGCCAACAATAAATATGTCATTAACATATATATAGCAGGAGAATAATGAAATCATCATCTAAAAATTTCTTCATAAAACATACAATGACCAGACATGGTTCTAAGATGGGTGACCCCCTGGGAAGTCCTCATGTTTTACTCCTTTTTGCGCCCCGAGCGGCCAAAACCTCTCCCGTCGACCTCCGAGGCGATGGTTTTGGGCCTCGGAATTTGCCGTGACCGCTAAGCAGTCAGTCTCGTAGGGCTCGGAGAGAGCTTTCCGGAATGGAGCCGCAATAGCGATTTCGAGTTCATTCGAGAAAGTCCCGATGGTTTCGGCGCGCGCTTGCCGTGTCCGGTACGCGGTCGGCCTCGTGGGCATCGGAGGGATCCGACAATGGCGATTCCGAGATCGTTCGAGAGGTTTCGGGGCTCCGGTCGTCGATGCGCCGTCCGCGACGTGCACAAAGGCGAGGGACGACGCACACAAAACGAGTGCGATCATACCAGCACCGGATCACATCAGAACTCCGAAGTTAAGCGTGCTTGGGTCACCCATGGGAAGTCCCCGTGTTGCACTCCTTTTTGCGCCCCGAGCGGCCAAAAGACTTACTTAAAACTATCTTTTAAGCTTTTCAATTTTTCCAGCATTATGGCCAACAATAAATATGTCATTAACATATATATAGCAGGAGAATAATGAAATCATCATCTAAAAATTTCTTCATAAAACATACAATGACCAGACATGGTTCTAGGATGGGTGACCCCCTGGGAAGTCCTCGTGTTGCACTCCTTTTTGCGCCCCGAGCAGCCAAAACCTCTCCCGTCGACCTCCGAGGCGATGGTTTTGGGCCTCGGAATTTGCCGTGACCGCTACGCAGTCAGTCTCGTGGGGCTCGGAGAGAGCTTTCCGGAATGGGGCCGCAATAGCGATTCCGAGTTCGTTCGAGAATGTCCCGATGGTTTCGGCGGGCGCTTGCCGTGTCCGGTACGCTGTCGGCCTCGTGGGCATCGGAGGGATCCGACAATGGCGATTCCGAGATCGTTCGAGAGGTTTCGGGGCTCCGGTCGTCGATGCGCCGTCCGCGACGTGCACAAAGGCGAGGGACGACGCACACAAAACAAGTGCGATCATACCAGCACTAAAGCCCCGGATCCCATCAGAACTCCGAAGTTAATCGTGCTTGGGCGAGAGTAGTACAAGGATGGGTGACCCCCTAGGAAGTCCTCGTGTTGCACTCCTTTTTGCGCCCCGAGCGGCCAAAACCTCTCCCGTCGACCTCCGAGGCGATGGTTTTGGGCCTCGGAATTTGCCGTGACCGCTACGTAGTCAGTCTCGTGGGGCTCGGAGAGAGCTTTCCGGAATGGGGCCGCAATAGCGATTCCGAGTTCGTTCGAGAAAGTCCCGATGGTTTCGGCGCGCGCTTGCCGTGTCCGGTACACGGTCGGCCTCGTGGGCATCGGAGGGATCCGACAATGGCGATTCCGAGATCGTTCGAGAGGTTTCGGGGCTCCGGTCGTCGATGCGCCGTCCGCGACGTGCACAAAGGCGAGGGACGACGCACACAAAACGAATGCGCTCATACCAGCACTAAAGCACCGGATCCCATCAGAACTCCGAAGTTAAGCCTGCTTGGGCTAGAGTAGTACTAGGATGGGTGACCCCCTGGGAAGTCCTCGTGTTGCACTCCTTTTTGCGCCCCGAGCGGCCAAAAGACTTACTTAAAACTCTCTTTTAAGCTTTTCAATTTTTCCAGCATTATGGCCAACAATAAATATGTCATGAACATATATATAGCATGAGAATAATGAAATCATCATCTAAAAATTTCTTCATAAAACATACAATGACCAGACATGGTTCTAGGATGGGTGACCCCCTGGGAAGTCCTCGTGTTGCACTCCTTTTTGCGCCTCGAGCGGCCAAAACCTCTCCCGTCGACCTCCGAGGCGATGGTTTTGGGCCTCGGAATTTGCCATGACCGCTACACAGTCAGTCTCGTGGGGCTCGGAGAGAGCTTTCCGGAATGGGGCCGCAATAGCGATTCCGAGTTCGTTCGAGAAAGTCCCGATGGTTTCGGCGCGCGCTTGCCTTGTCCGGTACGCGGTCGGCCTCGTGGGCATCGGAGGGATCCGACAATGGCGATTCCGAGATCGTTCGAGAGGTTTCGGGGCTCCGGTCGTCGATGCGCCGTCCGCGACGTGCACAAAGGCGAGGGACGATGCACACAAAACGAGTGCGATCATACCAGCACCGGATCACATCAGAACTCCGAAGTTAAGCGTGCTTGGGTCACCCGTGGGAAGTCCTCGTGTTGCACTCCTTTTTGCGCCCCGAGCGGCCAAAAGACTTACTTAAAACTATCTTTTAAGCTTTTCAATTTTTCCAGCATTATGGCCAACAATAAATATGTCATTAACATATATATAGCAGGAGAATAATGAAATCATCATCTAAAAATTTCTTCATAAAACATACAATGACCAGACATGGTTCTAGGATGGGTGACCCCCAGGGAAGTCCTCGTGTTGCACTCCTTTTTGCGCCCCGAGCAGCCAAAACCTCTCCCGTCGACCTCCGAGGCGATGGTTTTGGGCCTCGGAATTTGCCGTGACCGCTACGCAGTCAGTCTCGTGGGGCTCGGAGAGAGCTTTCCGGAATGGGGCCGCAATAGCGATTCCGAGTTCGTTCGAGAAAGTCCCGATGGTTTCGGCGGGTGCTTGCCGTGTCCGGTACGCGGTCGGCCTCGTGGGCATCGGAGGGATCCGACAATGGCGATTCCGAGATCGTTCGAGAGGTTTCGGGGCTCCGGTCATCGATGCGCCGTCCGCGACGTGCACAAAGGCGAGGGACGACGCACACAAAACGAGTGCGATCATACCAGCACTAAAGCACCGGATCCCATCAGAACTCCGAAGTTAAGCCTGCTTGGGCGAGAGTAGTACTAGGATTGGTGACCCCCCGGGAAGTCCTCGTGTTGCACTCCTTTTTGCACCCCGAGCGGCCAAAAGACTTACTTAAAACTCTCTTTTAAGCTTTTCAATTTTTCCAGCATTATGGCCAACAATAAATATGTCATTAACATATATATAGCAGGAGAATAATGAAATCATCATCTAAAAATTTCTTCATAAAACATACAATGACCAGACATGGTTCTAGGATGGGTGACCCCCTGGGAAGTCCACGTGTTGCACTCCTTTTTGCGCCCCGAGCGGCCAAAACCTCTCCCGTCGACCTCCGAGGCGATGGTTTTGGGCCTCGGAATTTGCCGTGACCGCTACGCAGTCAGTCTCGTGGGGTTCGGAGAGAGCTTTCCGGAATGGGGCCGCAATAGCGATTCCGAGTTCGTTCGAGAAAGTCCCGATGGTTTCGGCGCGCGCTTGCCGTGTCCGGTACGCGGTCGGCCTCGTGGGCATCGGAGGGATCCGACAATGGCGATTCCGAGATCGTTCGAGAGTTTTCAGGGCTCCGGTCGTCGATGCGCCGTCCGCGACGTGCACAAATGCGAGGGACGACGCATACAAAATGAGTGCGATCATACCAGCACTAAAGCACCGGATCCCATCAGAACTCCGAAGTTAAGCCTGCTTGGGCGAGAGTAGTACTAGGATGGGTGACCCCCTGGGAAGTCCTTGTGTTGCACTTCTTTATGCGCCCCGAGCGGCCAAAAGACTTACTTAAAACTCTCTTTTAAGCTTTTCAATTTTTCCAGCATTATGGCCAACAATAAATATGTCATTAACATATATATAGCAGGAGAATAATGAAATCATCATCTAAAAATTTCTTCATAAAACATACAATGACCAGACATGGTTCTAGGATGGGTGACCCCCTGGGAAGTCCTCGTGTTGCACTCCTTTTTGTGCCCCGAGCGGCCAAAACCTCTCCCGTCGACCTCCGAGGCGATGGTTTTGGGCCTCGGAATTTGCCATGACCGCTACGCAGTCAGTCTCGTGGGGCTCGGAGAGAGCTTTCCGGAATGGGGCCGCAATAGCGATTCCGAGTTCGTTCGAGAAAGTCCCGATGGTTTCGGCGCGCGCTTGCCGTGTCCGGTACGCGGTCGGCCTCGTGGGCATCGGAGGGATCCGACAATGGCGATTCCGAGATCGTTCGAGAGGTTTCGGGGCTCCGGTCGTCGATGCGCCGTCCGCGACGTGCACAAAGGCGAGGGACGACGCACACAAAACGAGTGCGATCATACCAGCACTAAAGCACCGGATCCCATCAGAACTCCGAAGTTAAGCCTGCTTGGGCGAGAGTAGTACTAGGATTGGTGACCCCCCGGGAAGTCCTCGTGTTGCACTCCTTTTTGCACCCCGAGCGGCCAAAAGACTTACTTAAAACTCTCTTTTAAGCTTTTCAATTTTTCCAGCATTATGGCCAACAATAAATATGTCATTAACATATATATAGCAGGAGAATAATGAAATCATCATCTAAAAATTTCTTCATAAAACATACAATGACCAGACATGGTTCTAGGATGGGTGACCCCCTGGGAAGTCCACGTGTTGCACTCCTTTTTGCGCCCCGAGCGGCCAAAACCTCTCCCGTCGACCTCCGAGGCGATGGTTTTGGGCCTCGGAATTTGCCGTGACCGCTACACAGTCAGTCTCGTGGGGCTCGGAGAGAGCTTTCCGGAATGGGGCCGCAATAGCGATTCCGAGTTCGTTCGAGAATGTCCCGATGGTTTCGGCGGGCGCTTGCCGTGTCCGGTACGCGGTCGGCCTCGTGGGCATCGGAGGGATCCGACAATGGCGATTCCGAGATCGTTCGAGAGGTTTCGGGGCTCCGGTCGTCGATGCGCCGTCCGCGACGTGCACAAAGGCGAGGGACGACGCACACAAAACAAGTGCGATCATACCAGCACTAAAGCCCCGGATCCCATCAGAACTCCGAAGTTAAGCCTGCTTGGGCGAGAGTAGTACTAGGATGGGTGACCCCCTGGGAAGTCCTCGTGTTGCACTCCTTTATGCGCCCCGAGCGGCCAAAAGACTTACTTAAAACTCTCTTTTAAGCTTTTCAATTTTTCCAGCATTATGGCCAACAATAAATATGTCATTAACATATATATAGCAGGAGAATAATGAAATCATCATCTAAAAATTTCTTCATAAAACATACAATGACCAGACATGGTTCTAGGATGGGTGACCCCCTGGGAAGTCCTCGTGTTGCACTCCTTTTTGTGCCCCGAGCGGCCAAAACCTCTCCCGTCGACCTCCGAGGCGATGGTTTTGGGCCTCGAAATTTGCCGTGACCGCTACGCAGTCAGTCTCGTGGGGCTCGGAGAGAGCTTTCCGGAATGGGGCCGCAATAGCGATTCCGAGTTCGTTCGAGAAAGTCCCGATGGTTTCGGCGCGCGCTTGCCGTGTCCGGTACGCGGTCGGCCTCGTGGGCATCGGAGGGATCCGACAATGGCGATTCCGAGATCGTTCGAGAGGTTTCGGGGCTCCGGTCGTCGATGCGCCGTCCGCGACGTGAACAAAGGCGAGGGACGACGCACACAAAACGAGTGCGATCATACCAGCACTAAAGCACCGGATCCCATCAGAACTCCGAAGTTAAGCCTGCTTGGGCGAGAGTAGTACTAGGATGGGTGACCCCCTGGGAAGTCCTTGTGTTGCACTCCTTTTTGCGCCCCGAGCGGCCAAAAGACTTACTTAAAACTCTCTTTTAAGCTTTTCAATTTTTCCAGCATTATGGCCAACAATAAATATGTCATTAACATATATATAGCAGGAGAATAATGAAATCATCATCTAAAAATTTCTTCATAAAACATACAATGACCAGACATGGTTCTAGGATGGGTGACCCCCTGGGAAGTCCTCGTGTTGCACTCCTTTTTGTGCCCCGAGCGGCCAAAACCTCTCCCGTCGACCTCCGAGGCGATGGTTTTGGGCCTCGAAATTTGCCGTGACCGCTACGCAGTCAGTCTCGTGGGGCTCGGAGAGAGCTTTCCGGAATGGGGCCGCAATAGCGATTCCGAGTTCGTTCGAGAAAGTCCCGATGGTTTCGGCGGGCGCTTGCCGTGTCCGGTACGCGGTCGGCCTCGTGGGCATCGGAGGGATCCGACAATGGCGATTCCGAGATCGTTCGAGAGGTTTCGGGGCTCCGGTCGTCGATGCGCCGTCCGCGACGTGCACAAAGGCGAGGGACGACGCACACAAAACAAGTGCGATCATACCAGCACTAAAGCCCCGGATCCCATCAGAACTCCGAAGTTAAGCCTGCTTGGGCGAGAGTAGTACTAGGATGGGTGACCCCCTGGGAAGTCCTTGTGTTGCACTCCTTTATGCGCCCCGAGCGGCCAAAAGACTTACTTAAAACTCTCTTTTAAGCTTTTCAATTTTTCCAGCATTATGGCCAACAATAAATATGTCATTAACATATATATAGCAGGAGAATAATGAAATCATCATCTAAAAATTTCTTCATAAAACATACAATGACCAGACATGGTTCTAGGATGGGTGACCCCCTGGGAAGTCCTCGTGTTGCACTCCTTTTTGTGCCCCGAGCGGCCAAAACCTCTCCCGTCGACCTCCGAGGCGATGGTTCTGGGCCTCGAAATTTGCCGTGACCGCTACGCAGTCAGTCTCGTGGGGCTCGGAGAGAGCTTTCCGGAATGGGGCCGCAATAGCGATTCCGAGTTCGTTCGAGAAAGTCCCGATGGTTTCGGCGCGCGCTTGCCGTGTCCGGTACGCGGTCGGCCTCGTGGGCATCGGAGGGATCCGACAATGGCGATTCCGAGATCGTTCGAGAGGTTTCGGGGCTCCGGTCGTCGATGCGCCGTCCGCGACGTGAACAAAGGCGAGGGACGACGCACACAAAACGAGTGCGATCATACCAGCACTAAAGCACCGGATCCCATCAGAACTCCGAAGTTAAGCCTGCTTGGGCGAGAGTAGTACTAGGATGGGTGACCCCCTGGGAAGTCCTTGTGTTGCACTCCTTTTTGCGCCCCGAGCGGCCAAAAGACTTACTTAAAACTCTCTTTTAAGCTTTTCAATTTTTCCAGCATTATGGCCAACAATAAATATGTCATTAACATATATATAGCAGGAGAATAATGAAATCATCAACTAAAAATTTCTTCATAAAACATACAATGACCAGACATGGTTCTAGGATGGGTGACCCCCTGGGAAGTCCTCGTGTTGCACTCCTTTTTGTGCCCCGAGCGGCCAAAACCTCTCCCGTCGACCTCCGAGGCGATGGTTTTGGGCCTCGAAATTTGCCGTGACCGCTACGCAGTCAGTCTCGTGGGGCTCGGAGAGAGCTTTCCGGAATGGGGCCGCAATAGCGATTCCGAGTTCGTTCGAGAAAGTCCCGATGGTTTCGGCGCGCGCTTGCCTTGTCCGGTACGCGGTCGGCCTCGTGGGCATCGGAGGGATCCGACAATGGCGATTCCGAGATCGTTCGAGAGGTTTCGGGGCTCCGGTCGTCGATGCGCCGTCCGCGACGTGCACAAAGGCGAGGGACGATGCACACAAAACGAGTGCGATCATACCAGCACCGGATCACATCAGAACTCCGAAGTTAAGCGTGCTTGGGTCACCCGTGGGAAGTCCTCGTGTTGCACTCCTTTTTGCGCCCCGAGCGGCCAAAAGACTTACTTAAAACTATCTTTTAAGCTTTTCAATTTTTCCAGCATTATGGCCAACAATAAATATGTCATTAACATATATATAGCAGGAGAATAATGAAATCATCATCTAAAAATTTCTTCATAAAACATACAATGACCAGACATGGTTCTAGGATGGGTGACCCCCAGGGAAGTCCTCGTGTTGCACTCCTTTTTGCGCCCCGAGCAGCCAAAACCTCTCCCGTCGACCTCCGAGGCGATGGTTTTGGGCCTCGGAATTTGCCGTGACCGCTACGCAGTCAGTCTCGTGGGGCTCGGAGAGAGCTTTCCGGAATGGGGCCGCAATAGCGATTCCGAGTTCGTTCGAGAATGTCCCGATGGTTTCGGCGGGCGCTTGCCGTGTCCGGTACGCGGTCGGCCTCGTGGGCATCGGAGGGATCCGACAATGGCGATTCCGAGATCGTTCGAGAGGTTTCGGGGCTCCGGTCGTCGATGCGCCGTCCGCGACGTGCACAAAGGCGAGGGACGACGCACACAAAACAAGTGCGATCATACCAGCACTAAAGCCCCGGATCCCATCAGAACTCCGAAGTTAATCGTGCTTGGGCGAGAGTAGTACAAGGATGGGTGACCCCCTAGGAAGTCCTCGTGTTGCACTCCTTTTTGCGCCCCGAGCGGCCAAAACCTCTCCCGTCGACCTCCGAGGCGATGGTTTTGGGCCTCGGAATTTGCCGTGACCGCTACGTAGTCAGTCTCGTGGGGCTCGGAGAGAGCTTTCCGGAATGGGGCCGCAATAGCGATTCCGAGTTCGTTCGAGAAAGTCCCGATGGTTTCGGCGCGCGCTTGCCGTGTCCGGTACACGGTCGGCCTCGTGGGCATCGGAGGGATCCGACAATGGCGATTCCGAGATCGTTCGAGAGGTTTCGGGGCTTCGGTCGTCGATGCGCCGTCCGCGACGTGCACAAAGGCGAGGGACGACGCACACAAAACGAGTGCGATCATACCAGCACTAAAGCACCGGATCCCATCAGAACTCCGAAGTTAAGCCTGCTTGGGCGAGAGTAGTACTAGGATGGGTGACCCCCTGGGAAGTCCTCGTGTTGCACTCCTTTTTGCGCCCCGAGCGGCCAAAAGACTTACTTAAAACTCTCTTTTAAGCTTTTCAATTTTTCCAGCATTATGGCCAACAATAAATATGTCATTAACATATATATAGCAGGAGAATAATGAAATCATCATCTAAAAATTTCTTCATAAAACATACAATGACCAGACATGGTTCTAGGATGGGTGACCCCCTGGGAAGTCCTCGTGTTGCACTCTTTTTTGCGCCCCGAGCGGCCAAAACCTCTCCCGTCGACCTCCGAGGCGATGGTTTTGGGCCTCGGAATTTGCCGTGACCGCTACGCAGTCAGTCTCGTGGGGCTCGGAGAGAGCTTTCCGGAATGGGGCCGCAATAGCGATTCCGAGTTCGTTCGAGAAAGTCCCGATGGTTTCGGCGCGCGCTTGCCGTGTCCGGTACGCGGTCGGCCTCGTGGGCATCGGAGGGATCCGACAATGGCGATTCCGAGATCGTTCGAGAGGTTTCGGGGCTCCGGTCGTCGATGCGCCGTCCGCGACGTGAACCAAGGCGAGGGACGACGAACACAAAACGAGTGCGATCATACCAGCACTAAAGCACTGGATCCCATCAGAACTCCGAAGTTAAGCCTGCTTGGGCGAGAGTAGTACTAGGATGGGTGACCCCCTGGGAAGTCCTCGTGTTGCACTCCTTTTCGCGCCCCGAGCGGCCAAAAGACTTACTTAAAACTCTCTTTTAAGCTTTTCAATTTTTCCAGCATTATGGCCAACAATAAATATGTCATTAACATATATATAGCAGGAGAATAATGAAATCATCATCTAAAAATTTCTTCATAAAACATACAATGACCAGACATGGTTCTAGGATGGGTGACCCCCTGGGAAGTCCTCGTTTTGCACTCCTTTTTGCGCCCCGAGCGGCCAAAACCTCTCCCGTCGACCTCCGAGGCGATGGTTTTGGGCCTCGGAATTTGCCGTGACCGCTACGCAGTCAGTCTCGTGGGGCTCGGAGAGAGCTTTCCGGAATGGGGCCGCAATAGCGATTCCGAGTTCGTTCGAGAAAGTCCCGATGGTTTCGGCGCGCGCTTGCCGTGTCCGGTACGCGGTCGGCCTCGTGGGCATCGGAGGGATCCGACAATGGCGATTCCGAGATCGTTCGAGAGGTTTCGGGGCTCCGGTCGTCGATGCGCCGTCCGCGACGTGCACAAAGGCGAGGGACGACGCATACAAAACGAGTGCGCTCATACCAGCACTAAAGCACCGGATCCCATCAGAACTCCGAAGTTAAGCCTGCTTGGGCGAGAGTAGTACTAGGATGGGTGACCCCCTGGGAAGTCCTCGTGTTGCACTCCTTTTTGCGCCCCGAGCGGCCAAAAGACTTACTTAAAACTCTCTTTTAAGCTTTTCAATTTTTCCAGCATTATGGCCAACAATAAATATGTCATGAACATATATATAGCATGAGAATAATGAAATCATCATCTAAAAATTTCTTCATAAAACATACAATGACCAGACATGGTTCTAGGATGGGTGACCCCCTGGGAAGTCCTCGTGTTGCACTCCTTTTTGCGCCTCGAGCGGCCAAAACCTCTCCCGTCGACCTCCGAGGCGATGGTTTTGGGCCTCGGAATTTGCCGTGACCGCTACGCAGTCAGTCTCGTGGGGCTCGGAGAGAGCTTTCCGGAATGGGGCCGCAATAGCAATTCCGAGTTCGTTCGAGAAAGTCCCGATGGTTTCGGCGCGCGCTTGCCGTGTCCGGTACGCGGTCGGCCTCGTGGGCATCGGAGGGATCCGACAATGGCGATTCCGAGATCGTTCGAGAGGTTTCGGGGCTCCGGTCGTCGATGGGCCGTCCGCGACGTGCACAAAGGCGAGGGACGACGCACACAAAACGAGTGCGATCATACTAGCACTAAAGCACCGGATCCCATCAGAACTCCGAAGTTATGCCTGCTTGGGCGAGAGTAGTACTAGGATGGGTGACCCCCTGGGAAGTCCTCGTGTTGCACTCCTTTTTGCGCCCCGAGCGGCCAAAAGACTTACTTAAAACTCTCTTTTAAGCTTTTCAATTTTTCCAGCATTATGGCCAACAATAAATATGTCATTAACATATATATAGCAGGAGAATAATGAAATCATCATCTAAAAATTTCTTCATAAAACATACAATGACCAGACATGGTTCTAGGATGGGTGAACCCCTGGGAAGTCCTCGTGTTGCACTCCTTTTTGCGCCCCGAGCGGCCAAAACCTCTCCCGTCGACCTCCGAGGCGATGGTTTTGGGCCTCGGAATTTGCCATGACCGCTACGCAGTCAGTCTCGTGGGGCTCGGAGAGAGCTTTCCGGAATGGGGCCGCAATAGCGATTTCGAGTTCGTTCGAGAAAGTCCCGATGGTTTCGGCGCGCGCTTGCCGTGTCCGGTACGCGGTCGGCCTCGTGGGCATCGGAGGGATCCGACAATCGCGATTCCGATATCGTTCGAGAGGTTTCGGGGCTCCGGTCGTCGATGGGTCGTCCGCGACGTGCACAAAGGCGAGGGACGACGCACAAAAAACGAGTGCGATCATACCAGCACTAAAGCACCGGATCCCATAAGAACTCCGCAGTTAAGCCTGCTTGGTCGAGAGTAGTAATAGGATGGGTGACCCCCTGGGAAGTCCTCGTGTTGCACTCCTTTGTGCGCCCCGAGCGGCCAAAAGACTTACTTAAAACTCTCTTTTAAGCTTTTCAATTTTTCCAGCATTATGGCCAATAATAAATATGTCATTAACATATATATAGCAGGAGAATAATGAAATCATCATCTAAAAATTTCTTCATAAAACATACAATGACCAGACATGGTTCTAGGATGGGTGACCCCCTCGGAAGTCCTCGTGTTGCACTCCTTTTTGCGCCCCGAGCGGCCAAAACCTCTCCCGTCGACCTCCGAGGCGATGGTTTTGGGCCTCGGAATTTGCCGTGACCGCTACGCAGTCAGTCTCGTGGGGCTCAGAGAGAGCTTTCCGGAATGGGGCCGCAATAGCGATTCCGAGTTCGTTCGAGAAAGTCCCGATGGTTTCGGCGCGCGCTTGCCATGTCCGGTACGCGGTCGGCCTCGTGGGCATCGGAGGGATCCGACAATCGCGATTCCGAGATCGTTCGAGAGGTTTCGGGGCTCCGGTCGTCGATGCGTCGTCCGCGACGTGCACAAAGGCGAGGGACGACGCACACAAAACGAGTGCGATCATACCAGCACTAAAGCACCGGATCCCATCAGAACTCCGAAGTTAAGCCTGCTTGGGCGAGAGTAGTACTAGGATGGGTGACCCCCTGGGAAGTCCTCGTGTTGCACTCCTTTTTGCGCCCCGAGCGGCCAAAAGACTTACTTAAAACTCTCTTTTAAGCTTTTCAATTTTTCCAGCATTATGGCCAACAATAAATATGTCATGAACATATATATAGCAGGAGAATAATGAAATCATCATCTAAAAATTTCTTAATAAAACATACAATGACCAGACATGGTTCTAGGATGGGTGACCCCCTGGGAAGTCCTCGTGTTGCACTCCTTTTTGCGCCCCGAGCGGCCAAAACCTCTCCCGTCGACCTCCGAGGCGATGGTTTTGGGCCTCGGAATTTGCCGTGACCGCTACGCAGTCAGTCTCGTGGGGCTCGGAGAGAGCTTTCCGGAATGGAGCCGCAATAGCGATTCCGAGTTCGTTCGAGAAAGTCCCGATGGTTTCGGCGCGCGCTTGCCGTGTCCGGTACGCGGTCGGCCTCGTGGGCATCGGAGGGATCCGACAATGGCGATTCCGAGATCGTTCGAGAGGTTTCGGGGCTCCGGTCGTCGATGCGCCGTCCGCGACGTGCACAAAGGCGAGGGACGACGCACACAAAACGAGTGCGCTCATACCAGCACTAAAGCACCGGATCCCATCAGAACTCCGAAGTTAAGCCTGCTTGGGCGAGAGTAGTACTAGGATGGGTGACCCCCTGGGAAGTCCTCGTGTTGCACTCCTTTTTGCGCCCCGAGCGGCCAAAAGACTTACTTAAAACTCTCTTTTAAGCTTTTCAATTTTTCCAGCATTATGGCCAACAATAAATATGTCATTAACATATATATAGCAGGAGAATAATGAAATCATCATCTAAAAATTTCTTCATAAAACATACAATGACCAGACATGGTTCTAGGATGGGTGACCCCTTGGGAAGTCCTCGTGTTGCACTCCTTTTTGCGCCCCGAGCGGCCAAAACCTCTCCCGTCGACCTCCGAGGCGATGGTTTTGGGTCTCGGAATTTGCCGTGACCGCTACGGTGTCAGTCTCGTGGGGCTCGGAGAGAGCTTTCCGGAATGGGGCCGCAATAGCGATTCCGAGTTCGTTCGAGAAAGTCCCGATGGTTTCGGCGCGCGCTTGCCGTGTCCGGTACGCGGTCGGCCTCGTGGGCATCGGAGGGATCCGACAATGGCGATTCCGAGATCGTTCGAGAGGTTTCGGGGCTCCGGTCGTCGATGCGCCGTCCGCGACGTGCACAAAGGCGAGGGACGACGCACACAAAACGAGTGCGATCATACCAGCACCGGATCCCATCAGAACTCCGAAGTTAAGCCTGCTTGGGCGAGAGTAGTACTAGGATGGGTGACCCCCTGGGAAGTCCTCGTGTTGCACTCCTTTTTGCGCCCCGAGCGGCCAAAAGACTTACTTAAAACTCTCTTTTAAGCTTTTCAATTTTTCCAGCATTATGGCCAACAATAAATATGTTATTAACATATATATAGCAGGAGAATAATGAAATCATCATCTAAAAATTTCTTCATAAAACATACAATGACCAGACATGGTTCTAGGATGGGTGACCCCCTGGGAAGTCCTCGTGTTGCACTCCTTTTTGCGCCCCGAGCGGCCAAAACTTCTCCCGTCGACCTCCGAGGCGATGGTTTTGGGCCTCGGAATTTGCCGTGACCGTTACGCAGTCAGTCTCGTGGGGCTCGGAGAGAGCTTTCCGGAATGGGGCCGCAATAGCGATTCCGAGTTCGTTCGAGAAAGTCCCGATGGTTTCGGCGCGCGCTTGCCGTGTCCGGTACGCGGTCGGCCTCGTGGGCATCGGAGGGATCCGACAATGGCGATTCCGAGATCGTTCGAGAGGTTTCAGGGCTCCGGTCGTCGATGCGCCGTCCGCGACGTGCACAAAGGCGAGGGACGACGCACACAAAACGATTGCGATCATACCAACACTAAAGCACCGGATCCCATCAGAACTCTGAAGTTAAGCGTGCTTGGGCGAGAGTAGTACTAGGATGGGTGACCCCCTAGGAAGTCCTCGTGTTGCACTCCTTTTTGCGCCCCGAGCGGCCAAAAGACTTACTTAAAACTCTCTTTTAAGCTTTTCAATTTTTCCAGCATTATGGCCAACAATAAATATGTCATTAACATATATATAGCAGGAGAATAATGAAATCATCATCTAAAAATTTCTTCATAAAACATACAATGACCAGACATGGTTCTAGGATGGGTGACCCCTTGGGAAGTCCTCGTGTTGCACTCCTTTTTGCGCCCCGAGCGGCCAAAACCTCTCCCGTCGACCTCCGAGGCGATGGTTTTGGGTCTCGGAATTTGCCGTGACCGCTACGGTGTCAGTCTCGTGGGGCTCGGAGAGAGCTTTCCGGAATGGGGCCGCAATAGCGATTCCGAGTTCGTTCGAGAAAGTCCCGATGGTTTCGGCGCGCGCTTGCCGTGTCCGGTACGCGGTCGGCCTCGTGGGCATCGGAGGGATCCGACAATGGCGATTCCGAGATCGTTCGAGAGGTTTCGGGGCTCCGGTCGTCGATGCGCCGTCCGCGACGTGCACAAAGGCGAGGGACGACGCACACAAAACGAGTGCGATCATACCAGCACCGGATCCCATCAGAACTCC
This sequence comes from Musa acuminata AAA Group, assembly GCF_036884655.1. Lineage (NCBI taxonomy): Eukaryota > Viridiplantae > Streptophyta > Magnoliopsida > Zingiberales > Musaceae > Musa > Musa acuminata. The sequence continues at coordinate 39,398,591 of NC_088334.1, forward strand.
GAAGTTAAGCCTGCTTGGGCGAGAGTAGTACTAGGATGGGTGACCCCCTGGGAAGTCCTCGTGTTGCACTCCTTTTTGCGCCCCGAGCGGCCAAAAGACTTACTTAAAACTCTCTTTTAAGCTTTTCAATTTTTCCAGCATTATGGCCAACAATAAATATGTCAATAACATATATATAGCAGGAGAATAATGAAATCATCATCTAAAAATTTCTTCATAAAACATACAATGACCAGACATGGTTCTAGGATGGGTGACCCCCTGGGAAGTCCTAGTGTTGCACTCCTTTTTGCGCCCCGAGCGGCCAAAACCTCTCCCGTCGACCTCCGAGGCGATGGTTTTGGGCCTCGGAATTTGCCGTGACCGCTACGCAGTCAGTCTCGTGGGGCTCGGAGAGAGCTTTCCGGAATGGGGCCGCAATAGCGATTCCGAGTTCGTTCGAGAAAGTCCCGCTGGTTTCGGCGCGCCCTTGCCGTGTCCGGTACGCGGTCGGCCTCGTGGGCATCGGAGGTATCCGACAATGGCGATTCCGAGATCGTTCGAGAGGTTTCGGGGCTCCGGTCGTCGATGCGCCGTCCGCGACGTGCACAAAGGCGAGGGACGACGCACAAAAAACGAGTGCGATCATACCAGCACCGGATCCCATCAGAACTCCGAAGTTAAGCATGCTTGGGCGAGAGTAGTACTAGGATGGGTGACCCCCTGGGAAGTCCTCGTGTTGCACTCCTTTTTGGGCCCCGAGCGGCCAAAAGACTTACTTAAAACTCTCTTTTAAGCTTTTCAATTTTTCTAGCATTCTGGCCAACAATAAATATGTCATTAACATATATATAGCAGGAGAATAATGAAATCATCATCTAAAAATTTCTTCATAAAACATACAATGACCAGACATGGTTCTAGGATGGGTGACCCCCTGGGAAGTCCTCGTGTTGCACTCCTTTTTGCGCCCCGAGCGGCCAAAACCTCTCCTGTCGACCTCCGAGGCGATGGTTTTGGGCCTCGGAATTTGCCGTGACCGCTACGCAGTCAGTCTCGTGGGGCTCGGAGAGAGCTTTCCGGAATGGGGCCGCAATAGCGATTCCGAGTTCGTTCGAGAAAGTCCCGATGGTTTCGGCGCGCGCTTGCCGTGTCCAGTACGCGGCCGGCCTCGTGGGCATCGGAGGGATCCGACAATGGCGATTACGAGATCGTTCGAGAGGTTTCGGGGCTCCGGTCGTCGATGCGCCGTCCGCGACATGCACAAAGGCGAGGGACGACGCACACAAAACGACTGCGATCATACCAGCACTAAAGCACCGGATCCCATCAGAACTCCGAAGTTAAGCCTGCTTGGGCGAGAGTAGTACTAGGATGGGTGACCCCCTAGGAAGTCCTCGTGTTGCACTCCTTTTTGCGCCACGAGCGGCCAAAAGACTTACTTAAAACTCTCTTTTAAGCTTTTCAATTTTTCCAGCATTATGGCCAACAATAAATATGTCATTAACATATATATAGCAGGAGAATAATGAAATCATCATCTAAAAATTTCTTCATAAAACATACAATGACCAGACATGGTTTTAGGATGGGTGACCCCCTGGGAAGTCCTCGTGTTGCACTACTTTTTGCGCCCCGAGCGGCCAAAACCTCTCCCGTCGACCTCCGAGGCGATGGTTTTGGGCCTCGGAATTTGCCGTGACCGCTACGCAGTCAGTCTCGTGGGGCTCGGAGAGAGCTTTCCGGAATGGGGCCGCAATAGCGATTCCGAGTTCGTTCGAGAAAGTCCCGATGGTTTCGGCGCGCGCTTGCCGTGTCCGGTACGCGGTCGGCCTCGTCGGCATCGGAGGGATCCGACAATGGCGATTCCGAGATCGTTCGAGAGGTTTCGGGTCTCCGGTCGTCGATGCGCCGTCCGCGACGTGCACAAAGGCGAGGGACGACGCACAAAAAACGAGTGCGATCATACCAGCACCGGATCCCATCAGAACTCCGAAGTTAAGTGTGCTTGGGCGAGAGTAGTACTAGGATGGGTGACCCCCTGGGAAGTCCTCGTGTTGCACTCCTTTTTGGGCCCCGAGCGGCCAAAAGACTTACTTAAAACTCTCTTTTAAGCTTTTCAATTTTTCTAGTATTCGGGCCAACAATAAATATGTCATTAACATATATATAGCAGGAGAATAATGAAATTATCATCTAAAAATTTCTTCATAAAACATACAATGACCAAACATGGTTCTAGGATGGGTGACCCCCTAGGAAGTCCTCGTGTTGCACTCCTTTTTGCGCCCCGAGCGGCCAAAACCTCTCCTGTCGACCTCCGAGGCGATGGTTTGGGGCCTCGGAATTTGCCGTGACCGCTACGCAGTCAGTCTCGTGGGGCTCGGAGAGAGCTTTCCGGAATGGGGCCGCAATAGCGATTCCGAGTTCGTTCGAGAAAGTCCCGATGGTTTCGGCGCGCGCTTGCCGTGTCCGGTACGCGGTCGGCCTCGTGGGCATCGGAGGGATCCGACAATGGCGATTCCGAGATCGTTCGAGAGGTTTCGGGGCTCCGGTCGTCGATGCGCCGTCCGCGACGTGCACAAAGGCGAGGGACGACGCACACAAAACGAGTGCGATCATACCAGCACTAAAGCACCGGATCCCATCAGAACTCCGAAGTTAAGCCTGCTTGGGCGAGAGTAGTACTAGGATGGGTGACCCCCTGGGAAGTCCTCGTGTTGCACTCCTTTTTGCGCCCCGAGCGGCCAAAAGACTTACTTAAAACTCTCTTTTAAGCTTTTCAATTTTTCCAGCATTATGGCCAACAATAAATATGTCATTAACATATATATAGCAGGAGAATAATGAAATTATCATCTAAAAATTTCTTCATAAAACATACAATGACCAGACATGGTTCTAGGATGGGTGACCCCCTGGGAAGTCCTCGTGTTGCACTACTTTTTGCGCCCTGAGCGGCCAAAACCTCTCCCGTCGACCTCCGAGGCGATGGTTTTGGGCATCGGAATTTGCCGTGACCGCTACGCAGTCAGTCTCGTGGGGCTCGGAGAGAGCTTTCCGGAATGGGGCCGCAATAGCGATTCCGAGTTCGTTCGAGAATGTCTCGATGGTTTCGGCGCGCGCTTGCCGTGTCCGGTACGCGGTCGGCCTCGTGGGCATCGGAGGGATCCGACAATGGCGATTCCGAGATCGTTCGAGAGGTTTCGGGGCTCCGGTCGTCGATGCGCCGTCCGCGACGTGCACAAAGGCGAGGGACGACGCACAAAAAACGAGTGCGATCATACCAGCACCGGATCCCATCAGAACTCCGAAGTTAAGCGTGCTTGGGCGAGAGTAGTACTAGGATGGGTGACCCCCTTGGAAGTCCTCGTGTTGCACTCCTTTTTGGGCCCCGAGCGGCCAAAAGACTTACTTAAAACTCTCTTTTAAGCTTTTCAATTTTTCTAGCATTCTGGCCAACAATAAATATGTCATTAACATATATATAGCAGGAGAATAATGAAATCATCATCTAAAAATTTCTTCATAAAACATACAATGACCAGACATGGTTCTAGGATGGGTGACCCCCTGGGAAGTCCTCGTGTTGCACTCCTTTTTGCGCCCCGAGCGGCCAAAACCACTCCTGTCGACCTCCGAGGCGATGGTTTTGGGCCTCGGAATTTGCCGTGACCGCTACGCAGTCAGTCTCGTGGGGCTCGGAGAGAGCTTTCCGGAATGGGGCCGCAATAGCGATTCCGAGTTCGTTCGAGAAACTCCCGATGGTTTCGGCGCGCGCTTGCCGTGTCCGGTACGCGGTCGGCCTCGTGGGCATCGGAGGGATCCGACAATGGCGATTCCGAGATCGTTCGAGAGGTTTCGGGGCTCCGGTCGTCGATGCGCCGTCCGCGACGTGCACAAAGGCGAGGGACGACGCACAAAAAACGAGTGCGATCATACCAGCACCGGATCCCATCAGAACTCCGAAGTTAAGCGTGCTTGGGCGAGAGTAGTACTAGGATGGGTGACCCCCTGGGAAGTCCTCGTGTTGCACTCCTTTTTGGGCCCCGAGCGGCCAAAAGACTTACTTAAAACTCTCTTTTAAGCTTTTCAATTTTTCTAGCATTCTGGCCAACAATAAATATGTCATTAACATATATATAGCAGGAGAATAATGAAATCATCATCTAAAAATTTCTTCATAAAACATACAATGACCAGACATGGTTCTAGGATGGGTGACCCCCTGGGAAGTCCTCGTGTTGCACTCCTTTTTGCGCCCCGAGCGGCCAAAACCACTCCTGTCGACCTCCGAGGCGATGGTTTTGGGCCTCGGAATTTGCCGTGACCGCTACGCAGTCAGTCTCGTGGGGCTCGGAGAGAGCTTTACGGAATGGGGCCGCAATAGCGATTCCGAGTTCGTTCGAGAAACTCCCGATGGTTTCGGCGCGCGCTTGCCGTGTCCGGTACGCGGTCGGCCTCGTGGGCATCGGAGGGATCCGACAATGGCGATTCCGAGATCGTTCGAGAGGTTTCGGGGCTCCGGTCGTCGATGCGCCGTCCGCGACGTGCACAAAGGCGAGGGACGACGCACACAAAACTAGTGCGATCATACCAGCACTAAAGCACCGGATCCCATCAGAACTCCGAAGTTAAGCCTGCTTGGGCGAGAGTAGTACTAGGATGGGTGACCCCCTGGGAAGTCCTCGTGTTGCACTCCTTTTTGCGCCACGAGCGGCCAAAAGACTTACTTAAAACTCTCTTTTAAGCTTTTCAATTTTTCCAGCATTATGGCCAACAATAAATATGTCATTAACATATATATAGCAGGAGAATAATGAAATCATCATCTAAAAATTTCTTCATAAAATATACAATGACCAGACATGGTTCTAGGATGGGTGACCCCCTGGGAAGTCCTCGTGTTGCACTCCTTTTTGCGCCCCGAGCGGCCAAAACCTCTCCTGTCGACCTCCGAGGCGATGGTTTGGGGCCTCGGAATTTGCCGTGACCGCTACGCAGTCAGTCTCGTGGGGCTCGGAGAGAGCTTTCCGGAATGGGGCCGCAATAGCGATTCCGAGTTCGTTCGAGAAAGTCCCGATGGTTTCGGCGCGCGCTTGCCGTGTCCGGTACGCGGTCGGCCTCGTGTGCATCGGAGGGATCCGACAATGGCGATTCCGAGATCGTTCGAGAGGTTTCGGGGCTCCGGTCGTCGATGCGCCGTCCGCGACGTGCACAAAGGCGAGGGACGACGCACACAAAATGAGTTCGATCATACCAGCACTAAAGCACCGGATCCCATCCGAACTCCGAAGTTAAGCGTGCTTGTGCGAGAGTAGTACTAGGATGGGTGACCCCCTGGGATGTCCTCGTGTCGCACTCCTTTTTGCGCCCCGAGCGGCCAAAAGACTTACTTAAAACTCTCTTTTAAGCTTTTCAATTTTTCCAGCATTATGGCCAACAATAAATATGTCATTAACATATATATAGCAGGAGAATAATGAAATCATCATCTAAAAATTTCTTCATAAAACATACAATGACCAGACATGGTTCTAGGATGGGTGACCCCCTGGGAAGTCCTCGTGTTGCACTCCTTTTTGGGCCCCGAGCGGCCAAAAGACTTACTTAAAACTCTCTTTTAAGCTTTTCAATTTTTCTAGCATTCTGGCCAACAATAAATATGTCATTAACATATATATAGCAGGAGAATAATGAAATTATCATCTAAAAATTTCTTTATAAAACATACAATGACCAGACATGGTTCTAGGATGGGTGACCCCCTGGGAAGTCCTCGTGTTGCACTCCTTTTTGCGCCCCGAGCGGCCAATACCTCTCCTGTCGACCTCCGAGGCGATGGTTTGGGGCCTCGGAATTTGCCGTGACCGCTACGCAGTCAGTCTCGTGGGGCTCGGAGAGAGCTTTCCGGAATGGGGCCGCAATAGCGATTCCGAGTTCGTTCGAGAAAGTCCCGATGGTTTCGGCGCGCGCTTGCCGTGTCCGGTACGCGGTCGGCCTCGTGGGCATCGGAGGGATCCGACAATGGCGATTCCGAGATCGTTCGAGAGGTTTCGGGGCTCCGGTCGTCGATGCGCCGTCCGCGACGTGCACAAAGGCGAGGGACGACGCACACAAAACTAGTGCGATCATACCAGCACTAAAGCACCGGATCCCATCAGAACTCCGAAGTTAAGCCTGCTTGGGCGAGAGTAGTACTAGGATGGTTGACCCCCTGGGAATTCCTCGTGTTGCACTCCTTTTTGCGCCACGAGCGGCCAAAAGACTTACTTAAAACTCTCTTTTAAGCTTTTCAATTTTTCCAGCATTATGGCCAACAATAAATATGTCATTAACATATATATAGCAGGAGAATAATGAAATCATCATCTAAAAATTTCTTCATAAAACATACAATGACCAGACATGGTTCTAGGATGGGTGACCCCCTGGGAAGTCCTCGTGTTGCACTCCTTTTTGCGCCCCGAGCGGCCAAAACCTCTCCTGTCGACCTCCGAGGCGATGGTTTGGGGCCTCGGAATTTGCCGTGACCGCTACGCAGTCAGTCTCGTGGGGCTCGGAGAGAGCTTTCCGGAATGGGGCCGCAATAGCGATTCCGAGTTCGTTCGAGAAAGTCCCGATGGTTTCGGCGCGCGCTTGCCGTGTCCGGTACGCGGTCGGCCTCGTGGGCATCGGAGGGATCCGACAATGGCGATTCCGAGATCGTTCGAGAGGTTTCGGGGCTCCGGTCGTCGATGCGCCGTCCGCGACGTGCACAAAGGCGAGGGACGACGCACACAAAACGAGTTCGATCATACCAGCACTAAAGCACCGGATCCCATCCGAACTCCGAAGTTAAGCGTGCTTGTGCGAGAGTAGTACTAGGATGGGTGACCCCTTGGGATGTCCTCGTGTCGCACTCCTTTTTGCGCCCCGAGCGGCCAAAAGACTTACTTAAAACTCTCTTTTAAGCTTTTCAATTTTTCCAGCATTATGGCCAACAATAAATATGTCATTAACATATATATAGCAGGAGAATAATGAAATCATCATCTAAAAATTTCTTCATAAAACATACAATGACCAGACATGGTTCTAGGATGGGTGACCCCCTGGGAAGTCCTCGTGTTGCACTCCTTTTTGGGCCCCGAGCGGCCAAAAGACTTACTTAAAACTCTCTTTTAAGCTTTTCAATTTTTCTAGCATTCTGGCCAACAATAAATATGTCATTAACATATATATAGCAGGAGAATAATGAAATTATTATCTAAAAATTTCTTCATAAAACATACAATGACCAGACATGGTTCTAGGATGGGTGACCCCCTGGGAAGTCCTCGTGTTGCACTCCTTTTTGCGCCCCGAGCGGCCAAAACCTCTCCTGTCGACCTCCGAGGCGATGGTTTGGGGCCTCGGAATTTGCCGTGACCGCTACGCAGTCAGTCTCGTGGGGCTCGGAGAGAGCTTTCCGGAATGGGGCCGCAATAGCGATTCCGAGTTCGTTCGAGAAAGTCCCGATGGTTTCGACGCGCGCTTGCCGTGTCCGGTACGCGGTCGGCCTCGTGGGCATCGGAGGGATCCGACAATGGCGATTCCGAGATCGTTCGAGAGGTTTCGGGGCTCCGGTCGTCGATGCGCCGTCCGCGACGTGCACAAAGGCGAGGGACGACGCACACAAAACGAGTGCGATCATACCAGCACTAAAGCACCGGATCCCATTAGAACTCCGAAGTTAAGCCTGCTTGGGCGAGAGTAGTACTAGGATGGGTGACCCCCTGGGAAGTCCTCGTGTTGCACTCCTTTTTGCGCCCCGAGCGGCCAAAAGACTTACTTAAAACTCTCTTTTAAGCTTTTCAATTTTTCCAGCATTATGGCCAACAATAAATATGTCATTAACATATATATAGCTGGAGAATAATGAAATCATCATCTAAAAATTTCTTCATAAAACATACAATGACCAGACATGGTTCTAGGATGGGTGACCCCCTGGGAAGTCCTCGTGTTGCACTCCTTTTTGCGCCCCGAGCGGCCAAAACCTCTCCCGTCGACCTCCGAGGCGATGGTTTTGGGCCTCGGAATTTGCCGTGACCACTACGCAGTCAGTCTCGTGGGGCTCGGAGAGAGCTTTCCGGAATGGGGCCGCAATAGCGATTCCGAGTTCGTTCGAGAAAGTCCCGATAGTTTCGGCGCGCGCTTGCCGTGTCCGGTACGCGGTCAGCCTCGTGGGCATCGGAGGGATCCGACAATGGCGATTCCGAGATCGTTCGAGAGGTTTCGGGGCTCCGGTCGTCGATGCGCCGTCCGCGACGTGCACAAAGGCGAGGGACGACGCACACAAAACGAGTGCAATTATATCAGCACTAAAGCACCGGATCCCATCCGAACTCCGAAGTTAATCTTGCTTGTGCGAGAGTAGTACTAGGATGGGTGACCCCCTGGGATGTCCTCGTGTCGCACTCCTTTTTGCGCCCCGAGCGGCCAAAAGACTTACTTAAAACTCTCTTTTAAGCTTTTCAATTTTTCCAGCATTATGGCCAACAATAAATATGTCATTAACATATATATAGCAGGAGAATAATGAAATCATCATCTAAAAATTTCTTCATAAAACATACAATGACCAGACATGGTTCTAGGATGGGTGACCCCCTGGGAAGTCCTCGTGTTGCACTCCTTTTTGCGCCCCGAGCGGCCAAAACCTCTCCCGTCGACCTCCGAGGCGATGGTTTTGGGCCTCGGAATTTGCCGTGACCGCTACGCAGTCAGTCTCGTGGGGCTCGGAGAGAGCTTTCCGGAATGGGGCTGCAATAGCGATTCCGAGTTCGTTCGAGAAAGTCCCGATGGTTTCGGCGCGCGCTTGCCGTGTCCGGTACGCGGTCGGCCTCGTGGGCATCGGAGGGATCCGACAATGGCGATTCCGAGATCGTTCGAGAGGTTTCGGGGCTCCGGTCGTCGATGCGCCGTCCGCGACGTGCACAAAGGCGAGGGACGACGCACACAAAACGAGTGCGATCATACCAGCACTAAAGCACCGGATCCCATTAGAACTCCGAAGTTAAGCCTGCTTGGGCGAGAGTAGTACTAGGATGGGTGACCCCCTGGGAAGTCCTCGTGTTGCACTCCTTTTTGCGCCCCGAGCGGCCAAAAGACTTACTTAAAACTCTCTTTTAAGCTTTTCAATTTTTCCAGCATTATGGCCAACAATAAATATGTCATTAACATATATATAGCTGGAGAATAATGAAATCATCATCTAAAAATTTCTTCATAAAACATACAATGACCAGACATGGTTCTAGGATGGGTGACCCCCTGGGAAGTCCTCGTGTTGCACTCCTTTTTGCGCCCCGAGCGGCCAAAACCTCTCCCGTCGACCTCCGAGGCGATGGTTTTGGGCCTCGGAATTTGCCGTGACCGCTACGCAGTCAGTCTCGTGGGGCTCGGAGAGAGCTTTCCGGAATGGGGCCGCAATAGCGATTCCGAGTTCGTTCGAGAAAGTCCCGATAGTTTCGGCGCGCGCTTGCCGTGTCCGGTACGCAGTCAGCCTCGTGGGCATCGGAGGGATCCGACAATGGCGATTCCGAGATCGTTCGAGAGGTTTCGGGGCTCCGGTCGTCGATGCGCCGTCCGCGACGTGCACAAAGGCGAGGGACGACGCACACAAAACGAGTGCGATCATACCAGCACTAAAGCACCGGATCCCATCCGAACTCCGAAGTTAATCGTGCTTGTGCGAGAGTAGTACTAGGATGGGTGACCCCCTGGGATGTCCTCGTGTCGCACTCCTTTTTGCGCCCCGAGCGGCCAAAAGACTTACTTAAAACTCTCTTTTAAGCTTTTCAATTTTTCCAGCATTATGGCCAACAATAAATATGTCATTAACATATATATAGCAGGAGAATAATGAAATCATCATCTAAAAATTTCTTCATAAAACATACAATGACCAGACATGGTTCTAGGATGGGTGACCCCCTGGGAAGTCCTCGTGTTGCACTCCTTTTTGCGCCCCGAGCGGCCAAAACCTCTCCCGTCGACCTCCGAGGCGATGGTTTTGGGCCTCGGAATTTGCCGTGACCGCTACGCAGTCAGTCTCGTGGGGCTCGGAGAGAGCTTTCCGGAATGGGGCCGCAATAGCGATTCCGAGTTCGTTCGAGAAAGTCCCGATGGTTTCGGCGCGCGCTTGCCGTGTCCGGTACGCGGTCGGCCTCGTGGGCATCGGAGGGATCCGACAATGGCGATTCCGAGATCGTTCGAGAGGTTTCGGGGCTCCGGTCGTCGATGCGCCGTCCGCGACGTGCACAAAGGCGAGGGACGACGCACACAAAACTAGTGCGATCATACTAGCACTAAAGCACCGGATCCCATCAGAACTCCGAAGTTAAGCCTGCTTGGGCGAGAGTAGTACTAGGATGGGTGACCCCCTGGGAAGTCCTCGTGTTGCACTCCTTTTTGCGCCACGAGCGGCCAAAAGACTTACTTAAAACTCTCTTTTAAGCTTTTCAATTTTTCCAGCATTATGGCCAACAATAAATATGTCATTAACATATATATAGCAGGAGAATAATGAAATCATCATCTAAAAATTTCTTCATAAAACATACAATGACCAGACATGGTTCTAGGATGGGTGACCCCCTGGGAAGTCCTCGTGTTGCACTCCTTTTTGCGCCCCGAGCGGCCAAAACCTCTCCTGTCGACCTCCGAGGCGATGGTTTGGGGCCTCGGAATTTGCCGTGACCGCTACGCAGTCAGTCTCGTGGGGCTCGGAGAGAGCTTTCCGGAATGGGGCCGCAATAGCGATTCCGAGTTCGTTCGAGAAAGTCCCGATGGTTTCGGCGCGCGCTTGCCGTGTCCGGTACGCGGTCGGCCTCGTGGGCATCGGAGGGATCCGACAATGGCGATTCCGAGATCGTTCGAGAGGTTTCGGGGCTCCGGTCGTCGATGCACCGTCCGCGACGTGCACAAAGGCGAGGGACGACGCACACAAAATGAGTTCGATCATACCAGCACTAAAGCACCGGATCCCATCCGAACTCCGAAGTTAAGCGTGCTTGTGCGAGAGTAGTACTAGGATGGGTGACCCCCTTGGATGTCCTCGTGTCGCACTCCTTTTTGCGCCCCGAGCGGCCAAAAGACTTACTTAAAACTCTATTTTAAGCTTTTCAATTTTTCCAGCATTATGGCCAACAATAAATATGTCATTAACATATATATAGCAGGAGAATAATGAAATCATCATCTAAAAATTTCTTCATAAAACATACAATGACCAGACATGGTTCTAGGATGGGTGACCCCCTGGGAAGTCCTCGTGTTGCACTCCTTTTTGGGCCCCGAGCGGCCAAAAGACTTACTTAAAACTCTCTTTTAAGCTTTTCAATTTTTCTAGCATTCTGGCCAACAATAAATATGTCATTAACATATATATAGCAGGAGAATAATGAAATTATCATCTAAAAATTTCTTCATAAAACATACAATGACCAGACATGGTTCTAGGATGGGTGACCCCCTGGGAAGTCCTCGTGTTGCACTCCTTTTTGCGCCCCGAGCGGCCAAAACCTCTCCTGTCGACCTCCGAGGCGATGGTTTGGGGCCTCGGAATTTGCCGTGACCGCTACGCAGTCAGTCTCGTGGGGCTCGGAGAGAGCTTTCCGGAATGGGGCCGCAATAGCGATTCCGAGTTCGTTCGAGAAAGTCCCGATGGTTTCGGCGCGCGCTTGCCGTGTCCGGTACGCGGTCGGCCTCGTGGGCATCGGAGGGATCCGACAATTGCGATTCCGAGATCGTTCGAGAGGTTTCGGGGCTCCGGTCGTCGATGCGCCGTCCGCGACGTGCACAAAGGCGAGGGACGACGCACACAAAACTAGTGCGATCATACCAGCACTAAAGCACCGGATCCCATCAGAACTCCGAAGTTAAGCCTGCTTGGGCGAGAGTAGTACTAGGATGGTTGACCCCCTGGGAAGTCCTCGTGTTGCACTCCTTTTTGCGCCACGAGCGGCCAAAAGACTTACTTAAAACTCTCTTTTAAGCTTTTCAATTTTTCCAGCATTATGGCCAACAATAAATATGTCATTAACATATATATAGCAGGAGAATAATGAAATCATCATCTAAAAATTTCTTCATAAAACATACAATGACCAGACATGGTTCTAGGATGGGTGACCCCCTGGGAAGTCCTCGTGTTGCACTCCTTTTTGCGCCCCGAGCGGCCAAAACCTCTCCTGTCGACCTCCGAGGCGATGGTTTGGGGCCTCGGAATTTGCCGTGACCGCTACGCAGTCAGTCTCGTGGGGCTCGGAGAGAGCTTTCCGGAATGGGGCCGCAATAGCGATTCCGAGTTCGTTCGAGAAAGTCCCGATGGTTTCGGCGCGCGCTTGCCGTGTCCGGTACGCGGTCGGCCTCGTGGGCATCGGAGGGATCCGACAATGGCAATTCCGAGATCGTTCGAGAGGTTTCGGGGCTCCGGTCGTCGATGCGCCGTCCGCGACGTGCACAAAGGCGAGGGACGACGCACACAAAACTAGTGCGATCATACCAGCACTAAAGCACCGGATCCCATCAGAACTCCGAAGTTAAGCCTGCTTGGGCGAGAGTAGTACTAGGATGGGTGACCCCCTGGGAAGTCCTCGTGTTGCACTCCTTTTTGCGCCACGAGCGGCCAAAAGACATACTTAAAACTCTCTTTTAAGCTTTTCAATTTTTCCAGCATTATGGCCAACAATAAATATGTCATTAACATATATATAGCAGGAGAATAATGAAATCATCATCTAAAAATTTCTTCATAAAACATACAATGACCAGACATGGTTCTAGGATGGGTGACCCCCTGGGAAGTCCTCGTGTTGCACTCCTTTTTGCGCCCCGAGCGGCCAAAACCTCTCCTGTCGACCTCCGAGGCGATGGTTTGGGGCCTCGGAATTTGCCGTGACCGCTACGCAGTCAGTCTCGTGGGGCTCGGAGAGAGCTTTCCGGAATGGGGCCGCAATAGCGATTTCGAGTTCGTTCGAGAAAGTCCCGATGGTTTCGGCGCGCGCTTGCCGTGTCCGGTACGCGGTCGGCCTCGTGGGCATCGGAGGGATCCGACAATGGCGATTCCGAGATCGTTCGAGAGGTTTCGGGGCTCCGGTCGTCGATGCGCCGTCCGCGACGTGCACAAAGGCGAGGGACGACGCACACAAAACGAGTTCGATCATACCAACACTAAAGCATCGGATCCCATCCGAACTCCGAAGTTAAGCGTGCTTGTGCGAGAGTAGTACTAGGATGGGTGACCCCTTGGGATGTCCTCGTGTCGCACTCCTTTTTGCGCCCCGAGCGGCCAAAAGACTTACTTAAAACTCTCTTTTAAGCTTTTCAATTTTTCCAGCATTATGGCCAACAATAAATATGTCATTAACATATATATAGCAGGAGAATAATGAAATCATCATCTAAAAATTTCTTCATAAAACATAAATGACCAGACATGGTTCTAGGATGGGTGACCCCCTGGGAAGTCCTCGTGTTGCACTCCTTTTTGGGCCCCGAGCGGCCAAAAGACTTACTTAAAACTCTCTTTTAAGCTTTTCAATTTTTCTAGCATTCTGGCCAACAATAAATATGTCATTAACATATATATAGCAGGAGAATAATGAAATTATCATCTAAAAATTTCTTCATAAAACATACAATGACCAGACATGGTTCTAGGATGGGTGACCCCCTGGGAAGTCCTCGTGTTGCACTCCTTTTTGCGCCCCGAGCGGCCAAAACCTCTCCTGTCGACCTCCGAGGCGATGGTTTGGGGCCTCGGAATTTGCCGTGACCGCTACGCAGTCAGTCTCGTGGGGCTCGGAGAGAGCTTTCCGGAATGGGGCCGCAATAGCGATTCCGAGTTCGTTCGAGAAAGTCCCGATGGTTTCGGCGCGCGCTTGCCGTGTCCGGTACGCGGTCGGCCTCGTGGGCATCGGAGGGATCCGACAATGGCGATTCCGAGATCGTTCGAGAGGTTTCGGGGCTCCGGTCGTCGATGCGCCGTCCGCGACGTGCACAAAGGCGAGGGACGACGCACAAAAAACGAGTGCGATCATACCAGCACCGGATCCCATCAGAACTCCGAAGTTAAGCGTGCTTGGGCGAGAGTAGTACTAGGATGGGTGACCCCCTGGGATGTCCTCGTGTCGCACTCCTTTTTGCGCCCCGAGCGGCCAAAAGACTTACTTAAAACTCTCTTTTAAGCTTTTCAATTTTTCCAGCATTATGGCCAACAATAAATATGTCATTAACATATATATAACAGGAGAATAATGAAATCATCATCTAAAAATTTCTTCATAAAACATACAATGACCAGACATGGTTCTAGGATGGGTGACCCTCTGGGAAGTCCTCGTGTTGCACTCCTTTTTGCGCCCCGAGCGGCCAAAACCTCTCCCGTCGACCTCCGAGGCGATGGTTTTGGGCCTCGGAATTTGCCGTGACCGCTACGCAGTCAGTCTCGTGGGGCTCGGAGAGAGCTTTCCGGAATGGGGCCGCAATAGCGATTCCGAGTTCGTTCGAGAAAGTCCCGATGGTTTCGGCGCGCGCTTGCCGTGTCCGGTACGCGGTCGGCCTCGTGGGCATCGGAGGGATCCGACAATGGCGATTCCGAGATCGTTCGAGAGGTTTCGGGGCTCCGGTCGTCGATGCGCCGTCCGCGACGTGCACAAAGGCGAGGGACGACGCACAAAAAACGAGTGCGATCATACCAGCACCAGATCCCATCAGAACTCCGAAGTTAAGCGTGCTTGGGCGAGAGTAGTACTAGGATGGGTGACCCCTTGGGAAGTCCTCGTGTTGCACTCCTTTTTGGGCCCCGAGCGGCCAAAAGACTTACTTAAAACTCTCTTTTAAGCTTTTCAATTTTTCTAGCATTCTGGCCAACAATAAATATGTCATTAACATATATATAGCAGGAGAATAATGAAATCATCATCTAAAAATTTCTTCATAAAACATACAATGACCAGACATGGTTCTAGGATGGGTGACCCCCTGGGAAGTCCTCGTGTTGCACTCCTTTTTGCGCCCCGAGCGGCCAAAACCTCTCCTGTCGACCTCCGAGGCGATGGTTTTGGGCCTCGGAATTTGCCGTGACCGCTACGCAGTCAGTCTCGTGGGGCTCGGAGAGAGCTTTCCGGAATGGGGCCGCAATAGCGATTCCGAGTTCGTTCGAGAAAGTCCCGATGGTTTCGGCGCGCGCTTGCCGTGTCCGGTACGCGGTCGGCCTCGTGGGCATCGGAGGGATCCGACAATGGCGATTCCGAGATCATTCGAGAGGTTTCGGGGCTCCGGTCGTCGATGCGCCGTCCGCGACGTGCACAAAGGCGAGGGACGACGCACACAAAACGAGTGCGATCATACCAGAACTGAAGCACCGGATCCCATCAGAACTCCGAAGTTAAGCCTGTTTGGGCGAGAGTAGTACTAGGATGGGTGACCCCCTGGGAAGTCCTCGTGTTGCACTCCTTTTTGCGCCACGAGCGGCCAAAAGACTTACTTAAAACTCTCTTTTAAGCTTTTCAATTTTTCCAGCATTATGGCCAACAATAAATATGTCATTAACATATATATAGCAGGAGAATAATGAAATCATCATCTAAAAATTTCTTCATAAAACATACAATGACCAGACATGGTTCTAGGATGGGTGACCCCCTGGGAAGTCCTCGTGTTGCACTACTTTTTGCGCCCCGCGCGGCCAAAACCTCTCCCGTCGACCTCCGAGGCGATGGTTTTGGGCCTCGGAATTTGCCGTGACCGCTACGCAGTCAGTCTCTTGGGGCTCGGAGAGAGCTTTCCGGAATGGGGCCGCAATAGCGATTCCGAGTTCGTTCGAGAAAGTCCCGATGGTTTCGGCGCGCGCTTGCCGTGTCCGGTACGCGGTCGGCCTCGTGGGCATCGGAGGGATCCGACAATGGCGATTCCGAGATCGTTCGAGAGGTTTCGGGGCTCCGGTCGTCGATGCGCCGTCCGCGACGTGCACAAAGGCGAGGGACGACGCACAAAAAACGAGTGCGATCATACCAGCACCAGATCCCATCAGAACTCCGAAGTTAAGCGTGCTTGGGCGAGAGTAGTACTAGGATGGGTGACCCCCTGGGAAGTCCTCGTGTTGCACTCCTTTTTGGGCCCCGAGCGGCCAAAAGACTTACTTAAAACTCTCTTTTAAGCTTTTCAATTTTTCTAGCATTCTGGCCAACAATAAATATGTCATTAACATATATATAGCAGGAGAATAATGAAATCATCATCTAAAAATTTCTTCATAAAACATACAATGACCAGACATGGTTCTAGGATGGGTGACCCCCTGGGAAGTCCTCGTGTTGCACTCCTTTTTGCGCCCCGAGCGGCCAAAACCTCTCCTGTCGACCTCCGAGGCGATGGTTTTGGGCCTCGGAATTTGCCGTGACCGCTACGCAGTCAGTCTCGTGGGGCTCGGAGACAGCTTTCCGGAATGGGGCCGCAATAGCGATTCCGAGTTCGTTCGAGAAAGTCCCGATGGTTTCGGCGCGCGCTTGCCGTGTCCGGTACGCGGTCGGCCTCGTGGGCATCGGAGGGATCCGACAATGGCGATTCCGAGATCATTCGAGAGGTTTCGGGGCTCCGGTCGTCGATGCGCCGTCCGCGACGTGCACAAAGGCGAGGGACGACGCACACAAAACGAGTGCGATCATACCAGAACTAAAGCACCGGATCCCATCAGAACTCCGAAGTTAAGCCTGCTTGGGCGAGAGTAGTACTAGGATGGGTGACCCCCTGGGAAGTCCTCGTGTTGCACTCCTTTTTGCGCCACGAGCGGCCAAAAGACTTACTTAAAACTCTCTTTTAAGCTTTTCAATTTTTCCAGCATTATGGCCAACAATAAATATGTCATTAACATATATATAGCAGGAGAATAATGAAATCATCATCTAAAAATTTCTTCATAAAACATACAATGACCAGACATGGTTCTAGGATGGGTGACCCCCTGGGAAGTCCTCGTGTTGCACTACTTTTTGCGCCCCGCGCGGCCAAAACCTCTCCCGTCGACCTCCGAGGCGATGGTTTTGGGCCTCGGAATTTGCCGTGACCGCTACGCAGTCAGTCTCGTGGGGCTCGGAGAGAGCTTTCCGGAATGGGGCCGCAATAGCGATTCCGAGTTCGTTCGAGAAAGTCCCGATGGTTTCGGCGCGCGCTTGCCGTGTCCGGTACGCGGTCGGCCTCGTGGGCATCGGAGGGATCCGACAATGGCGATTCCGAGATCGTTCGAGAGGTTTCGGGGCTCCGGTCGTCGATGCGCCGTCCGCGACGTGCACAAAGGCGAGGGACGACGCACAAAAAACGAGTGCGATCATACCAGCACCAGATCCCATCAGAACTCCGAAGTTAAGCGTGCTTGGGCGAGAGTAGTACTAGGATGGGTGACCCCCTGGGAAGTCCTCGTGTTGCACTCCTTTTTGGGCCCCGAGCGGCCAAAAGACTTACTTAAAACTCTCTTTTAAGCTTTTCAATTTTTCTAGCATTCTGGCCAACAATAAATATGTCATTAACATATATATAGCAGGAGAATAATGAAATCATCATCTAAAAATTTCTTCATAAAACATACAATGACCAGACATGGTTCTAGGATGGGTGACCCCCTGGGAAGTCCTCGTGTTGCACTCCTTTTTGCGCCCCGAGCGGCCAAAACCTCTCCTGTCGACCTCCGAGGCGATGGTTTTGGGCCTCGGAATTTGCCGTGACCGCTACGCAGTCAGTCTCGTGGGGCTCGGAGACAGCTTTCCGGAATGGGGCCGCAATAGCGATTCCGAGTTCGTTCGAGAAAGTCCCGATGGTTTCGGCGCGCGCTTGCCGTGTCCGGTACGCGGTCGGCCTCGTGGGCATCGGAGGGATCCGACAATGGCGATTCCGAGATCATTCGAGAGGTTTCGGGGCTCCGGTCGTCGATGCGCCGTCCGCGACGTGCACAAAGGCGAGGGACGACGCACACAAAACGAGTGCGATCATACCAGAACTAAAGCACCGGATCCCATCAGAACTCCGAAGTTAAGCCTGCTTGGGCGAGAGTAGTACTAGGATGGGTGACCCCCTGGGAAGTCCTCGTGTTGCACTCCTTTTTGCGCCACGAGCGGCCAAAAGACTTACTTAAAACTCTCTTTTAAGCTTTTCAATTTTTCCAGCATTATGGCCAACAATAAATATGTCATTAACATATATATAGCAGGAGAATAATGAAATCATCATCTAAAAATTTCTTCATAAAACATACAATGACCAGACATGGTTCTAGGATGGGTGACCCCCTGGGAAGTCCTCGTGTTGCACTACTTTTTGCGCCCCGCGCGGCCAAAACCTCTCCCGTCGACCTCCGAGGCGATGGTTTTGGGCCTCGGAATTTGCCGTGACCGCTACGCAGTCAGTCTCGTGGGGCTCGGAGAGAGCTTTCCGGAATGGGGCCGCAATAGCGATTCCGAGTTCGTTCGAGAAAGTCCCGATGGTTTCGGCGCGCGCTTGCCGTGTCCGGTACGCGGTCGGCCTCGTGGGCATCGGAGGGATCCGACAATGGCGATTCCGAGATCGTTCGAGAGGTTTCGGGGCTCCGGTCGTCGATGCGCCGTCCGCGACGTGCACAAAGGCGAGGGACGACGCACAAAAAACGAGTGCGATCATACCAGCACCGGATCCCATCAGAACTCCGAAGTTAAGCGTGCTTGGGCGAGAGTAGTACTAGGATGGGTGACCCCCTGGGAAGTCCTCGTGTCGCACTCCTTTTTGCGCCCCGAGCGGCCAAAAGACTTACTTAAAACTCTCTTTTAAGCTTTTCAATTTTTCCAGCATTATGGCCAACAATAAATATGTCATTAACATATATATAGCAGGAGAATAATGAAATCATCATCTAAAAATTTCTTCATAAAACATACAATGACCAGACATGGTTCTAGGATGGGTGACCCCCTGGGAAGTCCTCGTGTTGCACTCCTTTTTGCGCCCCGAGCGGCCAAAACCTCTCCCGTCGACCTCCGAGGCGATGGTTTTGGGCCTCGGAATTTGCCGTGACCGCTACGCAGTCAGTCTCGTGGGGCTCGGAGAGAGCTTTCCGGAATGGGGCCGCAATAGCGATTCCGAGTTCGTTCGAGAAAGTCCCGATGGTTTCGGCGCGCGCTTGCCGTGTCCGGTACGCGGTCGGCCTCGTGGGCATCGGAGGGATCCGACAATGGCGATTCCGAGATCGTTCGAGAGGTTTCGGGGCTCCGGTCGTCGATGCGCCGTCCGCGACGTGCACAAAGGCGAGGGACGACGCACAAAAAACGAGTGCGATCATACCAGCACCGGATCCCATCAGAACTCCGAAGTTAAGCGTGCTTGGGCGAGAGTAGTACTAGGATGGGTGACCCCCTGGGAAGTCCTCGTGTCGCACTCCTTTTTGCGCCCCGAGCGGCCAAAAGACTTACTTAAAACTCTCTTTTAAGCTTTTCAATTTTTCTAGCATTCTGGCCAACAATAAATATGTCATTAACATATATATAGCAGGAGAATAATGAAATCATCATCTAAAAATTTCTTCATAAAACATACAATGACCAGACATGGTTCTAGGATGGGTGACCCCCTGGGAAGTCCTCGTGTTGCACTCCTTTTTGCGCCCCGAGCGGCCAAAACCTCTCCTGTCGACCTCCGAGGCTATGGTTTTGGGCCTCGGAATTTGCCGTGACCGCTACGCAGTCAGTCTCGTGGGGCTCGGAGAGAGCTTTCCGGAATGGGGCCGCAATAGCGATTCCGAGTTCGTTCGAGAAAGTCCCGATGGTTTCGGCGCGCGCTTGCCGTGTCCGGTACGCGGTCGGCCTCGTGGGCATCGGAGGGATCCGACAATGGCGATTCCGAGATCATTCGAGAGGTTTCGGGGCTCCGGTCGTCGATGCGCCGTCCGCGACGTGCACAAAGGCGAGGGACGACGCACACAAAATGAGTGCGATCATACCAGAACTGAAGCACCGGATCCCATCAGAACTCCGAAGTTAAGCCTGCTTGGGCGAGAGTAGTACTAGGATGGGTGACCCCCTGGGAAGTCCTCGTGTTGCACTCCTTTTTGCGCCACGAGCGGCCAAAAGACTTACTTAAAACTCTCTTTTAAGCTTTTCAATTTTTCCAGCATTATGGCCAACAATAAATATGTCATTAACATATATATAGCAGGAGAATAATGAAATCATCATCTAAAAATTTCTTCATAAAACATACAATGACCAGACATGGTTCTAGGATGGGTGACCCCCTGGGAAGTCCTCGTGTTGCACTACTTTTTGCGCCCCGCGCGGCCAAAACCTCTCCCGTCGACCTCCGAGGCGATGGTTTTGGGCCTCGGAATTTGCCGTGACCGCTACGCAGTCAGTCTCGTGGGGCTCGGAGAGAGCTTTCCGGAATGGGGCCGCAATAGCGATTCCGAGTTCGTTCGAGAAAGTCCCGATGGTTTCGGCGCGCGCTTGCCGTGTCCGGTACGCGGTCGGCCTCGTGGGCATCGGAGGGATCCGACAATGGCGATTCCGAGATCGTTCGAGAGGTTTCGGGGCTCCGGTCGTCGATGCGCCGTCCGCGACGTGCACAAAGGCGAGGGACGACGCACAAAAAACGAGTGCGATCATACCAGCACCGGATCCCATCAGAACTCCGAAGTTAAGCGTGCTTGGGCGAGAGTAGTACTAGGATGGGTGACCCCCTGGGAAGTCCTCGTGTCGCACTCCTTTTTGCGCCCCGAGCGGCCAAAAGACTTACTTAAAACTCTCTTTTAAGCTTTTCAATTTTTCCAGCATTATGGCCAACAATAAATATGTCATTAACATATATATAGCAGGAGAATAATGAAATCATCATCTAAAAATTTCTTCATAAAACATACAATGACCAGACATGGTTCTAGGATGGGTGACCCCCTGGGAAGTCCTCGTGTTGCACTCCTTTTTGCGCCCCGAGCGGCCAAAACCTCTCCCGTCGACCTCCGAGGCGATGGTTTTGGGCCTCGGAATTTGCCGTGACCGCTACGCAGTCAGTCTCGTGGGGCTCGGAGAGAGCTTTCCGGAATGGGGCCGCAATAGCGATTCCGAGTTCGTTCGAGAAAGTCCCGATGGTTTCGGCGCGCGCTTGCCGTGTCCGGTACGCGGTCGGCCTCGTGGGCATCGGAGGGATCCGACAATGGCGATTCCGAGATCGTTCGAGAGGTTTCGGGGCTCCGGTCGTCGATGCGCCGTCCGCGACGTGCACAAAGGAGAGGGACGACGCACACAAAACTAGTGCGATCATACCAGCACTAAAGCACCGGATCCCATCAGAACTTCGAAGTTAAGGCTGCTTGGGCGAGAGTAGTACTAGGATGGGTGACCCCCTGGGAAGTCCTCGTGTTGCACTCTTTTTTGCGCCACGAGCGGCCAAAAGACTTACTTAAAACTCTCTTTTAAGCTTTTCAATTTTTCCAGCATTATGGCCAACAATAAATATGTCATTAACATATATATAGCAGGAGAATAATGAAATCATCATCTAAAAATTTCTTCATAAAACATACAATGACCAGACATGGTTCTAGGATGGGTGACCCCCTGGGAAGTCCTCGTGTTGCACTACTTTTTGCGCCCCGCGCGGCCAAAACCTCTCCCGTCGACCTCCGAGGCGATGGTTTTGGGCCTCGGAATTTGCCGTGACCGCTACGCAGTCAGTCTCGTGGGGCTCGGAGAGAGCTTTCCGGAATGGGGCCGCAATAGCGATTCCGAGTTCGTTCGAGAAAGTCCCGATGGTTTCGGCGCGCGCTTGCCGTGTCCGGTACGCGGTCGGCCTCGTGGGCATCGGAGGGATCCGACAATGGCGATTCCGAGATCGTTCGAGAGGTTTCGGGGCTCCGGTCGTCGATGCGCCGTCCGCGACGTGCACAAAGGCGAGGGACGACGCACAAAAAACGAGTGCGATCATACCAGCACCGGATCCCATCAGAACTCCGAAGTTAAGCGTGCTTGGGCGAGAGTAGTACTAGGATGGGTGACCCCCTGGGAAGTCCTCGTGTCGCACTCCTTTTTGCGCCCCGAGCGGCCAAAAGACTTACTTAAAACTCTCTTTTAAGCTTTTCAATTTTTCCAGCATTATGGCCAACAATAAATATGTCATTAACATATATATAGCAGGAGAATAATGAAATCATCATCTAAAAATTTCTTCATAAAACATACAATGACCAGACATGGTTCTAGGATGGGTGACCCCCTGGGAAGTCCTCGTGTTGCACTCCTTTTTGCGCCCCGAGCGGCCAAAACCTCTCCCGTCGACCTCCGAGGCGATGGTTTTGGGCCTCGGAATTTGCCGTGACCGCTACGCAGTCAGTCTCGTGGGGCTCGGAGAGAGCTTTCCGGAATGGGGCCGCAATAGCGATTCCGAGTTCGTTCGAGAAAGTCCCGATGGTTTCGGCGCGCGCTTGCCGTGTCCGGTACGCGGTCGGCCTCGTGGGCATCGGAGGGATCCGACAATGGCGATTCCGAGATCGTTCGAGAGGTTTCGGGGCTCCGGTCGTCGATGCGCCGTCCGCGACGTGCACAAAGGAGAGGGACGACGCACACAAAACTAGTGCGATCATACCAGCACTAAAGCACCGGATCCCATCAGAACTTCGAAGTTAAGGCTGCTTGGGCGAGAGTAGTACTAGGATGGGTGACCCCCTGGGAAGTCCTCGTGTTGCACTCTTTTTTGCGCCACGAGCGGCCAAAAGACTTACTTAAAACTCTCTTTTAAGCTTTTCAATTTTTCCAGCATTATGGCCAACAATAAATATGTCATTAACATATATATAGCAGGAGAATAATGAAATCATCATCTAAAAATTTCTTCATAAAACATACAATGACCAGACATGGTTCTAGGATGGGTGACCCCCTGGGAAGTCCTCGTGTTGCACTACTTTTTGCGCCCCGAGCGGCCAAAACCTCTCCCGTCGACCTCCGAGGCGATGGTTTTGGGCCTCGGAATTTGCCGTGACCGCTACGCAGTCAGTCTCGTGGGGCTCGGAGAGAGCTTTCCGGAATGGGGCCGCAATAGCGATTCCGAGTTCGTTCGAGAAAGTCCCGATGGTTTCGGCGCGCGCTTGCTGTGTCCGGTACGCGGTCGGCCTCGTGGGCATCGGAGGGATCCGACAATGGCGATTCCGAGATCGTTCGAGAGGTTTCGGGGCTCCGGTCGTCGATGCACCGTCCGCGACGTGCACAAAGGCGAGGGACGACGCACAAAAAACGAGTGCGATCATACCAGCACCAGATCCCATCAGAACTCCGAAGTTAAGCGTGCTTGGGCGAGAGTAGTACTAGGATGGGTGACCCCCTGGGAAGTCCTCGTGTTGCACTCCTTTTTGGGCCCCGAGCGGCCAAAAGACTTACTTAAAACTCTCTTTTAAGCTTTTCAATTTTTCTAGCATTCTGGCCAACAATAAATATGTCATTAACATATATATAGCAGGAGAATAATGAAATCATCATCTAAAAATTTCTTCATAAAACATACAATGACCAGACATGGTTCTAGGATGGGTGACCCCCTGGGAAGTCCTCGTGTTGCACTCCTTTTTGCGCCCCGAGCGGCCAAAACCTCTCCTGTCGACCTCCGAGGCGATGGTTTTGGGCCTCGGAATTTGCCGTGACCGCTACGCAGTCAGTCTCGTGGGGCTCGGAGACAGCTTTCCGGAATGGGGCCGCAATAGCGATTCCGAGTTCGTTCGAGAAAGTCCCGATGGTTTCGGCGCGCGCTTGCCGTGTCCGGTACGCGGTCGGCCTCGTGGGCATCGGAGGGATCCGACAATGGCGATTCCGAGATCATTCGAGAGGTTTCGGGGCTCCGGTCGTCGATGCGCCGTCCGCGACGTGCACAAAGGCGAGGGACGACGCACACAAAACGAGTGCGATCATACCAGAACTGAAGCACCGGATCCCATCAGAACTCCGAAGTTAAGCCTGCTTGGGCGAGAGTAGTACTAGGATGGGTGACCCCCTGGGAAGTCCTCGTGTTGCACTCCTTTTTGCGCCACGAGCGGCCAAAAGACTTACTTAAAACTCTCTTTTAAGCTTTTCAATTTTTCCAGCATTATGGCCAACAATAAATATGTCATTAACATATATATAGCAGGAGAATAATGAAATCATCATCTAAAAATTTCTTCATAAAACATACAATGACCAGACATGGTTCTAGGATGGGTGACCCCCTGGGAAGTCCTCGTGTTGCACTACTTTTTGCGCCCCGCGCGGCCAAAACCTCTCCCGTCGACCTCCGAGGCGATGGTTTTGGGCCTCGGAATTTGCCGTGACCGCTACGCAGTCAGTCTCGTGGGGCTCGGAGAGAGCTTTCCGGAATGGGGCCGCAATAGCGATTCCGAGTTCGTTCGAGAAAGTCCCGATGGTTTCGGCGCGCGCTTGCCGTGTCCGGTACGCGGTCGGCCTCGTGGGCATCGGAGGGATCCGACAATGGCGATTCCGAGATCGTTCGAGAGGTTTCGGGGCTCCGGTCGTCGATGCGCCGTCCGCGACGTGCACAAAGGCGAGGGACGACGCACAAAAAACGAGTGCGATCATACCAGCACCGGATCCCATCAGAACTCCGAAGTTAAGCGTGCTTGGGCGAGAGTAGTACTAGGATGGGTGACCCCCTGGGAAGTCCTCGTGTCGCACTCCTTTTTGCGCCCCGAGCGGCCAAAAGACTTACTTAAAACTCTCTTTTAAGCTTTTCAATTTTTCCAGCATTATGGCCAACAATAAATATGTCATTAACATATATATAGCAGGAGAATAATGAAATCATCATCTAAAAATTTCTTCATAAAACATACAATGACCAGACATGGTTCTAGGATGGGTGACCCCCTGGGAAGTCCTCGTGTTGCACTCCTTTTTGCGCCCCGAGCGGCCAAAACCTCTCCCGTCGACCTCCGAGGCGATGGTTTTGGGCCTCGGAATTTGCCGTGACCGCTACGCAGTCAGTCTCGTGGGGCTCGGAGAGAGCTTTCCGGAATGGGGCCGCAATAGCGATTCCGAGTTCGTTCGAGAAAGTCCCGATGGTTTCGGCGCGCGCTTGCCGTGTCCGGTACGCGGTCGGCCTCGTGGGCATCGGAGGGATCCGACAATGGCGATTCCGAGATCGTTCGAGAGGTTTCGGGGCTCCGGTCGTCGATGCGCCGTCCGCGACGTGCACAATGGAGAGGGACGACGCACACAAAACTAGTGCGATCATACCAGCACTAAAGCACCGGATCCCATCAGAACTTCGAAGTTAAGGCTGCTTGGGCGAGAGTAGTACTAGGATGGGTGACCCCCTGGGAAGTCCTCGTGTTGCACTCTTTTTTTCGCCACGAGCGGCCAAAAGACTTACTTAAAACTCTCTTTTAAGCTTTTCAATTTTTCCAGCATTATGGCCAACAATAAATATGTCATTAACATATATATAGCAGGAGAATAATGAAATCATCATCTAAAAATTTCTTCATAAAACATACAATGACCAGACATGGTTCTAGGATGGGTGACCCCCTGGGAAGTCCTCGTGTTGCACTACTTTTTGCGCCCCGAGCGGCCAAAACCTCTCCCGTCGACCTCCGAGGCGATGGTTTTGGGCCTCGGAATTTGCCGTGACCGCTACGCAGTCAGTCTCGTGGGGCTCGGAGAGAGCTTTCCGGAATGGGGCCGCAATAGCGATTCCGAGTTCGTTCGAGAAAGTCCCGATGGTTTCGGCGCGCGCTTGCTGTGTCCGGTACGCGGTCGGCCTCGTGGGCATCGGAGGGATCCGACAATGGCGATTCCGAGATCGTTCGAGAGGTTTCGGGGCTCCGGTCGTCGATGCACCGTCCGCGACGTGCACAAAGGCGAGGGACGACGCACAAAAAACGAGTGCGATCATACCAGCACCAGATCCCATCAGAACTCCGAAGTTAAGCGTGCTTGGGCGAGAGTAGTACTAGGATGGGTGACCCCCTGGGAAGTCCTCGTGTTGCACTCCTTTTTGGGCCCCGAGCGGCCAAAAGACTTACTTAAAACTCTCTTTTAAGCTTTTCAATTTTTCTAGCATTCTGGCCAACAATAAATATGTCATTAACATATATATAGCAGGAGAATAATGAAATCATCATCTAAAAATTTCTTCATAAAACATACAATGACCAGACATGGTTCTAGGATGGGTGACCCCCTGGGAAGTCCTCGTGTTGCACTCCTTTTTGCGCCCCGAGCGGCCAAAACCTCTCCTGTCGACCTCCGAGGCGATGGTTTTGGGCCTCGGAATTTGCCGTGACCGCTACGCAGTCAGTCTCGTGGGGCTCGGAGACAGCTTTCCGGAATGGGGCCGCAATAGCGATTCCGAGTTCGTTCGAGAAAGTCCCGATGGTTTCGGCGCGCGCTTGCCGTGTCCGGTACGCGTTCGGCCTCGTGGGCATCGGAGGGATCCGACAATGGCGATTCCGAGATCATTCGAGAGGTTTCGGGGCTCCGGTCGTCGATGCGCCGTCCGCGACGTGCACAAAGGCGAGGGACGACGCACACAAAACGAGTGCGATCATACCAGAACTGAAGCACCGGATCCCATCAGAACTCCGAAGTTAAGCCTGCTTGGGCGAGAGTAGTACTAGGATGGGTGACCCCCTGGGAAGTCCTCGTGTTGCACTCCTTTTTGCGCCACGAGCGGCCAAAAGACTTACTTAAAACTCTCTTTTAAGCTTTTCAATTTTTCCAGCATTATGGCCAACAATAAATATGTCATTAACATATATATAGCAGGAGAATAATGAAATCATCATCTAAAAATTTCTTCATAAAACATACAATGACCAGACATGGTTCTAGGATGGGTGACCCCCTGGGAAGTCCTCGTGTTGCACTACTTTTTGCGCCCCGCGCGGCCAAAACCTCTCCCGTCGACCTCCGAGGCGATGGTTTTGGGCCTCGGAATTTGCCGTGACCGCTACGCAGTCAGTCTCGTGGGGCTCGGAGAGAGCTTTCCGGAATGGGGCCGCAATAGCGATTCCGAGTTCGTTCGAGAAAGTCCCGATGGTTTCGGCGCGCGCTTGCCGTGTCCGGTACGCGGTCGGCCTCGTGGGCATCGGAGGGATCCGACAATGGCGATTCCGAGATCGTTCGAGAGGTTTCGGGGCTCCGGTCGTCGATGCGCCGTCCGCGACGTGCACAAAGGCGAGGGACGACGCACAAAAAACGAGTGCGATCATACCAGCACCGGATCCCATCAGAACTCCGAAGTTAAGCGTGCTTGGGCGAGAGTAGTACTAGGATGGGTGACCCCCTGGGAAGTCCTCGTGTCGCACTCCTTTTTGCGCCCCGAGCGGCCAAAAGACTTACTTAAAACTCTCTTTTAAGCTTTTCAATTTTTCCAGCATTATGGCCAACAATAAATATGTCATTAACATATATATAGCAGGAGAATAATGAAATCATCATCTAAAAATTTCTTCATAAAACATACAATGACCAGACATGGTTCTAGGATGGGTGACCCCCTGGGAAGTCCTCGTGTTGCACTCCTTTTTGCGCCCCGAGCGGCCAAAACCTCTCCCGTCGACCTCCAAGGCGATGGTTTTGGGCCTCGGAATTTGCCGTGACCGCTACGCAGTCAGTCTCGTGGGGCTCGGAGAGAGCTTTCCGGAATGGGGCCGCAATAGCGATTCCGAGTTCGTTCGAGAAAGTCCCGATGGTTTCGGCGCGCGCTTGCCGTGTCCGGTACGCGGTCGGCCTCGTGGGCATCGGAGGGATCCGACAATGGCGATTCCGAGATCGTTCGAGAGGTTTCGGGGCTCCGGTCGTCGATGCGCCGTCCGCGACGTGCACAAAGGAGAGGGACGACGCACACAAAACTAGTGCGATCATACCAGCACTAAAGCACCGGATCCCATCAGAACTTCGAAGTTAAGGCTGCTTGGGCGAGAGTAGTACTAGGATGGGTGACCCCCTGGGAAGTCCTCGTGTTGCACTCTTTTTTGCGCCACGAGCGGCCAAAAGACTTACTTAAAACTCTCTTTTAAGCTTTTCAATTTTTCCAGCATTATGGCCAACAATAAATATGTCATTAACATATATATAGCAGGAGAATAATGAAATCATCATCTAAAAATTTCTTCATAAAACATACAATGACCAGACATGGTTCTAGGATGGGTGACCCCCTGGGAAGTCCTCGTGTTGCACTACTTTTTGCGCCCCGAGCGGCCAAAACCTCTCCCGTCGACCTCCGAGGCGATGGTTTTGGGCCTCGGAATTTGCCGTGACCGCTACGCAGTCAGTCTCGTGGGGCTCGGAGAGAGCTTTCCGGAATGGGGCCGCAATAGCGATTCCGAGTTCGTTCGAGAAAGTCCCGATGGTTTCGGCGCGCGCTTGCTGTGTCCGGTACGCGGTCGGCCTCGTGGGCATCGGAGGGATCCGACAATGGCGATTCCGAGATCGTTCGAGAGGTTTCGGGGCTCCGGTCGTCGATGCACCGTCCGCGACGTGCACAAAGGCGAGGGACGACGCACAAAAAACGAGTGCGATCATACCAGCACCAGATCCCATCAGAACTCCGAAGTTAAGCGTGCTTGGGCGAGAGTAGTACTAGGATGGGTGACCCCCTGGGAAGTCCTCGTGTTGCACTCCTTTTTGGGCCCCGAGCGGCCAAAAGACTTACTTAAAACTCTCTTTTAAGCTTTTCAATTTTTCTAGCATTCTGGCCAACAATAAATATGTCATTAACATATATATAGCAGGAGAATAATGAAATCATCATCTAAAAATTTCTTCATAAAACATACAATGACCAGACATGGTTCTAGGATGGGTGACCCCCTGGGAAGTCCTCGTGTTGCACTCCTTTTTGCGCCCCGAGCGGCCAAAACCTCTCCTGTCGACCTCCGAGGCGATGGTTTTGGGCCTCGGAATTTGCCGTGACCGCTACGCAGTCAGTCTCGTGGGGCTCGGAGACAGCTTTCCGGAATGGGGCCGCAATAGCGATTCCGAGTTCGTTCGAGAAAGTCCCGATGGTTTCGGCGCGCGCTTGCCGTGTCCGGTACGCGGTCGGCCTCGTGGGCATCGGAGGGATCCGACAATGGCGATTCCGAGATCATTCGAGAGGTTTCGGGGCTCCGGTCGTCGATGCGCCGTCCGCGACGTGCACAAAGGCGAGGGACGACGCACACAAAACGATTGCGATCATACCAGAACTAAAGCACCGGATCCCATCAGAACTCCGAAGTTAAGCCTGCTTGGGCGAGAGTAGTACTAGGATGGGTGACCCCCTGGGAAGTCCTCGTGTTGCACTCCTTTTTGCGCCACGAGCGGCCAAAAGACTTACTTAAAACTCTCTTTTAAGCTTTTCAATTTTTCCAGCATTATGGCCAACAATAAATATGTCATTAACATATATATAGCAGGAGAATAATGAAATCATCATCTAAAAATTTCTTCATAAAACATACAATGACCAGACATGGTTCTAGGATGGGTGACCCCCTGGGAAGTCCTCGTGTTGCACTACTTTTTGCGCCCCGCGCGGCCAAAACCTCTCCCGTCGACCTCCGAGGCGATGGTTTTGGGCCTCGGAATTTGCCGTGACCGCTACGCAGTCAGTCTCGTGGGGCTCGGAGAGAGCTTTCCGGAATGGGGCCGCAATAGCGATTCCGAGTTCGTTCGAGAAAGTCCCGATGGTTTCGGCGCGCGCTTGCCGTGTCCGGTACGCGGTCGGCCTCGTGGGCATCGGAGGGATCCGACAATGGCGATTCCGAGATCGTTCGAGAGGTTTCGGGGCTCCGGTCGTCGATGCGCCGTCCGCGACGTGCACAAAGGCGAGGGACGACGCACAAAAAACGAGTGCGATCATACCAGCACCGGATCCCATCAGAACTCCGAAGTTAAGCGTGCTTGGGCGAGAGTAGTACTAGGATGGGTGACCCCCTGGGAAGTCCTCGTGTCGCACTCCTTTTTGCGCCCCGAGCGGCCAAAAGACTTACTTAAAACTCTCTTTTAAGCTTTTCAATTTTTCCAGCATTATGGCCAACAATAAATATGTCATTAACATATATATAGCAGGAGAATAATGAAATCATCATCTAAAAATTTCTTCATAAAACATACAATGACCAGACATGGTTCTAGGATGGGTGACCCCCTGGGAAGTCCTCGTGTTGCACTCCTTTTTGCGCCCCGAGCGGCCAAAACCTCTCCCGTCGACCTCCGAGGCGATGGTTTTGGGCCTCGGAATTTGCCGTGACCGCTACGCAGTCAGTCTCGTGGGGCTCGGAGAGAGCTTTCCGGAATGGGGCCGCAATAGCGATTCCGAGTTCGTTCGAGAAAGTCCCGATGGTTTCGGCGCGCGCTTGCCGTGTCCGGTACGCGGTCGGCCTCGTGGGCATCGGAGGGATCCGACAATGGCGATTCCGAGATCGTTCGAGAGGTTTCGGGGCTCCGGTCGTCGATGCGCCGTCCGCGACGTGCACAAAGGCGAGGGACGATGCACACAAAACGAGTGCGATCATACCAGCACTAAAGCACCGGATCCCATCAGAACTCCGAAGTTAAGCCTGCTTGGGCGAGAGTAGTACTAGGATGGGTGACCCCCTGGGAAGTCCTCGTGTTGCACTCTTTTTTGCGCCACGAGCGGCCAAAAGACTTACTTAAAACTCTCTTTTAAGCTTTTCAATTTTTCCAGCATTATGGCCAACAATAAATATGTCATTAACATATATATAGCAGGAGAATAATGAAATCATCATCTAAAAATTTCTTCATAAAACATACAATGACCAGACATGGTTCTAGGATGGGTGACCCCCTGGGAAGTCCTCGTGTTGCACTACTTTTTGCGCCCCGAGCGGCCAAAACCTCTCCCGTCGACCTCCGAGGCGATGGTTTTGGGCCACGGAATTTGCCGTGACCGCTACGCAGTCAGCCTCGTGGGGCTCGGAGAGAGCTTTCCGGAATGGGGCCGCAATAGCGATTCCGAGTTCGTTCGAGAAAGTCCCGATGGTTTCGGCGCGCGCTTGCCGTGTCCGGTACGCGGTCGGCCTCGTGGGCATCGGAGGGATCCGACAATGGCGATTCCGAGATCGTTCGAGAGGTTTCGGGGCTCCGGTCGTCGATGCGCCGTCCGCGACGTGCACAAAGGCGAGGGACGACGCACAAAAAACGAGTGCGATCATACCAGCACCAGATCCCATCAGAACTCCGAAGTTAAGCGTGCTTGGGCGAGAGTAGTACTAGGATGGGTGACCCCCTGGGAAGTCCTCGTGTTGCACTCCTTTTTGGGCCCCGAGCGGCCAAAAGACTTACTTAAAACTCTCTTTTAAGCTTTTCAATTTTTCTAGCATTCTGGCCAACAATAAATATGTCATTAACATATATATAGCAGGAGAATAATGAAATCATCATCTAAAAATTTCTTCATAAAACATACAATGACCAGACATGGTTCTAGGATGGGTGACCCCCTGGGAAGTCCTCGTGTTGCACTCCTTTTTGCGCCCCGAGCGGCCAAAACCTCTCCTGTCGACCTCCGAGGCGATGGTTTTGGGCCTCGGAATTTGCCGTGACCGCTACGCAGTCAGTCTCGTGGGGCTCGGAGATAGCTTTCCGGAATGGGGCCGCAATAGCGATTCCGAGTTCGTTCGAGAAAGTCCCGATGGTTTCGGCGCGCGCTTGCCGTGTCCGGTATGCGGTCGGCCTCGTGGGCATCGGAGGGATCCGACAATGGCGATTCCGAGATCATTCGAGAGGTTTCGGGGCTCCGGTCGTCGATGCGCCGTCCGCGACGTGCACAAAGGCGAGGGACGACGCACACAAAATGAGTGCGATCATACCAGAACTAAAGCACCGGATCCCATCAGAACTCCGAAGTTAAGCTTGCTTGGGCGAGAGTTGTACTAGGATGGGTGACCCCCTGGGAAGTCCTCGTGTTGCACTCCTTTTTGCGCCACGAGCGGCCAAAAGACTTACTTAAAACTCTCTTTTAAGCTTTTCAATTTTTCCAGCATTATGGCCAACAATAAATATGTCATTAACATATATATAGCAGGAGAATAATGAAATCATCATCTAAAAATTTCTTCATAAAACATACAATGACCAGACATGGTTCTAGGATGGGTGACCCCCTGGGAAGTCCTCGTGTTGCACTCCTTTTTGCGCCCCGAGCGGCCAAAACCTCTCCTGTCGACCTCCGAGGCGATGGTTTTGGGCCTCGGAATTTGCCGTGACCGCTACGCAGTCAGTCTCGTGGGGCTCGGAGACAGCTTTCCGGAATGGGGCCGCAATAGCGATTCCGAGTTCGTTCGAGAAAGTCCCGATGGTTTCGGCGCGCGCTTGCCGTGTCCGGTACGCGGTCGGCCTCGTGGGCATCGGAGGGATCCGACAATGGCGATTCCGAGATCATTCGAGAGGTTTCGGGGCTCCGGTCGTCGATGCGCCGTCCGCGACGTGCACAAAGGCGAGGGACGACGCACAAAAAACGAGTGCGATCATACCAGCACCAGATCCCATCAGAACTCCGAAGTTAAGCGTGCTTGGGCGAGAGTAGTACTAGGATGGGTGACCCCCTGGGAAGTTCTCGTGTTGCACTCCTTTTTGGGCCCCGAGCGGCCAAAAGACTTACTTAAAACTCTCTTTTAAGCTTTTCAATTTTTCTAGCATTCTGGCCAACAATAAATATGTCATTAACATATATATAGCAGGAGAATAATGAAATCATCATCTAAAAATTTCTTCATAAAACATACAATGACCAGACATGGTTCTAGGATGGGTGACCCCCTGGGAAGTCCTCGTGTTGCACTCCTTTTTGCGCCCCGAGCGGCCAAAACCTCTCCTGTCGACCTCCGAGGCGATGGTTTTGGGCCTCGGAATTTGCCGTGACCGCTACGCAGTCAGTCTCGTGGGGCTCGGAGACAGCTTTCCGGAATGGGGCCGCAATAGCGATTCCGAGTTCGTTCGAGAAAGTCCCGATGGTTTCGGCGCGCGCTTGCCGTGTCCGGTACGCGGTCGGCCTCGTGGGCATCGGAGGGATCCGACAATGGCGATTCCGAGATCATTCGAGAGGTTTCGGGGCTCCGGTCGTCGATGCGCCGTCCGCGACGTGCACAAAGGCGAGGGACGACGCACACAAAACGAGTGCGATCATACCAGAACTAAAGCACCGGATCCCATCAGAACTCCGAAGTTAAGCCTGCTTGGGCGAGAGTAGTACTAGGATGGGTGACCCCCTGGGAAGTCCTCGTGTTGCACTCCTTTTTGCGCCACGAGCGGCCAAAAGACTTACTTAAAACTCTCTTTTAAGCTTTTCAATTTTTCCAGCATTATGGCCAACAATAAATATGTCATTAACATATATATAGCAGGAGAATAATGAAATCATCATCTAAAAATTTCTTCATAAAACATACAATGACCAGACATGGTTCTAGGATGGGTGACCCCCTGGGAAGTCCTCGTGTTGCACTACTTTTTGCGCCCCGCGCGGCCAAAACCTCTCCCGTCGACCTCCGAGGCGATGGTTTTGGGCCTCGGAATTTGCCGTGACCGCTACGCAGTCAGTCTCGTGGGGCTCGGAGAGAGCTTTCCGGAATGGGGCCGCAATAGCGATTCCGAGTTCGTTCGAGAAAGTCCCGATGGTTTCGGCGCGCGCTTGCCGTGTCCGGTACGCGGTCGGCCTCGTGGGCATCGGAGGGATCCGACAATGGCGATTCCGAGATCGTTCGAGAGGTTTCGGGGCTCCGGTCGTCGATGCGCCGTCCGCGACGTGCACAAAGGCGAGGGACGACGCACAAAAAACGAGTGCGATCATACCAGCACCGGATCCCATCAGAACTCCGAAGTTAAGCGTGCTTGGGCGAGAGTAGTACTAGGATGGGTGACCCCCTGGGAAGTCCTCGTGTCGCACTCCTTTTTGCGCCCCGAGCGGCCAAAAGACTTACTTAAAACTCTATTTTAAGCTTTTCAATTTTTCCAGCATTATGGCCAACAATAAATATGTCATTAACATATATATAGCAGGAGAATAATGAAATCATCATCTAAAAATTTCTTCATAAAACATACAATGACCAGACATGGTTCTAGGATGGGTGACCCCCTGGGAAGTCCTCGTGTTGCACTCCTTTTTGCGCCCCGAGCGGCCAAAACCTCTCCCGTCGACCTCCGAGGCGATGGTTTTGGGCCTCGGAATTTGCCGTGACCGCTACGCAGTCAGTCTCGTGGGGCTCGGAGAGAGCTTTCCGGAATGGGGCCGCAATAGCGATTCCGAGTTCGTTCGAGAAAGTCCCGATGGTTTCGGCGCGCGCTTGCCGTGTCCGGTACGCGGTCGGCCTCGTGGGCATCGGAGGGATCCGACAATGGCGATTCCGAGATCGTTCGAGAGGTTTCGGGGCTCCGGTCGTCGATGCGCCGTCCGCGACGTGCACAAAGGCGAGGGACGACGCACACAAAACGAGTGCGATCATACCAGCACTAAAGCACCGGATCCCATCAGAACTCCGAAGTTAAGCCTGCTTGGGCGAGAGTAGTACTAGGATGGGTGACCCCCTGGGAAGTCCTCGTGTTGCACTCTTTTTTGCGCCACGAGCGGCCAAAAGACTTACTTAAAACTCTCTTTTAAGCTTTTCAATTTTTCCAGCATTATGGCCAACAATAAATATGTCATTAACATATATATAGCAGGAGAATAATGAAATCATCATCTAAAAATTTCTTCATAAAACATACAATGACCAGACATGGTTCTAGGATGGGTGACCCCCTGGGAAGTCCTCGTGTTGCACTACTTTTTGCGCCCCGAGCGGCCAAAACCTCTCCCGTCGACCTCCGAGGCGATGGTTTTGGGCCTCGGAATTTGCCGTGACCGCTACGCAGTCAGCCTCGTGGGGCTCGGAGAGAGCTTTCCGGAATGGGGCCGCAATAGCGATTCCGAGTTCGTTCGAGAAAGTCCCGATGGTTTCGGCGCGCGCTTGCCGTGTCCGGTACGCGGTCGGCCTCGTGGGCATCGGAGGGATCCGACAATGGCGATTCCGAGATCGTTCGAGAGGTTTCGGGGCTCCGGTCGTCGATGCGCCGTCCGCGACGTGCACAAAGGCGAGGAACGACGCACAAAAAACGAGTGCGATCATACCAGCACCAGATCCCATCAGAACTCCGAAGTTAAGCGTGCTTGGGCGAGAGTAGTACTAGGATGGGTGACCCCCTGGGAAGTCCTCGTGTTGCACTCCTTTTTGGGCCCCGAGCGGCCAAAAGACTTACTTAAAACTCTCTTTTAAGCTTTTCAATTTTTCTAGCATTCTGGCCAACAATAAATATGTCATTAACATATATATAGCAGGAGAATAATGAAATCATCATCTAAAAATTTCTTCATAAAACATACAATGACCAGACATGGTTCTAGGATGGGTGACCCCCTGGGAAGTCCTCGTGTTGCACTCCTTTTTGCGCCCCGAGCGGCCAAAACCTCTCCTGTCGACCTCCGAGGCGATGGTTTTGGGCCTCGGAATTTGCCGTGACCGCTACGCAGTCAGTCTCGTGGGGCTCGGAGACAGCTTTCCGGAATGGGGCCGCAATAGCGATTCCGAGTTCGTTCGAGAAAGTCCCGATGGTTTCGGCGCGCGCTTGCCGTGTCCGGTATGCGGTCGGCCTCGTGGGCATCGGAGGGATCCGACAATGGCGATTCCGAGATCATTCGAGAGGTTTCGGGGCTCCGGTCGTCGATGCGCCGTCCGCGACGTGCACAAAGGCGAGGGACGACGCACACAAAACGAGTGCGATCATACCAGAACTAAAGCACCGGATCCCATCAGAACTCCGAAGTTAAGCTTGCTTGGGCGAGAGTAGTACTAGGATGGGTGACCCCCTGGGAAGTCCTCGTGTTGCACTCCTTTTTGCGCCACGAGCGGCCAAAAGACTTACTTAAAACTCTCTTTTAAGCTTTTCAATTTTTCCAGCATTATGGCCAACAATAAATATGTCATTAACATATATATAGCAGGAGAATAATGAAATCATCATCTAAAAATTTCTACATAAAACATACAATGACCAGACATGGTTCTAGGATGGTGACCCCCTGGGAAGTCCTCGTGTTGCACTACTTTTTGCGCCCCGCGCGGCCAAAACCTCTCCCGTCGACCTCCGAGGCGATGGTTTTGGGCCTCGGAATTTGCAGTGACCGCTACTCAGTCAGTCTCGTGGGGCTCGGAGAGAGCTTTCCGGAATGGGGCCGCAATAGCGATTCCGAGTTCGTTCGAGAAAGTCCCGATGGTTTCGGCGCGCGCTTGCCGTGTCCGGTACGCGGTCGGCCTCGTGGGCATCGGAGGGATCCGACAATGGCGATTCCGAGATCGTTCGAGAGGTTTCGGGGCTCCGGTCGTCGATGCGCCGTCCGCGACGTGCACAAAGGCGAGGGACGACGCACAAAAAACGAGTGCGATCATACCAGCACCGGATCCCATCAGAACTCCGAAGTTAAGCGTGCTTGGGCGAGAGTAGTACTAGGATGGGTGACCCCCTGGGAAGTCCTCGTGTTGCACTCCTTTTTGGGCCCCGAGCGGCCAAAAGACTTACTTAAAACTCTCTTTTAAGCTTTTCAATTTTTCTAGCATTCTGGCCAACAATAAATATGTCATTAACATATATATAGCAGGAGAATAATGAAATCATCATCTAAAAATTTCTTCATAAAACATACAATGACCAGACATGGTTCTAGGATGGGTGACCCCCTGGGAAGTCCTCGTGTTGCACTCCTTTTTGCGCCCCGAGCGGCCAAAACCTCTCCTGTCGACCTCCGAGGCGATGGTTTTGGGCCTTGGAATTTGTCGTGACCGCTACGCAGTCAGTCTCGTGGGGCTCGGAGAGAGCTTTCCGGAATGGGGCCACAATAGCGATTCCGAGTTCGTTCGAGAAAGTCCCGATGGTTTCGGCGCGCGCTTGCCGTGTCCGGTACGCGGTCGGCCTCGTGGGCATCGGAGAGATCCGACAATGGCGATTCCGATATCATTCGAGAGGTTTCGGGGCTCCGGTCGTCGATGCGCCGTCCGCGACGTGCACAAAGGCGAGGGACGACGCACACAAAACGAGTGCGATCATACCAGAACTAAAGCACCGGATACCATCAGAACTCCGAAGTTAAGCCTGCTTGGGCGAGAGTAGTACTAGGATGGGTGACCCCCTGGGAAGTCCTCGTGTTGCACTCCTTTTTGCGCCACGAGCGGCCAAAAGACTTACTTAAAACTCTCTTTTAAGCTTTTCAATTTTTCCAGCATTATGGCCAACAATAAATATGTCATTAACATATATATAGCAGGAGAATAATGAAATCATCATCTAAAAATTTCTTCATAAAACATACAATGACCAGACATGGTTCTAGGATGGGTGACCCCCTGGGAAGTCCTCGTGTTGCACTACTTTTTGCGCCCCGCGCGGCCAAAACCTCTCCCGTCGACCTCCGAGGCGATGGTTTTGGGCCTCGGAATTTGCAGTGACCGCTACGCAGTCAGTCTCGTGGGGCTCGGAGAGAGCTTTCCGGAATGGGGCCGCAATAGCGATTCCGAGTTCGTTCGAGAAAGTCCCGATGGTTTCGGCGCGCGCTTGCCGTGTCCGGTACGCGGTCGGCCTCGTGGGCATCGGAGGGATCCGACAATGGCGATTCCGAGATCGTTCGAGAGGTTTCGGGGCTCCGGTCGTCGATGCGCCGTCCGCGACGTGCACAAAGGCGAGGGACGACGCACAAAAAACGAGTGCGATCATACCAGCACCGGATCCCATCAGAACTCCGAAGTTAAGCGTGCTTGGGCGAGAGTAGTACTAGGATGGGTGACCCCCTGGGAAGTCCTCGTGTTGCACTCCTTTTTGGGCCCCGAGCGGCCAAAAGACTTACTTAAAACTCTCTTTTAAGCTTTTCAATTTTTCTAGCATTCTGGCCAACAATAAATATGTCATTAACATATATATAGCAGGAGAATAATGAAATCATCATCTAAAAATTTCTTCATAAAACATACAATGACCAGACATGGTTCTAGGATGGGTGACCCCCTGGGAAGTCCTCGTGTTGCACTCCTTTTTGCGCCCCGAGCGGCCAAAACCTCTCCTGTCGACCTCCGAGGCGATGGTTTTGGGCCTCGGAATTTGCCGTGACCGCTACGCAGTCAGTCTCGTGGGGCTCGGAGAGAGCTTTCCGGAATGGGGCCGCAATAGCGATTCCGAGTTCGTTCGAGAAAGTCCCGATGGTTTCGGCGCGCGCTTGCCGTGTCCGGTACGCGGTCGGCCTCGTGGGCATCGGAGGGATCCGACAATGGCGATTCCGAGATCGTTCGAGAGTTTTCGGGGCTCCGTTCGTCGATGCGCCGTCCGCGACGTGCACAAAGGCGAGGGACGACGCACAAAAAACGAGTGCGATCATACCAGCACCGGATCCCATCAGAACTCCGAAGTTAAGCCTGCTTGGGCGAGAGTAGTACTAGGATGGGTGACCCCCTGGGAAGTTCTCGTGTTGCACTCCTTTTTGCGCCCCGAGCGGCCAAAAGACTTACTTAAAACTCTCTTTTAAGCTTTTCAATTTTTCCAGCATTATGGCCAATAATAAATATGTAATTAACATATATATAGCAGGAGAATAATGAAATCATCATCTAAAAATTTCTTCATAAAACATAAAATGACCAGACATGGTTCTAGGATGGGTGACCCCCTGGGAAGTCCTCGTGTTGCACTCCTTTTTGCGCCCCGAGCGGCCAAGACCTCTACCGTCGACCACCGAGGTGATGGTTTTGGGCCTCGGAATTTGCCGTGACCGCTACGCTGTCAGTCTCGTGGGGCTCGGAGAGAGCTTTCCGGAATGGGGCCGCAATAGCGATTCCGAGTTCGTTCGAGAAAGTCCCGATGGTTTCGGCGCGCGCTTGCCGTGTCCGGTACGCGGTCGGCCTCGTGGGCATCGGAGGGATCCGACAATGGCGATTCCGAGATCGTTCGAGAGGTTTCGGGGCTCCGGTCGTCGATGCGCTGTCCGCGACGTGCACAAAGGCGAGGGACGACGCACATAAAACATGTGCGATCATACCAGCACTAAAGCACCGGATCCCATCCGAACTTCGAAGTTAAGCGTGCTTGTGCGAGAGTAGTACTAGGATGGGTGACCCCCTGGGATGTCATCGTGTCGCACTCCTTTTTGCGCCCCGAGCGGCCAAAAGACTTACTTAAAACTCTCTTTTAAGCTTTTCAATTTTTCCAGCATTATGGCCAACAATAAATATGTCATTAACATATATATAGCAGGAGAATAATGAAATCATCATCTAAAAATTTCTTCATAAAACATACAATGACCAGACATGGTTCTAGGATGGGTGACCCCCTGGGAAGTCCTCGTGTTGCACTCCTTTTTGCGCCCCGAGCGGCCAAAACCTCTCCCGTCGACCTCCGAGGCGATGGTTTTGGGCCTCGGAATTTGTCGTGACCGCTACGCCGTCAGTCTCGTGGGGCTCGGAGAGAGCTTTCCGGAATGGGGCCGCAATAGCGATTCCGAGTTCGTTCGAGAAAGTCCCGATGGTTTCGGCGCGCGCTTGCCGTGTCCGGTACGCGGTCGGCCTCGTGGGCATCGGAGGGATCCGACAATGGCGATTCCGAGATCGTTCGAGAGGTTTCGGGGCTTCGGTCGTCGATGTGCCGTCCGCGACGTGCACAAAGGCGAGGGACGACGCACACAAAACGAGTGCGATCATACCAGCACTAAAGCACCGGATCCCATCAGAACTCCGAAGTTAAGCCTGCTTGGGCGAGAGTAGTACTAGGATGGGTGACCCCTTGGGAAGTCCTCGTGTTGCACTCCTTTTTGGGCCCCGAGCGGCCAAAAGACTTACTTAAATCTCTCTTTTAAGCTTTTCAATTTTTCCAGCATTATGGCCAACAATAAATATATCATTAACATATATATAGCAGGAGAATAATGAAATCATCATCTAAAAATTTCTTCATAAAACATACAATGACCAGACATGGTTCTAGGATGGGTGACCCCCTGGGAAGTCCTCGTGTTGCACTCCCTTTTGCGCCCCGAGCGGCCAAAACCTCTCCCGTCGACCTCCGAGGCGATGGTTTTGGGCCTCGGAATTTGCCGTGACCGCTACGCAGTCAGTCTCGTGGGGCTCGGAGAGAGCTTTCCGGAATGGGGCCGCAATAGCGATTCCGAGTTCGTTCGAGATAGTCCCGATGGTTTCGGCGCGCGCTTGCCGTGTCCGGCACGCGGTCGGCCTCGTGGGCATCGGAGGGATCCGACAATGGCGATTCCGAGATCGTTCGAGAGGTTTCGGGGCTCCGGTCGTCGATGCGCCGTCCGCGACATGAACAAAGGCGAGGGACGACGCACAAAAAACGAGTGTGATCATACCAGCACTAAAGCACCGGATCCCATCAGAACTCCTAAGTTAAGCCTGCTTGGGCGAGAGTAGCACTAGGATGGGTGACCCCCTGGGAAGTCCTCGTGTTGCACTCCTTTTTGCGCCCCGAGCGGCCAAAAGACTTACTTAAAACTCTCTTTTA
This sequence comes from Musa acuminata AAA Group, assembly GCF_036884655.1. Lineage (NCBI taxonomy): Eukaryota > Viridiplantae > Streptophyta > Magnoliopsida > Zingiberales > Musaceae > Musa > Musa acuminata. The sequence continues at coordinate 39,439,144 of NC_088334.1, forward strand.
AGCTTTTCAATTTTTCCAGCATTATGGCCAACAATAAATATGTCATTAACATATATATAGCAGGAGAATAATGAAATCATCATCTAAAAATTTCTTCATAAAACATACAATGACCAGACATGGTTCTAGGATGGGTGACCCCCTGGGAAGTCCTCGTGTTGCACCCCTTTTTGCGCCCCGAGCGGCAAAAACCTCTCCCGTCGAACTCCGAGGCGATGGTTTTGGGCCTCGGAATTTGCCGTGACCGCTACGCAGTCAATCTCGTGGGGCTCGGAGAGAGCTTTCCGGAATGGGGCCGCAATAGCGATTCTGAGTTCGTTCGAGAAAGTCCCGATGGTTTCGGCGCGCGCTTGCCGTGTCCGGTACGCGGTCGGCCTCGTGGGCATCGAAGGGATCCGACAATGGCGATTCCGAGATCATTCGAGAGGTTTCGGGGCTTCGGTCGTCGATGTGCCATCCGCAACGTGCACAAAGGCGAGGGACGACGCACCCAAAATGAGTGCGATCATACCAGCACTAAAGCACCGGATCCCATCAAAACTCCGAAGTTAAGCTTGTTTGGGCGAGAGTAGTACTAGGATGGGTGACCCCCTGGGAAGTCCTCGTGTTGCACTCCTTTTTGGGCCCCGAGCGGCCAAAAGACTTACTTAAAACTCTCTTTTAAGCTTTTCAATTTTTCTAGCATTCTGGCCAACAATAAATATGTCATTAACATATATATAGCAGGAGAATAATGAAATCATCATCTAAAAATTTCTTCATAAAACATACAATGACCAGACATGGTTCTAGGATGGGTGACCCCCTGGGAAGTCCTCGTGTTGCACTCCTTTTTGCGCCCCGAGCGGCCAAAACCTCTCCTGTCGACCTCCGAGGCGATGGTTTTGGGCCTCGGAATTTGCCGTGACCGCTACGCAGTCAGTCTCGTGGGGCTCGGAGAGAGCTTTCCGGAATGGGGCCGCAATAGCGATTCCGAGTTCGTTCGAGAAAGTCCCGATGGTTTCGGCGCGCGCTTGCCGTGTCCGGTACGCGGTCGGCCTCGTGGGCATCGGAGGGATCCGACAATGGCGATTCCGAGATCGTTCGAGAGGTTTCGGGGCTCCGGTCGTCGATGCGCCGTCCGCGACGTGCACAAAGGCGAGGGACGACGCACAAAAAACGAGTGCGATCATACCAGCACCGGATCCCATCAGAACTCCGAAGTTAAGCGTGCTTGGGCGAGAGTAGTACTAGGATGGGTGACCCCCTGGGAAGTCCTCGTGTTGCACTCCTTTTTGGGCCCCGAGCGGCCAAAAGACTTACTTAAAACTCTCTTTTAAGCTTTTCAATTTTTCTAGCATTCTGGCCAACAATAAATATGTCATTAACATATATATAGCAGGAGAATAATGAAATCATCATCTAAAAATTTCTTCATAAAACATACAATGACCAGACATGGTTCTAGGATGGGTGACCCCCTGGGAAGTCCTCGTGTTGCACTCCTTTTTGCGCCCCGAGCGGCCAAAACCTCTCCTGTCGACCTCCGAGGCGATGGTTTTGGGCCTCGGAATTTGCCGTGACCGCTACGCAGTCAGTCTCGTGGGGCTCGGAGAGAGCTTTCCGGAATGGGGCCGCAATAGCGATTCCGAGTTCGTTCGAGAAAGTCCCGATGGTTTCGGCGCGTGCTTGCCGTGTCCGGTACGCGGTCGGCCTCGTGGGTATCGGAGGGATCCGACAATGGCGATTCCGAGATCATTCGAGAGGTTTCGGGGCTCCGGTCGTCGATGCGCCGTCCGCGACGTGCACAAAGGCGAGGGACGACGCACACAAAACGAGTGCGATCATACCAGAACTAAAGCACCGGATCCCATCAGAACTCCGAAGTTAAGCCTGCTTGGGCGAGAGTAGTACTAGGATGGGTGACCCCCTGGGAAGTCCTCTTGTTGCACTCCTTTTTGCGCCACGAGCGGCCAAAAGACTTACTTAAAACTCTCTTTTAAGCTTTTCAATTTTTCCAGCATTATGGCCAACAATAAATATGTCATTAACATATATATAGCAGGAGAATAATGAAATAATCATCTAAAAATTTCTTCATAAAACATACAATGACCAGACATGGTTCTAGGATGGGTGACCCCCTGGGAAGTCCTCGTGTTGCACTACTTTTTGCGCCCCGCGCGGCCAAAACCTCTCCCGTCGACCTCCGAGGCGATGGTTTTGGGCCTCGGAATTTGCCGTGACCGCTACGCAGTCAGTCTCGTGGGGCTCGGAGAGAGCTTTCCGGAATGGGGCCTCAATAGCGATTCCGAGTTCGTTCGAGAAAGTCCCGATGGTTTCGGCGCGCGCTTGCCGTGTCCGGTACGCGGTCGGCCTCGTGGGCATCGGAGGGATCCGACAATGGCGATTCCGAGATCGTTCGAGAGGTTTCGGGGCTCCGGTCGTCGATGCGCTGTCCGCGACGTGCACAAAGGCGAGGGACGACGCACACAAAACATGTGCGATCATACCAGCACTAAAGCACCGGATCCCATCCGAACTTCGAAGTTAAGCGTGCTTGTGCGAGAGTAGTACTAGGATGGGTGACCCCCTGGGATGTCATCGTGTCGCACTCCTTTTTGCGCCCCGAGCGGCCAAAAGACTTACTTAAAACTCTCTTTTAAGCTTTTCAATTTTTCCAGAATTATGGCCAACAATAAATATGTCATTAACATATATATAGCAGGAGAATAATGAAATCATCATCTAAAAATTTCTTCATAAAACATACAATGACCAGACATGGTTCTAGGATGGGTGACCCCCTGGGAAGTCCTCGTGTTGCACTCCTTTTTGCGCCCCGAGCGGCCAAAACCTCTCCCGTCGACCTCCGAGGCGATGGTTTTGGGCCTCGGAATTTGCCGTGACCGCTACGCAGTCAGTCTCGTGGGGCTCGGAGAGAGCTTTCCGGAATGGGGCCGCAATAGCGATTCCGAGTTCGTTCGAGAAAGTCCCGATGGTTTCGGCGCGCGCTTGCCGTGTCCGGTACGCGGTCGGCCTCGTGGGCATCGGAGGGATCCGACAATGGCGATTCCGAGATCGTTGGAGAGGTTTCGGGGCTCCGGTCGTCGATGCGCCGTCCGCGACGTGCACAAAGGCGAGGGACGACGCACACAAAACGAGTGCGATCATACCAGCACTAAAGCACCGGATCCCATCAGAACTCCGAAGTTAAGCCTGCTTGGGCGAGAGTAGTACTAGGATGGGTGACCCCCTGGGAAGTCCTCGTGTTGCACTCCTTTTTGCGCCACGAGCGGCCAAAAGACTTACTTAAAACTCTCTTTTAAGCTTTTCAATTTTTCCAGCATTATGGCCAACAATAAATATGTCATTAACATATATATAGCAGGAGAATAATGAAATCATCATCTAAAAATTTCTTCATAAAACATACAATGACCAGACATGGTTCTAGGATGGGTGACCCCCTGGGAAGTCCTCGTGTTGCACTACTTTTTGCGCCCCGAGCGGCCAAAACCTCTCCCGTCGACCTCCGAGGCGATGGTTTTGGGCCTCGGAATTTGCCGTGACTGCTACGCAGTCAGTCTCGTGGGGCTCGGAGAGAGCTTTCCGGAATGGGGCCGCAATAGCGATTCCGAGTTCGTTCGAGAAAGTCCCGATGGTTTCGACGCGCGCTTGCCGTGTCCGGTACGCGGTCGGCCTCGTGGGCATCGGAGGGATCCGACAATGGCGATTCCGAGATCGTTTGAGAGGTTTCGGGGCTCCGGTCGTCGATGCGCCGTCCGCGACGTGCACAAAGGCGAGGGACGACGCACAAAAAACGAGTGCGATCATACCAGCACCGGATCCCATCAGAACTCCGAAGTTAAGCGTGCTTGGGCGAGAGTAGTACTAGGATGGGTGACCCCCTGGGAAGTCCTCGTGTTGCACTCCTTTTTGGGCCCCGAGCGGCCAAAAGACTTACTTAAAACTCTCTTTTAAGCTTTTCAATTTTTCTAGCATTCTGGCCAACAATAAATATGTCATTAACATATATATAACAGGAGAATAATAAAATCATCATCTAAAAATTTCTTCATAAAACATACAATGACCAGACATGGTTCTAGGATGGGTGACCCCCTGGGAAGTCCTCGTGTTGCACTCCTTTTTGCGCCCCGAGCGGCCAAAACCTCTCCTGTCGACCTCCGAGGCGATGGTTTGGGGCCTCGGAATTTGCCGTGACCGCTACGCAGTCAGTCTCGTGGGGCTCGGAGAGAGCTTTCCGGAATGGGGCCGCAATAGCGATTCCGAGTTCGTTCGAGAAAGTCCCGATGGTTTCGGCGCGCGCTTGCCGTGTCCGGTACGCAGTCGGCCTCGTGGGCATCGGAGGGATCCGACAATGGCGATTCCGAGATCGTTCGAGAGGTTTCGGGGCTCCGGTCGTCGATGCGCCGTCCGCGACGTGCACAAAGGCGAGGGACGACGCACACAAAACGAGGGCGATCATACCAGCACTAAAGCACCGGATCCCATCAGAACCCCGAAGTTAAGCCTACTTGGGCGAGAGTAGTACTAGGATGGGTGACCCCCTGGGAAGTCCTCGTGTTGCACTCCTTTTTGCGCCACGAGCGGCCAAAAGACTTACTTAAAACTCTCTTTTAAGCTTTTCAATTTTTCCAGCATTATGGCCAACAATAAATATGTCATTAACATATATATAGCAGGAGAATAATGAAATCATCATCTAAAAATTTCTTCATAAAACATACAATGACCAGACATGGTTCTAGGATGGGTGACCCCCTGGGAAGTCCTCGTGTTGCACTACTTTTTGCGCCCCGAGCGGCCAAAACCTCTCCCGTCGACCTCCTAGGCGATGGTTTTGGGCCTCGGAATTTGCCGTGACTGCTACGCAGTCAGTCTCGTGGGGCTCGGAGAGAGCTTTCCGGAATGGGGCCGCAATAGCGATTCCGAGTTCGTTCGAGAAAGTCCCGATGGTTTCGGCGCACGCTTGCCGTGTACGGTACGCGGTCGGCCTCGTGGGCATCGGAGGGATCCGACAATGGCGATTCCGAGATCGTTCGAGAGGTTTCAGGGCTCCGGTCGTCGATGCGCCGTCCGCGACTTGCACAAAGGCGAGGGACGACGCACACAAAACCATTGCGATCATACCAGCACTAATGCACCGGATCCCATCCGAACTCCGAAGTTAAGCGTGCTTGTGCGAGAGTAGTACTAGGATGGGTGACCCCCTGGGATGTCCTCGTGTCGCACTCCTTTTTGCGCCCCGAGCGGCCAAAAGACTTACTTAAAACTCTCTTTTAAGCTTTTCAATTTTTCCAGCATTATGGCCAACAATAAATATGTCATTAACATATATATAGCAGGAGAATAATGAAATAATCATCTAAAAATTTCTTCATAAAACATACAATGACCAGACATGGTTCTAGGATGGGTGACCCCCTGGGAAGTCCTCGTGTTGCACTACTTTTTGCGCCCTGAGCGGCCAAAACCTCTCCCGTCGACCTCCGAGGCGATGGTTTTGGGCCTCGGAATTTGCCGTGACCGCTACGCAGTCAGTCTCGTGGGGCTCGGAGAGAGCTTTCCGGAATGGGGCCGCAATAGCGATTCCGAGTTCGTTCGAGAAAGTTCCGATGGTTTCGGCGCGCGCTTGCCGTGTCCGGTACGCGGTCGGCCTCGTGGGCATCGGAGGGATCCGACAATGGCGATTCCGAGATCGTTTGAGAGGTTTCGGGGCTCCGGTCGTCGATGCGCCGTCCGCGACGTGCACAAAGGCGAGGGACGACGCACAAAAAACGAGTCCGATCATACCAGCACCGGATCCCATCAGAACTCCGAAGTTAAGCGTGCTTGGGCGAGAGTAGTACTAGGATGGGTGACCCCCTGGGAAGTCCTCGTGTTGCACTCCTTTTTGGGCCCCGAGCGGCCAAAAGACTTACTTAAAACTCTCTTTTAAGCTTTTCAATTTTTCTAGCATTCTGGCCAACAATAAATATGTCATTAACATATATATAGCAGGAGAATAATGAAATTATCATCTAAAAATTTCTTCATAAAACATACAATGACCAGACATGGTTCTAGGATGGGTGACCCCCTGGGAAGTCCTCGTGTTGCACTCCTTTTTGCGCCCCGAGCGGCCAAAACCTCTCCTGTCGACCTCCGAGGCGATGGTTTTGGGCCTCGGAATTTGCCGTGACCGCTTCGCAGTCAGTCTCGTGGGGCTCGGAGAGAGCTTTCCGGAATGGGGCCGCAATAGCGATTCCGAGTTCGTTCGAGAAAGTCCCGATGGTTTCGGCGCGCGCTTGCCGTGTCCGGTACGCGGTCGGCCTCGTGGGCATCGGAGGGATCCGACAATGGCGATTCCGAGATCGTTCGAGAGGTTTCGGGGCTCCGGTCGTCGATGCGCCGTCCGCGACGTGCACAAAGGCGAGGGACGACGCACACAAAACGAGTGCGATCATACCAGCACTAAAGCACCGGATCCCATCAGAACTCCGAAGTTAAGCCTGCTTGGGCGAGAGTAGTACTAGGATGGGTGACCCCCTGGGAAGTTCTCGTGTTGCACTCCTTTTTGCGCCCCGAGCGGCCAAAAGACTTACTTAAAACTCTCTTTTAAGCTTTTCAATTTTTCCAGCATTATGGCCAACAATAAATATGTAATTAACATATATATAGCAGGAGAATAATGAAATCATCATCTAAAAATTTCTTCATAAAACATAAAATGACCAGACATGGTTCTAGGATGGGTGACCCCCTGGGAAGTCCTCGTGTTGCACTCCTTTTTGCGCCCCGAGCGGCCAAGACCTCTACCGTCGACCACCGAGGTGATGGTTTTGGGCCTCGGAATTTGCCGTGACCGCTACGCTGTCAGTCTCGTGGGGCTCGGAGAGAGCTTTCCGGAATGGGGCCGCAATAGCGATTCCGAGTTCGTTCGAGAAAGTCCCGATGGTTTCGGCGCGCGCTTGCCGTGTCCGGTACGCGGTCGGCCTCGTGGGCATCGGAGGGATCCGACAATGGCGATTCCGAGATCGTTCGAGAGGTTTCGGGGCTCCGGTCGTCGATGCGCTGTCCGCGACGTGCACAAAGGCGAGGGACGACGCACACAAAACATGTGCGATCATACCAGCACTAAAGCACCGGATCCCATCCGAACTTCGAAGTTAAGCGTGCTTGTGCGAGAGTAGTACTAGGATGGGTGACCCCCTGGGATGTCATCGTGTCGCACTCCTTTTTGCGCCCCGAGCGGCCAAAAGACTTACTTAAAACTCTCTTTTAAGCTTTTCAATTTTTCCAGCATTATGGCCAACAATAAATATGTCATTAACATATATATAGCAGGAGAATAATGAAATCATCATCTAAAAATTTCTTCATAAAACATACAATGACCAGACATGGTTCTAGGATGGGTGACCCCCTGGGAAGTCCTCGTGTTGCACTCCTTTTTGCGCCCCGAGCGGCCAAAACCTCTCCCGTCGACCTCCGAGGCGATGGTTTTGGGCCTCGGAATTTGCCGTGACCGCTACGCAGTCAGTCTCGTGGGGCTCGGAGAGAGCTTTCCGGAATGGGGCCGCAATAGCGATTCCGAGTTCGTTCGAGAAAGTCCCGATGGTTTCGGCGCGCGCTTGCCGTGTCCGGTACGCGGTCGGCCTCGTGGGCATCGGAGGGATCCGACAATGGCGATTCCGAGATCGTTCGAGAGGTTTCGGGGCTTCGGTCGTCGATGTGCCGTCCGCGACGTGCACAAAGGCGAGGGACGACGCACACAAAACGAGTGCGATCATACCAGCACTAAAGCACCGGATCCCATCAGAACTCCGAAGTTAAGCCTGCTTGGGCGAGAGTAGTACTAGGATGGGTGACCCCCTGGGAAGTCCTCGTGTTGCACTCCTTTTTGGGCCCCGAGCGGCCAAAAGACTTACTTAAATCTCTCTTTTAAGCTTTTCAATTTTTCCAGCATTATGGCCAACAATAAATATATCATTAACATATATATAGCAGGAGAATAATGAAATCATCATCTAAAAATTTCTTCATAAAACATACAATGACCAGACATGGTTCTAGGATGGGTGACCCCCTGGGAAGTCCTCGTGTTGCACTCCCTTTTGCGCCCCGAGCGGCCAAAACCTCTCCCGTCGACCTCCGAGGCGATGGTTTTGGGCCTCGGAATTTGCCGTGACCGCTACGCAGTCAGTCTCGTGGGGCTCGGAGAGAGCTTTCCGGAATGGGGCCGCAATAGCGATTCCGAGTTCGTTCGAGATAGTCCCGATGGTTTCGGCGCGCGCTTGCCGTGTCCGGCACGCGGTCGGCCTCGTGGGCATCGGAGGGATCCGACAATGGCGATTCCGAGATCGTTCGAGAGGTTTCGGGGCTCCGGTCGTCGATGCGCCGTCCGCGACATGAACAAAGGCGAGGGACGACGCACAAAAAACGAGTGTGATCATACCAGCACTAAAGCACCGGATCCCATCAGAACTCCTAAGTTAAGCCTGCTTGGGCGAGAGTAGCACTAGGATGGGTGACCCCCTGGGAAGTCCTCGTGTTGCACTCCTTTTTGCGCCCCGAGCGGCCAAAAGACTTACTTAAAACTCTCTTTTAAGCTTTTCAATTTTTCCAGCATTATGGCCAACAATAAATATGTCATTAACATATATATAGCAGGAGAATAATGAAATCATCATCTAAAAATTTCTTCATAAAACATACAATGACCAGACATGGTTCTAGGATGGGTGACCCCCTGGGAAGTCCTCGTGTTGCACTCCTTTTTGCGCCCCGAGCGGCAAAAACCTCTCCCGTCGAACTCCGAGGCGATGGTTTTGGGCCTCGGAATTTGCCGTGACCGCTACGCAGTCAGTCTCGTGGGGCTCGGAGAGAGCTTTCCGGAATGGGGCCGCAATAGCGATTCTGAGTTCGTTCGAGAAAGTCCCGATGGTTTCGGCGCGCGCTTGCCGTGTCCGGTACGCGGTCGGCCTCGTGGGCATCGAAGGGATCCGACAATGGCGATTCCGAGATCATTCGAGAGGTTTCGGGGCTTCGGTCGTCGATGTGCCATCCGCAACGTGCACAAAGGCGAGGGACGACGCACCCAAAATGAGTGCGATCATACCAGCACTAAAGCACCGGATCCCATCAAAACTCCGAAGTTAAGCTTGTTTGGGCGAGAGTAGTACTAGGATGGGTGACCCCCTGGGAAGTCCTCGTGTTGCACTCCTTTTTGGGCCCCGAGCGGCCAAAAGACTTACTTAAAACTCTCTTTTAAGCTTTTCAATTTTTCTAGCATTCTGGCCAACAATAAATATGTCATTAACATATATATAGCAGGAGAATAATGAAATCATCATCTAAAAATTTCTTCATAAAACATACAATGACCAGACATGGTTCTAGGATGGGTGACCCCCTGGGAAGTCCTCGTGTTGCACTCCTTTTTGCGCCCCGAGCGGCCAAAACCTCTCCTGTCGACCTCCGAGGCGATGGTTTTGGGCCTCGGAATTTGCCGTGACCGCTACGCAGTCAGTCTCGTGGGGCTCGGAGAGAGCTTTCCGGAATGGGGCCGCAATAGCGATTCCGAGTTCGTTCGAGAAAGTCCCGATGGTTTCGGCGCGCGCTTGCCGTGTCCGGTACGCGGTCGGCCTCGTGGGCATCGGAGGGATCCGACAATGGCGATTCCGAGATCGTTCGAGAGGTTTCGGGGCTCCGGTCGTCGATGCGCCGTCCGCGACGTGAACAAAGGCGAGGGACGACGCACACAAAACGAGTGCGATCATACCAGCACTAAAGCACCGGATCCCATCAGAACTCCTAAGTTAAGCCTGCTTGGGCGAGAGTAGCACTAGGATGGGTGACCCCCTGGGAAGTCCTCGTGTTGCACTCCTTTTTGCGCCCCGAGCGGCCAAAAGACTTACTTAAAACTCTCTTTTAAGCTTTTCAATTTTTCCAGCATTATGGCCAACAATAAATATGTCATTAACATATATATAGCAGGAGAATAATGAAATCATCATCTAAAAATTTCTTCATAAAACATACAATGACCAGACATGGTTCTAGGATGGGTGACCCCCTGGGAAGTCCTCGTGTTGCACTCCTTTTTGCGCCCCGAGCGGCAAAAACCTCTCCCGTCGAACTCCGAGGCGATGGTTTTGGGCCTCGGTATTTGCCGTGACCGCTACGCAGTCAGTCTCGTGGGGCTCGGAGAGAGCTTTCCGGAATGGGGCCGCAATAGCGATTCCGAGTTCGTTCGAGAAAGTCCCGATGGTTTCGGCGCGCGCTTGCCGTGTCCGGTACGCGGTCGGCCTCGTGGGCATCGAAGGGATCCGACAATGGCGATTCCGAGATCGTTCGAGAGGTTTCGGGGCTTCGGTCGTCGATGTGCCATCCGCAACGTGCACAAAGGCGAGGGACGACGCACACAAAATGAGTGCGATCATACCAGCACTAAAGCACCGGATCCCATCAAAACTCCGAAGTTAAGCTTGTTTGGGCGAGAGTAGTACTAGGATGGGTGACCCCCTGGGAAGTCCTCGTGTTGCACTCCTTTTTGGGCCCCGAGCGGCCAAAAGACTTACTTAAAACTCTCTTTTAAGCTTTTCAATTTTTCCAGCATTATGGCCAACAATAAATATATCATTAACATATATATAGCAGGAGAATAATGAAATCATCATCTAAAAATTTCTTCATAAAACATACAATGACCAGACATGGTTCTAGGATGGGTGACCCCCTGGGAAGTCCTCGTGTTGCACTCCTTTTTGCGCCCCGAGCGGCCAAAACGTCTCCCGTCGACCTCCGAGGCGATGGTTTTGGGCCTCGGAATTTGCCGTGACCACTACGCAGTCAGTCTCGTGGGGCTCGGAGAGAGCTTTTCGGAATGGGGCCGCAATAGCGATTCCGAGTTCGTTCGAGAAAGTCCCGATGGTTTCGGCGCGCGCTTGCCGTGTCCGGTACGCGGTCGGCCTCGTGGGCATCGGAGGAATCCGACAATGGCGATTCCGAGATCGTTCGAGAGGTTTTGGGGCTCCGGTCGTCGATGCGCCGTCAGCGACGTGCACAAAGGTGAGGGACGACGCACACAAAACGAGTGCGATCATACTAGCACTAAAGCACCGGATCCCATCAGAACTCCGAAGTTAAGCGTGCTTGGGCGAGAGTAGCACTAGAATGGGTGACCCCCTGGGAAGTCCTCGTGTTGTACTCCTTTTTGTGCCCCGAGCGGCCAAAAGACTTACTTAAAACTCTCTTTTAAGCTTTTCAATTTTTCCAGCATTATGGCCAACAATAAATATATCATTAACATATATATAGCAGGAGAATAATGAAATCATCATCTAAAAATTTCTTCATAAAACAAACAATGACCAGACATGGTTCTAGGATGGGTGACCCCCTGGGAAGTCCTCGTGTTGCACTCCTTTTTGCGCCCCGAGCGGCCAAAACCTCTCCCGTCGACCTCCGAGGCGATGGTTTTGGGCCTCGGAATTTGCCGTGACCGCTACGCAGTCAGTCTCGTGGGGCTCGGAGAGAGCTTTCCGGAATGGGGCCGCAATAGCGATTCCGAGTTCGTTCGAGAAAGTCCCGATGGTTTCGGCGCGCGCTTGCCGTGTCCGGTACGCGGTCGGCCTCGTGGGCATCGGAGGGATCCGACAATGGCGATTCCGAGATCGTTCGAGAGGTTTCGGGGCTCCGGTCGTCGATGTGCCGTCCGCGACGTGCATAAAGGCGAGGGACGACGCACACATAACGAGTGCGATCATACCAGCACTAAAGCACCGGATCCCATCAGAACTCCGAAGTTAAGCGTGCTTGGGCGAGAGTAGTACTAGAATGGGTGACCCCCTGGGAAGTCCTCGTGTTGCACTCCTTTTTGCGCCCCGAGCGGCCAAAAGACTTACTTAAAACTCTCATTTAAGCTTTTCAATTTTTCCAGCATTATGGCCAACAATAAATATGTCATTAACATATATATAGCAGGAGAATAATGAAATCATCATCTAAAAATTTCTTCATAAAACATACAATGACCAGACATGGTTCTAGAATGGGTGACCCCCTGGGAAGTCCTCGTGTTGCACTCCTTTTTGCGCCCCGAGCGGCCAAAACCTCTCCTGTCGACCTCCGAGGCGATGGTTTTGGGCCTCGGAATTTGCCGTGACCGCTACGCAGTCAGTCTCGTGGGGCTCGGAGAGAGCTTTCCGGAATGGGGCCGCAATAGCGATTCCGAGTTCGTTCGAGAAAGTCCCGATGGTTTCGGCGCGCGCTTGCCGTGTCCGGTACGCGGTCGGCCTCGTGGGCATCGGAGGGATCCGACAATGGCGATTCCGAGATCGTTCGAGAGGTTTCGGGGCTCCGGTCGTCGATGCGCCGTCCGCGACGTGCACAAAGGCGAGGGACGACGCACACAAAACGATTGCCATCATACCAGCACTAAAGCACCGGATCCCATCAGAACTCCGAAGTTAAGCCTGCTTGGGCGAGAGTAGTACTAGGATGGGTGACCCCCTGGGAAGTCCTCGTGTTGCACTCCTTTTTGCGCCCCGAGCGGCCAAAAGACTTACTTAAAACTCTCATTTAAGCTTTTCAATTTTTCCAGCATTATGGCCAACAATAAATATGTCATTAACATATATATAGCAGGAGAATAATGAAATCATCATCTAAAAATTTCTTCATAAAACATACAATGACCAGACATGGTTCTAGAATGGGTGACCCCCTGGGAAGTCCTCGTGTTGCACTCCTTTTTGCGCCCCGAGCGGCCAAAACCTCTCCCGTCGACCTCCGAGGCGATGGTTTTGGGCCTCGGAATTTGCCGTGACCGCTACGCTGTCAGTCTCGTGGGGCTCGGAGAGAGCTTTCCGGAATGGGGCCGCAATAGCGATTCCGAGTTCGTTCGAGAAAGTCCCGATGGTTTCGGCGCGCGCTTGCCGTGTCCGGTACGCGGTCGGCCTCGTGGGCATCGGAGGGATCCGACAATGGCGATTCCGAGATCGTTCGAGAGGTTTCGGGGCTCCGGTCGTCGATGCGCCGTCCGCGACGTGCACAAAGGCGAGGGACGACGCACACAAAACTATTGCGATCATACCAGCACTAAAGCACCGGATCCCATCAGAACTCCGAAGTCAAGCGTGCTTGGTCGAGAGTAGTACTAGGATGGGTGACCCCCTGGGAAGTCCTCGTGTTGCACTCCATTTTGCGCCCCGAGCGGCCAAAAGACTTACTCAAAACTCTCTTTTAAGCTTTTCAATTTTTCAAGCATTATGGCCAACAATAAATATGTCATTAACATATATATAGCAGGAGAATAATGAAATCATCATCTAAAAATTTCTTTATAAAACATACAATGACCAGACATGGTTCTAGGATGGGTGACCCCCTGGGAAGTCCTCGTGTTGCACTCCTTTTTGCGCCCCGAGCGGCCAAAACCTCTCCCGTCGACCTCCGAGGTGATGGTTTTGGGCCTCGGAATTTGCCGTGACCGCTTCGCAGTCAGTCTCGTGGGGCTCGGAGAGAGCTTTCCGGAATGGGGCCGCAATAGCGATTCCGAGTTCGTTCGAGAAAGTCCCGATGGTTTCGGCGCGCGCTTGCCGTGTCCGGTACGCGGTCGGCCTCGTGGGCATCGGAGGGATCCGACAATGGCGATTCCGAGATCGTTCGAGAGGTTTCGGGGCTCCGGTCGTCGATGCGCCGTCCGCGACGTGCACAAAGGCGAGGGACGACGCACACAAAACGAGTGCGATCATACCAGCACTAAAGCACCGGATCCCATCAGAACTCCGAAGTTAAGCCTGCTTGGGCGAGAGTAGTACTAGGATGGGTGACCCCCTGGGAAGTTCTCGTGTTGCACTCCTTTTTGCGCCCCGAGCGGCCAAAAGACTTACTTAAAACTCTCTTTTAAGCTTTTCAATTTTTCCAGCATTATGGCCAACAATAAATATGTAATTAACATATATATAGCAGGAGAATAATGAAATCATCATCTAAAAATTTCTTCATAAAACATAAAATGACCAGACATGGTTCTAGGATGGGTGACCCCCTGGGAAGTCCTCGTGTTGCACTCCTTTTTGCGCCCCGAGCGGCCAAGACCTCTACCGTCGACCACCGAGGTGATGGTTTTGGGCCTCGGAATTTGCCGTGACCGCTACGCTGTCAGTCTCGTGGGGCTCGGAGAGAGCTTTCCGGAATGGGGCCGCAATAGCGATTCCGAGTTCGTTCGAGAAAGTCCCGATGGTTTCGGCGCGCGCTTGCCATGTCCGGTACGCAGTCGGCCTCGTGGGCATCGGAGGGATCCGACAATGGCGATTCCGAGATCGTTCGAGAGGTTTCGGGGCTCCGGTCGTCGATGCGCCGTCCGCGACGTGCACAAAGGCGAGGGACGACGCACACAAAACGAGTGCGATCATACCAGCACTAAAGCACCGGATCCCATCAGAACTCCGAAGTTAAGCGACCCCCTGGGAAGTCCTCGTGTTTCACTCCTTTTTGCGCCCCGAGCGGCCAAAAGACTTACTTAAAACTCTCTTTTAAGCTTTTCAATTTTTCCAGCATTATGGCCAACAATAAATATGTCATTAACATATATATAGCAGGAGAATAATGAAATCATCATCTAAAAATTTCTTCATAAAACATACAATGACCAGACATGGTTCTAGGATGGGTGACCCCCTGGGAAGTCCTCGTGTTGCACTCCTTTTTGCGCCCCGAGCGGCCAAAACCTCTCCCGTCGACCTCTGAGGCGATGGTTTTGGGCTTCGGAATTTGCCGTGACCTCTACGCAGTCAGTCTCATGGGGCTCGGAGAGGGCTTTCCGGAATGGGGCCGCAATAGCGATTCCGAGTTCGTTCGAGAAAGTCCCGATGGTTTCGGCGCGCGCTTGTCGTGTCCGGTACGCGGTCGGCCTCGTGGGCATCGGAGGGATCCGACAATGGCGATTCCGAGATCGTTCGAGAGGTTTCGGGGCTCCGGTCGTCGATGCGCCGTCCGCGACGTGCACAAAGGCGAGGGACGACGCACACAAAACGAGTGCGATCATACCAGCACTAAAGCACCGGATCCCATCAGAACTTCGAAGTTAAGCCTTCTTGGGCGAGAGTAGTACTAGGATGGAAGACCCCCTGGGAAGTCCTCGTGTTGCACTCCTTTTTGCGCCCCGAGCGGCCAAAAGACTTACTTAAAACTCTCTTTTAAGCTTTTCAATTTTTCCAGCATTATGGCCAACAATAAATATGTCATTAACATATATATAGCAGGAGAATAATGAAATCATCATCTAAAAATTTCTTCATAAAACATACAATGACCAGACATGGTTCTAGGATGGGTGACCCCCTGGGAAGTCCTCGTGTTGCACTCCTTTTTGCGCCCCGAGCGGCCAAAACCTCTCCCGTCGACCTCCGAGGCGATGGTTTTGGGCCTCGGAATTTGCCGTGACCGCTACGCAGTCAGTCTCGTGGGGCTCGGAGAGAGCTTTCCGGAATGGGGCCGCAATAGCGATTCCGAGTTCGTTCGAGAAAGTCCAGATGGTTTCGGCGCGCGCTTGCCGTGTCCGGTACGCGGTCGGCCTCGTGGGCATCGGAGGGATCCGACAATGGCGATTCCGAGATCGTTCGAGAGGTTTCGGGGCTCCGGTCGTCGATGCGCCGTCCGCGACGTGCACAAAGGCGAGGGACGACGCACAAAAAACGAGTGCGATCATACCAGCACCGGATCCCATCAGAACTCCGAAGTTAAGCGTGCTTGGGCGAGAGTAGTACTAGGATGGGTGACCCCCTGGGAAGTCCTCGTGTTGCACTCCTTTTTGGGCCCCGAGCGGCCAAAAGACTTACTTAAAACTCTCTTTTAAGCTTTTCAATTTTTCTAGCATTCTGGCCAACAATAAATATGTCATTAACATATATATAGCAGGAGAATAATGAAATCATCATCTAAAAATTTCTTCATAAAACATACAATGACCAGACATGGTTCTAGGATGGGTGACCCCCTGGGAAGTCCTCGTGTTGCACTCCTTTTTGCGCCCCGAGCGGCCAAAACCTCTCCTGTCGACCTCCGAGGCGATGGTTTTGGGCCTCGGAATTTGCCGTGACCGCTACGCAGTCAGTCTCGTGGGGCTCGGAGAGAGCTTTCCGGAATGGGGCCGCAATAGCGATTCCGAGTTCGTTCGAGAAAGTCCCGATGGTTTCGGCGCGCGCTTGCCGTGTCCGGTACGCGGTCGGCCTCGTGGGCATCGGAGGGATCCGACAATGGCGATTCCGAGATCGTTCGAGAGGTTTCGGGGCTCCGGTCGTCGATGCGCCGTCCGCGACGTGCACAAAGGCGAGGGACGACGCACACAAAACTAGTGCGATCATACCAGCACTAAAGCACCGGATCCCATCAGAACTCCGAAGTTAAGCCTGCTTGGAAGAGAGTAGTACTAGGATGGGTGACCCCCTGGGAAGTCCTCGTGTTGCACTCCTTTTTGCGCCACGAGCGGCCAAAAGACTTACTTAAAACTCTCTTTTAAGCTTTTCAATTTTTCCAGCATTATGGCCAACAATAAATATGTCATTAACATATATATAGCAGGAGAATAATGAAATCATCATCTAAAAATTTCTTCATAAAACATACAATGACCAGACATGGTTCTAGGATGGGTGACCCCCTGGGAAGTCCTCGTGTTGCACTCCTTTTTGCGCCCCGAGCGGCCAAAACCTCTCCTGTCGACCTCCGAGGCGATGGTTTGGGGCCTCGGAATTTGCCGTGACCGCTACGCAGTCAGTCTCGTGGGGCTCGGAGAGAGCTTTCCGGAATGGGGCCGCAATAGCGATTCCGAGTTCGTTCGAGAAAGTCCCGATGGTTTCGGCGCGCGCTTGCCGTGTCCGGTACGCGGTCGGCCTCGTGGGCATCGGAGGGATCCGACAATGGCGATTCCGAGATCGTTCGAGAGGTTTCGGGGCTCCGGTCGTCGATGCGCCGTCCGCGACGTGCACAAAGGCGAGGGACGACGCACACAAAACTAGTGCGATCATACCAGCACTAAAGCACCGGATCCCATCAGAACTCCGAAGTTAAGCCTGCTTGGGCGAGAGTAGTACTAGGATGGGTGACCCCCTAGGAAGTCCTCGTGTTGCACTCCTTTTTGCGCCACGAGCGGCCAAAAGACTTACTTAAAACTCTCTTTTAAGCTTTGCAATTTTTCCAGCATTATGGCCAACAATAAATATGTCATTAACATATATATAGCAGGAGAATAATGAAATCATCATCTAAAAATTTCTTCATAAAACATACAATGACCAGACATGGTTCTAGGATGGGTGACCCCCTGGGAAGTCCTCGTGTTGCACTCCTTTTTGCGCCCCGAGCGGCCAAAACCTCTCCTGTCGACCTCCGAGGCGATGGTTTGGGGCCTCGAAATTTGCCGTGACCGCTACGCAGTCAGTCTCGTGGGGCTCGGAGAGAGCTTTCCGGAATGGGGCCGCAATAGCGATTCCGCGTTCGTTCGAGAAAGTCCCGATGGTTTCGGCGCGCGCTTGCCGTGTCCGGTACGCGGTCGGCCTCGTGGGCATCGGAGGGATCCGACAATGGTGATTTCGAGATCGTTCGAGAGGTTTCGGGGCTCCGGTCGTCGATGCGCCGTCCGCGACGTGCACAAAGGCGAGGGACGACGCACACAAAACGAGTGCGATCATACCAGCACTAAAGCACCGGATCCCATCAGAACTCCGAAGTTAAGCCTGCTTGGGTGGGAGTAGTACTAGGATGGGAGACCCCCTGGGAAGTCCTCGTGTTGCACTCCTTTTTGCGCCCCGAGCGGCCAAAAGACTTACTTAAAACTCTCTTTTAAGCTTTTCAATTTTTCCAGCATTATGGCCAACAATAAATATGTCATTAACATATATATAGCAGGAGAATAATGGAATCATCATCTAAAAATTTCTTCATAAAACAAACAATGACCAGACATGGTTCTAGGATGGGTGACCCCCTGGGAAGTCCTCGTGTTGCACTCCTTTTTGCGCCCCGAGCGGCCAAAACCTCTCCCGTCGACCTCCGAGGCGATGGTTTTGGGCCTCGGAATTTGCCGTGACCGCTACGCTGTCAGTCTCGTGGGGCTCGGAGAGAGCTTTCCGGAATGGGGCCGCAATAGCGATTCCGAGTTCGTTCGAGAAAGTCCCGATGGTTTCGGCGCGCGCTTGCCGTGTCCGGTACGCGGTCGGCCTCGTGGGCATCGGAGGGATCCGACAATGGCGATTCCGAGATCGTTCGAGAGGTTTCGGGGCTCCGGTCGTCGATGCGCCGTCCGCGACGTGCACAAAGGCGAGGGACGACGCACAAAAAACGAGTGCAATCATACCAGCACCGGATCCCATCAGAACTCCGAAGTTAAGCGTGCTTGGGCGAGAGTAGTACTAGGATGGGTGACCCCCTGGGAAGTCCTCGTGTTGCACTCCTTTTTGGGCCCCGAGCGGCCAAAAGACTTACTTAAAACTCTCTTTTAAGCTTTTCAATTTTTCTAGCATTCTGGCCAACAATAAATATGTCATTAACATATATATAGCAGGAGAATAATGAAATCATCATCTAAAAATTTCTTCATAAAACATACAATGACCAGACATGGTTCTAGGATGGGTGACCCCCTGGGAAGTCCTCGTGTTGCACTCCTTTTTGCGCCCCGAGCGGCCAAAACCTCTCCTGTCGACCTCCGAGGCGATGGTTTTGGGCCTCGGAATTTGCCGTGACCACTACGCAGTCAGTCTCGTGGGGCTCGGAGAGAGCTTTCCGGAATGGGGCCGCAATAGCGATTCCGAGTTCGTTCGAGAAAGTCCCGATGGTTTCGGCGCGCGCTTGCCGTGTCCGGTACGCGGTCGGCCTCGTGGGCATCGGAGGGATCCGACAATGGCGATTCCGAGATCGTTCGAGAGGTTTCGGGGCTCCGGTCGTCGATGCGCCGTCCGCGACGTGCACAAAGGCGAGGGACGACGCACACAAAACGAGTGCGATCATACCAGCACTAAAGCACCGGATCCCATCAGAACTCCGAAGTTAAGCGACCCCCTGGGAAGTCCTCGTGTTTCACTCCTTTTTGCGCCCCGAGCGGCCAAAAGACTTACTTAAAACTCTCTTTTAAGCTTTTCAATTTTTCCAGCATTATGGCCAACAATAAATATGTCATTAACATATATATAGCAGGAGAATAATGAAATCATCATCTAAAAATTTCTTCATAAAACATACAATGACCAGACATGGTTCTAGGATGGGTGACCCCCTGGGAAGTCCTCGTGTTGCACTCCTTTTTGCGCCCCGAGCGGCCAAAACCTCTCCCGTCGACCTCTGAGGCGATGGTTTTGGGCTTCGGAATTTGCCGTGACCTCTACGCAGTCAGTCTCATGGGGCTCGGAGAGAGCTTTCCGGAATGGGGCCGCAATAGCGATTCCGAGTTCATTCGAGAAAGTCCCGATGGTTTCGGCGCGCGCTTGTCGTGTCCGGTACGCGGTCGGCCTCGTGGGCATCGGAGGGATCCGACAATGGCGATTCCGAGATCGTTCGAGAGGTTTCGGGGCTCCGGTCGTCGATGCGCCGTCCGCGACGTGCACAAAGGCGAGGGACGACGCACACAAAACGAGTGCGATCATACCAGCACTAAAGCACCGGATCCCATCAGAACTTCGAAGTTAAGCCTTCTTGGGCGAGAGTAGTACTAGGATGGAAGACCCCCTGGGAAGTCCTCGTGTTGCACTCCTTTTTGCGCCCCGAGCGGCCAAAAGACTTACTTAAAACTCTCTTTTAAGCTTTTCAATTTTTCCAGCATTATGGCCAACAAAAAATATGTCATTAACATATATATTGCAGGAGAATAATGAAATCATCATCTAAAAATTTCTTCATAAAACATACAATGACCAGACATGGTTCTAGGATGGGTGACCCCCTGGGAAGTCCTCGTGTTGCACTCCTTTTTGCGCCCCGAGCGGCCAAAACCTCTCCCGTCGACCTCCGAGGCGACGGTTTTGGGCCTCGGAATTTGCCGTGACCGCTACGCAGTCAGTCTCGTGGGGCTCGGAGAGAGCTTTCCGGAATGGGGCCGCAATAGCGATTCCGAGTTCGTTCGAGAAAGTCCCGATGGTTTCGGCGCGCGCTTGCCGTGTCCGGTACGCGGTCGGCCTCGTGGGCATCGGAGGGATCCGACAATGGCGATTCCGAGATCGTTCGAGAGGTTTCGGGGCTCCGGTCGTCGATGCGCCGTCCGCGACGTGCACAAAGGCGAGGGACGACGCACAAAAAACGAGTGCGATCATACCAGCACCGGATCCCATCAGAACTCCGAAGTTAAGCGTGCTTGGGCGAGAGTAGTACTAGGATGGGTGACCCCCTGGGAAGTCCTCGTGTTGCACTCCTTTTTGGGCCCCGAGCGGCCAAAAGACTTACTTAAAACTCTCTTTTAAGCTTTTCAATTTTTCTAGCATTCTGGCCAACAATAAATATGTCATTAACATATATATAGCAGGAGAATAATGAAATCATCATCTAAAAATTTCTTCATAAAACATACAATGACCAGACATGGTTCTAGGATGGGTGACCCCCTGGGAAGTCCTCGTGTTGCACTCCTTTTTGCGCCCCGAGCGGCCAAAACCTCTCCTGTCGACCTCCGAGGCGATGGTTTTGGGCCTCGGAATTTGCCGTGACCACTACGCAGTCAGTCTCGTGGGGCTCGGAGAGAGCTTTCCGGAATGGGGCCGCAATAGCGATTCCGAGTTCGTTCGAGAAAGTCCCGATGGTTTCGGCGCGCGCTTGCCGTGTCCGGTACGCGGTCGGCCTCGTGGGCATCGGAGGGATCCGACAATGGCGATTCCGAGATCGTTCGAGAGGTTTCGGGGCTCCGGTCGTCGATGCGCCGTCCGCGACGTGCACAAAGGCGAGGGACGACGCACACAAAACGAGTGCGATCATACCAGCACTAAAGCACCGGATCCCATCAGAACTCCGAAGTTAAGCGACCCCCTGGGAAGTCCTCGTGTTTCACTCCTTTTTGCGCCCCGAGCGGCCAAAAGACTTACTTAAAACTCTCTTTTAAGCTTTTCAATTTTTCCAGCATTATGGCCAACAATAAATATGTCATTAACATATATATAGCAGGAGAATAATGAAATCATCATCTAAAAATTTCTTCATAAAACATACAATGACCAGACATGGTTCTAGGATGGGTGACCCCCTGGGAAGTCCTCGTGTTGCACTCCTTTTTGCGCCCCGAGCGGCCAAAACCTCTCCCGTCGACCTCTGAGGCGATGGTTTTGGGCTTCGGAATTTGCCGTGACCTCTACGCAGTCAGTCTCATGGGGCTCGGAGAGAGCTTTCCGGAATGGGGCCGCAATAGCGATTCCGAGTTCGTTCGAGAAAGTCCCGATGGTTTCGGCGCGCGCTTGTCGTGTCCGGTACGCGGTCGGCCTCGTGGGCATCGGAGGGATCCGACAATGGCGATTCCGAGATCGTTCGAGAGGTTTCGGGGCTCCGGTCGTCGATGCGCCGTCCGCGACGTGCACAAAGGCGAGGGACGACGCACACAAAACGAGTGCGATCATACCAGCACTAAAGCACCGGATCCCATCAGAACTTCGAAGTTAAGCCTTCTTGGGCGAGAGTAGTACTAGGATGGAAGACCCCCTGGGAAGTCCTCGTGTTGCACTCCTTTTTGCGCCCCGAGCGGCCAAAAGACTTACTTAAAACTCTCTTTTAAGCTTTTCAATTTTTCCAGCATTATGGCCAACAATAAATATGTCATTAACATATATATAGCAGGAGAATAATGAAATCATCATCTAAAAATTTCTTCATAAAACATACAATGACCAGACATGGTTCTAGGATGGGTGACCCCCTGGGAAGTCCTCGTGTTGCACTCCTTTTTGCGCCCCGAGCGGCCAAAACCTCTCCCGTCGACCTCCGAGGCGATGGTTTTGGGCCTCGGAATTTGCCGTGACCACTACGCAGTCAGTCTCGTGGGGCTCGGAGAGAGCTTTCCGGAATGGGGCCGCAATAGCGATTCCGAGTTCGTTCGAGAAAGTCCAGATGGTTTCGGCGCGCGCTTGCCGTGTCCGGTACGCGGTCGGCCTCGTGGGCATCGGAGGGATCCGACAATGGTGATTCCGAGATCGTTCGAGAGGTTTCGGGGCTCCGGTCGTCGATGCGCCGTCCGCGACGTGCACAAAGGCGAGGGACGACGCACAAAAAACGAGTGCGATCATACCAGCACCGGATCCCATCAGAACTCCGAAGTTAAGCGTGCTTGGGCGAGAGTAGTACTAGGATGGGTGACCCCCTGGGAAGTCCTCGTGTTGCACTCCTTTTTGGGCCCCGAGCGGCCAAAAGACTTACTTAAAACTCTCTTTTAAGCTTTTCAATTTTTCTAGCATTCTGGCCAACAATAAATATGTCATTAACATATATATAGCAGGAGAATAATGAAATCATCATCTAAAAATTTCTTCATAAAACATACAATGACCAGACATGGTTCTAGGATGGGTGACCCCCTGGGAAGTCCTCGTGTTGCACTCCTTTTTGCGCCCCGAGCGGCCAAAACCTCTCCTGTCGACCTCCGAGGCGATGGTTTTGGGCCTCGGAATTTGCCGTGACCGCTACGCTGTCAGTCTCGTGGGGCTCGGAGAGAGCTTTCCGGAATGGGGCCGCAATAGCGATTCCGAGTTCGTTCGAGAATGTCCCGATGGTTTCGGCGCGCGCTTGCCGTGTCCGGTATGCGGTCGGCCTCGTGGGCATCGGAGGGATCCGACAATGGCGATTCCGAGATCGTTCGAGAGGTTTCGGGGCTCCGGTCGTCGATGCGCCGTCCGCGACGTGCACAAAGGCGAGGGACGACGCACACAAAACTAGTGCGATCATACCAGCACTAAAGCACCGGATCCCATCAGAACTCCGAAGTTAAGCCTGCTTGGGCGAGAGTAGTACTAGGATGGGTGACCCCCTGGGAAGTCCTCGTGTTGCACTCCTTTTTGCGCCACGTGCGGCCAAAAGACTTACTTAAAACTCTCTTTTAAGCTTTTCAATTTTTCCAGCATTATGGCCAACAATAAATATGTCATTAACATATATATTGCAGGAGAATAATGAAATCATCATCTAAAAATTTCTTCATAAAACATACAATGACCAGACATGGTTCTAGGATGGGTGACCCCCTGGGAAGTTCTCGTGTTGCACTCCTTTTTGCGCCCCGAGCGGCCAAAACCTCTCCTGTCGACCTCCGAGGCGATGGTTTGGGGCCTCGGAATTTGCCGTGACCGCTACGCAGTCAGTCTCGTGGGGCTCGGAGAGAGCTTTCCGGAATGGGGCCGCAATAGCGATTCCGAGTTCGTTCGAGAAAGTCCCGATGGTTTCGGCGCGCGCTTGCCGTGTCCGGTACGCGGTCGGCCTCGTGGGCATCGGAGGGATCCGACAATAGCGATTCCGAGATCGTTCGAGAGGTTTCGGGGCTCCGGTCGTCGATGCGCCGTCCGCGACGTGCACAAAGGCGAGGTACGACGCACACAAAACGATTGCCATCATACCAGCACTAAAGCACCGGATCCCATCAGAACTCCGAAGTTAAGCCTGCTTGGACGAGAGTAGTACTAGGATGGGTGACCCCCTGGGATGTCCTCGTGTCGCACTCCTTTTTGCGCCCCGAGCGGCCAAAAGACTTACTTAAAACTCTCTTTTAAGCTTTTCAATTTTTCCAGCATTATGGCCAACAATAAATATGTCATTAACATATATATAGCAGGAGAATAATGAAATCATCATCTAAAAATTTCTTCATAAAACATACAATGACCAGACATGGTTCTAGAATGGGTGACCCCCTGGGAAGTCCTCGTGTTGCACTCCTTTTTGCGCCCCGAGCGGCCAAAACCTCTCCTGTCGACCTCCGAGGCGATGGTTTTGGGCCTCGGAATTTGCCGTGACCGCTACGCAGTCAGTCTCGTGGGGCTCGGAGAGAGCTTTCCGGAATGGGGCCGCAATAGCGATTCCGAGTTCGTTCGAGAAAGTCCCGATGGTTTCGGCGCGCACTTGCCGTGTCCGGTACGCGGTCGGCCTCGTGGGCATCGGAGGGATCCGACAATGGCGATTCCGAGATCGTTCGAGAGGTTTCGGGGCTCCGGTCGTCGATGCGCCGTCCGCGACGTGCACAAAGGCGAGGGACGACGCACAAAAAACGAGTGCGATCATACCAGCACCGGATCCCATCAGAACTCCGAAGTTAAGCGTGCTTGGGCGAGAGTAGTACTAGGATGGGTGACCCCCTGGGAAGTCCTCGTGTTGCACTCCTTTTTGGGCCCCGAGCGGCCAAAAGACTTACTTAAAACTCTCTTTTAAGCTTTTCAATTTTTCTAGCATTCTGGCCAACAATAAATATGTCATTAACATATATATAGCAGGAGAATAATGAAATTATCATCTAAAAATTTCTTCATAAAACATACAATGACCAGACATGGTTCTAGGATGGGTGACCCCCTGGGAAGTACTCGTGTTGCACTCCTTTTTGCGTCCCGAGCGGCCAAAACCTCTCCTGTCGACCTCCGAGGCGATGGTTTGGGGCCTCGGAATTTGCCGTGACCGCTACGCAGTCAGTCTCGTGGGGCTAGGAGAGATCTTTCCGGAATGGGGCCGTAATAGCGATTCCGAGTTCGTTCGAGAAAGTCCCGATGGTTTCGGCGCGCGCTTGCCGTGTCCGGTACGCGGTCGGCCTCGTGGGCATCGGAGGGATCCGACAATTGCGATTCCGAGATCGTTCGAGAGGTTTCGGGGCTCCGGTCGTCGATGCGCCGTCCGCGACGTGCACAAAGGCGAGGGACGACGCACACAAAACTAGTGCGATCATACCATCACTAAAGCACTGGATCCCATCAGAACTCCGAAGTTAAGCCTGCTTGGGCGAGAGTAGTACTAGGATGGGTGACCCCCTGGGAAGTCCTCGTGTTGCACTCCTTTTTGCGCCACGAGCGGCCAAAAGACTTACTTAAAACTCTCTTTTAAGCTTTTCAATTTTTCCAGCATTATGGCCAACAATAAATATGTCATTAACATATATATAGCAGGAGAATAATGAAATCATCATCTAAAAATTTCTTCATAAAACATACAATGACCAGACATGGTTCTAGGATGGGTGACCCCCTGGGAAGTCCTCGTGTTGCACTCCTTTTTGCGCCCCGAGCGGCCAAAACCTCTCCTGTCGACCTCCGAGGCGATGGTTTGGGGCCTCGGAATTTGCCGTGACCGCTACGCAGTCAGTCTCGTGGGGCTCGGAGAGAGCTTTCCGGAATGGGGCCGCAATAGCGATTCCGAGTTCGTTCGAGAAAGTCCCGATGGTTTCGGCGCGCGCTTGCCGTGTCCGGTACGCGGTCGGCCTCGTGGGCATCGGAGGGATCCGACAATGGCGATTCCGAGATCGTTCGAGAGGTTTCGGGGCTCCGGTCGTCGATGCGCCGTCCGCGACGTGCACAAAGGCGAGGGACGACGCACACAAAACTAGTGCGATCATACCAGCACTAAAGCACCGGATCCCATCAGAACTCCGAAGTTAAGCCTGCTTGGGCGAGAGTAGTACTAGGATGGGTGACCCCCTGGGAAGTCCTCGTGTTGCACTCCTTTTTGCGCCACGAGCGGCCAAAAGACTTACTTAAAACTCTCTTTTAAGCTTTTCAATTTTTCCAGCATTATGGCCAACAATAAATATGTCATTAACATATATATAGCAGGAGAATAATGAAATCATCATCTAAAAATTTCTTCATAAAACATACAATGACCAGACATGGTTCTAGGATGGGTGACCCCCTGGGAAGTCCTCGTGTTGCACTCCTTTTTGCGCCCCGAGCGGCCAAAACCTCTCCTGTCGACCTCCGAGGCGATGGTTTGGGGCCTCGGAATTTGCCGTGACCGCTACGCAGTCAGTCTCGTGGGGCTCGGAGAGAGCTTTCCGGAATGGGGCCGCAATAGCGATTCCGAGTTCGTTCGAGAAAGTCCCGATGGTTTCGGCGCGCGCTTGCCGTGTCCGGTACGCGGTCGGCCTCGTGGGCATCGGAGGGATCCGACAATGGCGATTCCGAGATCGTTCGAGAGGTTTCGGGGCTCCGGTCGTCGATGCGCCGTCCGCGACGTGCACAAAGGCGAGGGACGACGCACACAAAACGAGTTCGATCATACCAGCACTAAAGCACCGGATCCCATCCGAACTCCGAAGTTAAGCGTGCTTGTGCGAGAGTAGTACTAGGATGGGTGACCCCCTTGGATGTCCTCGTGTCGCACTCCTTTTTGCGCCCCGAGCGGCCAAAAGACTTACTTAAAACTCTCTTTTAAGCTTTTCAATTTTTCCAGCATTATGGCCAACAATAAATATGTCATTAACATATATATAGCAGGAGAATAATGAAATCATCATCTAAAAATTTCTTCATAAAACATACAATGACCAGACATGGTTCTAGGATGGGTGACCCCCTGGGAAGTCCTCGTGTTGCACTCCTTTTTGGGCCCCGAGCGGCCAAAAGACTTACTTAAAACTCTCTTTTAAGCTTTTCAATTTTTCTAGCATTCTGGCCAACAATAAATATGTCATTAACATATATATAGCAGGAGAATAATGAAATTATCATCTAAAAATTTCTTCATAAAACATACAATGACCAGACATGGTTCTAGGATGGGTGACCCCCTGGGAAGTCCTCGTTTTGCACTCTTTTTTGCGCCCCGAGCGGCCAAAACCTCTCCTATCGACCTCCGAGGCGATGGTTTGGGGCCTCGGAATTTGCCGTGACCGCTACGCAGTCAGTCTCGTGGGGCTCGGAGAGAGCTTTCCGGAATGGGGCCGCAATAGCGATTCCGAGTTCGTTCGAGAAAGTCCCGATGGTTTCGGCGCGCGCTTGCCGTGTCCGGTACGCGGTCGGCCTCGTGGGCATCGGAGGGATCCGACAATGGCGATTCCGAGATCGTTCGAGAGGTTTCGGGGCTCCGGTCGTCGATGCGCCGTCCGCGACGTGCACAAAGGCGAGGGACGACGCACACAAAACGAGTGCGATCATACCAGCACCGGATCCCATCAGAACTCCGAAGTTAAGCGTGCTTGGGCGAGAGTAGTACTAGGATGGGTGACCCCTTGGGAAGTCCTCGTGTTGCACTCCTTTTTGGGCCCCGAGCGGCCAAAAGACTTACTTAAAACTCTCTTTTAAACTTTTCAATTTTTCTAGCATTCTGGCCAACAATAAATATGTCATTAACATATATATAGCAGGAGAATAATGAAATCATCATCTAAAAATTTCTTCATAAAACATACAATGACCAGACATGGTTCTAGGATGGGTGACCCCCTGGGAAGTCCTCGTGTTGCACTCCTTTTTGCGCCCCGAGCGGCCAAAACCTCTCCTGTCGACCTCCGAGGCGATGGTTTTGGGCCTCGAAATTTGCCGTGACCGCTACGCAGTCAGTCTCGTGGGGCTCGGAGAGAGCTTTCCGGAATGGGGCCGCAATAGCGATTCCGAGTTCGTTCGAGAAAGTCCCGATGGTTTCGGCGCGCGCTTGCCGTGTCCGGTACGCGGTCGGCCTCGTGGGCATCGGAGGGATCCGACAATGGCGATTCCGAGATCGTTCGAGAGGTTTCGGGGCTCCGGTCGTCGATGCGCCGTCCGCGACGTGCACAAAGGCGAGGGACGACGCAAAAAAACGAGTGCGATCATACCAGCACCGGATCCCATCAGAACTCCGAAGTTAAGCGTGCTTGGGCGAGAGTAGTACTAGGATGGGTGACCCCCTGGGAAGTCCTCGTGTTGCACTCCTTTTTGGGCCCCGAGCGGCCAAAAGACTTACTTAAAACTCTCTTTTAAGCTTTTCAATTTTTCCAGCATTATGGCCAACAATAAATATGTCATTAACATATATATAGCAGGAGAATAATGAAATCATCATCTAAAAATTTCTTCATAAAACATACAATGACCAGACATGGTTCTAGGATGGGTGACCCCCTGGGAAGTCCTCGTGTTGCACTCCTTTTTGCGCCCCGAGCGGCCAAAACCACTCCCGTCGACCTCCGAGGCGATGGTTTTGGGCCTCGGAATTTGCCGTGACCGCTACGCAGTCAGTCTCGTGGGGCTCGGAGAGAGCTTTCCGGAATGGGGCCGCAATAGCGATTCCGAGTTCGTTCGAGAAAGTCCCGATGGTTTCGGCGCGCGCTTGCCGTGTCCGGTACGCGGTCGGCCTCGTGGGCATCGGAGGGATCCGACAATGGCGATTCCGAGATCGTTCGAGAGGTTTCGGGGCTCCGGTCGTCGATGCGCCGTCCGCGACGTGCACAAAGGCGAGGGACGACGCACAAAAAACGAGTGCGATCATACCAGCACCGGATCCCATCAGAACTCCGAAGTTAAGCGTGCTTGGGCGAGAGTAGTACTAGGATGGGTGACCCCCTGGGAAGTCCTCGTGTTGCACTCCTTTTTGGGCCCCGAGCGGCCAAAAGACTTACTTAAAACTCTCTTTTAAGCTTTTCAATTTTTCTAGCATTCTGGCCAACAATAAATATGTCATTAACATATATATAGCAGGAGAATAATGAAATCATCATCTAAAAATTTCTTCATAAAACATACAATGACCAGACATGGTTCTAGGATGGGTGACCCCCTGGGAAGTCCTCGTGTTGCACTCCTTTTTGCGCCCCGAGCGGCCAAAACCTCTCCTGTCGACCTCCGAGGCGATGGTTTTGGGCCTCGGAATTTGCCGTGACCGCTACGCAGTCAGTCACGTGGGGCTCGGAGAGAGCTTTCCGGAATGGGGCCGCAATAGCGATTCCGAGTTCGTTCGAGAAAGTCCCGATGGTTTCGGCGCGCGCTTGCCGTGTCCGGTACGCGGTCGGCCTCGTGGGCATCGGAGGGATCCGTCAATGGCGATTCCGAGATCGTTCGAGAGGTTTCGGGGCTCCGGTCGTCGATGCGCCGTCCGCGACGTGCACAAAGGCGAGG
Source organism: Musa acuminata AAA Group (assembly GCF_036884655.1). Taxonomy (NCBI): domain Eukaryota; kingdom Viridiplantae; phylum Streptophyta; class Magnoliopsida; order Zingiberales; family Musaceae; genus Musa; species Musa acuminata. The sequence continues at coordinate 39,468,165 of NC_088334.1, forward strand.
GACGACGCACACAAAACGATTGCGATCATTCCAGCACTAAAGCACCGGATCCCATCAGAACTCCGAAGTTAAGCGTGCTTGGGCGAGAGTAGTACTAGGATGGGTGACCCCCTGGGAAGTTCTCGTGTTGCACTCCTTTTTGCGCCACGAGCGGCCAAAAGACTTACTTAAAACTCTCTTTTAAGCTTTTCAATTTTTCCAGCATTATGGCCAACAATAAATATGGCATTAACATATATATAGCAGGAGAATAATGAAATCATCATCTAAAAATTTCTTCATAAAACATACAATGACCAGACATGGTTCTAGGATGGGTGACCCCCTGGGAAGTCCTCGTGTTGCACTACTTTTTGCGCCCCGAGCGGCCAAAACCTCTCCCGTCGACCTCCGAGGCGATGGTTTTGGGCCTCGGAATTTGCCGTGACCGCTACGCAGTCAGTCTCGTGGGGCTCGGAGAGAGCTTTCCGGAATGGGGCCGCAATAGCGATTCCGAGTTCGTTCGAGAAAGTCCCGATGGTTTCTGCGCGCGCTTGCCGTGTCCGGTACGCGGTCGGCCTCGTGGGCATCGGAGGGATCCGACAATGGCGATTCCGAGATCGTTCGAGAGGTTTCGGGGCTCCGGTCGTCGATGCGCCGTCCGCGACGTGCATAAAGGCGAGGGACGACGCACAAAAAACGAGTGCGATCATACCAGCACCGGATCCCATCAGAACTCCGAAGTTAAGCGTGCTTGGGCGAGAGTAGTACTAGGATGGGTGACCCCCAGGGAAGTCCTCGTGTTGCACTCCTTTTTGGGCCCCGAGCGGCCAAAAGACTTACTTAAAACTCTCTTTTAAGCTTTTCAATTTTTCTAGCATTCTGGCCAACAATAAATATGTCATTAACATATATATAGCAGGAGAATAATGAAATTATCATCTAAAAATTTCTTCATAAAACATACAATGACCAGACATGGTTCTAGGATAGGTGACCCCCTGGGAAGTCCTCGTGTTGCACTCCTTTTTGCGCCCCGAGCGGCCAAAACCTCTCCTGTCGACCTCCGAGGCGATGGTTTGGGGCCTCGGAATTTGCCGTGACCGCTACGCAGTCAGTCTCGTGGGGCTCGGAGAGAGCTTTCCGTAATGGGGCCGCAATAGCGATTCCGAGTTCGTTCGAGAAAGTCCCGATGGTTTCGGCGCGCGCTTGCCGTGTCCGGTACGCGGTCGGCCTCGTGGGCATCGGAGGGATCCGACAATGGCGATTCCGAGATCGTTCGAGAGGTTTCGGGGCTCCGGTCGTCGATGCGCCGTCCGCGACGTGCACAAAGGCGAGGGACGACGCACACAAAGCGAGTGCGATCATACCAGCACCGGATCCCATCAGAACTCCGAAGTTAAGCGTGCTTGGGCGAGAGTAGTACTAGGATGGGTGACCCCCTGGGAAGTCCTCGTGTTGCACTCCTTTTTGGGCCCCGAGCGGCCAAAAGACTTACTTAAAACTCTCTTTTAAGCTTTTCAATTTTTCTAGCATTCTGGCCAACAATAAATATGTCATTAACATATATATAGCAGGAGAATAATGAAATCATCATCTAAAAATTTCTTCATAAAACATACAATGACCAGACATGGTTCTAGGATGGGTGACCCCCTGGGAAGTCCTCGTGTTGCACTCCTTTTTGCGCCCCGAGCGGCCAAAACCTCTCCTGTCGACCTCCGAGGCGATGGTTTTGGGCCTCGGAATTTGCCGTGACCGCTACGCAGTCAGTCTCGTGGGGCTCGGAGAGAGCTTCCGGAATGGGGCCGCAATAGCGATTCCGAGTTCGTTCGAGAAAGTCCCGATGGTTTCGGCGCGCGCTTGCCGTGTCCGCTACGTGGTCGGCCTCGTGGGCATCGGAGGGATCCGACAATGGCGATTCCGAGATCGTTCGAGAGGTTTCGGGGCTCCGGTCGTCGATGCGCCGTCCGCGACGTGCACAAAGGCGAGGGACAACGCACACAAAACGAGTGCGATCATACCAGCACTAAAGCACCGGATCCAATCAGAACTCCGAAGTTAAGCCTGCTTGGGCGAGAGTAGTACTAGGATGGGTGACCCCCTGGGAAGTCCTCGTGTTGCACTCTTTTTTGCGCCACGAGCGGCCAAAAGACTTACTTAAAACTCTCTTTTAAGCTTTTCAATTTTTCCAGCATTATGGCCAACAATAAATATGTCATTAACATATATATAGCAGGAGAATAATGAAATCATCATCTAAAAATTTCTTCATAAAACATACAATGACCAGACATGGTTCTAGGATGGGTGACCCCCTGGGAAGTCCTCGTGTTGCACTACTTTTTGCGCCCCGAGCGGCCAAAACCTCTCCCGTCGACCTCCGAGGCGATGGTTTTGGGCCTCGGAATTTGCCGTGACAGCTACGCAGTCAGTCTCGTGGGGCTCGGAGAGAGCTTTCCGGAATGGGGCCGCAATAGCGATTCCGAGTTCGTTCGAGAAAGTCCCGATGGTTTCGGCGCGCGCTTGCCGTGTTCGGTACGCGGTCGGCCTCGTGGGCATCGGAGGGATCCGACAATGGCGATTCCGAGATCGTTCGAGAGGTTTCGGGGCTCCGGTCGTCGATGCGCCGTCCGCGACGTGCACAAAGGCGAGGGACGACGCACAAAAAACGAGTGCGATCATACCAGCACCGGATCCCATCAGAACTCCGAAGTTAAGCGTGCTTGGGCGAGAGTAGTACTAGGATGGGTGACCCCCTGGGAAGTCCTCGTGTTGCACTCCTTTTTGGGCCCCGAGCGGCCAAAAGACTTACTTAAAACTCTCTTTTAAGCTTTTCAATTTTTCTAGCATTCTGGCCAACAATAAATATGTCATTAACATATATATAGCAGGAGAATAATGAAATCATCATCTAAAAATTTCTTCATAAAACATACAATGACCAGACATGGTTCTAGGATGGGTGACCCCCTGGGAAGTCCTCGTGTTGCACTCCTTTTTGCGCCCCGAGCGGCCAAAACCTCTCCTGTCGACCTCCGAGGCGATGGTTTTGGGCCTCGGAATTTGCCGTGACCGCTACGCAGTCAGTCACGTGGGGCTCGGAGAGAGCTTTCCGGAATGGGGCCGCAATAGCGATTCCGAGTTCGTTCGAGAAAGTCCCGATGGTTTCGGCGCGCGCTTGCCGTGTCCGGTACGCGGTCGGCCTCGTGGGCATCGGAGGGATCCGACAATGGCGATTCCGAGATCGTTCGAGAGGTTTCGGGGCTCTGGTCATCGATGCGCCGTCCGCGACGTGCACAAAGGCGAGGGACGACGCATACAAAACGAGTGCGATCATACCAGCACTAAAGCACCGGATCCCATCAGAACTCCGAAGTTAAGCTTGCTTGGGCGAGAGTAGTACTAGGATGGGTGACCCCCTGGGAAGTCCTCGTGTTGCACTCCTTTTTGCGCCACGAGCGGCCAAAAGACTTACTTAAAACTCTCTTTTAAGCTTTTCAATTTTTCCAGCATTATGGCCAACAATAAATATGTCATTAACATATATATAGCAGGAGAATAATGAAATCATCATCTAAAAATTTCTTCATAAAACATACAATGACCAGACATGGTTCTAGGATGGGTGACCCCCTGGGAAGTCCTCGTGTTGCACTCCTTTTTGCGCCCCGAGCGGCCAAAACCTCTCCTGTCGACCTCCGAGGCGATGGTTTTGGGCCTCGGAATTTGCCGTGACCGCTACGCAGTCAGTCTCGTGGGGCTCGGAGAGAGCTTTCCGGAATGGGGCCGCAATAGCGATTCCGAGTTCGTTCGAGAAAGTCCCGATGGTTTCGGCGCGCGCTTGCCGTGTCCGGTACGCGGTCGGCCTCGTGGGCATCGGAGGGATCCGACAATGGCGATTCCGAGATCGTTCGAGAGGTTTCGGGGCTCCGGTCGTCGATGCGCCGTCCGCGACGTGCACAAAGGCGAGGGACGACGCAAAAAAACGAGTGCGATCATACCAGCACCGGATCCCATCAGAACTCCGAAGTTAAGCGTGCTTGGGCGAGAGTAGTACTAGGATGGGTGACCCCCTGGGAAGTCCTCGTGTTGCACTCCTTTTTGGGCCCCGAGCGGCCAAAAGACTTACTTAAAACTCTCTTTTAAGCTTTTCAATTTTTCCAGCATTATGGCCAACAATAAATATGTCATTAACATATATATAGCAGGAGAATAATGAAATCATCATCTAAAAATTTCTTCATAAAACATACAATGACCAGACATGGTTCTAGGATGGGTGACCCCCTGGGAAGTCCTCGTGTTGCACTCCTTTTTGCGCCCCGAGCGGCCAAAACCTCTCCCGTCGACCTCCGAGGCGATGGTTTTGGGCCTCGGAATTTGCCGTGACCGCTACGCAGTCAGTCTCGTGGGGCTCGGAGAGAGCTTTCCGGAATGGGGCCGCAATAGCGATTCCGAGTTCGTTCGAGAAAGTCCCGATGGTTTCGGCGCGCGCTTGCCGTGTCCGGCACGCGGTCGGCCTCGTGGGCATCGGAGGGATCCGACAATGGCGATTCCGAGATCGTTCGAGAGGTTTCGGGGCTCCGGTCGTCGATGCGCCGTCCGCGACGTGCACAAAGGCGAGGGACGACGCACACAAAACGAGTGCGATCATACCAGCACCGGATCCCATCAGAACTCCGAAGTTAAGCGTGCTTGGGCGAGAGTAGTACTAGGATGGGTGACCCCCTGGGAAGTCCTCGTGTTGCACTCCTTTTTGGGCCCCGAGCGGCCAAAAGACTTACTTAAAACTCTCTTTTAAGCTTTTCAATTTTTCTAGCATTCTGGCCAACAATAAATATGTCATTAACATATATATAGCAGGAGAATAATGAAATCATCATCTAAAAATTTCTTCATAAAACATACAATGACCAGACATGGTTCTAGGATGGGTGACCCCCTGGGAAGTCCTCGTGTTGCACTCCTTTTTGCGCCCCGAGCGGCCAAAACCTCTCCTGTCGACCTCCGAGGCGATGGTTTTGGGCCTCGGAATTTGCCGTGACCGCTACGCAGTCAGTCTCGTGGGGATCGGAGAGAGCTTTCCGGAATGGGGCCGCAATAGCGATTCCGAGTTCGTTCGAGAAAGTCCCGATGGTTTCGGCGCGCGCTTGCCGTGTCCGGTACGCGGTCGGCCTCATGGGCATCGGAGGGATCCGACAATGGCGATTCCGAGATCGTTCGAGAGGTTTCGGGGCTCCGGTCGTCGATGCGCCGTCCGCGACGTGCACAAAGGCGAGGGACGACGCACACAAAACGAGTGCGATCATACCAGCACTAAAGCACCGGATCCAATCAGAACTCCGAAGTTAAGCCTGCTTGGGCGAGAGTAGTACTAGGATGGGTGACCCCGTGGGAAGTCCTCGTGTGGCACTCCTTTTTGCGCCACGAGCGGCCAAAAGACTTACTTAAAACTCTCTTTTAAACTTTTCAATTTTTCCAGCATTATGGCCAACAATAAATATGTCATTAACATATATATAGCAGGAGAATAATGAAATCATCATCTAAAAATTTCTTCATAAAACATACAATGACCAGACATGGTTCTAGGATGGGTGACCCCCTGGGAAGTCCTCGTGTTGCACTACTTTTTGCGCCCCGAGCGGCCAAAACCTCTCCCGTCGACCTCCGAGGCGATGGTTTTGGGCCTCGGAATTTGACGTGACAGCTACGCAGTCAGTCTCGTGGGGCTCGGAGAGAGCTTTCCGGAATGGGGCCGCAATAGCGATTCCGAGTTCGTTCGAGAAAGTCCCGATGGTTTCGGCGCGCGCTTGCCGTGTCCGGTACGCGGTCGGCCTCGTGGGCATCGGAGGGATCCGACAATGGCGATTCCGAGATCGTTCGAGAGGTTTCGGGGCTCCGGTCGTCGATGCGCCGTCCGCGACGTGCACAAAGGCGAGGGACGACGCACAAAAAACGAGTGCGATCATACCAGCACCGGATCCCATCAGAACTCCGAAGTTAAGCGTGCTTGGGCGAGAGTAGTACTAGGATGGGTGACCCCTTGGGAAGTCCTCGTGTTGCACTCCTTTTTGGGCCCCGAGCGGCCAAAAGACTTACTTAAAACTCTCTTTTAAACTTTTCAATTTTTCTAGCATTCTGGCCAACAATAAATATGTCATTAACATATATATAGCAGGAGAATAATGAAATCATCATCTAAAAATTTCTTCATAAAACATACAATGACCAGACATGGTTCTAGGATGGGTGACCCCCTGGGAAGTCCTCGTGTTGCACTCCTTTTTGCGCCCCGAGCGGCCAAAACCTCTCCTGTCGACCTCCGAGGCGATGGTTTTGGGCCTCGGAATTTGCCGTGACCGCTACGCAGTCAGTCTCGTGGGGCTCGGAGAGAGCTTTCCGGAATGGGGCCGCAATAGCGATTCCGAGTTCGTTCGAGAAAGTCCCGATGGTTTCGGCGCGCGCTTGCCGTGTCCGGTACGCGGTCGGCCTCGTGGGCATCGGAGGGATCCGACAATGGCGATTCCGAGATCGTTCGAGAGGTTTCGGGGCTCCGGTCGTCGATGCGCCGTCCGCGACGTGCACAAAGGCGAGGGACGACGCAAAAAAACGAGTGCGATCATACCAGCACCGGATCCCATCAGAACTCCGAAGTTAAGCGTGCTTGGGCGAGAGTAGTACTAGGATGGGTGACCCCCTGGGAAGTCCTCGTGTTGCACTCCTTTTTGGGCCCCGAGCGGCCAAAAGACTTACTTAAAACTCTCTTTTAAGCTTTTCAATTTTTCCAGCATTATGGCCAACAATAAATATGTCATTAACATATATATAGCAGGAGAATAATGAAATCATCATCTAAAAATTTCTTCATAAAACATACAATGACCAGACATGGTTCTAGGATGGGTGACCCCCTGGGAAGTCCTCGTGTTGCACTCCTTTTTGCGCCCCGAGCGGCCAAAACCACTCCCGTCGACCTCCGAGGCGATGGTTTTGGGCCTCGGAATTTGCCGTGACCGCTACGCAGTCAGTCTCGTGGGGCTCGGAGAGAGCTTTCCGGAATGGGGCCGCAATAGCGATTCCGAGTTCGTTCGAGAAAGTCCCGATGGTTTCGGCGCGCGCTTGCCGTGTCCGGTACGCGGTCGGCCTCGTGGGCATCGGAGGGATCCGACAATGGCGATTCCGAGATCGTTCGAGAGGTTTCGGGGCTCCGGTCGTCGATGCGCCGTCCGCGACGTGCACAAAGGCGAGGGACGACGCACAAAAAACGAGTGCGATCATACCAGCACCGGATCCCATCAGAACTCCGAAGTTAAGCGTGCTTGGGCGAGAGTAGTACTAGGATGGGTGACCCCCTGGGAAGTCCTCGTGTTGCACTCCTTTTTGGGCCCCGAGCGGCCAAAAGACTTACTTAAAACTCTCTTTTAAGCTTTTCAATTTTTCTAGCATTCTGGCCAACAATAAATATGTCATTAACATATATATAGCAGGAGAATAATGAAATCATCATCTAAAAATTTCTTCATAAAACATACAATGACCAGACATGGTTCTAGGATGGGTGACCCCCTGGGAAGTCCTCGTGTTGCACTCCTTTTTGCGCCCCGAGCGGTCAAAACCTCTCCTGTCGACCTCCGAGGCGATGGTTTTGGGCCTCGGAATTTGCCGTGACCGCTACGCAGTCAGTCACGTGGGGCTCGGAGAGAGCTTTCCGGAATGGGGCCGCAATAGCGATTCCGAGTTCGTTCGAGAAAGTCCCGATGGTTTCGGCGCGCGCTTGCCGTGTCCGGTACGCGGTCGGCCTCGTGGGCATCGGAGGGATCCGTCAATGGCGATTCCGAGATCGTTCGAGAGGTTTCGGGGCTCCGGTCGTCGATGCGCCGTCCGCGACGTGCACAAAGGCGAGGGACGACGCACACAAAACGATTGCTATCATTCCAGCACTAAAGCACCGGATCCCATCAGAACTCCGAAGTTAAGCGTGCTTGGGCGAGAGTAGTACTAGGATGGGTGACCCCCTGGGAAGTTCTCGTGTTGCACTCCTTTTTGCGCCACGAGCGGCCAAAAGACTTACTTAAAACTCTCTTTTAAGCTTTTCAATTTTTCCAGCATTATGGCCAACAATAAATATGGCATTAACATATATATAGCAGGAGAATAATGAAATCATCATCTAAAAATTTCTTCATAAAACATACAATGACCAGACATGGTTCTAGGATGGGTGACCCCCTGGGAAGTCCTCGTGTTGCACTACTTTTTGCGCCCCGAGCGGCCAAAACCTCTCCCGTCGACCTCCGAGGCGATGGTTTTGGGCCTCGGAATTTGCCGTGACCGCTACGCAGTCAGTCTCGTGGGGCTCGGAGAGAGCTTTCCGGAATGGGGCCGCAATAGCGATTCCGAGTTCGTTCGAGAAAGTCCCGATGGTTTCTGCGCGCGCTTGCCGTGTCCGGTACGCGGTCGGCCTCGTGGGCATCGGAGGGATCCGACAATGGCGATTCCGAGATCGTTCGAGAGGTTTCGGGGCTCCGGTCGTCGATGCGCCGTCCGCGACGTGCATAAAGGCGAGGGACGACGCACAAAAAACGAGTGCGATCATACCAGCACCGGATCCCATCAGAACTCCGAAGTTAAGCGTGCTTGGGCGAGAGTAGTACTAGGATGGGTGACCCCCTGGGAAGTCCTCGTGTTGCACTCCTTTTTGGGCCCCGAGCGGCCAAAAGACTTACTTAAAACTCTCTTTTAAGCTTTTCAATTTTTCTAGCATTCTGGCCAACAATAAATATGTCATTAACATATATATAGCAGGAGAATAATGAAATTATCATCTAAAAATTTCTTCATAAAACATACAATGACCAGACATGGTTCTAGGATGGGTGACCCCCTGGGAAGTCCTCGTGTTGCACTCCTTTTTGCGCCCCGAGCGGCCAAAACCTCTCCTGTCGACCTCCGAGGCGATGGTTTGGGGCCTCGGAATTTGCCGTGACCGCTACGCAGTCAGTCTCGTGGGGCTCGGAGAGAGCTTTCCGTAATGGGGCCGCAATAGCGATTCCGAGTTCGTTCGAGAAAGTCCCGATGGTTTCGGCGCGCGCTTGCCGTGTCCGGTACGCGGTCGGCCTCGTGGGCATCGGAGGGATCCGACAATGGCGATTCCGAGATCGTTCGAGAGGTTTCGGGGCTCCGGTAGTCGATGCGCCGTCCGCGACGTGCACAAAGGCGAGGGACGACGCACACAAAGCGAGTGCGATCATACCAGCACCGGATCCCATCAGAACTCCGAAGTTAAGCGTGCTTGGGCGAGAGTAGTACTAGGATGGGTGACCCCCTGGGAAGTCCTCGTGTTGCACTCCTTTTTGGGCCCCGAGCGGCCAAAAGACTTACTTAAAACTCTCTTTTAAGCTTTTCAATTTTTCTAGCATTCTGGCCAACAATAAATATGTCATTAACATATATATAGCAGGAGAATAATGAAATCATCATCTAAAAATTTCTTCATAAAACATACAATGACCAGACATGGTTCTAGGATGGGTGACCCCCTGGGAAGTCCTCGTGTTGCACTCCTTTTTGCGCCCCGAGCGGCCAAAACCTCTCCTGTCGACCTCCGAGGCGATGGTTTTGGGCCTCGGAATTTGCCGTGACCGCTACGCAGTCAGTCTCGTGGGGCTCGGAGAGAGCTTTCCGGAATGGGGCCGCAATAGCGATTCCGAGTTCGTTCGAGAAAGTCCCGATGGTTTCGGCGCGCGCTTGCCGTGTCCGGTACGCGGTCGGCCTCGTGGGCATCGGAGGGATCCGACAATGGCGATTCCGAGATCGTTCGAGAGGTTTCGGGGCTCCGGTCGTCGATGCGCCGTCCGCGACGTGCACAAAGGCGAGGGACAACGCACACAAAACGAGTGCGATCATACCAGCACTAAAGCACCGGATCCAATCAGAACTCCGAAGTTAAGCCTGCTTGGGCGAGAGTAGTACTAGGATGGGTGACCCCCTGGGAAGTCCTCGTGTTGCACTCTTTTTTGCGCCACGAGCGGCCAAAAGACTTACTTAAAACTCTCTTTTAAGCTTTTCAATTTTTCCAGCATTATGGCCAACAATAAATATGTCATTAACATATATATAGCAGGAGAATAATGAAATCATCATCTAAAAATTTCTTCATAAAACATACAATGACCAGACATGGTTCTAGGATGGGTGACCCCCTGGGAAGTCCTCGTGTTGCACTACTTTTTGCGCCCCGAGCGGCCAAAACCTCTCCCGTCGACCTCCGAGGCGATGGTTTTGGGCCTCGGAATTTGCCGTGACAGCTACGCAGTCAGTCTCGTGGGGCTCGGAGAGAGCTTTCCGGAATGGGGCCGCAATAGCGATTCCGAGTTCGTTCGAGAAAGTCCCGATGGTTTCGGCGCGCGCTTGCCGTGTTCGGTACGCGGTCGGCCTCGTGGGCATCGGAGGGATCCGACAATGGCGATTCCGAGATCGTTCGAGAGGTTTCGGGGCTCCGGTCGTCGATGCGCCGTCCGCGACGTGCACAAAGGCGAGGGACGACGCACAAAAAACGAGTGCGATCATACCAGCACCGGATCCCATCAGAACTCCGAAGTTAAGCGTGCTTGGGCGAGAGTAGTACTAGGATGGGTGACCCCCTGGGAAGTCCTCGTGTTGCACTCCTTTTTGGGCCCCGAGCGGCCAAAAGACTTACTTAAAACTCTCTTTTAAGCTTTTCAATTTTTCTAGCATTCTGGCCAACAATAAATATGTCATTAACATATATATAGCAGGAGAATAATGAAATCATCATCTAAAAATTTCTTCATAAAACATACAATGACCAGACATGGTTCTAGGATGGGTGACCCCCTGGGAAGTCCTCGTGTTGCACTCCTTTTTGCGCCCCGAGCGGCCAAAACCTCTCCTGTCGACCTCCGAGGCGATGGTTTTGGGCCTCGGAATTTGCCGTGACCGCTACGCAGTCAGTCACGTGGGGCTCGGAGAGAGCTTTCCGGAATGGGGCCGCAATAGCGATTCCGAGTTCGTTCGAGAAAGTCCCGATGGTTTCGGCGCGCGCTTGCCGTGTCCGGTACGCGGTCGGCCTCGTGGGCATCGGAGGGATCCGACAATGGCGATTCCGAGATCGTTCGAGAGGTTTCGGGGCTCTGGTCATCGATGCGCCGTCCGCGACGTGCACAAAGGCGAGGGACGACGCATACAAAACGAGTGCGATCATACCAGCACTAAAGCACCGGATCCCATCAGAACTCCGAAGTTAAGCTTGCTTGGGCGAGAGTAGTACTAGGATGGGTGACCCCCTGGGAAGTCCTCGTGTTGCACTCCTTTTTGCGCCACGAGCGGCCAAAAGACTTACTTAAAACTCTCTTTTAAGCTTTTCAATTTTTCCAGCATTATGGCCAACAATAAATATGTCATTAACATATATATAGCAGGAGAATAATGAAATCATCATCTAAAAATTTCTTCATAAAACATACAATGACCAGACATGGTTCTAGGATGGGTGACCCCCTGGGAAGTCCTCGTGTTGCACTACTTTTTGCGCCCCGAGCGGCCAAAACCTCTCCCGTCGACCTCCGAGGCGATGGTTTTGGGCCTCGGAATTTGCCGTGACCGCTACGCAGTCAGTCTCGTGGGGCTCGGAGAGAGCTTTCCGGAATGGGGCCGCAATAGCGATTCCGAGTTCGTTCGAGAAAGTCCCGATGGTTTCGGCGCGCGCTTGCCGTGTCCGGTACGCGGTCGGCCTCGTGGGCATCGGAGGGATCCGACAATGGCGATTCCGAGATCGTTCGAGAGGTTTCGGGGCTCCGGTCGTCGATGCGCCGTCCGCGACGTGCACAAATGCGAGGGACGACGCACAAAAAACGAGTGCGATCATACCAGCACCGGATCCCATCAGAACTCCGAAGTTAAGCGTGCTTGGGCGAGAGTAGTACTAGGATGGGTGACCCCCTGGGAAGTCCTCGTGTTGCACTCCTTTTTGGGCCCCGAGCGGCCAAAAGACTTACTTAAAACTCTCTTTTAAGCTTTTCAATTTTTCTAGCATTCTGGCCAACAATAAATATGTCATTAACATATATATAGCAGGAGAATAATGAAATTATCATCTAAAAATTTCTTCATAAAACATACAATGACCAGACATGGTTCTAGGATGGGTGACCCCCTAGGAAGTCCTCGTGTTGCACTCCTTTTTGCGCCCCGAGCGGCCAAAACCTCTCCTGTCGACCTCCGAGGCGATGGTTTGGGGCCTCGGAATTTGCCGTGACCGCTACGCAGTCAGTCTCGTGGGGCTCGGAGAGAGCTTTCCGGAATGGGGCCGCAATAGCGATTCCGAGTTCGTTCGAGAAAGTCCCGATGGTTTCGGCGCGCGCTAGCCGTGTCCGGTTCGCGGTCGGCCTCGTGTGCATCGGAGGGATCCGACAATGGCGATTCCGAGATCGTTCGAGAGGTTTCGGGGCTCCGGTCGTCGATGCGCCGTCCGCGACGTGCACAAAGGCGAGGGACGACGCACACAAAACGAGTGCGATCATACCAGCACCGGATCCCATCAGAACTCCGAAGTTAAGCGTGCTTGGGCGAGAGTAGTACTAGGATGGGTGACCCCCTGGGAAGTCCTCGTGTTGCAATCCTTTTTGGGCCCCGAGCGGCCAAAAGACTTACTTAAAACTCTCTTTTAAGCTTTTCAATTTTTCTAGCATTCTGGCCAACAAAAAATATGTCATTAACATATATATAGCAGGAGAATAATGAAATCATCATCTAAAAATTTCTTCATAAAACATACAATGACCAGACATGGTTCTAGGATGGGTGACCCCCTGGGAAGTCCTCGTGTTGCACTCCTTTTTGCGCCCCGAGCGGCCAAAACCTCTCCTGTCGACCTCCGAGGCGATGGTTTTGGGCCTCGGAATTTGCCGTGACCGCTACGCTGTCAGTCTCGTGGGGCTCGGAGAGAGCTTTCCGGAATGGGGCCGCAATAGCGATTCCGAGTTCGTTCGAGAAAGTCCCGATGGTTTCGGCGCGCGCTTGCCGTGTCCGGTACGCGGTCGGCCTCGTGGGCATCGGAGGGATCCGACAATGGCGATTCCGAGATCGTTCGAGAGGTTTCGGGGCTCCGGTCGTCGATGCGCCGTCCGCGACGTGCACAAAGGCGAGGGACGACGCACACAAAACGATTGCGATCATACCAGCACTAAAGCACCGGATCCAATCAGAACTCCGAAGTTAAGCCTGCTTGGGCGAGAGTAGTACTAGGATGGGTGACCCCTTGGGAAGTCCTTGTGTTGCACTCCTTTTTGCGCCACGAGCGGCCAAAAGACTTACTTAAAACTCTCTTTTAAGCTTTTCAATTTTTCCAGCATTATGGCCAACAATAAATATGTCATTAACATATATATAGCAGGAGAATAATGAAATCATCATCTAAAAATTTCTTCATAAAACATACAATGACCAGACATGGTTCTAGGATGGGTGACCCCCTGGGAAGTCCTCGTGTTGCACTACTTTTTGCGCCCCGAGCGGCCAAAACCTCTCCCGTCGACCTCCGAGGCGATGGTTTTGGGCCTCGGAATTTGCCGTGACAGCTACGCAGTCAGTCTCGTGGGGCTCGGAGAGAGCTTTCCGGAATGGGGCCGCAATAGCGATTCCGAGTTCGTTCGAGAAAGTCCCGATGGTTTCGGCGCGCGCTTGCCGTGTCCGGTACGCGGTCGGCCTCGTGGGCATCGGAGGGATCCGACAATGGCGATTCCGAGATCGTTCGAGAGGTTTCGGGGCTCCGGTCGTCGATGCGCCGTCCGCGACGTGCACAAAGGCGAGGGACGACGCACAAAAAACGAGTGCGATCATACCAGCACCGGATCCCATCAGAACTCCGAAGTTAAGCGTGCTTGGGCGAGAGTAGTACTAGGATGGGTGACCCCCTGGGAAGTCCTCGTGTTGCACTCCTTTTTGGGCCACGAGCGGCCAAAAGACTTACTTAAAACTCTCTTTTAAGCTTTTCAATTTTTCTAGCATTCTGGCCAACAATAAATATGTCATTAACATATATATAGCAGGAGAATAATGAAATTATCATCTAAAAATTTCTTCATAAAACATACAATGACCAGACATGGTTCTAGGATGGGTGACCCCCTAGGAAGTCCTCGTGTTGCACTCCTTTTTGCGCCCCGAGCGGCCAAAACCTCTCCTGTCGACCTCCGAGGCGATGGTTTGGGGCCTCGGAATTTGCCGTGACCGCTACGCAGTCAGTCTCGTGGGGCTCGGAGAGAGCTTTCCGGAATGGGGCCGCAATAGCGATTCCGAGTTCGTTCGAGAAAGTCCCGATGGTTTCGGCGCGCGCTAGCCGTGTCCGGTACGCGGTCGGCCTCGTGGGCATCGGAGGGATCCGACAATGGCGATTCCGAGATCGTTCGAGAGGTTTCGGGGCTCCGGTCGTCGATGCGCCGTCCGCGACGTGCACAAAGGCGAGGGACGACGCACACAAAACGAGTGCGATCATACCAGCACCGGATCCCATCAGAACTCCGAAGTTAAGCGTGCTTGGGCGAGAGTAGTACTAGGATGGGTGACCCCCTGGGAAGTCCTAGTGTTGCACTCCTTTTTGGGCCCCGAGCGGCCAAAAGACTTACTTAAAACTCTCTTTTAAGCTTTTCAATTTTTCTAGCATTCTGGCCAACAATAAATATGTCATTAACATATATATAGCAGGAGAATAATGAAATCATCATCTAAAAATTTCTTCATAAAACATACAATGACCAGACATGGTTCTAGGATGGGTGACCCCCTGGGAAGTCCTCGTGTTGCACTCCTTTTTGCGCCCCGAGCGGCCAAAACCTCTCCTGTCGACCTCCGAGGCGATGGTTTTGGGCCTCGGAATTTGCCGTGACCGCTACGCTGTCAGTCTCGTGGGGCTCGGAGAGAGCTTTCCGGAATGGGGCCGCAATAGCGATTCCGAGTTCGTTCGAGAAAGTCCCGATGGTTTCGGCGCGCGCTTGCCGTGTCCGGTACGCGGTCGGCCTCGTGGGCATCGGAGGGATCCGACAATGGCGATTCCGAGATCGTTCGAGAGGTTTCGGGGCTCCGGTCGTCGATGCGCCGTCCGCGACGTGCACAAAGGCGAGGGACGACGCACAAAAAACGAGTGCGATCATACCAGCACCGGATCCCATCAGAACTCCGAAGTTAAGCGTGCTTGGGCGAGAGTAGTACTAGGATGGGTGACCCCCTGGGAAGTCCTCGTGTTGCACTCCTTTTTGAGCCCCGAGCGGCCAAAAGACTTACTTAAAACTCTCTTTTAAGCTTTTCAATTTTTCTAGCATTCTGGCCAACAATAAATATGTCATTAACATATATATAGCAGGAGAATAATGAAATTATCATCTAAAAATTTCTTCATAAAACATACAATGACCAGACATGGTTCTAGGATGGGTGACCCCCTGGGAAGTCCTCGTGTTGCACTCCTTTTTGCGCCCCGAGCGGCCAAAACCTCTCCCGTCGACCTCCGAGGCGATGGTTTTGGGCCTCGGAATTTGCTGTGACCGCTACGCAGTCAGTCTCGTGGGGCTCGGAGAGAGCTTTCCGGAATGGGGCCGCAATAGCGATTCCGAGTTCGTTCGAGAAAGTCCCGATGGTTTCGGCGCGCGCTTGCCGTGTCCGGTACGCGGTCGGCCTCGTGGGCATCGGAGGGATCCGACAATGGCGATTCCGAGATCGTTCGAGAGGTTTCGGGGCTCCGGTCGTCGATGCGCCGTCCGCGACGTGCACAAAGGCGAGGGACGACGCACACAAAACCAGTGCGATCATACCAGCACTAAAGCACCGGATCCCATCAGAACTCCGAAGTTAAGCCTGCTTGGGCGAGAGTAGTACTAGGATGGGTGACCCCCTGGGAAGTCCTCGTGTTGCACTCCTTTTTGTGCCACGAGCGGCCAAAAGACTTACTTAAAACTCTCTTTTAAGCTTTTCAATTTTTCCAGCATTATGGCTAACAATAAATATGTCATTAACATATATATAGCAGGAGAATAATGAAATCATCATCTAAAAATTTCTTCATAAAACATACAATGACCAGACATGGTTCTAGGATGGGTGACCCCCTGGGAAGTCCTCGTGTTGCACTACTTTTTGCGCCCCGAGCGGCCAAAACCTCTCCCGTCGACCTCCGAGGCGATGGTTTTGGGCCTCGGAATTTGCCGTGACCGCTACGCAGTCAGTCTCGTGGGGCTCGGAGAGAGCTTTCCGGAATGGGGCCGCAATAGCGATTCCGAGTTCGTTCGAGAAAGTCCCGATGGTTTCGGCGCGCGCTTGCCGTGTCCGGTACGCGGTCGGCCTCGTGGGCATCGGAGGGATCCGACAATGGCGATTACGAGATCGTTCAAGAGGTTTCGGGGCTCCGGTCGTCGATGCGCCGTCCGCGACGTGCACAAAGGCGAGGGATGACGCACAAAAAACGAGTGCGATCATACCAGCACCGGATCCCATCAAACTCCGAAGTTAAGCGTGCTTGGGCGAGAGTAGTACTAGGATGGGTGACCCCCTGGGAAGTCCTCGTGTTGCACTCCTTTTTGGGCCCCGAGCGGCCAAAAGACTTACTTAAAACTCTCTTTTAAGCTTTTCAATTTTTCTAGCATTCTGGCCAACAATAAATATGTCATTAACATATATATAGCAGGAGAATAATGAAATTATCATCTAAAAATTTCTTCATAAAACATACAATGACCAGACATGGTTCTAGGATGGGTGACCCCCTGGGAAGTCCTCGTGTTGCACTCCTTTTTGCGCCCCGAGCGGCCAAAACCTCTCCCGTCGACCTCCGAGGCGATGGTTTTGGGCCTCGGAATTTGCTGTGACCGCTACGCAGTCAGTCTCGTGGGGCTCGGAGAGAGCTTTCCGGAATGGGGCCGCAATAGCGATTCCGAGTTCGTTCGAGAAAGTCCCGATGGTTTCGGCGCGCGCTTGCCGTGTCCGGTACGCGGTCGGCCTCGTGAGCATCGGAGGGATCCGACAATGGCGATTCCGAGATCGTTTTAGAGGTTTCGGGGCTCCGGTCGTCGATGCGCCGTCCGCGACGTGCACAAAGGCGAGGGACGACGCACAAAAAACGAGTGCGATCATACCAGCACCGGATCCCATCAGAACTCCGAAGTTAAGCGTGCTTGGGCGAGAGTAGTACTAGGATGGGTGACCCCCTGGGAAGTCCTCGTGTTGCACTCCTTTTTGGGCCCCGAGCGGCCAAAAGACTTACTTAAAACTCTCTTTTAAGCTTTTCAATTTTTCTAGCATTCTGGCCAACAATAAATATGTCATTAACATATATATAGCAGGAGAATAATGAAATCATCATCTAAAAATTTCTTCATAAAACATACAATGATCAGACATGGTTCTAGGATGGGTGACCCCCTGGGAAGTCCTCGTGTTGCACTCCTTTTTACGCCCCGAGCGGCCAAAACCTCTCCTGTCGACCTCCGAGGCGATGGTTTGGGGCCTCGGAATTTGCCGTGACCGCTACGCAGTCAGTCTCGTGGGGCTCGGAGAGAGCTTTCCGGAATGGGGCCGCAATAGCGATTCCGAGTTCGTTCGAGAAAGTCCCGATGGTTTCGGCGCGCGCTTGCCGTGTCCGGTACGCGGTCGGCCTCGTGGGCATCGGAGGGATCCGACAATGGCGATTCCGAGATCGTTCGAGAGGTTTCGGGGCTCCGGTCGTCGATGCGCCGTCCGCGACGTGCACAAAGGCGAGGGACGACGCACACAAAACGAGTGCGATCATACTAGCACTAAAGCACCGGATCCCATCAGAACTCCGAAGTTAAGCCTGCTTGGGCGAGAGTAGTACTAGGATGGGTGACCCCCTGGGAAGTCCTCGTGTTGCACTCCTTTTTGGGCCCCGAGCGGCCAAAAGACTTACTTAAAACTCTCTTTTAAGCTTTTCAATTTTTCTAGCATTCTGGCCAACAATAAATATGTCATTAACATATATATAGCAGGAGAATAATGAAATAATCATCTAAAAATTTCTTCATAAAACATACAATGACCAGACATGGTTCTAGGATGGGTGACCCCCTGGGAAGTCCTCGTGTTGCACTACTTTTTGCGCCCCGAGCGGCCAAAACCTCTCCCGTCGACCTCCGAGGCGATGGTTTTGGGCCTCGGAATTTGCCGTGACCGCTACGCAGTCAGTCTCGTGGGGCTCGGAGAGAGCTTTCCGGAATGGGGCCGCAATAGCGATTCCGAGTTCGTTCGAGAAAGTCCCGTCGTCGATGCGCCGTCCGCGACGTGCACAAAGGCGAGGGACGACGCACACAAAACGAGTGCGATCATATCTGCACTAAAGCACCGGATTCCATCAGAACTCCAAAGTTAAGCGTGCTTGTGCGAGAGTAGTACTAGGATGGGTGACCCCCTGGGAAGTCCTCGTGTTGCACTCCTTTTTGGGCCCCGAGCGGCCAAAAGACTTACTTAAAACTCTCTTTTAAGCTTTTCAATTTTTCTAGCATTCTGGCCAACAATAAATATGTCATTAACATATATATACCAGGAGAATAATGAAATCATCATCTAAAAATTTCTTCATAAAACATACAATGACCAGACATGGTTCTAGAATGGGTGACCCCCTGGGAAGTCCTCGTGTTGCACTACTTTTTGCGCCCCGAGCGGCCAAAACCTCTCCCGTCGACCTCCGAGGCGATGGTTTTGGGCCTCGGAATTTGCCGTGACCGCTACGCAGTCAGTCTCGTGGGGCTCGGAGAGAGCTTTCCGGAATGGGGCCGCAATAGCGATTCCGAGTTCGTTCGAGAAAGTCCCGATGGTTTCGGCGCGCGCTTGCCGTGTCCGGTACGCGGTCGGCCTCGTGGGCATCGGAGGGATCCGACAATGGCGATTCCGAGATCGTTTGAGAGGTTTCGGGGCTCCGGTCGTCGATGCGCCGTCCGCGACGTGCACAAAGGCGAGGGACGACGCACAAAAAACGAGTGCGATCATACCAGCACCGGATCCCATCAGAACTCCGAAGTTAAGCGTGCTTGGGCGAGAGTAGTACTAGGATGGGTGACCCCCTGGGAAGTCCTCGTGTTGCACTCCTTTTTGGGCCCCGAGCGGCCAAAAGACTTACTTAAAACTCTCTTTTAAGCTTTTCAATTTTTCTAGCATTCTGGCCAACAATAAATATGTCATTAACATATATATAGCAGGAGAATAATGAAATCATCATCTAAAAATTTCTTCATAAAACATACAATGATAAGACATGGTTCTAGGATGGATGACCCCCTGGGAAGTCCTCGTGTTGCACTCCTTTTTGCGCCCCGAGCGGCCAAAACCTCTCCTGTCGACCTCCGAGGCGATGGTTTGGGGCCTCGGAATTTGCCGTGACCGCTACGCAGTCAGTCTCGTGGGGCTCGGAGAGAGCTTTCCGGAATGGGGCCGCAATAGCGATTCCGAGTTCGTTCGAGAAAGTCCCGATGGTTTCGGCGCGCGCTTGCCGTGTCCGGTACGCGGTCGGCCTCGTGGGCATCGGAGGGATCCGACAATGGCGATTCCGAGATCGTTCGAGAGGTTTCGGGGCTCCGGTCGTCGATGCGCCGTCCGCGACGTGCACAAAGGCGAGGGACGACGCACACAAAACGAGTGCGATCATACTAGCACTAAAGCACCGGATCCCATCATAACTCCGAAGTTAAGCCTGCTTGGGCGAGAGTAGTACTAGGATGAGTGACCCCCTGGGAAGTCCTCGTGTTGCACTCCTTTTTGGGCCCCGAGCGGCCAAAAGACTTACTTAAAACTCTCTTTTAAGCTTTTCAATTTTTCTAGCATTCTGGCCAACAATAAATATGTCATTAACATATATATACCAGGAGAATAATGAAATCATCATCTAAAAATTTCTTCATAAAACATACAATGACCAGACATGGTTCTAGAATGGGTGACCCCCTGGGAAGTCCTCGTGTTGCACTACTTTTTGCGCCCCGAGCGGCCAAAACCTCTCCCGTCGACCTCCGAGGCGATGGTTTTGGGCCTCGGAATTTGCCGTGACCGCTACGCAGTCAGTCTCGTGGGGCTCGGAGAGAGCTTTCCGGAATGGGGCCGCAATAGCGATTCCGAGTTCGTTCGAGAAAGTCCCGATGGTTTCGGCGCGCGCTTGCCGTGTCCGGTACGCGGTCGGCCTCGTGGGCATCGGAGGGATCCGACAATGGCGATTCCGAGATCGTTTGAGAGGTTTCGGGGCTCCGGTCGTCGATGCGCCGTCCGCGACGTGCACAAAGGCGAGGGACGACGCACAAAAAACGAGTGCGATCATACCAGCACCGGATCCCATCAGAACTCCGAAGTTAAGCGTGCTTGGGCGAGAGTAGTACTAGGATGGGTGACCCCCTGGGAAGTCCTCGTGTTGCACTCCTTTTTGGGCCCCGAGCGGCCAAAAGACTTACTTAAAACTCTCTTTTAAGCTTTTCAATTTTTCTAGCATTCTGGCCAACAATAAATATGTCATTAACATATATATAGCAGGAGAATAATGAAATCATCATCTAAAAATTTCTTCATAAAACATACAATGATAAGACATGGTTCTAGGATGGATGACCCCCTGGGAAGTCCTCGTGTTGCACTCCTTTTTGCGCCCCGAGCGGCCAAAACCTCTCCTGTCGACCTCCGAGGCGATGGTTTGGGGCCTCGGAATTTGCCGTGACCGCTACGCAGTCAGTCTCGTGGGGCTCGGAGAGAGCTTTCCGGAATGGGGCCGCAATAGCGATTCCGAGTTCGTTCGAGAAAGTCCCGATGGTTTCGGCGCGCGCTTGCCGTGTCCGGTACGCGGTCGGCCTCGTGTGCATCGGAGGGATCCGACAATGGCGATTCCGAGATCGTTCGAGAGGTTTCGGGGCTCCGGTCGTCGATGCGCCGTCCGCGACGTGCACAAAGGCGAGGGACGACGCACACAAAACGAGTGCGATCATACTAGCACTAAAGCACCGGATCCCATCAGAACTCCGAAGTTAAGCCTGCTTGGGCGAGAGTAGTACTAGGATGAGTGACCCCCTGGGAAGTCCTCGTGTTGCACTCCTTTTTGGGCCCCGAGCGGCCAAAAGACTTACTTAAAACTCTCTTTTAAGCTTTTCAATTTTTCTAGCATTCTGGCAAACAATAAATATGTCATTAACATATATATACCAGGAGAATAATGAAATCATCATCTAAAAATTTCTTCATAAAACATACAATGACCAGACATGGTTCTAGAATGGGTGACCCCCTGGGAAGTCCTCGTGTTGCACTACTTTTTGCGCCCCGAGCGGCCAAAACCTCTCCCGTCGACCTCCGAGGCGATGGTTTTGGGCCTCGGAATTTGCCGTGACCGCTACGCAGTCAGTCTCGTGGGGCTCGGAGAGAGCTTTCCGGAATGGGGCCGCAATAGCGATTCCGAGTTCGTTCGAGAAAGTCCCGATGGTTTCGGCGCGCGCTTGCCGTGTCCGGTACGCGGTCGGCCTCGTGGGCATCGGAGGGATCCGACAATGGCGATTCCGAGATCGTTTGAGAGGTTTCGGGGCTCCGGTCGTCGATGCGCCGTCCGCGACGTGCACAAAGGCGAGGGACGACGCACAAAAAACCAGTGCGATCATACCAGCACCGGATCCCATCAGAACTCCGAAGTTAAGCGTGCTTGGGCGAGAGTAGTACTAGGATGGGTGACCCCCTGGGAAGTCCTCGTGTTGCACTCCTTTTTGGGCCCCGAGCGGCCAAAAGACTTACTTAAAACTCTCTTTTAAGCTTTTCAATTTTTCTAGCATTCTGGCCAACAATAAATATGTCATTAACATATATATAGCAGGAGAATAATGAAATCATCATCTAAAAATTTCTTCATAAAACATACAATGACCAGACATGGTTCTAGGATGGGTGACCCCTTGGGAAGTCCTCGTGTTGCACTCCTTTTTGCGCCCCGAGCGGCCAAAACCTCTCCTGTCGACCTCCGAGGCGATGGTTTGGGGCCTCGGAATTTGCCGTGACCGCTACGCAGTCAGTCTCGTGGGGCTCGGAGAGAGCTTTCCGGAATGGGGCCGCAATAGCGATTCCGAGTTCGTTCGAGAAAGTCCCGATGGTTTCGGCGCGCGCTTGCCGTGTCCGGTACGCGGTCGGCCTCGTGGGCATCGGAGGGATCCGACAATGGCGATTCCGAGATCGTTTGAGAGGTTTCGGGGCTCCGGTCGTCGATGCGCCGTCCGCGACGTGCACAAAGGCGAGGGACGACGCACAAAAAACGAGTGCGATCATACCAGCACCGGATCCCATCAGAACTCCGAAGTTAAGCGTGCTTGGGCGAGAGTAGTACTAGGATGGGTGACCCCCTGGGAAGTCCTCGTGTTGCACTCCTTTTTGGGCCCCGAGCGGCCAAAAGACTTACTTAAAACTCTCTTTTAAGCTTTTCAATTTTTCTAGCATTCTGGCCAACAATAAATATGTCATTAACATATATATAGCAGGAGAATAATGAAATCATCATCTAAAAATTTCTTCATAAAACATACAATGACCAGACATGGTTCTAGGATGGGTGACCCCTTGGGAAGTCCTCGTGTTGCACTCCTTTTTGCGCCCCGAGCGGCCAAAACCTCTCCTGTCGACCTCCGAGGCGATGGTTTGGGGCCTCGGAATTTGCCGTGACCGCTACGCAGTCAGTCTCGTGGGGCTCGGAGAGAGCTTTCCGGAATGGGGCCGCAATAGCGATTCCGAGTTCGTTCGAGAAAGTCCCGATGGTTTCGGCGCGCGCTTGCCGTGTCCGGTACGCGGTCGGCCTCGTGGGCATCGGAGGGATCCGACAATGGCGATTCCGAGATCGTTCGAGAGGTTTCGGGGCTCCGGTCGTCGATGCGCCGTCCGCGACGTGCACAAAGGCGAGGGACGACGCACACAAAACGAGTGCGATCATACCAGCACTAAAGCACCGGATCCCATCAGAACTCCGAAGTTAAGCCTGCTTGGGCGAGAGTAGTACTAGGATGGGTGACCCCCTGGGAAGTCCTAGTGTTGCACTCCTTTTTGCGCCCCGAGCGGCCAAAAGACTTACTTAAAACTCTCTTTTAAGCTTTTCAATTTTTCTAGCATTCTGGCCAACAATAAATATGTCATTAACATATATATAGCAGGAGAATAATGAAATCATCATCTAAAAATTTCTTCATAAAACATACAATGACCAGACATGGTTCTAGGATGGGTGACCCCCTGGGAAGTCCTCGTGTTGCACTACTTTTTGCGCCCCGAGCGGCCAAAACCTCTCCCGTCGACCTCCGAGGCGATGGTTTTGGGCCTCGGAATTTGCCGTGACCGCTATGCAGTCAGTCTCGTGGGGCTCGGAGAGAGCTTTCCGGAATGGGGCCGCAATAGCGATTCCGAGTTCGTTCGACGTCGATGCGCCGTCCGCGACGTGCACAAAGGCGAGGGACGACGCACACAAAACGAGTGCGATCATATCTGCACTAAAGCACCGGATTCCATCAGAACTCCAAAGTTAAGCGTGCTTGTTCGAGAGTAGTACTAGGATGGGTGACCCCCTGGGAAGTCCTCGTGTTGCACTCCTTTTTGGGCCCCGAGCGGCCAAAAGACTTACTTAAAACTCTCTTTTAAGCTTTTCAATTTTTCTAGCATTCTGGCCAACAATAAATATGTCATTAACATATATATAGCAGGAGAATAATGAAATCATCATCTAAAAATTTCTTCATAAAACATACAATGATAAGACATGGTTCTAGGATGGATGACCCCCTGGGAAGTCCTCGTGTTGCACTCCTTTTTGCGCCCCGAGCGGCCAAAACCTCTCCTGTCGACCTCCGAGGCGATGGTTTGGGGCCTCGGAATTTGCCGTGACCGCTACGCAGTCAGTCTCGTGGGGCTCGGAGAGAGCTTTCCGGAATGGGGCCGCAATAGCGATTCCGAGTTCGTTCGAGAAAGTCCCGATGGTTTCGGCGCGCGCTTGCCGTGTCCGGTACGCGGTCGGCCTCGTGGGCATCGGAGGGATCCGACAATGGCGATTCCGAGATCGTTCGAGAGGTTTCGGGGCTCCGGTCGTCGATGCGCCGTCCGCGACGTGCACAAAGGCGAGGGACGACGCACACAAAACGAGTGCGATCATACTAGCACTAAAGCACCGGATCCCATCAGAACTCCGAAGTTAAGCCTGCTTGGGCGAGAGTAGTACTAGGATGAGTGACCCCCTGGGAAGTCCTCGTGTTGCACTCCTTTTTGGGCCCCGAGCGGCCAAAAGACTTACTTAAAACTCTCTTTTAAGCTTTTCAATTTTTCTAGCATTCTGGCCAACAATAAATATGTCATTAACATATATATAGCAGGAGAATAATGAAATCATCATCTAAAAATTTCTTCATAAAACATACAATGACCAGACATGGTTCTAGAATGGGTGACCCCCTGGGAAGTCCTCGTGTTGCACTACTTTTTGCACCCCGAGCGGCCAAAACCTCTCCCGTCGACCTCCGAGGCGATGGTTTTGGGCCTCGGAATTTGCCGTGACCGCTACGCAGTCAGTCTCGTGGGGCTCGGAGAGAGCTTTCCGGAATGGGGCCGCAATAGCGATTCCGAGTTCGTTCGAGAAAGTCCCGATGGTTTCGGCGCGCGCTTGCCGTGTCCGGTACGCGGTCGGCCTCGTGGGCATCGGAGGGATCCGACAATGGCGATTCCGAGATCGTTTGAGAGGTTTCGGGGCTCCGGTCATCGATGCGCCGTCCGCGACGTGCACAAAGGCGAGGGACGACGCACAAAAAACCAGTGCGATCATACCAGCACCGGATCCCATCAGAACTCCGAAGTTAAGCGTGCTTGGGCGAGAGTAGTACTAGGATGGGTGACCCCCTGGGAAGTCCTCGTGTTGCACTCCTTTTTGGGCCCCGAGCGGCCAAAAGACTTACTTAAAACTCTCTTTTAAGCTTTTCAATTTTTCTAGCATTCTGGCCAACAATAAATATGTCATTAACATATATATAGCAGGAGAATAATGAAATCATCATCTAAAAATTTCTTCATAAAACATACAATGACCAGACATGGTTCTAGGATGGGTGACCCCTTGGGAAGTCCTCGTGTTGCACTCCTTTTTGCGCCCCGAGCGGCCAAAACCTCTCCTGTCGACCTCCGAGGCGATGGTTTGGGGCCTCGGAATTTGCCGTGACCGCTACGCAGTCAGTCTCGTGGGGCTCGGAGAGAGCTTTCCGGAATGGGGCCGCAATAGCGATTCCGAGTTCGTTCGAGAAAGTCCCGATGGTTTCGGCGCGCGCTTGCCGTGTCCGGTACGCGGTCGGCCTCGTGGGCATCGGAGGGATCCGACAATGGCGATTCCGAGATCGTTTGAGAGGTTTCGGGGCTCCGGTCGTCGATGCGCCGTCCGCGACGTGCACAAAGGCGAGGGACGACGCACAAAAAACGAGTGCGATCATACCAGCACCGGATCCCATCAGAACTCCGAAGTTAAGCGTGCTTGGGCGAGAGTAGTACTAGGATGGGTGACCCCCTGGGAAGTCCTCGTGTTGCACTCCTTTTTGGGCCCCGAGCGGCCAAAAGACTTACTTAAAACTCTCTTTTAAGCTTTTCAATTTTTCTAGCATTCTGGCCAACAATAAATATGTCATTAACATATATATAGCAGGAGAATAATGAAATCATCATCTAAAAATTTCTTCATAAAACATACAATGACCAGACATGGTTCTAGGATGGGTGACCCCTTGGGAAGTCCTCGTGTTGCACTCCTTTTTGCGCCCCGAGCGGCCAAAACCTCTCCTGTCGACCTCCGAGGCGATGGTTTGGGGCCTCGGAATTTGCCGTGACCGCTACGCAGTCAGTCTCGTGGGGCTCGGAGAGAGCTTTCCGGAATGGGGCCGCAATAGCGATTCCGAGTTCGTTCGAGAAAGTCCCGATGGTTTCGGCGCGCGCTTGCCGTGTCCGGTACGCGGTCGGCCTCGTGGGCATCGGAGGGATCCGACAATGGCGATTCCGAGATCGTTCGAGAGGTTTCGGGGCTCCGGTCGTCGATGCGCCGTCCGCGACGTGCACAAAGGCGAGGGACGACGCACACAAAACGAGTGCGATCATACCAGCACTAAAGCACCGGATCCCATCAGAACTCCGAAGTTAAGCCTGCTTGGGCGAGAGTAGTACTAGGATGGGTGACCCCCTGGGAAGTCCTAGTGTTGCACTCCTTTTTGCGCCCCGAGCGGCCAAAAGACTTACTTAAAACTCTCTTTTAAGCTTTTCAATTTTTCTAGCATTCTGGCCAACAATAAATATGTCATTAACATATATATAGCAGGAGAATAATGAAATCATCATCTAAAAATTTCTTCATAAAACATACAATGACCAGACATTGTTCTAGGATGGGTGACCCCCTGGGAAGTCCTCGTGTTGCACTACTTTTTGCGCCCCGAGCGGCCAAAACCTCTCCCGTCGACCTCCGAGGCGATGGTTTTGGGCCTCGGAATTTGCCGTGACCGCTATGCAGTCAGTCTCGTGGGGCTCGGAGAGAGCTTTCCGAAATGGGGCCGCAATAGCGATTCCGAGTTCGTTCGACGTCGATGCGCCGTCCGCGACGTGCACAAAGGCGAGGGACGACGCACACAAAACGAGTGCGATCATATCTGCACTAAAGCACCGGATTCCATCAGAACTCCAAAGTTAAGCGTGCTTGTGCGAGAGTAGTACTAGGATGGGTGACCCCCTGGGAAGTCCTCGTGTTGCACTCCTTTTTGGGCCCCGAGCGGCCAAAAGACTTACTTAAAACTCTCTTTTAAGCTTTTCAATTTTTCTAGCATTCTGGCCAACAATAAATATGTCATTAACATATATATAGCAGGAGAATAATGAAATCATCATCTAAAAATTTCTTCATAAAACATACAATGATAAGACATGGTTCTAGGATGGATGACCCCCTGGGAAGTCCTCGTGTTGCACTCCTTTTTGCGCCCCGAGCGGCCAAAACCTCTCCTGTCGACCTCCGAGGCGATGGTTTGGGGCCTCGGAATTTGCCGTGACCGCTACGCAGTCAGTCTCGTGGGGCTCGGAGAGAGCTTTCCGGAATGGGGCCGCAATAGCGATTCCGAGTTCGTTCGAGAAAGTCCCGATGGTTTCGGCGCGCGCTTGCCGTGTCCGGTACGCGGTCGGCCTCGTGGGCATCGGAGGGATCCGACAATGGCGATTCCGAGATCGTTCGAGAGGTTTCGGGGCTCCGGTCGTCGATGCGCCGTCCGCGACGTGCACAAAGGCGAGGGACGACGCACACAAAACGAGTGCGATCATACTAGCACTAAAGCACCGGATCCCATCAGAACTCCGAAGTTAAGCCTGCTTGGGCGAGAGTAGTACTAGGATGAGTGACCCCCTGGGAAGTCCTCGTGTTGCACTCCTTTTTGGGCCCCGAGCGGCCAAAAGACTTACTTAAAACTCTCTTTTAAGCTTTTCAATTTTTCTAGCATTCTGGCCAACAATAAATATGTCATTAACATATATATAGCAGGAGAATAATGAAATCATCATCTAAAAATTTCTTCATAAAACATACAATGACCAGACATGGTTCTAGAATGGGTGACCCCCTGGGAAGTCCTCGTGTTGCACTACTTTTTGCGCCCCGAGCGGCCAAAACCTCTCCCGTCGACCTCCGAGGCGATGGTTTTGGGCCTCGGAATTTGCCGTGACCGCTACGCAGTCAGTCTCGTGGGGCTCGGAGAGAGCTTTCCGGAATGGGGCCGCAATAGCGATTCCGAGTTCGTTCGAGAAAGTCCCGATGGTTTCGGCGCGCGCTTGCCGTGTCCGGTACGCGGTCGGCCTCGTGGGCATCGGAGGGATCCGACAATGGCGATTCCGAGATCGTTTGAGAGGTTTCGGGGCTCCGGTCGTCGATGCGCCGTCCGCGACGTGCACAAAGGCGAGGGACGACGCACAAAAAACCAGTGCGATCATACCAGCACCGGATCCCATCAGAACTCCGAAGTTAAGCGTGCTTGGGCGAGAGTAGTACTAGGATGGGTGACCCCCTGGGAAGTCCTCGTGTTGCACTCCTTTTTGGGCCCCGAGCGGCCAAAAGACTTACTTAAAACTCTCTTTTAAGCTTTTCAATTTTTCTAGCATTCTGGCCAACAATAAATATGTCATTAACATATATATAGCAGGAGAATAATGAAATCATCATCTAAAAATTTCTTCATAAAACATACAATGACCAGACATGGTTCTAGGATGGGTGACCCCTTGGGAAGTCCTCGTGTTGCACTCCTTTTTGCGCCCCGAGCGGCCAAAACCTCTCCTGTCGACCTCCGAGGCGATGGTTTGGGGCCTCGGAATTTGCCGTGACCGCTACGCAGTCAGTCTCGTGGGGCTCGGAGAGAGCTTTCCGGAATGGGGCCGCAATAGCGATTCCGAGTTCGTTCGAGAAAGTCCCGATGGTTTCGGCGCGCGCTTGCCGTGTCCGGTACGCGGTCGGCCTCGTGGGCATCGGAGGGATCCGACAATGGCGATTCCGAGATCGTTTGAGAGGTTTCGGGGCTCCGGTCGTCGATGCGCCGTCCGCGACGTGCACAAAGGCGAGGGACGACGCACAAAAAACGAGTGCGATCATACCAGCACCGGATCCCATCAGAACTCCGAAGTTAAGCGTGCTTGGGCGAGAGTAGTACTAGGATGGGTGACCCCCTGGGAAGTCCTCGTGTTGCACTCCTTTTTGGGCCCCGAGCGGCCAAAAGACTTACTTAAAACTCTCTTTTAAGCTTTTCAATTTTTCTAGCATTCTGGCCAACAATAAATATGTCATTAACATATATATAGCAGGAGAATAATGAAATCATCATCTAAAAATTTCTTCATAAAACATACAATGACCAGACATGGTTCTAGGATGGGTGACCCCTTGGGAAGTCCTCGTGTTGCACTCCTTTTTGCGCCCCGAGCGGCCAAAACCTCTCCTGTCGACATCCGAGGCGATGGTTTGGGGCCTCGGAATTTGCCGTGACCGCTACGCAGTCAGTCTCGTGGGGCTCGGAGAGAGCTTTCCGGAATGGGGCCGCAATAGCGATTCCGAGTTCGTTCGAGAAAGTCCCGATGGTTTCGGCGCGCGCTTGCCGTGTCCGGTACGCGGTCGGCCTCGTGGGCATCGGAGGGATCCGACAATGGCGATTCCGAGATCGTTCGAGAGGTTTCGGGGCTCCGGTCGTCGATGCGCCGTCCGCGACGTGCACAAAGGCGAGGGACGACGCACACAAAACGAGTGCGATCATACCAGCACTAAAGCACCGGATCCCATCAGAACTCCGAAGTTAAGCCTGCTTGGGCGAGAGTAGTACTAGGATGGGTGACCCCCTGGGAAGTCCTAGTGTTGCACTCCTTTTTGCGCCCCGAGCGGCCAAAAGACTTACTTAAAACTCTCTTTTAAGCTTTTCAATTTTTCTAGCATTCTGGCCAACAATAAATATGTCATTAACATATATATAGCAGGAGAATAATGAAATCATCATCTAAAAATTTCTTCATAAAACATACAATGACCAGACATGGTTCTAGGATGGGTGACCCCCTGGGAAGTCCTCGTGTTGCACTACTTTTTGCGCCCCGAGCGGCCAAAACCTCTCCCGTCGACCTCCGAGGCGATGGTTTTGGGCCTCGGAATTTGCCGTGACCGCTATGCAGTCAGTCTCGTGGGGCTCGGAGAGAGCTTTCCGGAATGGGGCCGCAATAGCGATTCCGAGTTCGTTCGACGTCGATGCGCCGTCCGCGACGTGCACAAAGGCGAGGGACGACGCACACAAAACGAGTGCGATCATATCTGCACTAAAGCACCGGATTCCATCAGAACTCCAAAGTTAAGCGTGCTTGTTCGAGAGTAGTACTAGGATGGGTGACCCCCTGGGAAGTCCTCGTGTTGCACTCCTTTTTGGGCCCCGAGCGGCCAAAAGACTTACTTAAAACTCTCTTTTAAGCTTTTCAATTTTTCTAGCATTCTGGCCAACAATAAATATGTCATTAACATATATATAGCAGGAGAATAATGAAATCATCATCTAAAAATTTCTTCATAAAACATACAATGATAAGACATGGTTCTAGGATGGATGACCCCCTGGGAAGTCCTCGTGTTGCACTCCTTTTTGCGCCCCGAGCGGCCAAAACCTCTCCTGTCGACCTCCGAGGCGATGGTTTGGGGCCT
This sequence comes from Musa acuminata AAA Group, assembly GCF_036884655.1. Taxonomy (NCBI): domain Eukaryota; kingdom Viridiplantae; phylum Streptophyta; class Magnoliopsida; order Zingiberales; family Musaceae; genus Musa; species Musa acuminata. The sequence goes on from NC_088334.1 coordinate 39,498,394, forward strand.
CGGAATTTGCCGTGACCGCTACGCAGTCAGTCTCGTGGGGCTCGGAGAGAGCTTTCCGGAATGGGGCCGCAATAGCGATTCCGAGTTCGTTCGAGAAAGTCCCGATGGTTTCGGCGCGCGCTTGCCGTGTCCGGTACGCGGTCGGCCTCGTGGGCATCGGAGGGATCCGACAATGGCGATTCCGAGATCGTTCGAGAGGTTTCGGGGCTCCGGTCGTCGATGCGCCGTCCGCGACGTGCACAAAGGCGAGGGACGACGCACACAAAACGAGTGCGATCATACTAGCACTAAAGCACCGGATCCCATCAGAACTCCGAAGTTAAGCCTGCTTGGGCGAGAGTAGTACTAGGATGAGTGACCCCCTGGGAAGTCCTCGTGTTGCACTCCTTTTTGGGCCCCGAGCGGCCAAAAGACTTACTTAAAACTCTCTTTTAAGCTTTTCAATTTTTCTAGCATTCTGGCCAACAATAAATATGTCATTAACATATATATAGCAGGAGAATAATGAAATCATCATCTAAAAATTTCTTCATAAAACATACAATGACCAGACATGGTTCTAGAATGGGTGACCCCCTGGGAAGTCCTCGTGTTGCACTACTTTTTGCGCCCCGAGCGGCCAAAACCTCTCCCGTCGACCTCCGAGGCGATGGTTTTGGGCCTCGGAATTTGCCGTGACCGCTACGCAGTCAGTCTCGTGGGGCTCGGAGAGAGCTTTCCGGAATGGGGCCGCAATAGCGATTCCGAGTTCGTTCGAGAAAGTCCCGATGGTTTCGGCGCGCGCTTGCCGTGTCCGGTACGCGGTCGGCCTCGTGGGCATCGGAGGGATCCGACAATGGCGATTCCGAGATCGTTTGAGAGGTTTCGGGGCTCCGGTCGTCGATGCGCCGTCCGCGACGTGCACAAAGGCGAGGGACGACGCACAAAAAACCAGTGCGATCATACCAGCACCGGATCCCATCAGAACTCCGAAGTTAAGCGTGCTTGGGCGAGAGTAGTACTAGGATGGGTGACCCCCTGGGAAGTCCTCGTGTTGCACTCCTTTTTGGGCCCCGAGCGGCCAAAAGACTTACTTAAAACTCTCTTTTAAGCTTTTCAATTTTTCTAGCATTCTGGCCAACAATAAATATGTCATTAACATATATATAGCAGGAGAATAATGAAATCATCATCTAAAAATTTCTTCATAAAACATACAATGACCAGACATGGTTCTAGGATGGGTGACCCCTTGGGAAGTCCTCGTGTTGCACTCCTTTTTGCGCCCCGAGCGGCCAAAACCTCTCCTGTCGACCTCCGAGGCGATGGTTTGGGGCCTCGGAATTTGCCGTGACCGCTACGCAGTCAGTCTCGTGGGGCTCGGAGAGAGCTTTCCGGAATGGGGCCGCAATAGCGATTCCGAGTTCGTTCGAGAAAGTCCCGATGGTTTCGGCGCGCGCTTGCCGTGTCCGGTACGCGGTCGGCCTCGTGGGCATCGGAGGGATCCGACAATGGCGATTCCGAGATCGTTTGAGAGGTTTCGGGGCTCCGGTCGTCGATGCGCCGTCCGCGACGTGCACAAAGGCGAGGGACGACGCACAAAAAACGAGTGCGATCATACCAGCACCGGATCCCATCAGAACTCCGAAGTTAAGCGTGCTTGGGCGAGAGTAGTACTAGGATGGGTGACCCCCTGGGAAGTCCTCGTGTTGCACTCCTTTTTGGGCCCCGAGCGGCCAAAAGACTTACTTAAAACTCTCTTTTAAGCTTTTCAATTTTTCTAGCATTCTGGCCAACAATAAATATGTCATTAACATATATATAGCAGGAGAATAATGAAATCATCATCTAAAAATTTCTTCATAAAACATACAATGACCAGACATGGTTCTAGGATGGGTGACCCCTTGGGAAGTCCTCGTGTTGCACTCCTTTTTGCGCCCCGAGCGGCCAAAACCTCTCCTGTCGACATCCGAGGCGATGGTTTGGGGCCTCGGAATTTGCCGTGACCGCTACGCAGTCAGTCTCGTGGGGCTCGGAGAGAGCTTTCCGGAATGGGGCCGCAATAGCGATTCCGAGTTCGTTCGAGAAAGTCCCGATGGTTTCGGCGCGCGCTTGCCGTGTCCGGTACGCGGTCGGCCTCGTGGGCATCGGAGGGATCCGACAATGGCGATTCCGAGATCGTTCGAGAGGTTTCGGGGCTCCGGTCGTCGATGCGCCGTCCGCGACGTGCACAAAGGCGAGGGACGACGCACACAAAACGAGTGCGATCATACCAGCACTAAAGCACCGGATCCCATCAGAACTCCGAAGTTAAGCCTGCTTGGGCGAGAGTAGTACTAGGATGGGTGACCCCCTGGGAAGTCCTAGTGTTGCACTCCTTTTTGCGCCCCGAGCGGCCAAAAGACTTACTTAAAACTCTCTTTTAAGCTTTTCAATTTTTCTAGCATTCTGGCCAACAATAAATATGTCATTAACATATATATAGCAGGAGAATAATGAAATCATCATCTAAAAATTTCTTCATAAAACATACAATGACCAGACATGGTTCTAGGATGGGTGACCCCCTGGGAAGTCCTCGTGTTGCACTACTTTTTGCGCCCCGAGCGGCCAAAACCTCTCCCGTCGACCTCCGAGGCGATGGTTTTGGGCCTCGGAATTTGCCGTGACCGCTACGCAGTCAGTCTCGTGGGGCTCGGAGAGAGCTTTCCGGAATGGGGCCGCAATAGCGATTCCGAGTTCGTTCGAGAAAGTCCCGTCGTCGATGCGCCGTCCGCGACGTGCACAAAGGCGAGGGACGACGCACACAAAAAGATTGCGATCATATCTGCACTAAAGCACCGGATTCCATCAGAACTCCAAAGTTAAGCGTGCTTGTGCGAGAGTAGTACTAGGATGGGTGACCCCCTGGGAAGTCCTCGTGTTGCACTCCTTTTTGGGCCCCGAGCGGCCAAAAGACTTACTTAAAACTCTCTTTTAAGCTTTTCAATTTTTCTAGCATTCTGGCCAACAATAAATATGTCATTAACATATATATAGCAAGAGAATAATGAAATCATCATCTAAAAATTTCTTCATAAAACATACAATGACCAGACATGGTTCTAGAATGGCTGACCCCCTGGGAAGTCCTCGTGTTGCACTACTTTTTGCGCCCCGAGCGGCCAAAACCTCTCCCGTCGACCTCCGAGGCGATGGTTTGGGGCCTCGGAATTTGCCGTGACCGCTACGCAGTCAGTCTCGTGGGGCTCGGAGAGAGCTTTCCGGAATGGGGCCGCAATAGCGATTCCGAGTTCGTTCGAGAAAGTCCCGATGGTTTCGGCGCGCGCTTGCCGTGTCCGGTACGCGGTCGGCCTCGTGGGCATCGGAGGGATCCGACAATGGCGATTCCGAGATCGTTTGAGAGGTTTCGGGGCTCCGGTCGTCGATGCGCCGTCCGCGACGTGCACAAAGGCGAGGGACGACGCACAAAAAACGAGTGCGATCATACCAGCACCGGATCCCATCAGAACTCCGAAGTTAAGCGTGCTTGGGCGAGAGTAGTACTAGGATGGGTGACCCCCTGGGAAGTCCTCGTGTTGCACTCCTTTTTGGGCCCCGAGCGGCCAAAAGACTTACTTAAAACTCTCTTTTAAGCTTTTCAATTTTTCTAGCATTCTGGCCAACAATAAATATGTCATTAACATATATATAGCAGGAGAATAATGAAATCATCATCTAAAATTTTCTTCATAAAACATACAATGACCAGACATGGTTCTAGGATGGGTGACCCCTTGGGAAGTCCTCGTGTTGCACTCCTTTTTGCGCCCCGAGCGGCCAAAACCTCTCCTGTCGACCTCCGAGGCGATGGTTTGGGGCCTCGGAATTTGCCGTGACCGCTACGCAGTCAGTCTCGTGGGGCTCGGAGAGAGCTTTCCGGAATGGGGCCGCAATAGCGATTCCGAGTTCGTTCGAGAAAGTCCCGATGGTTTCGGCGCGCGCTTGCCGTGTCCGGTACGCGGCCGGCCTCGTGGGCATCGGAGGGATACGACAATGGCGATTCCGAGATCGTTCGAGAGGTTTCGGGGCTCCGGTCGTCGATGCGCCGTCCGCGACGTGCACAAAGGCGAGGGACGACGCACACAAAACGAGTGCGATCATACCAGCACTAAAGCACTGGATCCCATCAGAACTCCGAAGTTAAGCCTGCTTGGGCAAGAGTAGTACTAGGATGGGTGACCCCCTGGGAAGTCCTAGTGTTGCACTCCTTTTTGCGCCCCGAGCGGCCAAAAGAGTTACTTAAAACTCTCTTTTAAGCTTTTCAATTTTTCTAGCATTCTGGCCAACAATAAATATGTCATTAACATATATATAGCAGGAGAATAATGAAATCATCATCTAAAAATTTCTTCATAAAACATACAATGACCTGACATGGTTCTAGGTGTTGAATCTCGGATTTTGATGATGAAGTCAATTGTCATTTGTTGTCTAATCTATGTGTTGAGATAAGTGTGCAGGATTAACTACGATAAGAGTAAGACAAGCAGCAGGTGTTGCGCCGGAGTCAAGATCATGATCACGTTGGGAGTTCGAGAGTTCGACGGAAGTTCGGACGGTCGTCGGAGGTTCAGCGAGGACAGATCCGAGAAGTCCAGAAGCTTGCCAAGCGAAGCTCGTCAGAACTCGCCAAGTGGATCGTCGCAAAGTCCAGGAGTATGCCGGATGTCCGCAGAAGGATCACCGAGGGTTATCGGTTGATCGACGGAAGTTGGCCGGAAACTCGCCGGAAGAAGCGATTGACGCATCGGAGCAAAGCTGCAGAAGTTGTCTTAGAGTTAATCGTAGTTAGCATGATGATTAAGCATGAAAATGGGAGGTGATCCCATTAGCTTAATCTTGGGGCAATTGGGCCCCTGAAAAGATTCAAAGTGGGCCGAATGGAGTGAACCATTCAGACCCTGATTGCACCAGGAGGTGCAACCGCCCCAGCCAGGAGGTGCAACCGCCTGGGCTGTGGGGTTGGGAGGTGCAACCGCCCCAGCCAGGAGGTGCAACCGCCAGGGCTGCGAGGCTGGGAGGTGCAACCGCCCCAGCCGAGAGGTGCAACCGCCCAGAGCTCAGTCTACGAGCTAGACTGGGCGGTGCAACCTCCTCTGCCAAGAGGTAGCACCGCCAGAGCTCAAGTTTCGAGCTCTGCCAGGCGATGCAACCACCAAGCTCAGTCTTCGAGCTCTGGCAGAGAGGTGCATCAGCCTGAGCTCAGTCTCGAGCCCTGCCAGGTGATGCAATCACCGAGCTCAGTCTTCGAGCTCTGGCAGAGAGGTGCATCAGCCTGAGCTCAGTTTGGAGCTCTGCCAGGTGATGCAACCACCGAGCTCAGTTTAGAGCTCTGCCAGGTGATGCAATCACCAAGCTCAGTCTTCGAGCTCTGCCAGGTGATGCAATCACCGAGCTCAGTCTTCGAGCTCTGGCAGAGAGAAGCAATCGCCTGAGCTCAGTCTTCGAGCTCTGCCAGGCGGTGCCACCTCTCCAGTCAAGAGGTGCAACCGCCTGATCCCAGAATTCTGGGATTTGATCGATTTGATCGTTTTGAGCTCCAAATTTGAACTGGGTTGGGGCCTATAAATACCCCACCCATTCAGCACTGAAAAGATATAGATCCACACCGAATTCTTGATCTTTTCAGTGATTCTAAGAGCTCAAATTTGTGTAAAGTCCTAAAGTTCTCCTCCTTCTGTTCTTCAAGTCTTGAGTTGTAAAGAGAGGAGAGAAAGGATCTGTAAAGGTTGTCTCCTGAGCCTGTCAAAAGGAGAGAAACTGTAAAAGGGCAGTTAGCCTTCGCCCATTGAAGGAAGGCAGCTAGTTGACGTCGGCAACCTCGTCGGTGGAGGAAGCCAAAAGTGGAGTAGGTCAAGGCTGACCGAACCACTCTAAATCTCTGGTTTGCGTTTATTTTTGAGCACTTTATCATTACTGCAAACCTCCTCCATTACTACTGCTCTCTGCGCTTTCACGAACAAGTTCTAAGTGCTGTTCTTTCAGAATCTGCATTCAAACGTAAATCGTGTTTTCGTACGATCTTCACACTGCAGTTTACGCTTACATTCGGACTCCATTTATAACTGCAAATTGCTTTCTACGTAAAACGCTTTTCAAGGTTCAAAACTGCTTTTAAACGCAAAACTACATTTAGACGTAAATCTGAGTTTAGACGTAAATCTGCGTTTAGACGTAAAACTACGTTTAGACGTAAATCTGCGTTTTGACGTAAAACTGCGTTTGAACGTAAAACTGAGTTTAGACGCAAACTGCGCTTAGACGCAAACTGTGCTTAGACGCAAACTGCGCTTAGACGCAAACTGTGTTTAGACGCAAACTGCGCTTAGACGCAAAACTGCGCTTAGACGCAAACTGCACTGTGATTCTGCTTTTATATCGAAATCATTTTTTATCGGACGAACGCAGCTTTAGCTTTTAAATTGCTGTAAGATTTCCGCTGCACTAATTCACCCCCCCCCCTCTTAGTGCTCTCGATCCTAACACTAGGATGGGTGACCCCCTGGGAAGTCCTCGTGTTGCACTACTTTTTGCGCCCCGAGCGGCCAAAACCTCTCCCGTCGACCTCCGAGGCGATGGTTTTGGGCCTCGGAATTTGCCGTGACCGCTACGCAGTCAGTCTCATGGGGCTCGGAGAGAGCTATCCGGAATGGGGCCGCAATAGCGATTCCGAGTTCGTTCGAGAAAGTCCCGATGGTTTCGGCGCGCGCTTGCCGTGTCCGGTACGCGGTCGGCCTCGTGGGCATCGGAGGGATCCGACAATGGCGATTCCGAGATCGTTCGAGAGGTTTCGGGGCTCCGGTCGTCGATGCGCCGTCCGCGACGTGCACAAAGGCGAGGGACGACGCAAACAAAACGAGTGCGATCATATCTGCACTAAAGCACCGGATCCCATCAGAACTCCAAAGTTAAGCGTGCTTGTGCGAGAGTAGTACTAGGATGGGTGACCCCCTTGGATGTCCTCGTGTCGCACTCCTTTTTGCGCCCCGAGCGGCCAAAAGACTTACTTAAAACTCTCTTTTAAGCTTTTCAATTTTTCCAGCATTATGGCCAACAATAAATATGTCATTAACATATATATAGCAGGAGAATAATGAAATCATCATCTAAAAATTTCTTCATAAAACATACAATGACCAGACATGGTTCTAGGATGGGTGACCCCCTGGGAAGTCCTCGTGTTGCACTACTTTTTGCGCCCCGAGCGGCCAAAACCTCTCCCGTCGACCTCCGAGGCGATGGTTTTGGGCCTCGGAATTTGCCGTGACCGCTACGCAGTCAGTCTCGTGGGGCTCGGAGAGAGCTTTCCGGAATGGGGCCGCAATAGCGATTCCGAGTTCGTTCGAGAAAGTCCCGTCGTCGATGCGCCGTCCGCGACGTGCACAAAGGCGAGGGACGACGCACACAAAAAGAGTGCGATCATATCTGCACTAAAGCACCGGATTCCATCAGAACTCCAAAGTTAAGCGTGCTTGTGCGAGAGTAGTACTAGGATGGGTGACCCCCTGGGAAGTCCTCGTGTTGCACTCCTTTTTGGGCCCCGAGCGGCCAAAAGACTTACTTAAAACTCTCTTTTAAGCTTTTCAATTTTTCTAGCATTCTGGCCAACAATAAATATGTCATTAACATATATATAGCAAGAGAATAATGAAATCATCATCTAAAAATTTCTTCATAAAACATACAATGACCAGACATGGTTCTAGAATGGCTGACCCCCTGGGAAGTCCTCGTGTTGCACTACTTTTTGCGCCCCGAGCGGCCAAAACCTCTCCCGTCGACCTCCGAGGCGATGGTTTGGGGCCTCGGAATTTGCCGTGACCGCTACGCAGTCAGTCTCGTGGGGCTCGGAGAGAGCTTTCCGGAATGGGGCCGCAATAGCGATTCCGAGTTCGTTCGAGAAAGTCCCGATGGTTTCGGCGCGCGCTTGCCGTGTCCGGTACGCGGTCGGCCTCGTGGGCATCGGAGGGATCCGACAATGGCGATTCCGAGATCGTTTGAGAGGTTTCGGGGCTCCGGTCGTCGATGCGCCGTCCGCGACGTGCACAAAGGCGAGGGACGACGCACAAAAAACGAGTGCGATCATACCAGCACCGGATCCCATCAGAACTCCGAAGTTAAGCGTGCTTGGGCGAGAGTAGTACTAGGATGGGTGACCCCCTGGGAAGTCCTCGTGTTGCACTCCTTTTTGGGCCCCGAGCGGCCAAAAGACTTACTTAAAACTCTCTTTTAAGCTTTTCAATTTTTCTAGCATTCTGGCCAACAATAAATATGTCATTAACATATATATAGCAGGAGAATAATGAAATCATCATCTAAAATTTTCTTCATAAAACATACAATGACCAGACATGGTTCTAGGATGGGTGACCCCTTGGGAAGTCCTCGTGTTGCACTCCTTTTTGTGCCCCGAGCGGCCAAAACCTCTCCTGTCGACCTCCGAGGCGATGGTTTGGGGCCTCGGAATTTGCCGTGACCGCTACGCAGTCAGTCTCGTGGGGCTCGGAGAGAGCTTTCCGGAATGGGGCCGCAATAGCGATTCCGAGTTCGTTCGAGAAAGTCCCGATGGTTTCGGCGCGCGCTTGCCGTGTCCGGTACGCGGCCGGCCTCGTGGGCATCGGAGGGATCCGACAATGGCGATTCCGAGATCGTTCGAGAGGTTTCGGGGCTCCGGTCGTCGATGCGCCGTCCGCGACGTGCACAAAGGCGAGGGACGACGCACACAAAACGAGTGCGATCATACCAGCACTAAAGCACCGGATCCCATCAGAACTCCGAAGTTAAGCCTGCTTGGGCGAGAGTAGTACTAGGATGGGTGACCCCCTGGGAAGTCCTAGTGTTGCACTCCTTTTTGCGCCCCGAGCGGCCAAAAGAGTTACTTAAAACTCTCTTTTAAGCTTTTCAATTTTTCTAGCATTCTGGCCAACAATAAATATGTCATTAACATATATATAGCAGGAGAATAATGAAATCATCATCTAAAAATTTCTTCATAAAACATACAATGACCTGACATGGTTCTAGGATGGGTGACCCCCTGGGAAGTCCTCGTGTTGCACTACTTTTTGCGCCCCGAGCGGCCAAAACCTCTCCCGTCGACCTCCGAGGCGATGGTTTTGGGCCTCGGAATTTGCCGTGACCGCTACGCAGTCAGTCTCGTGGGGCTCGGAGAGAGCTATCCGGAATGGGGCCGCAATAGCGATTCCGAGTTCGTTCGAGAAAGTCCCGATGGTTTCGGCGCGCGCTTGCCGTGTCCGGTACGCGGTCGGCCTCGTGGGCATCGGAGGGATCCGACAATGGCGATTCCGAGATCGTTCGAGAGGTTTCGGGGCTCCGGTCGTCGATGCGCCGTCCGCGACGTGCACAAAGGCGAGCGACGACGCACACAAAACGAGTGCGATCATATCTGCACTAAAGCACCGGATCCCATCAGAACTCCAAAGTTAAGCGTGCTTGTGCGAGAGTAGTACTAGGATGGGTGACCCCCTTGGATGTCCTCGTGTCGCACTCCTTTTTGCGCTCCGAGCGGCCAAAAGACTTACTTAAAACTCTCTTTTAAGCTTTTCAATTTTTCCAGCATTATGGCCAACAATAAATATGTCATTAACATATATATAGCAGGAGAATAATGAAATCATCATCTAAAAATTTCTTCATAAAACATACAATGACCAGACATGGTTCTAGGATGGGTGACCCCCTGGGAAGTCCTCGTGTTGCACTACTTTTTGCGCCCCGAGCGGCCAAAACCTCTCCCGTCGACCTCCGAGGCGATGGTTTTGGGCCTCGGAATTTGCCGTGACCGCTACGCAGTCAGTCTCGTGGGGCTCGGAGAGAGCTTTCCGGAATGGGGCCGCAATAGCGATTCCGAGTTCGTTCGAGAAAGTCCCGATGGTTTCGGCGTGCGCTTGCCGTGTCCGGTACGCGGTCGGCCTCGTGGGCATCGGAGGGATCCGACAATGGCGATTCCGAGATCGTTCGAGAGGTTTCGGGGCTCCGGTCGTCGATGCGCCGTCCGCGACGTGCACAGAGGCGAGGGATGACGCACAAAAAACGAGTGCGATCATACCAGCACCGGATCCCATCAAACTCCGAAGTTAAGCGTGCTTGGGCGAGAGTAGTACTAGGATGGGTGACCCCCTGGGAAGTCCTCGTGTTGCACTCCTTTTTGGGCCCCGAGCGGCCAAAAGACTTACTTAAAACTCTCTTTTAAGCTTTTCAATTTTTCTAGCATTCTGGCCAACAATAAATATGTCATTAACATATATATAGCAGGAGAATAATGAAATTATCATCTAAAAATTTCTTCATAAAACATACAATGACCAGACATGGTTCTAGGATGGGTGACCCCCTGGGAAGTCCTCGTGTTGCACTCCTTTTTGCGCCCCGAGCGGCCAAAACCTCTCCCGTCGACCTCCGAGGCGATGGTTTTGGGCCTCGGAATTTGCTGTGACCGCTACGCAGTCAGTCTCGTGGGGCTCGGAGAGAGCTTTCCGGAATGGGGCCGCAATAGCGATTCCGAGTTCGTTCGAGAAAGTCCCGATGGTTTCGGCGCGCGCTTGCCGTGTCCGGTACGCGGTCGGCCTCGTGGGCATCGGAGGGATCCGACAATGGCGATTCCGAGATCGTTCGAGAGGTTTCGGGGCTCCGGTCGTCGATGCGCCGTCCGCGACGTGCACAAAGGCGAGGGACGACGCACACAAAACGAGTGCGATCATACCAGCACTAAAGCACCGGATCCCATCAGAACTCCGAAGTTAAGCCTGCTTGGGCGAGAGTAGTACTAGGATGGGTGACCCCCTGGGAAGTCCTCTTGTTGCACTACTTTTTGCGCCACGAGCGGCCAAAAGACTTACTTAAAACTCTCTTTTAAGCTTTTCAATTTTTCCAGCATTATGGCCAACAATAAATATGTCATTAACATATATATAGCAGGAGAATAATGAAATCATCATCTAAAAATTTCTTCATAAAACATACAATGACCAGACATGGTTCTAGAATGGGTGACCCCCTGGGAAGTCCTCGTGTTGCACTACTTTTTGCGCCCCGAGCGGCCAAAACCTCTCCCGTCGACCTCCGAGGCGATGGTTTTGGGCCTCGGAATTTGCCGTGACCGCTACGCAGTCAGTCTCGTGGGGCTCGGAGAGAGCTTTCCGGAATGGGGCCGCAATAGCGATTCCGAGTTCGTTCGAGAAAGTCCCGATGGTTTCGGCGCGCGCTTGCCGTGTCCGGTACGCGGTCGGCCTCGTGGGCATCGGAGGGATCCGACAATGGCGATTCCGAGATCGTTTGAGAGGTTTCGGGGCTCCGGTCGTCGATGCGCCGTCCGCGACGTGCACAAAGGCGAGGGACGACGCACAAAAAACCAGTGCGATCATACCAGCACCGGATCCCATCAGAACTCCGAAGTTAAGCGTGCTTGGGCGAGAGTAGTACTAGGATGGGTGACCCCCTGGGAAGTCCTCGTGTTGCACTCCTTTTTGGGCCCCGAGCGGCCAAAAGACTTACTTAAAACTCTCTTTTAAGCTTTTCAATTTTTCTAGCATTCTGGCCAACAATAAATATGTCATTAACATATATATAGCAGGAGAATAATGAAATCATCATCTAAAAATTTCTTCATAAAACATACAATGACCAGACATGGTTCTAGGATGGGTGACCCCTTGGGAAGTCCTCGTGTTGCACTCCTTTTTGCGCCCCGAGCGGCCAAAACCTCTCCTGTCGACCTCCGAGGCGATGGTTTGGGGCCTCGGAATTTGCCGTGACCGCTACGCAGTCAGTCTCGTGGGGCTCGGAGAGAGCTTTCCGGAATGGGGCCGCAATAGCGATTCCGAGTTCGTTCGAGAAAGTCCCGATGGTTTCGGCGCGCGCTTGCCGTGTCCGGTACGCGGTCGGCCTCGTGGGCATCGGAGGGATCCGACAATGGCGATTCCGAGATCGTTTGAGAGGTTTCGGGGCTCCGGTCGTCGATGCGCCGTCCGCGACGTGCACAAAGGCGAGGGACGACGCACAAAAAACGAGTGCGATCATACCAGCACCGGATCCCATCAGAACTCCGAAGTTAAGCGTGCTTGGGCGAGAGTAGTACTAGGATGGGTGACCCCCTGGGAAGTCCTCGTGTTGCACTCCTTTTTGGGCCCCGAGCGGCCAAAAGACTTACTTAAAACTCTCTTTTAAGCTTTTCAATTTTTCTAGCATTCTGGCCAACAATAAATATGTCATTAACATATATATAGCAGGAGAATAATGAAATCATCATCTAAAAATTTCTTCATAAAACATACAATGACCAGACATGGTTCTAGGATGGGTGACCCCTTGGGAAGTCCTCGTGTTGCACTCCTTTTTGCGCCCCGAGCGGCCAAAACCTCTCCTGTCGACCTCCGAGGCGATGGTTTGGGGCCTCGGAATTTGCCGTGACCGCTACGCAGTCAGTCTCGTGGGGCTCGGAGAGAGCTTTCCGGAATGGGGCCGCAATAGCGATTCCGAGTTCGTTCGAGAAAGTCCCGATGGTTTCGGCGCGCGCTTGCCGTGTCCGGTACGCGGTCGGCCTCGTGGGCATCGGAGGGATCCGACAATGGCGATTCCGAGATCGTTCGAGAGGTTTCGGGGCTCCGGTCGTCGATGCGCCGTCCGCGACGTGCACAAAGGCGAGGGACGACGCACACAAAACGAGTGCGATCATACCAGCACTAAAGCACCGGATCCCATCAGAACTCCGAAGTTAAGCCTGCTTGGGCGAGAGTAGTACTAGGATGGGTGACCCCCTGGGAAGTCCTAGTGTTGCACTCCTTTTTGCGCCCCGAGCGGCCAAAAGACTTACTTAAAACTCTCTTTTAAGCTTTTCAATTTTTCTAGCATTCTGGCCAACAATAAATATGTCATTAACATATATATAGCAGGAGAATAATGAAATCATCATCTAAAAATTTCTTCATAAAACATACAATGACCAGACATGGTTCTAGGATGGGTGACCCCCTGGGAAGTCCTCGTGTTGCACTACTTTTTGCGCCCCGAGCGGCCAAAACCTCTCCCGTCGACCTCCGAGGCGATGGTTTTGGGCCTCGGAATTTGCCGTGACCGCTACGCAGTCAGTCTCGTGGGGCTCGGAGAGAGCTTTCCGGAATGGGGCCGCAATAGCGATTCCGAGTTCGTTCGAGAAAGTCCCGTCGTCGATGCGCCGTCCGCGACGTGCACAAAGGCGAGGGACGACGCACACAAAACGAGTGCGATCATATCTGCACTAAAGCACCGGATTCCATCAGAACTCCAAAGTTAAGCGTGCTTGTGCGAGAGTAGTACTAGGATGGGTGACCCCCTGGGAAGTCCTCGTGTTGCACTTCTTTTTGGGCCCCGAGCGGCCAAAAGACTTACTTAAAACTCTCTTTTAAGCTTTTCAATTTTTCTTGCATTCTGGCCAACAATAAATATGTCATTAACATATATATAGCAAGAGAATAATGAAATCATCATCTAAAAATTTCTTCATAAAACATACAATGACCAGACATGGTTCTAGAATGGCTGACCCCCTGGGAAGTCCTCGTGTTGCACTACTTTTTGCGCCCCGAGCGGCCAAAACTGTTAGGATCGAGAGCACTAAGAGGGGGGGGGGTGAATTAGTGCAGCGGAAATCTTACAGCAATTTAAAAACTAAAGCTGCGTTCGTCCGATAAAAAATGATTTCGATATAAAAGCAGAATCACAGTGCAGTTTGCGTCTAAGCGCAGTTTTGCGTCTAAGCGCAGTTTGCGTCTAAATACAGTTTGCGTCTAAGCGCAGTTTGCGTCTAAGCACAGTTTGCGTCTAAGCGCAGTTTGCGTCTAAACTCAGTTTTACGTTCAAACGCAGTTTTACGTCAAAACGCAGATTTACGTCTAAACGTAGTTTTACGTCTAAACGCAGATTTACGTCTAAACTCAGATTTACGTCTAAATGTAGTTTTGCGTTTAAAAGCAGTTTTGAACCTTGAAAAGCGTTTTACGTAGAAAGCAATTTGCAGTTATAAATGGAGTCCGAATGTAAGCGTAAACTGCAGTGTGAAGATCGTACGAAAACACGATTTACGTTTGAATGCAGATTCTGAAAGAACAGCACTTAGAACTTGTTCGTGAAAGCGCAGAGAGCAGTAGTAATGGAGGAGGTTTGCAGTAATGATAAAGTGCTCAAAAATAAACGCAAACCAGAGATTTAGAGTGGTTCGGTCAGCCTTGACCTACTCCACTTTTGGCTTCCTCCACCGACGAGGTTGCCGACGTCAACTAGCTGCCTTCCTTCAATGGGCGAAGGCTAACTGCCCTTTTACAGTTTCTCTCCTTTTGACAGGCTCAGGAGACAACCTTTACAGATCCTTTCTCTCCTCTCTTTACAACTCAAGACTTGAAGAACAGAAGGAGGAGAACTTTAGGACTTTACACAAATTTGAGCTCTTAGAATCACTGAAAAGATCAAGAATTCGGTGTGGATCTGTATCTATTCAGTGCTGAATGGGTGGGGTATTTATAGGCCCCCAACCCAGTTCAAATTTGGAGCTCAAAACGATCAAATCGATCAAATCCCAGAATTCTGGGATCAGGCGGTTGCACCTCTTGACTGGAGAGGTGGCACCGCCTGGCAGAGCTCGAAGACTGAGCTCAGGCGATTGCTTCTCTCTGCCAGAGCTCGAAGACTGAGCTCGGTGATTGCATCACCTGGCAGAGCTCGAAGACTGAGCTTGGTGATTGCATCACCTGGCAGAGCTCTAAACTGAGCTCGGTGGTTGCATCACCTGGCAGAGCTCCAAACTGAGCTCAGGCTGATGCACCTCTCTGCCAGAGCTCGAAGACTGAGCTCGGTGATTGCATCACCTGGCAGGGCTCGAGACTGAGCTCAGGCTGATGCACCTCTCTGCCAGAGCTCGAAGACTGAGCTTGGTGGTTGCATCGCCTGGCAGAGCTCGAAACTTGAGCTCTGGCGGTGCTACCTCTTGGCAGAGGAGGTTGCACCGCCCAGTCTAGCTCGTAGACTGAGCTCTGGGCGGTTGCACCTCTCGGCTGGGGCGGTTGCACCTCCCAGCCTCGCAGCCCTGGCGGTTGCACCTCCTGGCTGGGGCGGTTGCACCTCCCAACCCCACAGCCCAGGCGGTTGCACCTCCTGGCTGGGGCGGTTGCACCTCCTGGTGCAATCAGGGTCTGAATGGTTCACTCCATTCGGCCCACTTTGAATCTTTTCAGGGGCCCAATTGCCCCAAGATTAAGCTAATGGGATCACCTCCCATTTTCATGCTTAATCATCATGCTAACTACGATTAACTCTAAGACAACTTCTGCAGCTTTGCTCCGATGCGTCAATCGCTTCTTCCGGCGAGTTTCCGGCCAACTTCCGTCGATCAACCGATAACCCTCGGTGATCCTTCTGCGGACATCCGGCATACTCCTGGACTTTGCGACGATCCACTTGGCGAGTTCTGACGAGCTTCGCTTGGCAAGCTTCTGGACTTCTCGGATCTGTCCTCGCTGAACCTCCGACGACCGTCCGAACTTCCGTCGAACTCTCGAACTCCCAACGTGATCATGATCTTGACTCCGGCGCAACACCTGCTGCTTGTCTTACTCTTATCGTAGTTAATCCTGCACACTTATCTCAACACATAGATTAGACAACAAATGACAATTGACTTCATCATCAAAATCCGAGATTCAACAATCTCCCCCTTTTTGATGATGACAATCAATTGATAATGGAGTTATCCTTAACTCCCCCTGTCTATATGCCATAGTTGAGATAAGTCAACCTTGAATTCAAGACTAAGAATTCAAGTGACGTATTGATAAGTTAGATCAGTTAAACTTATCAATACTCCCATCATGATACCTATCATGATGTATCTCTTCAAGGATGATGTCAAAGCTTGACATTCATCATCACGTTTGTATTATGGTGTTTGTAACTGTTCATCATGTAAACATATAAAGCTACGAAGGACTTTTTACATGATGCACACATTTGAGATTTTCTAGCAAGTTTGCATTTACTTCACAAAATAGGATATCAAATCAAGATATGATGCAAACTATAGCACATGTTCACATATCTCTTGGTGATGCAAGGATGGCATAACATTGTTTATAGCATCATTCAAGTATTTGCAACTATGACATAGATATGATGATGGCAGTTCAGCTATGACATAGTGTTTATCAATTCATATGTTTCTCCCCCTTTGTCATCAACAAAAAGCATGATAGCATTATCAAGCATATAAAGGAAGTCATGACACATATATCTTTTTATTATTTTTGCTTGACGGAGGAAAGTCATTTTTCAAAGAGTTTTCATAAGAGTGTACAAGAACATCCCATTTTTAGTATACAAACCGAAAAATGAACTTCTTACATGCATCTGGTTAAAAATATTTGTCACATAATTTGCAACATGTTATTTGATCAAGCGTTTGTCAAGGCATGTAATAGTAATAACATCCGAAAAATAATTTTAACTAGTTAAAGTATTCGGACAATTCAACATTCCTAATTTTCTTCTTATGTAATCAAATTGTTCTTCACATAGGGGTTTTGTAAAAATGTCAGCTAGTTGATGTTTAGTATCAATGAATTCTATGGTTACGTCATGATTGGAGACATGATCTCGTATAAGTGATGTCTAATATCAATGTGTTTGAATCTTTTGATGTAGTAACACAATTATTTCAAGTGCAGCATTCTATCATATTGCATAGCAAGATTTTTATTTCAGCAAGTGTAGCATTGCATCACATGGTAAGATAGCAATCATATTAGCAACCATATCAATGTCATACTGCTGATTTATCAACTTACATTGGTATGTTGCTTCATATTTTTCAAGGCATAGGCTTTTAAACCTTTTTAGTTTCAGTGCAAAAACCGAGATAAACAACAAGAGATGTTTGCAAATATGCTTACACAAACAAAGATAACTATATGTACAGCATATCAGGTAACCATAAAGACAAAGTCCTTCATGAATAACATAAAGAGTTTACAACATCAGATGTTTATACAAGCTTATTCATGAAGTGGAAGATTAAAGTGCCTAAGTAAAGAGTCAAATTGTCGATGGATTTGCTGCAGCTCGGTTAGGATTTGATCTTGTTGAAGTTCAAGCCGTTCTTGTCTTTGTTCAAATCGGTCCATCCGAATCCCGATATCTTCGATGGATGATGTGTGAGTTTGCTCAACCGGATATGTTTCCTCAAAGGGACAGATCGGAGGAGAGTGGGTACTCCTAAAGACTGGGGTTTCCGACTCTGGTTCAGGTTCAGGTTCAGGCTGAGGGGGATCAGTTCTTCTAGGCATTCTAACCCAGTTACCGTTTTTATAGTGACATCTTAGTCGGTGAAGTAGATTTTTGTTTATTATGCTGAATCTATCTGATTTCATTACTTCTTCTTCTAGTGGTATTTGAATGTCGTAAGCTTTCATTATTCTAGTAATTATTCCACCATATGGGAGCATCATATCTTTCGTAGATAATTCCAACATGTTTTGTTGGATCAGATAGCCAAGACAAATGTCACGTCCTTTCATGATTAGGTACATAATTCCTAATTCCAATTGACTCACTTCATCATGATGGTATTGTTTAGGAAGAATTATACTAGTCATGATATGATGAAGTATCTTAGTGTTAAAGGGCAATAGATGTTCACAACTTTTAGGAATAGATTCTATGTTAGGATTGGCAAGGATTGTTCCTAAGGCTTCAACGTAGGATGTTTCAATAGTTTGTTCATCCCATGATCCTTTAAAGTAAAGTCCTATGCTTTTCATGGGAATACCTATCATATCACAAATGAATCTATCAGTGATTGAGATGTGTTGTCCTAAGAGATAGGTTGATATCCTTTCTTCATCATCTATTTGCATGTTGTTGTAAAACAATCTAACTAGTCTAGGATAAATGGGTTCGTTGATCTGCAAAATGGGAAGTAGATTTAGGTTTGCAAACCAATGGATAGTCTCTACATCTCTTAGTTCATTCAGATCTACGTATTTTCCCTTATTGATGCTTCTTAGTTCGAAGGAGAGAAATTTTTCAGCATGGTTTTTGGAATCAAAAAGAGTGAGATCAAACTCTTCTACTACTCTCCTCTTTCCCTTGTCCCTTGAGGATCTTCTAGATCCCATTACTACTGCTGTTTAGAGGGATGATGATGAGCTAAAGTAAATGAAGAACAAAACAGAATTTTAAGAGCTTCTTAGAGAGTACCTTTGTGAAATCTTCAAGGGAAGGAAGGATTCTTGATGTTTTGCTCCGAAATGGGAGGTGTTTGGAAGGCTTAGAGGAGTGAAATGGGAATGGAGGAGACTTGGAAGAGTAGAGGAGAAAATGGGGGTGAGTTGTGGTCGGTTCCTTAGCCGGCCCTAGCGTGATTTTAAAGGGCAGAGCTGCTGGCGGTTGCACCTCTGGCTGGAGCGGTGCAACCTCTGGCAACCTGTGATAGCTGGAGGTCCCACCGCCAGCTGGAGAGGTGCCACCGCCTGCAGCAGGTGAGCACTTAAGATGATTTGATTAGGGAGCCTTTGCCTTGAGGAGAGTTTCAAGGCAATTAATGATTTCGTATGAGTTTTTATTTAAGGAAGAAGCTCTTTGTAAGATAGATCTTTTAACGTGCATACGTATGTTTGTTTGGTATCCCTTTTAAGATCATGACATATTTAGTTTCTACAAGAATTGATTCGTAGATGAACGAGTTTTGAAAATCAGGGGGGTATCATATGTTTCTGATTGTATCGTATTTGTGATAACTTCCACTTGTTACTTAAGCGTTGCGAGTTCCTTTTTGATTGTTGGTTTATGACCATTGAGAGTCAAGGAGCAGAATATTATTTCTTGCTCCGGCCTAGACTTTTAATGTTTTTATAGGAAGGGATGATCTTTAGGAACCCATTTGCTTTTGGGTGCCTCATAAATAGATCTACATTTTCTATCATGTTGCATAGAGTTTATCATGGTTCCCTTAGGAACCCAAATTAATTTGTTTGGACTTATTTTCTTGAATGGACAACAATGTGTCTTGTGTCCAGATTTGCAACAAAAGTTGCACTTGGTTTGGTGTTGAACATGTAAGATGGGGCCTTTTACAAAGGTAGTTGGATTTCGGTGAGGACTCCTCACAAATCCAATCCCACTTCTTTTAGGAATGTGACCCTTGTTTGCAAGGATCATGTTTAATGACTTGCTACCAACCTCGAATTTCTTCAAGGTGTCCTTGAGTAGCAGGTTTTCTTTTTGCATAGTTTCTAAATCATGACATTTGATACATGAATTTAAACTATCATGATGTTCGACTTTTAACTTATCAAACTCACAGGTAAGACTATCATGCATCTTTTTCAGCAATTTATATTTTCTACTTATACTCTTGCATTCGTCAAATAAATCATTGAAAGCATTTAATAATTCATCGAAAGATAAATCAGCATCTATTGGATTTGTTACCTCGTCTTCGATGGCCATTAAGGCGTAATGAGCAACTTGCTCGGTGTTGGACTCCTCTTCC
Source organism: Musa acuminata AAA Group (assembly GCF_036884655.1). Lineage (NCBI taxonomy): Eukaryota > Viridiplantae > Streptophyta > Magnoliopsida > Zingiberales > Musaceae > Musa > Musa acuminata. The sequence goes on from NC_088334.1 coordinate 39,517,952, forward strand.
TCAGATGCGCTCGAATCATCCCATGTTGCTTGGAGCGCCTTCTTCTTTGTTGTTCTTTTCTTGACTTGGGGACAATCACTTTTGTAGTGTCCCGGCTTTTTGCATTCATAGCAGATCACTTGGTCCTTTTTGGGTTCAAGTTTATTTTTTGCATCATTCTTAAATTTGTTTCTTTTAAAGAACTTTTTAAACTTTCTTGTTAGTAGTGCCAAGTCATCATCACAGTCCTCATCACTTGAGTTTTCTCTCAAGTGGCATTCTGACGTTTTGAGTGCCATATCCTTCCTGTTCTTTGGAAGGATGTCTTCTTGCTCTTCATGAGCTTTACAAGTCATTTCATAGGTCATTAGTGACCCGATTAGTTCTTCAAGAGGGAAATTTCGCAGATCTTTTGCCTCTTGAATAGCGGTGACTTTAGGATCCCAACTCTTAGGAAGGGATCTTAGTATCTTATTAACAAGCTCAAAATCCGAAAAGCTCTTTCCGAGTCCTTTTAAACCGTTGACGATATCCGTGAAACGGGTAAACATGTCGCCAATGGTTTCACTCGGTTTCATCCGAAAGAGTTCGAAAGAGTGTAACAGCAAATTGATTTTTGACTCTTTTACTCTACTTGTGCCCTCATGGGTCACTTCGAGTGTGTGCCAAATATCAAATGCAGTTTCACAAGTTGAAACACGGTTAAACTCGTTTTTATCGAGTGCACAAAATAAGGCATTCATAGCCTTTGCATTTAGAGCGAAAGCCTTCTTCTCCAAATCATTCCAATCGATCATTGGAAGAGAAGACTTTGAAAAACCATTCTCGACAAGATTCCATAATTCAAAATCCATAGAAATAAGAAAGATCCTCATTCGGGTTTTCCAGTAGGTGTAGTCCGTCCCATTAAACATGGGTGGACGTGTAATAGAATGGCCCTCTTGGTTTCCGGCGTAAGCCATCTCTCTTGGGTTTTAATCCTTTTGAGAGTTAACCGGGCTCTGATACCAATTGTTAGGATCGAGAGCACTAAGAGGGGGGGGGGTGAATTAGTGCAGCGGAAATCTTACAGCAATTTAAAAGCTAAAGCTGCGTTCGTCCGATAAAAAATGATTTCGATATAAAAGCAGAATCACAGTGCAGTTTGCGTCTAAGCGCAGTTTTGCGTCTAAGCGCAGTTTGCGTCTAAATACAGTTTGCGTCTAAGCACAGTTTGCGTCTAAGCGCAGTTTGCGTCTAAACTCAGTTTTACGTTCAAACGCAGTTTTACGTCAAAACGCAGATTTACGTCTAAACGTAGTTTTACGTCTAAACGCAGATTTACGTCTAAACTCAGATTTACGTCTAAATGTAGTTTTGCGTTTAAAAGCAGTTTTGAACCTTGAAAAGCGTTTTACGTAGAAAGCAATTTGCAGTTATAAATGGAGTCCGAATGTAAGCGTAAACTGCAGTGTGAAGATCGTACGAAAACACGATTTACGTTTGAATGCAGATTCTGAAAGAACAGCACTTAGAACTTGTTCGTGAAAGCGCAGAGAGCAGTAGTAATGGAGGAGGTTTGCAGTAATGATAAAGTGCTCAAAAATAAACGCAAACCAGAGATTTAGAGTGGTTCGGTCAGCCTTGACCTACTCCACTTTTGGCTTCCTCCACCGACGAGGTTGCCGACGTCAACTAGCTGCCTTCCTTCAATGGGCGAAGGCTAACTGCCCTTTTACAGTTTCTCTCCTTTTGACAGGCTCAGGAGACAACCTTTACAGATCCTTTCTCTCCTCTCTTTACAACTCAAGACTTGAAGAACAGAAGGAGGAGAACTTTAGGACTTTACACAAATTTGAGCTCTTAGAATCACTGAAAAGATCAAGAATTCGGTGTGGATCTGTATCTATTCAGTGCTGAATGGGTGGGGTATTTATAGGCCCCCAACCCAGTTCAAATTTGGAGCTCAAAACGATCAAATCGATCAAATCCCAGAATTCTGGGATCAGGCGGTTGCACCTCTTGACTGGAGAGGTGGCACCGCCTGGCAGAGCTCGAAGACTGAGCTCAGGCGATTGCTTCTCTCTGCCAGAGCTCGAAGACTGAGCTCGGTGATTGCATCACCTGGCAGAGCTCGAAGACTGAGCTTGGTGATTGCATCACCTGGCAGAGCTCTAAACTGAGCTCGGTGGTTGCATCACCTGGCAGAGCTCCAAACTGAGCTCAGGCTGATGCACCTCTCTGCCAGAGCTCGAAGACTGAGCTCGGTGATTGCATCACCTGGCAGGGCTCGAGACTGAGCTCAGGCTGATGCACCTCTCTGCCAGAGCTCGAAGACTGAGCTTGGTGGTTGCATCGCCTGGCAGAGCTCGAAACTTGAGCTCTGGCGGTGCTACCTCTTGGCAGAGGAGGTTGCACCGCCCAGTCTAGCTCGTAGACTGAGCTCTGGGCGGTTGCACCTCTCGGCTGGGGCGGTTGCACCTCCCAGCCTCGCAGCCCTGGCGGTTGCACCTCCTGGCTGGGGCGGTTGCACCTCCCAACCCCACAGCCCAGGCGGTTGCACCTCCTGGCTGGGGCGGTTGCACCTCCTGGTGCAATCAGGGTCTGAATGGTTCACTCCATTCGGCCCACTTTGAATCTTTTCAGGGGCCCAATTGCCCCAAGATTAAGCTAATGGGATCACCTCCCATTTTCATGCTTAATCATCATGCTAACTACGATTAACTCTAAGACAACTTCTGCAGCTTTGCTCCGATGCGTCAATCGCTTCTTCCGGCGAGTTTCCGGCCAACTTCCGTCGATCAACCGATAACCCTCGGTGATCCTTCTGCGGACATCCGGCATACTCCTGGACTTTGCGACGATCCACTTGGCGAGTTCTGACGAGCTTCGCTTGGCAAGCTTCTGGACTTCTCGGATCTGTCCTCGCTGAACCTCCGACGACCGTCCGAACTTCCGTCGAACTCTCGAACTCCCAACGTGATCATGATCTTGACTCCGGCGCAACACCTGCTGCTTGTCTTACTCTTATCGTAGTTAATCCTGCACACTTATCTCAACACATAAATTAGACAACAAATGACAATTGACTTCATCATCAAAATCCGAGATTCAACAAAAACCTCTCCCGTCGACCTCCGAGGCGATGGTTTGGGGCCTCGGAATTTGCCGTGACCGCTACGCAGTCAGTCTCGTGGGGCTCGGAGAGAGCTTTCCGGAATGGGGCCGCAATAGCGATTCCGAGTTCGTTCGAGAAAGTCCCGATGGTTTCGGCGCGCGCTTGCCGTGTCCGGTACGCGGTCGGCCTCGTGGGCATCGGAGGGATCCGACAATGGCGATTCCGAGATCGTTTGAGAGGTTTCGGGGCTCCGGTCGTCGATGCGCCGTCCGCGACGTGCACAAAGGCGAGGGACGACGCACAAAAAACGAGTGCGATCATACCAGCACCGGATCCCATCAGAACTCCGAAGTTAAGCGTGCTTGGGCGAGAGTAGTACTAGGATGGGTGACCCCCTGGGAAGTCCTCGTGTTGCACTCCTTTTTGGGCCCCGAGCGGCCAAAAGACTTACTTAAAACTCTCTTTTAAGCTTTTCAATTTTTCTAGCATTCTGGCCAACAATAAATATGTCATTAACATATATATAGCAGGAGAATAATGAAATCATCATCTAAAATTTTCTTCATAAAACATACAATGACCAGACATGGTTCTAGGATGGGTGACCCCTTGGGAAGTCCTCGTGTTGCACTCCTTTTTGCGCCCCGAGCGGCCAAAACCTCTCCTGTCGACCTCCGAGGCGATGGTTTGGGGCCTCGGAATTTGCCGTGACCGCTACGCAGTCAGTCTCGTGGGGCTCGGAGAGAGCTTTCCGGAATGGGGCCGCAATAGCGATTCCGAGTTCGTTCGAGAAAGTCCCGATGGTTTCGGCGCGCGCTTGCCGTGTCCGGTACGCGGCCGGCCTCGTGGGCATCGGAGGGATCCGACAATGGCGATTCCGAGATCGTTCGAGAGGTTTCGGGGCTCCGGTCGTCGATGCGCCGTCCGCGACGTGCACAAAGGCGAGGGACGACGCACACAAAACGAGTGCGATCATACCAGCACTAAAGCACCGGATCCCATCAGAACTCTGAAGTTAAGCCTGCTTGGGCGAGAGTAGTACTAGGATGGGTGACCCCCTGGGAAGTCCTAGTGTTGCACTCCTTTTTGCGCCCCGAGCGGCCAAAAGAGTTACTTAAAACTCTCTTTTAAGCTTTTCAATTTTTCTAGCATTCTGGCCAACAATAAATATGTCATTAACATATATATAGCAGGAGAATAATGAAATCATCATCTAAAAATTTCTTCATAAAACATACAATGACCAGACATGGTTCTAGGATGGGTGACCCCCTGGGAAGTCCTCGTGTTGCACTACTTTTTGCGCCCCGAGCGGCCAAAACCTCTCCCGTCGACCTCCGAGGCGATGGTTTTGGGCCTCGGAATTTGCCGTGACCGCTACGCAGTCAGTCTCGTGGGGCTCGGAGAGAGCTATCCGGAATGGGGCCGCAATAGCGATTCCGAGTTCGTTCGAGAAAGTCCCGATGGTTTCGGCGCGCGCTTGCCGTGTCCGGTACGCGGTCGGCCTCGTGGGCATCGGAGGGATCCAACAATGGCGATTCCGAGATCGTTCGAGAGGTTTCGGGTCTCCGGTCGTCGATGCGCCGTCCGCGACGTGCACAAAGGCGAGGGACGACGCACACAAAACGAGTGCGATCATATCTGCACTAAAGCACCGGATCCCATCAGAACTCCAAAGTTAAGCGTGCTTGTGCGAGAGTAGTACTAGGATGGGTGACCCCCTTGGATGTCCTCGTGTCGCACTCCTTTTTGCGCCCCGAGCGGCCAAAAGACTTACTTAAAACTCTCTTTTAAGCTTTTCAATTTTTCCAGCATTATGGCCAACAATAAATATGTCATTAACATATATATAGCAGGAGAATAATGAAATCATCATCTAAAAATTTCTTCATAAAACATACAATGACCAGACATGGTTCTAGGATGGGTGACCCCCTGGGAAGTCCTCGTGTTGCACTACTTTTTGCGCCCCGAGCGGCCAAAACCTCTCCCGTCGACCTCCGAGGCGATGGTTTTGGGCCTCGGAATTTGCCGTGACCGCTACGCAGTCAGTCTCGTGGGGCTCGGAGAGAGCTTTCCGGAATGGGGCCGCAATAGCGATTCCGAGTTCGTTCGAGAAAGTCCCGATGGTTTCGGCGTGCGCTTGCCGTGTCCGGTACGCGGTCGGCCTCGTGGGCATCGGAGGGATCCGACAATGGCGATTCCGAGATCGTTCGAGAGGTTTCGGGGCTCCGGTCGTCGATGCGCCGTCCGCGACGTGCACAGAGGCGAGGGATGACGCACAAAAAACGAGTGCGATCATACCAGCACCGGATCCCATCAAACTCCGAAGTTAAGCGTGCTTGGGCGAGAGTAGTACTAGGATGGGTGACCCCCTGGGAAGTCCTCGTGTTGCACTCCTTTTTGGGCCCCGAGCGGCCAAAAGACTTACTTAAAACTCTCTTTTAAGCTTTTCAATTTTTCTAGCATTCTGGCCAACAATAAATATGTCATTAACATATATATAGCAGGAGAATAATGAAATTATCATCTAAAAATTTCTTCATAAAACATACAATGACCAGACATGGTTCTAGGATGGGTGACCCCCTGGGAAGTCCTCGTGTTGCACTCCTTTTTGCGCCCCGAGCGGCCAAAACCTCTCCCGTCGACCTCCGAGGCGATGGTTTTGGGCCTCGGAATTTGCTGTGACCGCTACGCAGTCAGTCTCGTGGGGCTCGGAGAGAGCTTTCCGGAATGGGGCCGCAATAGCGATTCCGAGTTCGTTCGAGAAAGTCCCGATGGTTTCGGCGCGCGCTTGCCGTGTCCGGTACGCGGTCGGCCTCGTGGGCATCGGAGGGATCCGACAATGGCGATTCCGAGATCGTTCGAGAGGTTTCGGGGCTCCGGTCGTCGATGCGCCGTCCGCGACGTGCACAAAGGCGAGGGACGACGCACACAAAACGAGTGCGATCATACCAGCACTAAAGCACCGGATCCCATCAGAACTCCGAAGTTAAGCCTGCTTGGGCGAGAGTAGTACTAGGATGGGTGACCCCCTGGGAAGTCCTCTTGTTGCACTCCTTTTTGCGCCACGAGCGGCCAAAAGACTTACTTAAAACTCTCTTTTAAGCTTTTCAATTTTTCCAGCATTATGGCCAACAATAAATATGTCATTAACATATATATAGCAGGAGAATAATGAAATCATCATCTAAAAATTTCTTCATAAAACATACAATGACCAGACATGGTTCTAGGATGGGTGACCCCCTGGGAAGTCCTCGTGTTGCACTACTTTTTGCGCCCCGAGCGGCCAAAACCTCTCCCGTCGACCTCCGAGGCGATGGTTTTGGGCCTCGGAATTTGCCGTGACCGCTACGCAGTCAGTCTCGTGGGGCTCGGAGAGAGCTATCCGGAATGGGGCCGCAATAGCGATTCCGAGTTCGTTCGAGAAATTCCCGATGGTTTCGGCGCGCGCTTGCCGTGTCCGGTACGCGGTCGGCCTCGTGGGCATCGGAGGGATCCGACAATGGCGATTCCGAGATCGTTTGAGAGGTTTCGGGGCTCCGGTCGTCGATGCGCCGTCCGCGACGTGCACAAAGGCGAGGGACGACGCAAAAAAAACGAGTGCGATCATACCAGCATCGGATCCCATCAGAACTCCGAAGTTAAGCGTGCTTGGGCGAGAGTAGTACTAGGATGGGTGACCCCCTGGGAAGTCCTCGTGTTGCACTCCTTTTTGGGCCCCGAGCGGCCAAAAGACTTACTTAAAACTCTCTTTTAAGCTTTTCAATTTTTCTAGCATTCTGGCCAACAATAAATATGTCATTAACATATATATAGCAGGAGAATAATGAAATCATCATCTAAAAATTTCTTCATAAAACATACAATGACCAGACATGGTTCTAGGATGGGTGACCCCCTGGGAAGTCCTCGTGTTGCACTACTTTTTGCGCCCCGAGCGGCCAAAACCTCTCCCGTCGACCTCCGAGGCGATGGTTTTGGGCCTCGGAATTTGCCGTGACCGCTACGCAGTCAGTCTCGTGGGGCTCGGAGAGAGCTTTCCGGAATGGGGCCGCAATAGCGATTCCGAGTTCGTTCGAGAAAGTCCCGATGGTTTCGGCGCGCGCTTGCCGTGTCCGGTACGCGGTCGGCCTCGTGGGCATCGGAGGGATCCGACAATGGCGATTCCGAGATCGTTCGAGAGGTTTCGGGGCTCCGGTCGTCGATGCGCCGTCCGCGACGTGCACAAAGGCGAGGGACGACGCACACAAAACGAGTGCGATCATACCAGCACTAAAGCACCGGATCCCATCAGAACTCCGAAGTTAAGCTTGCTTGTGCGAGAGTAGTACTAGGATGGGTGACCCCCTGGGATGTCCTCGTGTCGCACTCCTTTTTGCGCCCCGAGCGGCCAAAAGACTTACTTAAAACTCTCTTTTAAGCTTTTCAATTTTTCCAGCATTATGGCCAACAATAAATTTGTCATTAACATATATATAGCAGGAGAATAATGAAATCATCATCTAAAAATTTCTTCATAAAACATACAATGACCAGACATGGTTCTAGGATGGGTGACCCCCTGGGAAGTCCTCGTGTTGCACTACTTTTTGCGCCCCGAGCGGCCAAAACCTCTCCCGTCGACCTCCGAGGCGATGGTTTTGGGCCTCGGAATTTGCCGTGACCGCTACGCAGTCAGTCTCGTGGGGCTCGGAGAGAGCTTTCCGGAATGGGGCCGCAATAGCGATTCCGAGTTCGTTCGAGAAAGTCCCGATGGTTTCGGCGCGCGCTTGCCGTGTCCGGTACGCGGTCGGCCTCGTGGGCATCGGAGGGATCCGACAATGGCGATTCCGAGATCGTTCGAGAGGTTTCGGGGCTCCGGTCGTCGATGCGCCGTCCGCGACGTGCACAAAGGCGAGGGATGACGCACAAAAAATGAGTGCGATCATACCAGCATTGGATCCCATCAAACTCCGAAGTTAAGCGTGCTTGGGCGAGAGTAGTACTAGGATGGGTGACCCCCTGGGAAGTCCTCGTGTTGCACTCCTTTTTGGGCCCCGAGCGGCCAAAAGACTTACTTAAAACTCTCTTTTAAGCTTTTCAATTTTTCTAGCATTCTGGCCAACAATAAATATGTCATTAACATATATATAGCAGGAGAATAATGAAATTATCATCTAAAAATTTCTTCATAAAACATACAATGACCAGACATGGTTCTAGGATGGGTGACCCCCTGGGAAGTCCTCGTGTTGCACTCCTTTTTGCGCCCCGAACGGCCAAAACCTCTCCCGTCGACCTCCGAGGCGATGGTTTTGGGCCTCGGAATTTGCTGTGACCGCTACGCAGTCAGTCTCGTGGGGCTCGGAGAGAGCTTTCCGGAATGGGGCCGCAATAGCGATTCCGAGTTCGTTCGAGAAAGTCCCGATGGTTTCGGCGCGCGCTTGCCGTGTCCGGTACGCGGTCGGCCTCGTGGGCATCGGAGGGATCCGACAATGGCGATTCCGAGATCGTTCGAGAGGTTTCGGGGCTCCGGTCGTCGATGCGCCGTCCGCGACGTGCACAAAGGCGAGGGATGACGCACACAAAACGAGTGCGATCATACCAGCACTAAAGCACCGGATCCCATCAGAACTCCGAAGTTAAGCCTGCTTGGGCGAGAGTAGTACTAGGATGGGTGACCCCCTGGGAAGTCCTCTTGTTGCACTCCTTTTTGCGCCACGAGCGGCCAAAAGACTTACTTAAAACTCTCTTTTAAGCTTTTCAATTTTTCCAGCATTATGGCCAACAATAAATATGTCATTAACATATATATAGCAGGAGAATAATGAAATCATCATCTAAAAATTTCTTCATAAAACATACAATGACCAGACATGGTTCTAGGATGGGTGACCCCCTGGGAAGTCCTCGTGTTGCACTACTTTTTGCGCCCCGAGCGGCCAAAACCTCTCCCGTCGACCTCCGAGGCGATGGTTTTGGGCCTCGGAATTTGCCGTGACCGCTACGCAGTCAGTCTCGTGGGGCTCGGAGAGAGCTATCCGGAATGGGGCCGCAATAGCGATTCCGAGTTCGTTCGAGAAAGTCCCGATGGTTTCGGCGCGCGCTTGCCGTGTCCGGTACGCGGTCGGCCTCGTGGGCATCGGAGGGATCCGACAATGGCGATTCCGAGATCGTTTGAGAGGTTTCGGGGCTCCGGTCGTCGATGCGCCGTCCGCGACGTGCACAAAGGCGAGGGACGACGCAAAAAAAACGAGTGCGATCATACCAGCATCGGATCCCATCAGAACTCCGAAGTTAAGCGTGCTTGGGCGAGAGTAGTACTAGGATGGGTGACCCCCTGGGAAGTCCTCGTGTTGCACTCCTTTTTGGGCCCCGAGCGGCCAAAAGACTTACTTAAAACTCTCTTTTAAGCTTTTCAATTTTTCTAGCATTCTGGCCAACAATAAATATGTCATTAACATATATATAGCAGGAGAATAATGAAATCATCATCTAAAAATTTCTTCATAAAACATACAATGACCAGACATGGTTCTAGGATGGGTGACCCCCTGGGAAGTCCTCGTGTTGCACTACTTTTTGCGCCCCGAGCGGCCAAAACCTCTCCCGTCGACCTCCGAGGCGATGGTTTTGGGCCTCGGAATTTGCCGTGACCGCTACGCAGTCAGTCTCGTGGGGCTCGGAGAGAGCTTTCCGGAATGGGGCCGCAATAGCGATTCCGAGTTCGTTCGAGAAAGTCCCGATGGTTTCGGCGCGCGCTTGCCGTGTCCGGTACGCGGTCGGCCTCGTGGGCATCGGAGGGATCCGACAATGGCGATTCCGAGATCGTTCGAGAGGTTTCGGGGCTCCGGTCGTCGATGCGCCGTCCGCGACGTGCACAAAGGCGAGGGACGACGCACACAAAACGAGTGCGATCATACCAGCACTAAAGCACCGGATCCCATCAGAACTCCGAAGTTAAGCTTGCTTGTGCGAGAGTAGTACTAGGATGGGTGACCCCCTGGGATGTCCTCGTGTCGCACTCCTTTTTGCGCCCCGAGCGGCCAAAAGACTTACTTAAAACTCTCTTTTAAGCTTTTCAATTTTTCCAGCATTATGGCCAACAATAAATTTGTCATTAACATATATATAGCAGGAGAATAATGAAATCATCATCTAAAAATTTCTTCATAAAACATACAATGACCAGACATGGTTCTAGGATGGGTGACCCCCTGGGAAGTCCTCGTGTTGCACTACTTTTTGCGCCCCGAGCGGCCAAAACCTCTCCCGTCGACCTCCGAGGCGATGGTTTTGGGCCTCGGAATTTGCCGTGACCGCTACGCAGTCAGTCTCGTGGGGCTCGGAGAGAGCTTTCCGGAATGGGGCCGCAATAGCGATTCCGAGTTCGTTCGAGAAAGTCCCGATGGTTTCGGCGCGCGCTTGCCGTGTCCGGTACGCGGTCGGCCTCGTGGGCATCGGAGGGATCCGACAATGGCGATTCCGAGATCGTTCGAGAGGTTTCGGGGCTCCGGTCGTCGATGCGCCGTCCGCGACGTGCACAAAGGCGAGGGATGACGCACAAAAATGAGTGCGATCATACCAGCATTGGATCCCATCAAACTCCGAAGTTAAGCGTGCTTGGGCGAGAGTAGTACTAGGATGGGTGACCCCCTGGGAAGTCCTCGTGTTGCACTCCTTTTTGGGCCCCGAGCGGCCAAAAGACTTACTTAAAACTCTCTTTTAAGCTTTTCAATTTTTCTAGCATTCTGGCCAACAATAAATATGTCATTAACATATATATAGCAGGAGAATAATGAAATTATCATCTAAAAATTTCTTCATAAAACATACAATGACCAGACATGGTTCTAGGATGGGTGACCCCCTGGGAAGTCCTCGTGTTGCACTCCTTTTTGCGCCCCGAGCGGCCAAAACCTCTCCCGTCGACCTCCGAGGCGATGGTTTTGGGCCTCGGAATTTGCTGTGACCGCTACGCAGTCAGTCTCGTGGGGCTCGGAGAGAGCTTTCCGGAATGGGGCCGCAATAGCGATTCCGAGTTCGTTCGAGAAAGTCCCGATGGTTTCGGCGCGCGCTTGCCGTGTCCGGTACGCGGTCGGCCTCGTGGGCATCGGAGGGATCCGACAATGGCGATTCCGAGATCGTTCGAGAGGTTTCGGGGCTCCGGTCGTCGATGCGCCGTCCGCGACGTGCACAAAGGCGAGGGACGACGCACACAAAACGAGTGCGATCATACCAGCACTAAAGCACCGGATCCCATCAGAACTCCGAAGTTAAGCCTGCTTGGGCGAGAGTAGTACTAGGATGGGTGACCCCCTGGGAAGTCCTCGTGTTGCACTCCTTTTTGTGCCACGAGCGGCCAAAAGACTTACTTAAAACTCTCTTTTAAGCTTTTCAATTTTTCCAGCATTATGGCCAACAATAAATATGTCATTAACATATATATAGCAGGAGAATAATGAAATCATCATCTAAAAATTTCTTCATAAAACATACAATGACCAGACATGGTTCTAGGATGGGTGACCCCCTGGGAAGTCCTCGTGTTGCACTACTTTTTGCGCCCCGAGCGGCCAAAACCTCTCCCGTCGACCTCCGAGGCGATGGTTTTGGGCCTCGGAATTTGCCGTGACCGCTACGCAGTCAGTGTCGTGGGGCTCGGAGAGAGCTTTCCGGAATGGGGCCGCAATAGCGATTCCGAGTTCGTTCGAGAAAGTCCCGATGGTTTCGGCGCGCGCTTGCCGTGTCCGGTACGCGGTCGGCCTCGTGGGCATCGGAGGGATCCGACAATGGCGATTCCGAGATCGTTCGAGAGGTTTCGGGGCTCCGGTCGTCGATGCGCCGTCCGCGACGTGCACAAAGGCGAGGGACGACGCACACAAAACGAGTGCGATCATACCAGCACTAAAGCACCGGATCCCATCAGAACTCCGAAGTTAAGCTTGCTTGTGCGAGAGTAGTACTAGGATGGGTGACCCCCTGGGATGTCCTCGTGTCGCACTCCTTTTTGCGCCCCGAGCGGCCAAAAGACTTACTTAAAACTCTCTTTTAAGCTTTTCAATTTTTCCAGCATTATGGCCAACAATAAATTTGTCATTAACATATATATAGCAGGAGAATAATGAAATCATCATCTAAAAATTTCTTCATAAAACATACAATGACCAGACATGGTTCTAGGATGGGTGACCCCCTGGGAAGTCCTCGTGTTGCACTACTTTTTGCGCCCCGAGCGGCCAAAACCTCTCCCGTCGACCTCCGAGGCGATGGTTTTGGGCCTCGGAATTTGCCGTGACCGCTACGCAGTCAGTCTCGTGGGGCTCGGAGAGAGCTTTCCGGAATGGGGCCGCAATAGCGATTCCGAGTTCGTTCGAGAAAGTCCCGATGGTTTCGGCGCGCGCTTGCCGTGTCCGGTACGCGGTCGGCCTCGTGGGCATCGGAGGGATCCGACAATGGCGATTCCGAGATCGTTTGAGAGGTTTCGGGGCTCCGGTCGTCGATGCGCCGTCCGCGACGTGCACAAAGGCGAGGGACGACGCAAAAAAAATGAGTGCGATCATACCAGCATCGGATCCCATCAGAACTCCGAAGTTAAGCGTGCTTGGGCGAGAGTAGTACTAGGATGGGTGACCCCCTGGGAAGTCCTCGTGTTGCACTCCTTTTTGGGCCCCGAGCGGCCAAAAGACTTACTTAAAACTCTCTTTTAAGCTTTTCAATTTTTCTAGCATTCTGGCCAACAATAAATATGTCATTAACATATATATAGCAGGAGAATAATGAAATCATCATCTAAAAATTTCTTCATAAAACATACAATGACCAGACATGGTTCTAGGATGGGTGACCCCCTGGGAAGTCCTCGTGTTGCACTACTTTTTGCGCCCCGAGCGGCCAAAACCTCTCCCGTCGACCTCCGAGGCGATGGTTTTGGGCCTCGGAATTTGCCGTGACCGCTACGCAGTCAGTCTCGTGGGGCTCGGAGAGAGCTTTCCGGAATGGGGCCGCAATAGCGATTCCGAGTTCGTTCGAGAAAGTCCTGATGGTTTCGGCGCGCGCTTGCCGTGTCCGGTACGCGGTCGGCCTCTTGGGCATCGGAGGGATCCGACAATGGCGATTCCGAGATCGTTCGAGAGGTTTCGGGGCTCCGGTCGTCGATGCGCCGTCCGCGACGTGCACAAAGGCGAGGGACGACGCACACAAAACGAGTGCGATCATACCAGCACTAAAGCACCGGATCCCATCAGAACTCCGAAGTTAAGCGTGCTTGTTCGAGAGTAGTACTAGGATGGGTGACCCCCTGGGATGTCCTCGTGTCGCACTCCTTTTTGCGCCCCGAGCGGCCAAAAGACTTACTTAAAACTCTCTTTTAAGCTTTTCAATTTTTCCAGCATTATGGCCAACAATAAATATGTCATTAACATATATATAGCAGGAGAATAATGAAATCATCATCTAAAAATTTCTTCATAAAACATACAATGACCAGACATGGTTCTAGGATGGGTGACCCCCTGGGAAGTCCTCGTGTTGCACTACTTTTTGCGCCCCGAGCGGCCAAAACCTCTCCCGTCGACCTCCGAGGCGATGGTTTTGGGCCTCGGAATTTGCTGTGACCGCTACGCCGTCAGTCTCGTGGGGCTCGGAGAGAGCTTTCCGGAATGGGGCCGCAATAGCGATTCCGAGTTCGTTCGAGAAAGTCCCGATGGTTTCGGCACGCGCTTGCCGTGTCCGGTACGCGGTCGGCCTCGTGGGCATCGGAGGGATCCGACAATGGCGATTACGAGATCGTTCGAGAGGTTTCGGGGCTCCGGTCGTCGATGTGCCGTCCGCGACGTGCACAGAGGCGAGGGATGACGCACAAAAAACGAGTGCGATCATACCAGCACCGGATCCCATCAAACTCCGAAGTTAAGCGTGCTTGGGCGAGAGTAGTACTAGGATGGGTGACCCCCTGGGAAGTCCTCGTGTTGCACTCCTTTTTGGGCCCCGAGCGGCCAAAAGACTTACTTAAAACTCTCTTTTAAGCTTTTCAATTTTTCTAGCATTCTGGCCAACAATAAATATGTCATTAACATATATATAGCAGGAGAATAATGAAATTATCATCTAAAAATTTCTTCATAAAACATACAATGACCAGACATGGTTCTAGGATGGGTGACCCCCTGGGAAGTCCTCGTGTTGCACTCCTTTTTGCGCCCCGAGCGGCCAAAACCTCTCCCGTCGACCTCCGAGGCGATGGTTTTGGGCCTCGGAATTTGCTGTGACCGCTACGCAGTCAGTCTCGTGGGGCTCGGAGAGAGCTTTCCGGAATGGGGCCGCAATAGCGATTCCGAGTTCGTTCGAGAAAGTCCCGATGGTTTCGGCGCGCGCTTGCCGTGTCCGGTACGCGGTCGGCCTCGTGGGCATCGGAGGGATCCGACAATGGCGATTCCGAGATCGTTCGAGAGGTTTCGGGGCTCCGGTCGTGGATGCGCCGTCCGCGACGTGCACAAAGGCGAGTGACGACGCACACAAAACGAGTGCGATCATACCAGCACTAAAGCACCGGATCCCATCAGAACTCCGAAGTTAAGCCTGCTTGGGCGAGAGTAGTACTAGGATGGGTGACCCCCTGGGAAGTCCTCTTGTTGCACTCCTTTTTGCGCCACGAGCGGCCAAAAGACTTACTTAAAACTCTCTTTTAAGCTTTTCAATTTTTCCAGCATTATGGCCAACAATAAATATGTCATTAACATATATATAGCAGGAGAATAATGAAATCATCATCTAAAAATTTCTTCATAAAACATACAATGACCAGACATGGTTCTAGGATGGGTGACCCCCTGGGAAGTCCTCGTGTTGCACTACTTTTTGCGCCCCGAGCGGCCAAAACCTCTCCCGTCGACCTCCGAGGCGATGGTTTTGGGCCTCGGAATTTGCCGTGACCGCTACGCAGTCAGTCTCGTGGGGCTCGGAGAGAGCTTTCCGGAATGGGGCCGCAATAGCGATTCCGAGTTCGTTCGAGAAAGTCCCGATGGTTTCGGCACGCGCTTGCCGTGTCCGGTACGCGGTCGGCCTCGTGGGCATCGGAGGGATCCGACAATGGCGATTACGAGATCGTTCGAGAGGTTTCGGGGCTCCGGTCGTCGATGCGCCGTCCGCGACGTGCACAGAGGCGAGGGATGACGCACAAAAAACGAGTGCGATCATACCAGCACCGGATCCCATCAAACTCCGAAGTTAAGCGTGCTTGGGCGAGAGTAGTACTAGGATGGGTGACCCCCTGGGAAGTCCTCGTGTTGCACTCCTTTTTGGGCCCCGAGCGGCCAAAAGACTTACTTAAAACTCTCTTTTAAGCTTTTCAATTTTTCTAGCATTCTGGCCAACAATAAATATGTCATTAACATATATATAGCAGGAGAATAATGAAATTATCATCTAAAAATTTCTTCATAAAACATACAATGACCAGACATGGTTCTAGGATGGGTGACCCCCTGGGAAGTCCTCGTGTTGCACTCCTTTTTGCGCCCCGAGCGGCCAAAACCTCTCCCGTCGACCTCCGAGGCGATGGTTTTGGGCCTCGGAATTTGCTGTGACCGCTACGCAGTCAGTCTCGTGGGGCTCGGAGAGAGCTTTCCGGAATGGGGCCGCAATAGCGATTCCGAGTTCGTTCGAGAAAGTCCCGATGGTTTCGGCGCGCGCTTGCCGTGTCCGGTACGCGGTCGGCCTCGTGGGCATCGGAGGGATCCGACAATGGCGATTCCGAGATCGTTCGAGAGGTTTCGGGGCTCCGGTCGTGGATGCGCCGTCCGCGACGTGCACAAAGGCGAGTGACGACGCACACAAAACGAGTGCGATCATACCAGCACTAAAGCACCGGATCCCATCAGAACTCCGAAGTTAAGCCTGCTTGGGCGAGAGTAGTACTAGGATGGGTGACCCCCTGGGAAGTCCTCTTGTTGCACTCCTTTTTGCGCCACGAGCGGCCAAAAGACTTACTTAAAACTCTCTTTTAAGCTTTTCAATTTTTCCAGCATTATGGCCAACAATAAATATGTCATTAACATATATATAGCAGGAGAATAATGAAATCATCATCTAAAAATTTCTTCATAAAACATACAATGACCAGACATGGTTCTAGGATGGGTGACCCCCTGGGAAGTCCTCGTGTTGCACTACTTTTTGCGCCCCGAGCGGCCAAAACCTCTCCCGTCGACCTCCGAGGCGATGGTTTTGGGCCTCGGAATTTGCCGTGACCGCTACGCAGTCAGTCTCGTGGGGCTCGGAGAGAGCTATCCGGAATGGGGCCGCAATAGCGATTCCGAGTTCGTTCGAGAAAGTCCCGATGGTTTCGGCGCGCGCTTGCCGTGTCCGGTACGCGGTCGGCCTCGTGGGCATCGGAGGGATCCGACAATGGCGATTCCGAGATCGTTTGAGAGGTTTCGGGGCTCCGGTCGTCGATGCGCCGTCCGCGACGTGCACAAAGGCGAGGGACGACGCAAAAAAAACGAGTGCGATCATACCAGCATCGGATCCCATCAGAACTCCGAAGTTAAGCGTGCTTGGGCGAGAGTAGTACTAGGATGGGTGACCCCCTGGGAAGTCCTCGTGTTGCACTCCTTTTTGGGCCCCGAGCGGCCAAAAGACTTACTTAAAACTCTCTTTTAAGCTTTTCAATTTTTCTAGCATTCTGGCCAACAATAAATATGTCATTAACATATATATAGCAGGAGAATAATGAAATCATCATCTAAAAATTTCATCAAAAAACATACAATGACCAGACATGGTTCTAGGATGGGTGACCCCCTGGGAAGTCCTCGTGTTGCACTACTTTTTGCGCCCCGAGCGGCCAAAACCTCTCCCGTCGACCTCCGAGGCGATGGTTTTGGGCCTCGGAATTTGCCGTGACCGCTACGCAGTCAGTCTCGTGGGGCTCGGAGAGAGCTTTCCGGAATGGGGCCGCAATAGCGATTCCGAGTTCGTTCGAGAAAGTCCTGATGGTTTCGGCGCGCGCTTGCCGTGTCCGGTACGCGGTCGGCCTCGTGGGCATCGGAGGGATCCGACAATGGCGATTCCGAGATCGTTCGAGAGGTTTCGGGGCTCCGGTCGTCGATGCGCCGTCCGCGACGTGCACAAAGGCGAGGGACGACGCACACAAAACGAGTGCGATCATACCAGCACTAAAGCACCGGATCCCATCAGAACTCCGAAGTTAAGCTTGCTTGTGCGAGAGTAGTACTAGGATGGGTGACCCCCTGGGATGTCCTCGTGTCGCACTCCTTTTTGCGCCCCGAGCGGCCAAAAGACTTACTTAAAACTCTCTTTTAAGCTTTTCAATTTTTCCAGCATTATGGCCAACAATAAATTTGTCATTAACATATATATAGCAGGAGAATAATGAAATCATCATCTAAAAATTTCTTCATAAAACATACAATGACCAGACATGGTTCTAGGATGGGTGACCCCCTGGGAAGTCCTCGTGTTGCACTACTTTTTGCGCCCCGAGCGGCCAAAACCTCTCCCGTCGACCTCCGAGGCGATGGTTTTGGGCCTCGGAATTTGCCGTGACCGCTACGCAGTCAGTCTCGTGGGGCTCGGAGAGAGCTTTCCGGAATGGGGCCGCAATAGCGATTCCGAGTTCGTTCGAGAAAGTCCTGATGGTTTCGGCGCGCGCTTGCCGTGTCCGGTACGCGGTCGGCCTCGTGGGCATCGGAGGGATCCGACAATGGCGATTCCGAGATCGTTCGAGAGGTTTCGGGGCTCCGGTCGTCGATGCGCCGTCCGCGACGTGCACAAAGGCGAGGGACGACGCACACAAAACGAGTGCGATCATACCAGCACTAAAGCACCGGATCCCATCAGAACTCCGAAGTTAAGCTTGCTTGGGCGAGAGTAGTACTAGGATGGGTGACCCCCTGGGATGTCCTCGTGTCGCACTCCTTTTTGCGCCCCGAGCGGCCAAAAGACTTACTTAAAACTCTCTTTTAAGCTTTTCAATTTTTCCAGCATTATGGCCAACAATAAATTTGTCATTAACATATATATAGCAGGAGAATAATGAAATCATCATCTAAAAATTTCTTCATAAAACATACAATGACCAGACATGGTTCTAGGATGGGTGACCCCCTGGGAAGTCCTCGTGTTGCACTACTTTTTGCGCCCCGAGCGGCCAAAACCTCTCCCGTCGACCTCCGAGGCGATGGTTTTGGGCCTCAGAATTTGCCGTGACCGCTACGCAGTCAGTCTCGTGGGGCTCGGAGAGAGCTTTCCGGAATGGGGCCGCAATAGCGATTCCGAGTTCGTTCGAGAAAGTCCCGATGGTTTCGGCGCGCGCTTGCCGTGTCCGGTACGCGGTCGGCCTCATGGGCATCGGAGGTATCCGACAATGGCGATTCCGAGATCGTTCGAGAGGTTTCGGGGCTCCGGTCGTCGATGCGCCGTCCGCGACGTGCACAAAGGCGAGGGATGACGCACAAAAAACGAGTGCGATCATACCAGCACCGGATCCCATCAAACTCCGAAGTTAAGCGAGCTTGGGCGAGAGTAGTACTAGGATGGGTGACCCCCTGGGAAGTCCTCGTGTTGCACTCCTTTTTGGGCCCCGAGCGGCCAAAAGACTTACTTAAAACTCTCTTTTAAGCTTTTCAATTTTTCTAGCATTCTGGCCTACAATAAATATGTCATTAACATATATATAGCAGGAGAATAATGAAATTATCATCTAAAAATTTCTTCATAAAACATACAATGACCAGACATGGTTCTAGGATGGGTGACCCCCTGGGAAGTCCTCGTGTTGCACTCCTTTTTGCGCCCCGAGCGGCCAAAACCTCTCCCGTCGACCTCCGAGGCGATGGTTTTGGGCCTCGGAATTTGCTGTGACCGCTACGCAGTCAGTCTCGTGGGGCTCGGAGAGAGCTTTCCGGAATGGGGCCGCAATAGCGATTCCGAGTTCGTTCGAGAAAGTCCCGATGGTTTCGGCGCGCGCTTGCCGTGTCCGGTACGCGGTCGGCCTCGTGGGCATCGGAGGGATCCGACAATGGCGATTCCGAGATCGTTCGAGAGGTTTCGGGGCTCCGGTCGTCGATGCGCCGTCCGCGACGTGCACAAAGGCGAGGGACGACGCACACAAAACGAGTGCGATCATACCAGCACTAAAGCACCGGATCCCATCAGAACTCCGAAGTTAAGCCTGCATGGGCGAGAGTAGTACTAGGATGGGTGACCCCCTGGGAAGTCCTCTTGTTGCACTCCTTTTTGCGCCACGAGCGGCCAAAAGACTTACTTAAAACTCTCTTTTAAGCTTTTCAATTTTTCCAGCATTATGGCCAACAATAAATATGTCATTAACATATATATAGCAGGAGAATAATGAAATCATCATCTAAAAATTTCTTCATAAAACATACAATGACCAGACATGGTTCTAGGATGGGTGACCCCCTGGGAAGTCCTCGTGTTGCACTACTTTTTGCGCCCCGAGCGGCCAAAACCTCTCCCGTCGACCTCCGAGGCGATGGTTTTGGGCCTCGGAATTTGCCGTGACCGCTACGCAGTCAGTCTCGTGGGGCTCGGAGAGAGCTATCCGGAATGGGGCCGCAATAGCGATTCCGAGTTCGTTCGAGAAAGTCCCGATGGTTTCGGCGCGCGCTTGCCGTGTCCGGTACGCGGTCGGCCTCGTGGGCATCGGAGGGATCCGACAATGGCGATTCCGAGATCGTTTGAGAGGTTTCGGGGCTCCGGTCGTCGATGCGCCGTCCGCGACGTGCACAAAGGCGAGGGACGACGCAAAAAAAATGAGTGCGATCATACCAGCATCGGATCCCATCAGAACTCCGAAGTTAAGCGTGCTTGGGCGAGAGTAGTACTAGGATGGGTGACCCCCTGGGAAGTCCTCGTGTTGCACTCCTTTTTGGGCCCCGAGCGGCCAAAAGACTTACTTAAAACTCTCTTTTAAGCTTTTCAATTTTTCTAGCATTCTGGCCAACAATAAATATGTCATTAACATATATATAGCAGGAGAATAATGAAATCATCATCTAAAAATTTCTTCATAAAACATACAATGACCAGACATGGTTCTAGGATGGGTGACCCCCTGGGAAGTCCTCGTGTTGCACTACTTTTTGCGCCCCGAGCGGCCAAAACCTCTCCCGTCGACCTCCGAGGCGATGGTTTTGGGCCTCGGAATTTGCCGTGACCGCTACGCAGTCAGTCTCGTGGGGCTCGGAGAGAGCTTTCCGGAATGGGGCCGCAATAGCGATTCCGAGTTCGTTCGAGAAAGTCCTGATGGTTTCGGCGCGCGCTTGCCGTGTCCGGTACGCGGTCGGCCTCTTGGGCATCGGAGGGATCCGACAATGGCGATTCCGAGATCGTTCGAGAGGTTTCGGGGCTCCGGTCGTCGATGCGCCGTCCGCGACGTGCACAAAGGCGAGGGACGACGCACACAAAACGAGTGCGATCATACCAGCACTAAAGCACCGGATCCCATCAGAACTCCGAAGTTAAGCGTGCTTGTTCGAGAGTAGTACTAGGATGGGTGACCCCCTGGGATGTCCTCGTGTCGCACTCCTTTTTGCGCCCCGAGCGGCCAAAAGACTTACTTAAAACTCTCTTTTAAGCTTTTCAATTTTTCCAGCATTATGGCCAACAATAAATATGTCATTAACATATATATAGCAGGAGAATAATGAAATCATCATCTAAAAATTTCTTCATAAAACATACAATGACCAGACATGGTTCTAGGATGGGTGACCCCCTGGGAAGTCCTCGTGTTGCACTACTTTTTGCGCCCCGAGCGGCCAAAACCTCTCCCGTCGACCTCCGAGGCGATGGTTTTGGGCCTCGGAATTTGCTGTGACCGCTACGCCGTCAGTCTCGTGGGGCTCGGAGAGAGCTTTCCGGAATGGGGCCGCAATAGCGATTCCGAGTTCGTTCGAGAAAGTCCCGATGGTTTCGGCGCGCGCTTGCCGTGTCCGGTACGCGGTCGGCCTCGTGGGCATCGGAGGGATCCGACAATGGCGATTCCGAGATCGTTCGAGAGGTTTCGGGGCTCCGTTCGTCGATGCGCCGTCCGCGACGTGCACAAAGGCGAGGGACGACGCACACAAAACCAGTGCGATCATACCAGCACTAAAGCACCGGATCCCATCAGAACTCCGAAGTTAAGCGTGCTTGTTCGAGAGTAGTACTAGGATGGGTGACCCCCTGGGATGTCCTCGTGTCGCACTCCTTTTTGCGCCCCGAGCGGCCAAAAGACTTACTTAAAACTCTCTTTTAAGCTTTTCAATTTTTCCAGCATTATGGCCAACAATAAATATGTCATTAACATATATATAGCAGGAGAATAATGAAATCATCATCTAAAAATTTCTTCATAAAACATACAATGACCAGACATGGTTCTAGGATGGGTGACCCCCTGGGAAGTCCTCGTGTTGCACTACTTTTTGCGCCCCGAGCGGCCAAAACCTCTCCCGTCGACCTCCGAGGCGATGGTTTTGGGCCTCGGAATTTGCTGTGACCGCTACGCCGTCAGTCTCGTGGGGCTCGGAGAGAGCTTTCCGGAATGGGGCCGCAATAGCGATTCCGAGTTCGTTCGAGAAAGTCCCGATGGTTTCGGCGCGCGCTTGCCGTGTCCGGTACGCGGTCGGCCTCGTGGGCATCGGAGGGATCCGACAATGGCGATTCCGAGATCGTTCGAGAGGTTTCGGGGCTCCGGTCGTCGATGCGCCGTCCGCGACGTGCACAAAGGCGAGGGACGACGCACACAAAACCAGTGCGATCATACCAGCACTAAAGCACCGGATCCCATCAGAACTCCGAAGTTAAGCTTGCTTGTGCGAGAGTAGTACTAGGATGGGTGACCCCCTGGGATGTCCTCGTGTCGCACTCCTTTTTGCGCCCCGAGCGGCCAAAAGACTTACTTAAAACTCTCTTTTAAGCTTTTCAATTTTTCCAGCATTATGGCCAACAATAAATTTGTCATTAACATATATATAGCAGGAGAATAATGAAATCATCATCTAAAAATTTCTTCATAAAACATACAATGACCAGACATGGTTCTAGGATGGGTGACCCCCTGGGAAGTCCTCGTGTTGCACTACTTTTTGCGCCCCGAGCGGCCAAAACCTCTCCCGTCGACCTCCGAGGCGATGGTTTTGGGCCTCGGAATTTGCCGTGACCGCTACGCAGTTAGTCTCGTGGGGCTCGGAGAGAGCTTTCCGGAATGGGGCCGCAATAGCGATTCCGAGTTCGTTCGAGAAAGTCCCGATGGTTTCGGCGCGCGCTTGCCGTGTCCGGTACGCGGTCGGCCTCGTGGGCATCGGAGGGATCCGACAATGGCGATTCCGAGATCGTTCGAGAGGTTTCGGGGCTCCGGTCGTCGATGCGCCGTCCGCGACGTGCACAAAGGCGAGGGATGACGCACAAAAAACGAGTGCGATCATACCAGCACCGGATCCCATCAAACTCCGAAGTTAAGCGTGCTTGGGCGAGAGTAGTACTAGGATGGGTGACCACCTGGGAAGTCCTCGTGTTGCACTCCTTTTTGGGCCCCGAGCGGCCAAAAGACTTACTTAAAACTCTCTTTTAAGCTTTTCAATTTTTCTAGCATTCTGGCCAACAATAAATATGTCATTAACATATATATAGCAGGAGAATAATGAAATTATCATCTAAAAATTTCTTCATAAAACATACAATGACCAGACATGGTTCTAGGATGGGTGACCCCCTGGGAAGTCCTCGTGTTGCACTCCTTTTTGCGCCCCGAGCGGCCAAAACCTCTCCCGTCGACCTCCGAGGCGATGGTTTTGGGCCTCGGAATTTGCTGTGACCGCTACGCAGTCAGTCTCGTGGGGCTCGGAGAGAGCTTTCCGGAATGGGGCCGCAATAGCGATTCCGAGTTCGTTCGAGAAAGTCCCGATGGTTTCGGCGCGCGCTTGCCGTGTCCGGTACGCGGTCGGCCTCGTGGGCATCGGAGGGATCCGACAATGGCGATTCCGAGATCGTTCGAGAGGTTTCGGGGCTCCGGTCGTCGATGCGCCGTCCGCGACGTGCACAAAGGCGAGGGACGACGCACATAAAACGAGTGCGATCATACCAGCACTAAAGCACCGGATCCCATCAGAACTCCGAAGTTAAGCCTGCTTGGGCGAGAGTAGTACTAGGATGGGTGACCCCTTGGGAAGTCCTCTTGTTGCACTCCTTTTTGCGCCACGAGCGGCCAAAAGACTTACTTAAAACTCTCTTTTAAGCTTTTCAATTTTTCCAGCATTATGGCCAACAATAAATATGTCATTAACATATATATAGCAGGAGAATAATGAAATCATCATCTAAAAATTTCTTCATAAAACATACAATGACCAGACATGGTTCTAGGATGGGTGACCCCCTGGGAAGTCCTCGTGTTGCACTACTTTTTGCGCCCCGAGCGGCCAAAACCTCTCCCGTCGACCTCCGAGGCGATGGTTTTGGGCCTCGGAATTTGCCGTGACCGCTACGCAGTTAGTCTCGTGGGGCTCGGAGAGAGCTTTCCGGAATGGGGCCGCAATAGCGATTCCGAGTTCGTTCGAGAAAGTCCCGATGGTTTCGGCGCGCGCTTGCCGTGTCCGGTACGCGGTCGGCCTCGTGGGCATCGGAGGGATCCGACAATGGCGATTCCGAGATCGTTCGAGAGGTTTCGGGGCTCCGGTCGTCGATGCGCCGTCCGCGACGTGCACAAAGGCGAGGGACGACGCACATAAAACGAGTGCGATCATACCAGCACTAAAGCACCGGATCCCATCAGAACTCCGAAGTTAAGCCTGCTTGGGCGAGAGTAGTACTAGGATGGGTGACCCCTTGGGAAGTCCTCTTGTTGCACTCCTTTTTGCGCCACGAGCGGCCAAAAGACTTACTTAAAACTCTCTTTTAAGCTTTTCAATTTTTCCAGCATTATGGCCAACAATAAATATGTCATTAACATATATATAGCAGGAGAATAATGAAATCATCATCTAAAAATTTCTTCATAAAACATACAATGACCAGACATGGTTCTAGGATGGGTGACCCCCTGGGAAGTCCTCGTGTTGCACTACTTTTTGCGCCCCGAGCGGCCAAAACCTCTCCCGTCGACCTCCGAGGCGATGGTTTTGGGCCTCGGAATTTGCCGTGACCGCTACGCAGTCAGTCTCGTGGGGCTCGGAGAGAGCTATCCGGAATGGGGCCGCAATAGCGATTCCGAGTTCGTTCGAGAAAGTCCCGATGGTTTCGGCGCGCGCTTGCCGTGTCCGGTACGCGGTCGGCCTCGTGGGCATCGGAGGGATCCGACAATGGCGATTCCGAGATCGTTTGAGAGGTTTCGGGGCTCCGGTCGTCGATGCGCCGTCCGCGACGTGCACAAAGGCGAGGGACGACGCAAAAAAAACGAGTGCGATCATACCAGCATCGGATCCCATCAGAACTCCGAAGTTAAGCGTGCTTGGGCGAGAGTAGTACTAGGATGGGTGACCCCCTGGGAAGTCCTCGTGTTGCACTCCTTTTTGGGCCCCGAGCGGCCAAAAGACTTACTTAAAACTCTCTTTTAAGCTTTTCAATTTTTCTAGCATTCTGGCCAACAATAAATATGTCATTAACATATATATAGCAGGAGAATAATGAAATCATCATCTAAAAATTTCTTCATAAAACATACAATGACCAGACATGGTTCTAGGATGGGTGACCCCCTGGGAAGTCCTCGTGTTGCACTACTTTTTGCGCCCCGAGCGGCCAAAACCTCTCCCGTCGACCTCCGAGGCGATGGTTTTGGGCCTCGGAATTTGCCGTGACCGCTACGCAGTCAGTCTCGTGGGGCTCGGAGAGAGCTTTCCGGAATGGGGCCGCAATAGCGATTCCGAGTTCGTTCGAGAAAGTCCTGATGGTTTCGGCGCGCGCTTGCCGTGACCGGTACGCGGTCGGCCTCGTGGGCATCGGAGGGATCCGACAATGGCGATTCCGAGATCGTTCGAGAGGTTTCGGGGCTCCGGTCGTCGATGCGCCGTCCGCGACGTGCACAAAGGCGAGGGACGACGCACACAAAACGAGTGCGATCATACCAGCACTAAAGCATCGGATCCCATCAGAACTCCGAAGTTAATCGTGCTTGTGCGAGAGTAGTACTAGGATGGGTGACCCCCTGGGATGTCCTCGTGTCGCACTCCTTTTTGCGCCCCGAGCGGCCAAAAGACTTACTTAAAACTCTCTTTTAAGCTTTTCAATTTTTCCAGCATTATGGCCAACAATAAATATGTCATTAAAATATATATAGCAGGAGAATAATGAAATCATCATCTAAAAATTTCTTCATAAAACATACAATGACCAGACATGGTTCTAGGATGGGTGACCCCCTGGGAAGTCCTCGTGTTGCACTACTTTTTGCGCCCTGAGCGGCCAAAACCTCTCCCGTCGACCTCCGAGGCGATGGTTTTGGGCCTCGGAATTTGCCGTGACCGCTACGCAGTCAGTCTCGTGGGGCTCGGAGAGAGCTTTCCGGAATGGGGCCGCAATAGCGATTCCGAGTTCGTTCGAGAAAGTCCCGATGGTTTCGGCGCGCGCTTGCCGTGTCCGGTACGCGGTCGGCCTCGTGGGCATCGGAGGGATCCGACAATGGCGATTCCGAGATCGTTCGAGAGGTTTCGGGGCTCCGGTCGTCGATGCGCCGTCCGCGACGTGCACAAAGGCGAGGGATGACGCACAAAAAACGAGTGCGATCATACCAGCACCGGATCCCATCAAACTCCGAAGTTAAGCGTGCTTGGGCGAGAGTAGTACTAGGATGGGTGACCCCCTGGGAAGTCCTCGTGTTGCACTCCTTTTTGGGCCCCGAGCGGCCAAAAGACTTACTTAAAACTCTCTTTTAAGCTTTTCAATTTTTCTAGCATTCTGGCCAACAATAAATATGTCATTAACATATATATAGCAGGAGAATAATGAAATTATCATCTAAAAATTTCTTCATAAAACATACAATGACCAGACATGGTTCTAGGATGGGTGACCCCCTGGGAAGTCCTCGTGTTGCACTCCTTTTTGCGCCCCGAGCGGCCAAAACCTCTCCCGTCGACCTCCGAGGCGATGGTTTTGGGCCTCGGAATTTGCTTCGACCGCTACGCAGTCAGTCTCGTGGGGCTCGGAGAGAGCTTTCCGGAATGGGGCCGCAATAGCGATTCCGAGTTCGTTCGAGAAAGTCCCGATGGTTTCGGCGCGCGCTTGCCGTGTCCGGTACGCGGTCGGCCTCGTGGGCATCGGAGGGATCCGACAATGGCGATTCCGAGATCGTTCGAGAGGTTTCGGGGCTCCGGTCGTCGATGCGCCGTCCGCGACGTGCACAAAGGCGAGGGACGACGCACACAAAATGAGTGCGATCATACCAGCACTAAAGCACCGGATCCCATCAGAACTCCGAAGTTAAGCCTGCTTGGGCGAGAGTAGTACTAGGATGGGTGACCCCCTGGGAAGTCCTCGTGTTGCACTCCTTTTTGCGCCACGAGCGGCCAAAAGACTTACTTAAAACTCTCTTTTAAGCTTTTCAATTTTTCCAGCATTATGGCCAACAATAAATATGTCATTAACATATATATAGCAGGAGAATAATGAAATCATCATCTAAAAATTTCTTCATAAAACATACAATGACCAGACATGGTTCTAGGATGGGTGACCCCCTGGGAAGTCCTCGTGTTGCACTACTTTTTGCGCCCCGAGCGGCCAAAACCTCTCCCGTCGACCTCCGAGGCGATGGTTTTGGGCCTCGGAATTTGCCGTGACCGCTACGCAGTCAGTCTCGTGGGGCTCGGAGAGAGCTATCCGGAATGGGGCCGCAATAGCGATTCCGAGTTCGTTCGAGAAAGTCCCGATGGTTTCGGCGCGCGCTTGCCGTGTCCGGTACGCGGTCGGCCTCGTGGGCATCGGAGGGATCCGACAATGGCGATTCCGAGATCGTTTGAGAGGTTTCGGGGCTCCGGTCGTCGATGCGCCGTCCGCGACGTGCACAAAGGCGAGGGACGACGCAAAAAAAACGAGTGCGATCTTACCAGCATCGGATCCCATCAGAACTCCGAAGTTAAGCGTGCTTGGGCGAGAGTAGTACTAGGATGGGTGACCCCCTGGGAAGTCCTCGTGTTGCACTCCTTTTTGGGCCCCGAGCGGCCAAAAGACTTACTTAAAACTCCCTTTTAACTTTTCAATTTTTCTAGCATTCTGGCCAACAATAAATATGTCATTAACATATATATAGCAGGAGAATAATGAAATCATCATCTAAAAATTTCTTCATAAAACATACAATGACCAGACATGGTTCTAGGATGGGTGACCCCCTGGGAAGTCCTCGTGTTGCACTACTTTTTGCGCCCCGAGCGGCCAAAACCTCTCCCGTCGACCTCCGAGGCGATGGTTTTGGGCCTCGGAATTTGCCGTGACCGCTACGCAGTCAGTCTCGTGGGGCTCGGAGAGAGCTTTCCGGAATGGGGCCGCAATAGCGATTCCGAGTTCGTTCGAGAAAGTCCCGATGGTTTCGGCGCGCGCTTGCCGTGTCCAGTACGCGGTCGGCCTCGTGGGCATCGGAGGGATCCGACAATGGCGATTCCGAGATCGTTCGAGAGGTTTCGGGGCTCCGGTCGTCGATGCGCCGTCCGCTACGTGCACAAAGGCGAGGGACGACGCACACAAAACGAGTGCGATCATACCAGCACTAAAGCACCGGATCCCATCAGAACTCCGAAGTAAACCGTGCTTGTGCGAGAGTAGTACTAGGATGGGTGACCCCCTGGGATGTCCTCGTGTCGCACTCCTTTTTGCGCCCCGAGCGGCCAAAAGACTTACTTAAAACTCTCTTTTAAGCTTTTCAATTTTTCCAGCATTATGGCCAACAATAAATATGTCATTAACATATATATAGCAGGAGAATAATGAAATCATCATCTAAAAATTTCTTCATAAAACATACAATGACCAGACATGGTTCTAGGATGGTTGACCCCCTGGGAAGTCCTCGTGTTGCACTACTTTTGGCGCCCCGAGCGGCCAAAACCTCTCCCGTCGACCTCCGAGGCGATGGTTTTGGGCCTCGGAATTTGCCGTGACCGCTACGCAGTCAGTCTCGTGGGGCTCGGAGAGAGCTTTCCGGAATGGGGCCGCAATAGCGATTCCGAGTTCGTTCGAGAAAGTCCCGATGGTTTCGGCGCGCGCTTGCCGTGTCCGGTACGCGGTCGGCCTCGTGGGCATCGGAGGGATCCGACAATGGCGATTCCGAGATCGTTCGAGAGGTTTCGGGGCTCCGGTCGTCGATGCGCCGTCCGCGACGTGCACAAAGGCGATGGATGACGCACAAAAAACGAGTGCGATCATACCAGGACCGGATCCCATCAAACTCCGAAGTTAAGCGTGCTTGGGCGAGAGTAGTACTAGGATGGGTGACCCCCTGGGAAGTCCTCGTGTTGCACTCCTTTTTGGGCCCCGAGCGGCCAAAAGACTTACTTAAAACTCTCTTTTAAGCTTTTCAATTTTTCTAGCATTCTGGCCAACAATAAATATGTCATTAACATATATATAGCAGGAGAATAATGAAATTATCATCTAAAAATTTCTTCATAAAACATACAATGACCAGACATGGTTCTAGGATGGGTGACCCCCTGGGAAGTCCTCGTGTTGCACTCCTTTTTGCGCCCCGAGCGGCCAAAACCTCTCCCGTCGACCTCCGAGGCGATGGTTTTGGGCCTCGGAATTTGCTGTGACCGCTACGCAGTCAGTCTCGTGGGGCTCGGAGAGAGCTTTCCGGAATGGGGCCGCAATAGCGATTCCGAGTTCGTTCGAGAAAGTCCCGATGGTTTCGGCGCGCGCTTGCCGTGTCCGGTACGCGGTCGGCCTCGTGGGCATCGGAGGGATCCGACAATGGCGATTCCGAGATCGTTCGAGAGGTTTCGGGGCTCCGGTCGTCGATGCGCCGTCCGCGACGTGCACAAAGGCGAGGGACGACGCACACAAAACGAGTGCGATCATACCAGCACTAAAGCACCGGATCCCATCAGAACTCCGAAGTTAAGCCTGCTTGGGCGAGAGTAGTACTAGGATGGGTGACCCCCTGGGAAGTCCTCGTGTTGCACTCCTTTTTGCGCCACGAGCGGCCAAAAGAATTACTTAAAACTCTCTTTTAAGCTTTTCAATTTTTCCAGCATTATGGCCAACAATAAATATGTCATTAACATATATATAGCAGGAGAATAATGAAATCATCATCTAAAAATTTCTTCATAAAACATACAATGACCAGACATGGTTCTAGGATGGGTGACCCCCTGGGAAGTCCTCGTGTTGCACTACTTTTTGCGCCCCGAGCGGCCAAAACCTCTCCCGTCGACCTCCGAGGCGATGGTTTTGGGCCTCGGAATTTGCCGTGACCGCTACGCAGTTAGTCTCGTGGGGCTCGGAGAGAGCTTTCCGGAATGGGGCCGCAATAGCGATTCCGAGTTCGTTCGAGAAAGTCCCGATGGTTTCGGCGCGCGCTTGCCGTGTCCGGTACGCGGTCGGCCTCGTGGGCATCGGAGGGATCCGACAATGGCGATTCCGAGATCGTTCGAGAGGTTTCGGGGCTCCGGTCGTCGATGCGCCGTCCGCGACGTGCACAAAGGCGAGGGACGACGCACATAAAACGAGTGCGATCATACCAGCACTAAAGCACCGGATCCCATCAGAACTCCGAAGTTAAGCGTGCTTGGGCGAGAGTAGTACTAGGATGGGTGACCCCCTGGGAAGTCCTCGTGTTGCACTCCTTTTTGGGCCCCGAGCGGCCAAAAGACTTACTTAAAACTCTCTTTTAAGCTTTTCAATTTTTCTAGCATTCTGGCCAACAATAAATATGTCATTAACATATATATAGCAGGAGAATAATGAAATCATCATCTAAAAATTTCTTCATAAAACATACAATGACCAGACATGGTTCTAGGATGGGTGACCCCCTGGGAAGTCCTCGTGTTGCACTACTTTTTGCGCCCCGAGCGGCCAAAACCTCTCCCGTCGACCTCCGAGGCGATGGTTTTGGGCCTCGGAATTTGCCGTGACCGCTACGCAGTCAGTCTCGTGGGGCTCGGAGAGAGCTTTCCGGAATGGGGCCGCAATAGCGATTCCGAGTTCGTTCGAGAAAGTCCCGATGGTTTCGGCGCGCGCTTGCCGTGTCCGGTACGCGGTCGGCCTCGTGGGCATCGGAGGGATCCGACAATGGCGATTCCGAGATCGTTCGAGAGGTTTCGGGGCTCCGGTCGTCGATGCGCCGTCCGCTACGTGCACAAAGGCGAGGGACGACGCACACAAAACGAGTGCGATCATACCAGCACTAAAGCACCGGATCCCATCAGAACTCCGAAGTAAACCGTGCTTGTGCGAGAGTAGTACTAGGATGGGTGACCCCCTGGGATGTCCTCGTGTCGCACTCCTTTTTGCGCCCCGAGCGGCCAAAAGACTTACTTAAAACTCTCTTTTAAGCTTTTCAATTTTTCTAGCATTCTGGCCAACAATAAATATGTCATTAACATATATATAGCAGGAGAATAATGAAATCATCATCTAAAAATTTCTTCATAAAACATACAATGACCAGACATGGTTCTAGGATGGTTGACCCCCTGGGTAGTCCTCGTGTTGCACTACTTTTTGCGCCCCGAGCGGCCAAAACCTCTCCCGTCGACCTCCGAGGCGATGGTTTTGGGCCTCGGAATTTGCCGTGACCGCTACGCAGTCAGTCTCGTGGGGCTCGGAGAGAGCTTTCCGGAATGGGGCCGCAATAGCGATTCCGAGTTCGTTCGAGAAAGTCCCGATGGTTTCGGCGCGCGCTTGCCGTGTCCGGTACGCGGTCGGCCTCGTGGGCATCGGAGGGATCCGACAATGGCGATTCCGAGATCGTTCGAGAGGTTTCGGGGCTCCGGTCGTCGATGCGCCGTCCGCGACGTGCACAAAGGCGAGGGACGACGCACACAAAACGAGTGCGATCATACCAGCACTAAAGCACCGGATCCCATCAGAACTCCGAAGTTAAGCCTGCTTGGGCGAGAGTAGTACTAGGATGGGTGACCCCCTGGGAAGTCCTCGTGTTGCACTCCTTTTTGCGCCACGAGCGGCCAAAAGACTTACTTAAAACTCTCTTTTAAGCTTTTCAATTTTTCCAGCATTATGGCCAACAATAAATATGTCATTAACATATATATAGCAGGAGAATAATGAAATCATCATCTAAAAATTTCTTCATAAAACATACAATGACCAGACATGGTTCTAGGATGGGTGACCCCCTGGGAAGTCCTCGTGTTGCACTACTTTTTGCGCCCCGAGCGGCCAAAACCTCTCCCGTCGACCTCCGAGGCGATGGTTTTGGGCCTCGGAATTTGCCGTGACCGCTACGCAGTCAGTCTCGTGGGGCTCGGAGAGAGCTATCCGGAATGGGGCCGCAATAGCGATTCCGAGTTCGTTCGAGAAAGTCCCGATGGTTTCGGCGCGCGCTTGCCGTGTCCGGTACGCGGTCGGCCTCGTGGGCATCGGAGGGATCCGACAATGGCGATTCCGAGATCGTTTGAGAGGTTTCGGGGCTCCGGTCGTCGATGCGACGTCCGCGACGTGCACAAAGGCGAGGGACGACGCAAAAAAAACGAGTGTGATCATACCAGCATCGGATCCCATCAGAACTCCGAAGTTAAGCGTGCTTGGGCGAGAGTAGTACTAGGATGGGTGACCCCCTGGGAAGTCCTCGTGTTGCACTCCTTTTTGGGCCCCGAGCGGCCAAAAGACTTACTTAAAACTCTCTTTTAAGCTTTTCAATTTTTCTAGCATTCTGGCCAACAATAAATATGTCATTAACATATATATAGCAGGAGAATAATGAAATCATCATCTAAAAATTTCTTCATAAAACATACAATGACCAGACATGGTTCTAGGATGGGTGACCCCCTGGGAAGTCCTCGTGTTGCACTACTTTTTGCGCCCCGAGCGGCCAAAACCTCTCCCGTCGACCTCCGAGGTGATGGTTTTGGGCCTCGGAATTTGCCGTGACAGCTACGCAGTCAGTCTCGTGGGGCTCGGAGAGAGCTATCCGGAATGGGGCCGCAATAGCGATTCCGAGTTCGTTCGAGAAAGTCCCGATGGTTTCGGCGCGCGCTTGCCGTGTCCGGTACGCGGTCGGCCTCGTGGGCATCGGAGGGATCCGACAATGGCGATTCCGAGATCGTTTGAGAGGTTTCGGGGCTCCGGTCATCGATGCGCCGTCCGCGACGTGCACAAAGGCGAGGGACGACGCAAAAAAAACGAGTGCGATCATACCAGCATCGGATCCCATCAGAACTCCGAAGTTAAGCGTGCTTGGGCGAGAGTAGTACTAGGATGGGTGACCCCCTGGGAAGTCCTCGTGTTGCACTCCTTTTTGGGCCCCGAGCGGCCAAAAGACTTACTTAAAACTCTCTTTTAAGCTTTTCAATTTTTCTAGCATTCTGGCCAACAATAAATATGTCATTAACATATATATAGCAGGAGAATAATGAAATCATCATCTAAAAATTTCTTCATAAAACATACAATGACCAGACATGGTTCTAGGATGGGTGACCCCCTGGGAAGTCCTCGTGTTGCACTCCTTTTTGCGCCCCGAGCGGCCAAAACCTCTCCCGACGACCTCCGAGGCGATGGTTTTGGGCCTCGGAATTTGCCGTGACCGCTACGCAGTCAGTCTCGTGGGGCTCGGAGAGAGCTTTCCGGAATGGGGCCGCAATAGCGATTCCGAGTTCGTTCGAGAAAGTCCCGATGGTTTCGGCGCGCGCTTGCCGTGTCCGGTACGCGGTCGGCCTCGTGGGCATCGGAGGGATCCGACAATGGCGATTCCGAGATCGTTCGAGAGGTTTCGGGGCTCCGGTCGTCGATGCGCCGTCCGCGACGTGCACAAAGGCGAGGGACGACGCACACAAAAGGATTGCGATCATACCAGCACTAAAGCACCGGATCCCATCAGAACTCCGAAGTTAAGCCTGCTTGGGCGAGAGTAGTACTAGGATGGGTGACCCCCTGGGAAGTCCTCGTGTTGCACTCCTTTTTGCGCCACGAGCGGCCAAAAGAATTACTTAAAACTCTCTTTTAAGCTTTTCAATTTTTCCAGCATTATGGCCAACAATAAATATGTCATTAACATATATATAGCAGGAGAATAATGAAATCATCATCTAAAAATTTCTTCATAAAACATACAATGACCAGACATGGTTCTAGGATGGGTGACCCCCTGGGAAGTCCTCGTGTTGCACTACTTTTTGCGCCCCGAGCGGCCAAAACCTCTCCCGTCGACCTCCGAGGCGATGGTTTTGGGCCTCGGAATTTGCCGTGACCGCTACGCAGTCAGTCTCGTGGGGCTCGGAGAGAGCTATCCGGAATGGGGCCGCAATAGCGATTCCGAGTTCGTTCGAGAAAGTCCCGATGGTTTCGGCGCGCGCTTGCCGTGTCCGGTACGCGGTCGGCCTCGTGGGCATCGGAGGGATCCGACAATGGCGATTCCGAGATCGTTTGAGAGGTTTCGGGGCTCCGGTCGTCGATGCGCCGTCCGCGACGTGCACAAAGGTGAGGGACGACGCAAAAAAAACGAGTGCGATCATACCAGCATCGGATCCCATCAGAACTCCGAAGTTAAGCGTGCTTGGGCGAGAGTAGTACTAGGATGGGTGACCCCCTGGGAAGTCCTCGTGTTGCACTCCTTTTTGGGCCCCGAGCGGCCAAAAGACTTACTTAAAACTCTCTTTTAAGCTTTTCAATTTTTCTAGCATTCTGGCCAACAATAAATATGTCATTAACATATATATAGCAGGAGAATAATGAAATCATCATCTAAAAATTTCTTCATAAAACATACAATGACCAGACATGGTTCTAGGATGGGTGACCCCCTGGGAAGTCCTCGTGTTGCACTACTTTTTGCGCCCCGAGCGGGCAAAACCTCTCCCGTCGACCTCCGAGGCGATGGTTTTGGGCCTCGGAATTTGCCATGACCGCTACACAGTCAGTCTCGTGGGGCTCGGAGAGAGCTTTCCGGAATGGGGCCGCAATAGCGATTCCGAGTTCGTTCGAGAAAGTCCCGATGGTTTCGGCGCGCGCTTGCCGTGTCCGGTACGCGGTCGGCCTCGTGGGCATCGGAGGGATCCGACAATGGCGATTCCGAGATCGTTCGAGAGGTTTCGGGGCTCCGGTCGTCGATGCGCCGTCCGCTACGTGCACAAAGGCGAGGGACGACGCACACAAAACGAGTGCGATCATACCAGCACTAAAGCACCGGATCCCATCAGAACTCCGAAGTAAACCGTGCTTGTGCGAGAGTAGTACTAGGATGGGTGACCCCCTGGGATGTCCTCGTGTCGCACTCCTTTTTGGGCCCCGAGCGGCCAAAAGACTTACTTAAAACTCTCTTTTAAGCTTTTCAATTTTTCTAGCATTCTGGCCAACAATAAATATGTCATTAACATATATATAGCAGGAGAATAATGAAATCATCATCTAAAAATTTCTTCATAAAACATACAATGACCAGACATGGTTCTAGGATGGGTGACCCCCTGGGAAGTCCTCGTGTTGCACTCCTTTTTGCGCCCCGAGCGGCCAAAACCTCTCCCGACGACCTCCGAGGCGATGGTTTTGGGCCTCGGAATTTGCCGTGACCGCTACGCAGTCAGTCTCGTGGGGCTCGGAGAGAGCTTTCCGGAATGGGGCCGCAATAGCGATTCCGAGTTCGTTCGAGAAAGTCCCGATGGTTTCGGCGCGCGCTTGCCGTGTCCGGTACGCGGTCGGCCTCGTGGGCATCGGAGGGATCCGACAATGGCGATTCCGAGATCGTTCGAGAGGTTTCGGGGCTCCGGTCGTCGATGCGCCGTCCGCGACGTGCACAAAGGCGAGGGACGACGCACACAAAACGAGTGCGATCATACCAGCACTAAAGCACCGGATCCCATCAGAACTCCGAAGTTAAGCCTGCTTGGGCGAGAGTAGTACTAGGATGGGTGACCCCCTGGGAAGTCCTCGTGTTGCACTCCTTTTTGCGCCACGAGCGGCCAAAAGAATTACTTAAAACTCTCTTTTAAGCTTTTCAATTTTTCCAGCATTATGGCCAACAATAAATATGTCATTAACATATATATAGCAGGAGAATAATGAAATCATCATCTAAAAATTTCTTCATAAAACATACAATGACCAGACATGGTTCTAGGATGGGTGACCCCCTGGGAAGTCCTCGTGTTGCACTACTTTTTGCGCCCCGAGCGGCCAAAACCTCTCCCGTCGACCTCCGAGGCGATGGTTTTGGGCCTCGGAATTTGCCGTGACCGCTACGCAGTCAGTCTCGTGGGGCTCGGAGAGAGCTATCCGGAATGGGGCCGCAATAGCGATTCCGAGTTCGTTCGAGAAAGTCCCGATGGTTTCGGCGCGCGCTTGCCGTGTCCGGTACGCGGTCGGCCTCGTGGGCATCGGAGGGATCCGACAATGGCGATTCCGAGATCGTTTGAGAGGTTTCGGGGCTCCGGTCGTCGATGCGCCGTCCGCGACGTGCACAAAGGCGAGGGACGACGCAAAAAAAACGAGTGCGATCATACCAGCATCGGATCCCATCAGAACTCCGAAGTTAAGCGTGCTTGGGCGAGAGTAGTACTAGGATGGGTGACCCCCTGGGAAGTCCTCGTGTTGCACTCCTTTTTGGGCCCCGAGCGGCCAAAAGACTTACTTAAAACTCTCTTTTAAGCTTTTCAATTTTTCTAGCATTCTGGCCAACAATAAATATGTCATTAACATATATATAGCAGGAGAATAATGAAATCATCATCTAAAAATTTCTTCATAAAACATACAATGACCAGACATGGTTCTAGGATGGGTGACCCCCTGGGAAGTCCTCGTGTTGCACTACTTTTTGCGCCCCGAGCGGGCAAAACCTCTCCCGTCGACCTCCGAGGCGATGGTTTTGGGCCTCGGAATTTGCCGTGACCGCTACGCAGTCAGTCTCGTGGGGCTCGGAGAGAGCTTTCCGGAATGGGGCCGCAATAGCGATTCCGAGTTCGTTCGAGAAAGTCCCGATGGTTTCGGCGCGCGCTTGCCGTGTCCGGTACGCGGTCGGCCTCGTGGGCATCGGAGGGATCCGACAATGGCGATTCCGAGATCGTTCGAGAGGTTTCGGGGCTCCGGTCGTCGATGCGCCGTCCGCTACGTGCACAAAGGCGAGGGACGACGCACACAAAACGAGTGCGATCATACCAGCACTAAAGCACCGGATCCCATCAGAACTCCGAAGTAAACCGTGCTTGTGCGAGAGTAGTACTAGGATGGGTGACCCCCTGGGATGTCCTCGTGTCGCACTCCTTTTTGCGCCCCGAGCGGCCAAAAGACTTACTTAAAACTCTCTTTTAAGCTTTTCAATTTTTCCAGCATTATGGCCAACAATAAATATGTCATTAACATATATATAGCAGGAGAATAATGAAATCATCATCTAAAAATTTCTTCATAAAACATACAATGACCAGACATGGTTCTAGGATGGTTGACCCCCTGGGTAGTCCTCGTGTTGCACTACTTTTTGCGCCCCGAGCGGCCAAAACCTCTCCCGTCGACCTCCGAGGCGATGGTTTTGGGCCTCGGAATTTGCCGTGACCGCTACGCAGTCAGTCTCGTGGGGCTCGGAGAGAGCTTTCCGGAATGGGGCCGCAATAGCGATTCCGAGTTCGTTCGAGAAAGTCCCGATGGTTTCGGCGCGCGCTTGCCGTGTCCGGTACGCGGTCGGCCTCGTGGGCATCGGAGGGATCCGACAATGGCGATTCCGAGATCGTTCGAGAGGTTTCGGGGCTCCGGTCGTCGATGCGCCGTCCGCGACGTGCACAAAGGCGAGGGATGACGCACAAAAAACGAGTGCGATCATACCAGCACCGGATCCCATCAAACTCCGAAGTTAAGCGTGCTTGGGCGAGAGTAGTACTAGGATGGGTGACCCCCTGGGAAGTCCTCGTGTTGCACTCCTTTTTGGGCCCCGAGCGGCCAAAAGACTTACTTAAAACTCTCTTTTAAGCTTTTCAATTTTTCTAGCATTCTGGCCAACAATAAATATGTCATTAACATATATATAGCAGGAGAATAATGAAATTATCATCTAAAAATTTCTTCATAAAACATACAATGACCAGACATGGTTCTAGGATGGGTGACCCCCTGGGAAGTCCTCGTGTTGCACTCCTTTTTGCGCCCCGAGCGGCCAAAACCTCTCCCGTCGACCTCCGAGGCGATGGTTTTGGGCCTCGGAATTTGCCGTGACCGCTACGCAGTCAGTCTCGTGGGGCTCGGAGAGAGCTATCCGGAATGGGGCCGCAATAGCGATTCCGAGTTCGTTCGAGAAAGTCCCGATGGTTTCGGCGCGCGCTTGCCGTGTCCGGTACGCGGTCGGCCTCGTGGGCATCGGAGGGATCCGACAATGGCGATTCCGAGATCGTTTGAGAGGTTTCGGGGCTCCGGTCGTCGATGCGCCGTCCGCGACGTGCACAAAGGCGAGGGACGACGCAAAAAAAACGAGTGCGATCATACCAGCATCGGATCCCATCAGAACTCCGAAGTTAAGCGTGCTTGGGCGAGAGTAGTACTAGGATGGGTGACCCCCTGGGAAGTCCTCGTGTTGCACTCCTTTTTGGGCCCCGAGCGGCCAAAAGACTTACTTAAAACTCTCTTTTAAGCTTTTCAATTTTTCTAGCATTCTGGCCAACAATAAATATGTCATTAACATATATATAGCAGGAGAATAATGAAATCATCATCTAAAAATTTCTTCATAAAACATACAATGACCAGACATGGTTCTAGGATGGGTGACCCCCTGGGAAGTCCTCGTGTTGCACTACTTTTTGCGCCCCGAGCGGGCAAAACCTCTCCCGTCGACCTCCGAGGCGATGGTTTTGGGCCTCGGAATTTGCCGTGACCGCTACGCAGTCAGTCTCGTGGGGCTCGGAGAGAGCTTTCCGGAATGGGGCCGCAATAGCGATTCCGAGTTCGTTCGAGAAAGTCCCGATGGTTTCGGCGCGCGCTTGCCGTGTCCGGTACGCGGTCGGCCTCGTGGGCATCGGAGGGATCCGACAATGGCGATTCCGAGATCGTTCGAGAGGTTTCGGGGCTCCGGTCGTCGATGCGCCGTCCGCTACGTGCACAAAGGCGAGGGACGACGCACACAAAACGAGTGCGATCATACCAGCACTAAAGCACCGGATCCCATCAGAACTCCGAAGTAAACCGTGCTTGTGCGAGAGTAGTACTAGGATGGGTGACCCCCTGGGATGTCCTCGTGTCGCACTCCTTTTTGCGCCCCGAGCGGCCAAAAGACTTACTTAAAACTCTCTTTTAAGCTTTTCAATTTTTCCAGCATTATGGCCAACAATAAATATGTCATTAACATATATATAGCAGGAGAATAATGAAATCATCATCTAAAAATTTCTTCATAAAACATACAATGACCAGACATGGTTCTAGGATGGTTGACCCCCTGGGTAGTCCTCGTGTTGCACTACTTTTTGCGCCCCGAGCGGCCAAAACCTCTCCCGTCGACCTCCGAGGCGATGGTTTTGGGCCTCGGAATTTGCCGTGACCGCTACGCAGTCAGTCTCGTGGGGCTCGGAGAGAGCTTTCCGGAATGGGGCCGCAATAGCGATTCCGAGTTCGTTCGAGAAAGTCTCGATGGTTTCGGCGCGCGCTTGCCGTGTCCGGTACGCGGTCGGCCTCGTGGGCATCGGAGGGATCCGACAATGGCGATTCCGAGATCGTTCGAGAGGTTTCGGGGCTCCGGTCGTCGATGCGCCGTCCGCGACGTGCACAAAGGCGAGGGATGACGCACAAAAAACGAGTGCGATCATACCAGCACCGGATCCCATCAAACTCCGAAGTTAAGCGTGCTTGGGCGAGAGTAGTACTAGGATGGGTGACCCCCTGGGAAGTCCTCGTGTTGCACTCCTTTTTGGGCCCCGAGTGGCCAAAAGACTTACTTAAAACTCTCTTTTAAGCTTTTCAATTTTTCTAGCATTCTGGCCAACAATAAATATGTCATTAACATATATATAGCAGGAGAAAAATGAAATTATCATCTAAAAATTTCTTCATAAAACATACAATGACCAGACATGGTTCTAGGATGGGTGACCCCCTGGGAAGTCCTCGTGTTGCACTCCTTTTTGCGCCCCGAGCGGCCAAAACCTCTCCCGTCGACCTCCGAGGCGATGGTTTTGGGCCTCGGAATTTGCCGTGACCGCTACGCAGTCAGTCTCGTGGGGCTCGGAGAGAGCTATCCGGAATGGGGCCGCAATAGCGATTCCGAGTTCGTTCGAGAAAGTCCCGATGGTTTCGGCGCGCGCTTGCCGTGTCCGGTACGCGGTCGGCCTCGTGGGCATCGGAGGGATCCGACAATGGCGATTCCGAGATCGTTCGAGAGGTTTCGGGGCTCCGGTCGTCGATGCGCCGTCCGCGACGTGCACAAAGGCGAGGGATGACGCACAAAAAACGAGTGCGATCATACCAGCACCGGATCCCATCAAACTCCGAAGTTAAGCGTGCTTGGGCGAGAGTAGTACTAGGATGGGTGACCCCCTGGGAAGTCCTCGTGTTGCACTCCTTTTTGGGCCCCGAGTGGCCAAAAGACTTACTTAAAACTCTCTTTTAAGCTTTTCAATTTTTCTAGCATTCTGGCCAACAATAAATATGTCATTAACATATATATAGCAGGAGAAAAATGAAATTATCATCTAAAAATTTCTTCATAAAACATACAATGACCAGACATGGTTCTAGGATGGGTGACCCCCTGGGAAGTCCTCGTGTTGCACTCCTTTTTGCGCCCCGAGCGGCCAAAACCTCTCCCGTCGACCTCCGAGGCGATGGTTTTGGGCCTCGGAATTTGCCGTGACCGCTACGCAGTCAGTCTCGTGGGGCTCGGAGAGAGCTATCCGGAATGGGGCCGCAATAGCGATTCCGAGTTCGTTCGAGAAAGTCCCGATGGTTTCGGCGCGCGCTTGCCGTGTCCGGTACGCGGTCGGCCTCGTGGGCATCGGAGGGATCCGACAATGGCGATTCCGAGATCGTTTGAGAGGTTTCGGGGCTCCGGTCGTCGATGCGCCGTCCGCGACGTGCACAAAGGCGAGGGACGACGCAAAAAAAACGAGTGCGATCATACCAGCATCGGATCCCATCAGAACTCCGAAGTTAAGCGTGCTTGGGCGAGAGTAGTACTAGGATGGGTGACCCCCTGGGAAGTCCTCGTGTTGCACTCCTTTTTGGGCCCCGAGCGGCCAAAAGACTTACTTAAAACTCTCTTTTAAGCTTTTCAATTTTTCTAGCATTCTGGCCAACAATAAATATGTCATTAACATATATATAGCAGGAGAATAATGAAATCATCATCTAAAAATTTCTTCATAAAACATACAATGACCAGACATGGTTCTAGGATGGGTGACCCCCTGGGAAGTCCTCGTGTTGCACTACTTTTTGCGCCCCGAGCGGCCAAAACCTCTCCCGTCGACCTCCGAGGTGATGGTTTTGGGCCTCGGAATTTGCCGTGACCGCTACGCAGTCAGTCTCGTGGGGCTCGGAGAGAGCTTTCCGGAATGGGGCCGCAATAGCGATTCCGAGTTCGTTCGAGAAAGTCCCGATGGTTTCGGCGCGCGCTTGCCGTGTCCGGTACGCGGTCGGCCTCGTGGGCATCGGAGGGATCCGACAATGGCGATTCCGAGATCGTTCGAGAGGTTTCGGGGCTCCGGTCGTCGATGCGCCGTCCGCGACGTGCACAAAGGCGAGGGACGACGCACACAAAACCAGTGCGATCATACCAGCACTAAAGCACCGGATCCCATCAGAACTCCGAAGTTAAGCGTGCTTGTGAGAGAGTAGTACTAGGATGGGTGACCCCCTGGGATGTCCTCGTGTCGCACTCCTTTTTGCGCCCCGAGCGGCCAAAAGACTTACTTAAAACTCTCTTTTAAGCTTTTCAATTTTTCCAGCATTATGGCCAACAATAAATATGTCATTAACATATATATAGCAGGAGAATAATGAAATCATCATCTAAAAATTTCTTGATAAAACATACAATGACCAGACATGGTTCTAGGATGGGTGACCCCCTGGGAAGTCCTCGTGTTGCACTCCTTTTTGCGCCCCGAGCGGCCAAAACCTCTCCC
Source organism: Musa acuminata AAA Group (assembly GCF_036884655.1). Taxonomy (NCBI): domain Eukaryota; kingdom Viridiplantae; phylum Streptophyta; class Magnoliopsida; order Zingiberales; family Musaceae; genus Musa; species Musa acuminata. The sequence goes on from NC_088334.1 coordinate 39,559,271, forward strand.
GTCGACCTCCGAGGCGATGGTTTTGGGCCTCGAAATTTGCCGTGACCGCTACGCAGTCAGTCTCGTGGGGCTCGGAGAGAGCTTTCCGGAATGGGGCCGCAATAGCGATTTCGAGTTCGTTCGAGAAAGTCCCGAAGGTTTCGACGCGCGCTTGCCGTGTCCGGTACGCGGTCGGCCTCGTGGGCATCGGAGGGATCCGACAATGGCGATTCCGAGATCGTTCGAGAGGTTTCGGGGCTCCGGTCGTCGATGCGCCGTCCGCGACGTGCACAAAGAAGAGGGACGACGCAAAAAAAACGAGTGCGATCATACCAGCACTAAAGCACCGGATCCCATCAGAACTCCGAAGTTAAGCTTGCTTGGGCGAGAGTAGTACTAGGATGGGTGACCCCCTGGGAAGTCCTCGTGTTGCACTCCTTTTTGCGCCCCGAGCGGCCAAAAGACTTACTTAAAACTCTCTTTTAAGCTTTTCAATTTTTCCAGCATTATGGCCAACAATAAATACGTCATTAACATATATATAGCAGGAGAATAATGAAATCATCATCTAAAAATTTCTTCATAAAACATATACAATGACCAGACATGGTTCTAGGATGGGTGACCCCCTCGGAAGTCCTCGTGTTGCACTCCCTTTTGCGCCCCGAGCGGCCAAAACCTCTCCCGTCGACCTCCGAGGCGATGGTTTTGGGCCTCGAAATTTGCCGTGACCGCTACGCAGTCAGTCTTGTGGGGCTCGGAGAGAGCTTTCCGGAATGGGGCCGCAATAGCGATTCCGAGTTCGTTCGAGAAAGTCCCGACGGTTTCGGCGCGCGCTTGCCGTGTCCGGTACGCGGTCGGCCTCGTGGGCATCGGAGGGATCCGACAATGGCGATTCCGAGATCGTTCGAGAGGTTTCGGGGCTCCGGTCGTCGATGCGCCGTCCGCGACGTGCACAAAGGCGAGGGACGACGCACATAAAACGAGTGCGATCATACCAGCACTAAAGCACCGGATCCCATCAGAACTCCGAAGTTAAGCCTGCTTGGGCGAGAGTAGTACTAGGATGGGTGACCCCCTGGGAAGTCCTCGTGTTGCACTCCTTTTTGCGCCCCGAGCGGCCAAAAGACTTACTTAAAACTCTCTTTTAAGCTTTTCAATTTTTCCAGCATTATGGCCAACAATAAATATGTCATTAACATATATATAGCAGGAGAATAATGAAATCATCATCTAAAAATTTCTTGATAAAACATACAATGACCAGACATGGTTCTAGGATGGGTGACCCCCTGGGAAGTCCTCGTGTTGCACTCCTTTTTGCGCCCCGAGCGGCCAAAACCTCTCCCGTCGACCTCCGAGGCGATGGTTTTGGGCCTCGGAATTTGCCGTGACCGCTACGCAGTCAGTCTCGTGGGGCTCGGAGAGAGCTTTCCGGAATGGGGCCGCAATAGCGATTTCGAGTTCGTTCGAGAAAGTCCCGAAGGTTTCGACGCGCGCTTGCCGTGTCCGGTACGCGGTCGGCCTCGTGGGCATCGGAGGGATCCGACAATGGCGATTCCGAGATCGTTCGAGAGGTTTCGGGGCTCCGGTCGTCGATGCGCCGTCCGCGACGTGCACAAAGAAGAGGGACGACGCACAAAAAACGAGTGCGATCATACCAGCACTAAAGCACCGGATCCCATCAGAACTCCGAAGTTAAGCTTGCTTGGGCGAGAGTAGTACTAGGATGGGTGACCCCCTGGGAAGTCCTCGTGTTGCACTCCTTTTTGCGCCCCGAGCGGCCAAAAGACTTACTTAAAACTCTCTTTTAAGCTTTTCAATTTTTCCAGCATTATGGCCAACAATAAATACGTCATTAACATATATATAGCAGGAGAATAATGAAATCATCATCTAAAAATTTCTTCATAAAACATATACAATGACCAGACATGGTTCTAGGATGGGTGACCCCCTGGGAAGTCCTCGTGTTGCACTCCTTTTTGCGCCCCGAGCGGCCAAAACCTCTCCCGTCGACCTCCGAGGCGATGGTTTTGGGCCTCGGAATTTGCCGTGACCGCTACGCAGTCAGTCTCGTGGGGCTCGGAGAGAGCTTTCCGGAATGGGGCCGCAATAGCGATTTCGAGTTCGTTCGAGAAAGTCCCGAAGGTTTCGACGCGCGCTTGCCGTGTCCGGTACGCGGTCGGCCTCGTGGGCATCGGAGGGATCCGACAATGGCGATTCCGAGATCGTTCGAGAGGTTTCGGGGCTCCGGTCGTCGATGCGCCGTCCGCGACGTGCACAAAGAAGAGGGACGACGCACAAAAAACGAGTGCGATCATACCAGCACTAAAGCACCGGATCCCATCAGAACTCCGAAGTTAAGCTTGCTTGGGCGAGAGTAGTACTAGGATGGGTGACCCCCTGGGAAGTCCTCGTGTTGCACTCCTTTTTGCGCCCCGAGCGGCCAAAAGACTTACTTAAAACTCTCTTTTAAGCTTTTCAATTTTTCCAGCATTATGGCCAACAATAAATACGTCATTAACATATATATAGCAGGAGAATAATGAAATCATCATCTAAAAATTTCTTCATAAAACATATACAATGACCAGACATGGTTCTAGGATGGGTGACCCCCTCGGAAGTCCTCGTGTTGCACTCCCTTTTGCGCCCCGAGCGGCCAAAACCTCTCCCGTCGACCTCCGAGGCGATGGTTTTGGGCCTCGGAATTTGCCGTGACCGCTACGCAGTCAGTCTTGTGGGGCTCGGAGAGAGCTTTCCGGAATGGGGCCGCAATAGCGATTCCGAGTTCGTTCGAGAAAGTCCCGACGGTTTCGGCGCGCGCTTGCCGTGTCCGGTACGCGGTCGGCCTCGTGGGCATCGGAGGGATCCGACAATGGCGATTCCGAGATCGTTCGAGAGGTTTCGGGGCTCCGGTCGTCGATGCGCCGTCCGCGACGTGCACAAAGGCGAGGGACGACGCACACAAAACGAGTGCGATCATACCAGCACTAAAGCACCGGATCCCATCAGAACTCCGAAGTTAAGCCTGCTTGGGCGAGAGTAGTACTAGGATGGGTGACCCCCTGGGAAGTCCTCGTGTTGCACTCCTTTTTGCGCCCCGAGCGGCCAAAAGACTTACTTAAAACTCTCTTTTAAGCTTTTCAATTTTTCCAGCATTATGGCCAACAATAAATATGTCATTAACATATATATAGCAGGAGAATAATGAAATCATCATCTAAAAATTTCTTCATAAAACATACAATGACCAGACTTGGTTCTAGGATGGGTGACCCCCTGGGAAGTCCTCGTGTTGCACTCCTTTTTGCGCCCCGAGCGGCCAAAACCTCTCCCGTCGACCTCCGAGGCGATGGTTTTGGGCCTCGGAATTTGCCGTGACCGCTACGCAGTCAGTCTCGTGGGGCTCGGAGAGAGCTTTCCGGAATGGGGCCGCAATAGCGATTTCGAGTTCGTTCGAGAAAGTCCCGAAGGTTTCGACGCGCGCTTGCCGTGTCTGGTACGCGGTCGGCCTCGTGGGCATCGGAGGGATCCGACAATGGCGATTCCGAGATCGTTCGAGAGGTTTCGGGGCTCCGGTCGTCGATGCGCCGTCCGCGACGTGCACAAAGAAGAGGGACGACGCACAAAAAACGAGTGCGATCATACCAGCACTAAAGCACCGGATCCCATCAGAACTCCGAAGTTAAGCTTGCTTGGGCGAGAGTAGTACTAGGATGGGTGACCCCCTGGGAAGTCCTCGTGTTGCACTCCTTTTTGCGCCCCGAGCGGCCAAAAGACTTACTTAAAACTCTCTTTTAAGCTTTTCAATTTTTCCAGCATTATGGCCAACAATAAATACGTCATTAACATATATATAGCAGGAGAATAATGAAATCATCATCTAAAAATTTCTTCATAAAACATATACAATGACCAGACATGGTTCTAGGATGGGTGACCCCCTCGGAAGTCCTCGTGTTGCACTCCCTTTTGCGCCCCGAGCGGCCAAAACCTCTCCCGTCGACCTCCGAGGCGATGGTTTTGGGCCTCGGAATTTGCCGTGACCGCTACGCAGTCAGTCTCGTGGGGCTCGGAGAGAGCTTTCCGGAATGGGGCCGCAATAGCGATTCCGAGTTCGTTCGAGAAAGTCCCGACGGTTTCGGCGCGCGCTTGCCGTGTCCGGTACGCGGTCGGCCTCGTGGGCATCGGAGGGATCCGACAATGGCGATTCCGAGATCGTTCGAGAGGTTTCGGGGCTCCGGTCGTCGATGCGCCGTCCGCGACGTGCACAAAGGCGAGGGACGACGCACACAAAATGAGTGCGATCATACTAGCACTAAAGCACCGGATCCCATCAGAACTCCGAAGTTAAGCCTGCTTGGGCGAGAGTAGTACTAGGATGGGTGACCCCCTGGGAAGTCCTCGTGTTGCACTCCTTTTTGCGCCCCGAGCGGCCAAAAGACTTACTTAAAACTCTCTTTTAAGCTTTTCAATTTTTCCAGCATTATGGCCAACAATAAATATGTCATTAACATATATATAGCAGGAGAATAATGAAATCATCATCTAAAAATTTCTTCATAAAACATACAATGACCAGACATGGTTCTAGGATGGGTGACCCCTTGGGAAGTTCTCGTGTTGCACTCCTTTTTGCGCCCCGAGCGGCCAAAACCTCTCCCGTCGACCTCCGAGGCGATGGTTTTGGGCCTCGGAATTTGCCGTGACCGCTACGCAGTCAGTCTCGTGGGGCTCGGAGAGAGCTTTCCGGAATGGGGCCGCAATAGCGATTCCGAGTTCGTTCGAGAAAGTCCCGACGGTTTCGGCGCGCGCTTGCCGTGTCGTCGATGCGCCGTCCGCGACGTGCACAAAGGCGAGGGACGACGCACACAAAACGAGTGCGATCATACCAGCACTAAAGCACCGGATCCCATCAGAACTCCGAAGTTAAGCCTGCTTGGGCGAGAGTAGTACTAGGATGGGTGACCCCCTGGGAAGTCCTCGTGTTGCACTCCTTTTTGCGCCCCGAGCGGCCAAAAGACTTACTTAAAACTCTCTTTTAAGCTTTTCAATTTTTCCAGCATTATGGCCAACAATAAATACGTCATTAACATATATATAGCAGGAGAATAATGAAATCATCATCTAAAAATTTCTTCATAAAACATATACAATGACCAGACATGGTTCTAGGATGGGTGACCCCCTGGGAAGTCCTCGTGTTGCACTCCTTTTTGCGCCCCGAGCGGCCAAAACCTCTCCCGTCGACCTCCGAGGCGATGGTTTTGGGCCTCGGAATTTGCCATGACCGCTACGCAGTCAGTCTCGTGGGGCTCGGAGAGAGCTTTCCGGAATGGGGCCGCAATAGCGATTCCGAGTTCGTTCGAGAAAGTCCCGATGGTTTCGGCGCGCGCTTGCCGTGTCCGGTACGCGGTCGGCCTCGTGGGCATCGGAGGGATCCGACAATGGCGATTCCGAGATCGTTCGAGAGGTTTCGGGGCTCCGGTCGTCGATGCGCCGTCCGCGACGTGAACAAAGGCGAGGGACGACGCAAACAAAAAGAGTGCTATCAGACCAGCACTAAAGCACCGGATCCCATCTGAACTACGAAGTTAAGCGTGCTTGGGCGAGAGTAGTACTAGGATGGTTTGCCACCTGGGAAGTCCTCGTGTTGCACTCCTTTTTGCGCCCCGAGCGGCCAAAAGACTTACTTAAAACTCTCTTTTAAGCTTTTCAATTTTTCCAGCATTATGGCCAACAATAAATACGTCATTAACATATATATAGCAGGAGAATAATGAAATCATCATCTAAAAATTTCTTCATAAAACATACAATGACCAGACATGGTTCTAGGATGGGTGACCCCCTGGGAAGTTCTCGTGTTGCACTCCTTTTTGCGCCCCGAGCGGCCAAAACCTCTCCCGTCGACCTCCGAGGCGATGGTTTTGGGCCTCGGAATTTGCCGTGACCGCTACGCAGTCAGTCTCGTGGGGCTCGGAGAGAGCTTTCCGGAATGGGGCCGCAATAGCGATTTCGAGTTCGTTCGAGAAAGTCCCGAAGGTTTCGACGCGCGCTTGCCGTGTCCGGTACGCGGTCGGCCTCGTGGGCATCGGAGGGATCCGACAATGGCGATTCCGAGATCGTTCGAGAGGTTTCGGGGCTCCGGTCGTCGATGCGCCGTCCGCGACGTGCACAAAGGCGAGGGACGACGCACAAAAAACGAGTGCGATCATACCAGCACTAAAGCACCGGATCCCATCAGAACTCCGAAGTTAAGCTTGCTTGGGCGAGAGTAGTACTAGGATGGGTGACCCCCTGGGAAGTCCTCGTGTTGCACTCCTTTTTGCGCCCCGAGCGGCCAAAAGACTTACTTAAAACTCTCTTTTAAGCTTTTCAATTTTTCCAGCATTATGGCCAACAATAAATACGTCATTAACATATATATAGCAGGAGAATAATGAAATCATCATCTAAAAATTTCTTCATAAAACATATACAATGACCAGACATGGTTCTAGGATGGGTGACCCCCTCGGAAGTCCTCGTGTTGCACTCCCTTTTGCGCCCCGAGCGGCCAAAACCTCTCCCGTCGACCTCCGAGGCGACGGTTTTGGGCCTCGGAATTTGCCGTGACCGCTACGCAGTCAGTCTCGTGGGGCTCGGAGAGAGCTTTCCGGAATGGGGCCGCAATAGCGATTCCGAGTTCGTTCGAGAAAGTCCCGACGGTTTCGGCGCGCGCTTGCCGTGTCCGGTACGCGGTCGGCCTCGTGGGCATCGGAGGGATCCGACAATGGCGATTCCGAGATCGTTCGAGAGGTTTCGGGGCTCCGGTCGTCGATGCGCCGTCCGCGACGTGCACAAAGGCGAGGGACGACGCACACAAAACGAGTGCGATCATACCAGCACTAAAGCACCGGATCCCATCAGAACTCCGAAGTTAAGCCTGCTTGGGCGAGAGTAGTACTAGGATGGGTGACCCCCTGGGAAGTCCTCGTGTTGCACTCCTTTTTGCGCCCCGAGCGGCCAAAAGACTTACTTAAAACTCTCTTTTAAGCTTTTCAATTTTTCCAGCATTATGGCCAACAATAAATATGTCATTAACATATATATAGCAGGAGAATAATGAAATCATCATCTAAAAATTTCTTCATAAAACATACAATGACCAGACATGGTTCTAGGATGGGTGACCCCCTGGGAAGTCCTCGTGTTGCACTCCTTTTTGCGCCCCGAGCGGCCAAAACCTCTCCCGTCGACCTCCGAGGCGATGGTTTTGGGCCTCGGAATTTGCCGTGACCGTTACGCAGTCAGTCTCGTGGGGCTCGGAGAGAGCTTTCCGGAATGGGGCCGCAATAGCGATTCCGAGTTCGTTCGAGAAAGTCCCGATGGTTTCGGCGCGCGCTTGCCGTGTCCGGTACGCGGTCGGCCTCGTGGGCATCGGAGGGATCCGACAATGGCGATTCCGAGATCGTTCGAGAGGTTTCGGGGCTCCGGTCGTCGATGCGCCGTCCGCGACGTGAACAAAGGCGAGGGACGACGCAAACAAAAAGAGTGCTATCAGACCAGCACTAAAGCACCGGATCCCATCTGAACTACGAAGTTAAGCGTGCTTGGGCGAGAGTAGTACTAGGATGGTTTGCCACCTGGGAAGTCCTCGTGTTGCACTCCTTTTTGCGCCCCGAGCGGCCAAAAGACTTACTTAAAACTCTCTTTTAAGCTTTTCAATTTTTCCAGCATTATGGCCAACAATAAATACGTCATTAACATATATATAGCAGGAGAATAATGAAATCATCATCTAAAAATTTCTTCATAAAACATACAATGACCAGACATGGTTCTAGGATGGGTGACCCCCTGGGAAGTTCTCGTGTTGCACTCCTTTTTGCGCCCCGAGCGGCCAAAACCTCTCCCGTCGACCTCCGAGGCGATGGTTTTGGGCCTCGGAATTTGCCGTGACCGCTACGCAGTCAGTCTCGTGGGGCTCGGAGAGAGCTTTCCGGAATGGGGCCGCAATAGCGATTTCGAGTTCGTTCGAGAAAGTCCCGAAGGTTTCGACGCGCGCTTGCCGTGTCCGGTACGCGGTCGGCCTCGTGGGCATCGGAGGGATCCGACAATGGCGATTCCGAGATCGTTCGAGAGGTTTCGGGGCTCCGGTCGTCGATGCGCCGTCCGCGACGTGCACAAAGAAGAGGGACGACGCACAAAAAACGAGTGCGATCATACCAGCACTAAAGCACCGGATCCCATCAGAACTCCGAAGTTAAGCTTGCTTGGGCGAGAGTAGTACTAGGATGGGTGACCCCCTGGGAAGTCCTCGTGTTGCACTACTTTTTGCGCCCCGAGCGGCCAAAAGACTTACTTAAAACTCTCTTTTAAGCTTTTCAATTTTTCCAGCATTATGGCCAACAATAAATACGTCATTAACATATATATAGCAGGAGAATAATGAAATCATCATCTAAAAATTTCTTCATAAAACATATACAATGACCAGACATGGTTCTAGGATGGGTGACCCCCTCGGAAGTCCTCGTGTTGCACTCCCTTTTGCGCCCCGAGCGGCCAAAACCTCTCCCGTCGACCTCCGAGGCGACGGTTTTGGGCCTCGGAATTTGCCGTGACCGCTACGCAGTCAGTCTCGTGGGGCTCGGAGAGAGCTTTCCGGAATGGGGCCGCAATAGCGATTCCGAGTTCGTTCGAGAAAGTCCCGACGGTTTCGGCGCGCGCTTGCCGTGTCCGGTACGCGGTCGGCCTCGTGGGCATCGGAGGGATCCGACAATGGCGATTCCGAGATCGTTCGAGAGGTTTCGGGGCTCCGGTCGTCGATGTGCCGTCCGCGACGTGCACAAAGGCGAGGGACGACGCACACAAAACGAGTGCGATCATACCAGCACTAAAGCACCGGATCCCATCAGAACTCCGAAGTTAAGCCTGCTTGGGCGAGAGTAGTACTAGGATGGGTGACCCCCTGGGAAGTCCTCGTGTTGCACTCCTTTTTGCGCCCCGAGCGGCCAAAAGACTTACTTAAAACTCTCTTTTAAGCTTTTCAATTTTTCCAGCATTATGGCCAACAATAAATATGTCATTAACATATATATAGCAGGAGAATAATGAAATCATCATCTAAAAATTTCTTCATAAAACATACAATGACCAGACATGGTTCTAGGATGGGTGACCCCCTGGGAAGTCCTCGTGTTGCACTCCTTTTTGCGCCACGAGCGGCCAAAACCTCTCCCGTCGACCTCCGAGGCGATGGTTTTGGGCCTCGGAATTTGCCGTGACCGTTACGCAGTCAGTCTCGTGGGGCTCGGAGAGAGCTTTCCGGAATGGGGCCGCAATAGCGATTCCGAGTTCGTTCGAGAAAGTCCCGATGGTTTCGGCGCGCGCTTGCCGTGTCCGGTACGCGGTCGGCCTCGTGGGCATCGGAGGGATCCGACAATGGCGATTCCGAGATCGTTCGAGAGGTTTCGGGGCTCCGGTCGTCGATGCGCCGTCCGCGACGTGAACAAAGGCGAGGGACGACGCAAACAAAAAGAGTGCTATCAGACCAGCACTAAAGCACCGGATCCCATCTGAACTACGAAGTTAAGCGTGCTTGGGCGAGAGTAGTACTAGGATGGTTTGCCACCTGGGAAGTCCTCGTGTTGCACTCCTTTTTGCGCCCCGAGCGGCCAAAAGACTTACTTAAAACTCTCTTTTAAGCTTTTCAATTTTTCCAGCATTATGGCCAACAATAAATACGTCATTAACATATATATAGCAGGAGAATAATGAAATCATCATCTAAAAATTTCTTCATAAAACATACAATGACCAGACATGGTTCTAGGATGGGTGACCCCCTGGGAAGTTCTCGTGTTGCACTCCTTTTTGCGCCCCGAGCGGCCAAAACCTCTCCCGTCGACCTCCGAGGCGATGGTTTTGGGCCTCGGAATTTGCCGTGACCGCTACGCAGTCAGTCTCGTGGGGCTCGGAGAGAGCTTTCCGGAATGGGGCCGCAATAGCGATTTCGAGTTCGTTCGAGAAAGTCCCGAAGGTTTCGACGCGCGCTTGCCGTGTCCGGTACGCGGTCGGCCTCGTGGGCATCGGAGGGATCCGACAATGGCGATTCCGAGATCGTTCGAGAGGTTTCGGGGCTCCGGTCGTCGATGCGCCGTCCGCGACGTGCACAAAGAAGAGGGACGACGCACAAAAAACGAGTGCGATCATACCAGCACTAAAGCACCGGATCCCATCAGAACTCCGAAGTTAAGCTTGCTTGGGCGAGAGTAGTACTAGGATGGGTGACCCCCTGGGAAGTCCTCTTGTTGCACTCCTTTTTGCGCCCCGAGCGGCCAAAAGACTTACTTAAAACTCTCTTTTAAGCTTTTCAATTTTTCCAGCATTATGGCCAACAATAAATACGTCATTAACATATATATAGCAGGAGAATAATGAAATCATCATCTAAAAATTTCTTCATAAAACATATACAATGACCAGACATGGTTCTAGGATGGGTGACCCCCTCGGAAGTCCTCGTGTTGCACTCCCTTTTGCGCCCCGAGCGGCCAAAACCTCTCCCGTCGACCTCCGAGGCGATGGTTTTGGGCCTCGGAATTTGCCGTGACCGCTACGCAGTCAGTCTCGTGGGGCTCGGAGAGAGCTTTCCGGAATGGGGCCGCAATAGCGATTCCGAGTTCGTTCGAGAAAGTCCCGACGGTTTCGGCGCGCGCTTGCCGTGTCCGGTACGCGGTCGGCCTCGTGGGCATCGGAGGGATCCGACAATGGCGATTCCGAGATCGTTCGAGAGGTTTCGGGGCTCCGGTCGTCGATGCGCCGTCCGCGACGTGCACAAAGGCGAGGGACGACGCACACAAAACGAGTGCGATCATACCAGCACTAAAGCACCGGATCCCATCAGAACTCCGAAGTTAAGCCTGCTTGGGCGAGAGTAGTACTAGGATGGGTGACCCCCTGGGAAGTCCTCGTGTTGCACTCCTTTTTGCGCCCCGAGCGGCCAAAAGACTTACTTAAAACTCTCTTTTAAGCTTTTCAATTTTTCCAGCATTATGGCCAACAATAAATATGTCATTAACATATATATAGCAGGAGAATAATGAAATCATCATCTAAAAATTTCTTCATAAAACATACAATGACCAGACATGGTTCTAGGATGGGTGACCCCCTGGGAAGTCCTCGTGTTGCACTCCTTTTTGCGCCCCGAGCGGCCAAAACCTCTCCCGTCGACCTCCGAGGCAATGGTTTTGGGCCTCGGAATTTGCCGTGACCGCTACGCAGTCAGTCTCGTGGGGCTCGGAGAGAGCTTTCCGGAATGGGGCCGCAATAGCGATTCCGAGTTCGTTCGAGAAAGTCCCGATGGTTTCGGCGCGCGCTTGCCGTGTCCGGTACGCGGTCGGCCTCGTGGGCATCGGAGGGATCCGACAATGGCGATTCCGAGATCGTTCGAGAGGTTTCGGGGCTCCGGTCGTCGATGCGCCGTCCGCGACGTGAACAAAGGCGAGGGACGACGCAAACAAAAAGAGTGCTATCAGACCAGCACTAAAGCACCGGATCCCATCTGAACTACGAAGTTAAGCGTGCTTGGGCGAGAGTAGTACTAGGATGGTTTGCCACCTGGGAAGTCCTCGTGTTGCACTCCTTTTTGCGCCCCGAGCGGCCAAAAGACTTACTTAAAACTCTCTTTTAAGCTTTTCAATTTTTCCAGCATTATGGCCAACAATAAATACGTCATTAACATATATATAGCAGGAGAATAATGAAATCATCATCTAAAAATTTCTTCATAAAACAAACAATGACCAGACATGGTTCTAGGATGGGTGACCCCCTGGGAAGTTCTCGTGTTGCACTCCTTTTTGCGCCCCGAGCGGCCAAAACCTCTCCCGTCGACCTCCGAGGCGATGGTTTTGGGCCTCGGAATTTGCCGTGACCGCTACGCAGTCAGTCTCGTGGGGCTCGGAGAGAGCTTTCCGGAATGGGGCCGCAATAGCGATTTCGAGTTCGTTCGAGAAAGTCCCGACGGTTTCGGCGCGCGCTTGCCGTGTCCGGTACGCGGTCGGCCTCGTGGGCATCGGAGGGATCCGACAATGGCGATTCCGAGATCGTTCGAGAGGTTTCGGGGCTCCGGTCGTCGATGCGCCGTCCGCGACGTGCACAAAGAAGAGGGACGACGCACAAAAAACGAGTGCGATCATACCAGCACTAAAGCACCGGATCCCATCAGAACTCCGAAGTTAAGCTTGCTTGGGCGAGAGTAGTACTAGGATGGGTGACCCCCTGGGAAGTCCTCGTGTTGCACTCCTTTTTGCGCCCCGAGCGGCCAAAAGACTTACTTAAAACTCTCTTTTAAGCTTTTCAATTTTTCCAGCATTATGGCCAACAATAAATACGTCATTAACATATATATAGCAGGAGAATAATGAAATCATCATCTAAAAATTTCTTCATAAAACATATACAATGACCAGACATGGTTCTAGGATGGGTGACCCCCTCGGAAGTCCTCGTGTTGCACTCCCTTTTGCGCCCCGAGCGGCCAAAACCTCTCCCGTCGACCTCCGAGGCGATGGTTTTGGGCCTCGGAATTTGCCGTGACCGCTACGCAGTCAGTCTCGTGGGGCTCGGAGAGAGCTTTCCGGAATGGGGCCGCAATAGCGATTCCGAGTTCGTTCGAGAAAGTCCCGACGGTTTCGGCGCGCGCTTGCCGTGTCCGGTACGCGGTCGGCCTCGTGGGCATCGGAGGGATCCGACAATGGCGATTCTGAGATCGTTCGAGAGGTTTCGGGGCTCCGGTCGTCGATGCGCCGTCCGCGACATGAACAAAGGCGAGGGACGACGCACACAAAACTAGTGCGATCATACCAGCACTAAAGCACCGGATCCTATAAGAACTCCGAAGTTAAGCCTGCTTGGGCGAGAGTAGTACTAGGAAGGGTGACCCCCTGGGAAGTCCTCGTGTTGCACTCCTTTTTGCGCCCCGAGCGGCCAAAAGACTTACTTAAAACTCTCTTTTAAGCTTTTCAATTTTTCCAGCATTATGGCCAACAATAAATATGTCATTAACATATATATAGCAGGAGAATAATGAAATCATCATCTAAAAATTTCTTGATAAAACATACAATGACCAGACATGGTTCTAGGATGGGTGACCCCCTGGGAAGTCCTCGTGTTGCACTCCTTTTTGCGCCCCGAGCGGCCAAAACATCTCCCGTCGACCTCCGAGGCGATGGTTTTGGGCCTCGGAATTTGCCGTGACCGCTACGCAGTCAGTCTCGTGGGGCTCGGAGAGAGCTTTCCGGAATGGGGCCGCAATAGCGATTCCGAGTTCGTTCGAGAAAGTCCCGATGGTTTCGGCGCGCGCTTGCCGTGTCCGGTACGCGGTCGGCCTCGTGGGCATCGGAGGGATCCGACAATGGCGATTCCGAGATCGTTCGAGAGGTTTCGGGGCTCCGGTCGTCGATGCGCCGTCCGCGACGTGAACAAAGGCGAGGGACGACGCAAACAAAAAGAGTGCTATCAGACCAGCACTACAGCACCGGATCCCATCTGAACTACGAAGTTAAGCGTGCTTGGGCGAGAGTAGTACTAGGATGGTTTGCCACCTGGGAAGTCCTCGTGTTGCACTCCTTTTTGCGCCCCGAGCGGCCAAAAGACTTACTTAAAACTCTCTTTTAAGCTTTTCAATTTTTCCAGCATTATGGCCAACAATAAATACGTCATTAACATATATATAGCAGGAGAATAATGAAATCATCATCTAAAAATTTCTTCATAAAACATACAATGACCAGACATGGTTCTAGGATGGGTGACCCCCTGGGAAGTTCTCGTGTTGCACTCCTTTTTGCGCCCCGAGCGGCCAAAACCTCTCCCGTCGACCTTCGAGGCGATGGTTTTGGGCCTCGGAATTTGCCGTGACCGCTACGCAGTCAGTCTCGTGGGGCTCGGAGAGAGCTTTCCGGAATGGGGCCGCAATAGCGATTTCGAGTTCGTTCGAGAAAGTCCCGAAGGTTTCGACGCGCGCTTGCCGTGTCCGGTACGCGGTCGGCCTCGTGGGCATCGGAGGGATCCGACAATGGCGATTCCGAGATCGTTCGAGAGGTTTCGGGGCTCCGGTCGTCGATGCGCCGTCCGCGACGTGCACAAAGAAGAGGGACGACGCACAAAAAACGAGTGCGATCATACCAGCACTAAAGCACCGGATCCCATCAGAACTCCGAAGTTAAGCTTGCTTGGGCGAGAGTAGTACTAGGATGGGTGACCCCCTGGGAAGTCCTCGTGTTGCACTACTTTTTGCGCCCCGAGCGGCCAAAAGACTTACTTAAAACTCTCTTTTAAGCTTTTCAATTTTTCCAGCATTATGGCCAACAATAAATACGTCATTAACATATATATAGCAGGAGAATAATGAAATCATCATCTAAAAATTTCTTCATAAAACATATACAATGACCAGACATGGTTCTAGGATGGGTGACCCCCTCGGAAGTCCTCGTGTTGCACTCCCTTTTGCGCCCCGAGCGGCCAAAACCTCTCCCGTCGACCTCCGAGGCGACGGTTTTGGGCCTCGGAATTTGCCGTGACCGCTACGCAGTCAGTCTCGTGGGGCTCGGAGAGAGCTTTCCGGAATGGGGCCGCAATAGCGATTCCGAGTTCGTTCGAGAAAGTCCCGACGGTTTCGGCGCGCGCTTGCCGTGTCCGGTACGCGGTCGGCCTCGTGGGCATCGGAGGGATCCGACAATGGCGATTCCGAGATCGTTCGAGAGGTTTCGGGGCTCCGGTCGTCGATGCGCCGTCCGCGACGTGCACAAAGGCGAGGGACGACGCACACAAAACGAGTGCGATCATACCAGCACTAAAGCACCGGATCCCATCAGAACTCCGAAGTTAAGCCTGCTTGGGCGAGAGTAGTACTAGGATGGGTGACCCCCTGGGAAGTCCTCGTGTTGCACTCCTTTTTGCGCCCCGAGCGGCCAAAAGACTTACTTAAAACTCTCTTTTAAGCTTTTCAATTTTTCCAGCATTATGGCCAACAATAAATATGTCATTAACATATATATAGCAGGAGAATAATGAAATCATCATCTAAAAATTTCTTCATAAAACATACAATGACCAGACATGGTTCTAGGATGGGTGACCCCCTGGGAAGTCCTCGTGTTGCACTCCTTTTTGCGCCCCGAGCGGCCAAAACCTCTCCCGTCGACCTCCGAGGCGATGGTTTTGGGCCTCGGAATTTGCCGTGACCGTTACGCAGTCAGTCTCGTGGGGCTCGGAGAGAGCTTTCCGGAATGGGGCCGCAATAGCGATTCCGAGTTCGTTCGAGAAAGTCCCGATGGTTTCGGCGCGCGCTTGCCGTGTCCGGTACGCGGTCGGCCTCGTGGGCATCGGAGGGATCCGACAATGGCGATTCCGAGATCGTTCGAGAGGTTTCGGGGCTCCGGTCGTCGATGCGCCGTCCGCGACGTGAACAAAGGCGAGGGACGACGCAAACAAAAAGAGTGCTATCAGACCAGCACTAAAGCACCGGATCCCATCTGAACTACGAAGTTAAGCGTGCTTGGGCGAGAGTAGTACTAGGATGGTTTGCCACCTGGGAAGTCCTCGTGTTGCACTCCTTTTTGCGCCCCGAGCGGCCAAAAGACTTACTTAAAACTCTCTTTTAAGCTTTTCAATTTTTCCAGCATTATGGCCAACAATAAATACGTCATTAACATATATATAGCAGGAGAATAATGAAATCATCATCTAAAAATTTCTTCATAAAACATACAATGACCAGACATGGTTCTAGGATGGGTGACCCCCTGGGAAGTTCTCGTGTTGCACTCCTTTTTGCGCCCCGAGCGGCCAAAACCTCTCCCGTCGACCTCCGAGGCGATGGTTTTGGGCCTCGGAATTTGCCGTGACCGCTACGCAGTCAGTCTCGTGGGGCTCGGAGAGAGCTTTCCGGAATGGGGCCGCAATAGCGATTTCGAGTTCGTTCGAGAAAGTCCCGAAGGTTTCGACGCGCGCTTGCCGTGTCCGGTACGCGGTCGGCCTCGTGGGCATCGGAGGGATCCGACAATGGCGATTCCGAGATCGTTCGAGAGGTTTCGGGGCTCCGGTCGTCGATGCGCCGTCCGCGACGTGCACAAAGAAGAGGGACGACGCACAAAAAACGAGTGCGATCATACCAGCACTAAAGCACCGGATCCCATCAGAACTCCGAAGTTAAGCTTGCTTGGGCGAGAGTAGTACTAGGATGGGTGACCCCCTGGGAAGTCCTCGTGTTGCACTCCTTTTTGCGCCCCGAGCGGCCAAAAGACTTACTTAAAACTCTCTTTTAAGCTTTTCAATTTTTCCAGCATTATGGCCAACAATAAATACGTCATTAACATATATATAGCAGGAGAATAATGAAATCATCATCTAAAAATTTCTTCATAAAACATATACAATGACCAGACATGGTTCTAGGATGGGTGACCCCCTCGGAAGTCCTCGTGTTGCACTCCCTTTTGCGCCCCGAGCGGCCAAAACCTCTCCCGTCGACCTCCGAGGCGATGGTTTTGGGCCTCGGAATTTGCCGTGACCGCTACGCAGTCAGTCTCGTGGGGCTCGGAGAGAGCTTTCCGGAATGGGGCCGCAATAGCGATTCCGAGTTCGTTCGAGAAAGTCCCGACGGTTTCGGCGCGCGCTTGCCGTGTCCGGTACGCGGTCGGCCTCGTGGGCATCGGAGGGATCCGACAATGGCGATTCCGAGATCGTTCGAGAGGTTTCGGGGCTCCGGTCGTCGATGCGCCGTCCGCGACGTGCACAAAGGCGAGGGACGACGCACACAAAACGAGTGCGATCATACCAGCACTAAAGCACCGGATCCCATCAGAACTCCGAAGTTAAGCCTGCTTGGGCGAGAGTAGTACTAGGATGGGTGACCCCCTGGGAAGTCCTCGTGTTGCACTCCTTTTTGCGCCCCGAGCGGCCAAAAGACTTACTTAAAACTCTCTTTTAAGCTTTTCAATTTTTCCAGCATTATGGCCAACAATAAATATGTCATTAACATATATATAGCAGGAGAATAATGAAATCATCATCTAAAAATTTCTTCATAAAACATACAATGACCAGACATGGTTCTAGGATGGGTGACCCCCTGGGAAGTCCTCGTGTTGCACTCCTTTTTGCGCCCCGAGCGGCCAAAACCTCTCCCGTCGACCTCCGAGGCGATGGTTTTGGGCCTCGGAATTTGCCGTGACCGCTACGCAGTCAGTCTCGTGGGGCTCGGAGAGAGCTTTCCGGAATGGGGCCGCAATAGCGATTCCGAGTTCGTTCGAGAAAGTCCCGATGGTTTCGGCGCGCGCTTGCCGTGTCCGGTACGCGGTCGGCCTCGTGGGCATCGGAGGGATCCGACAATGGCGATTCCGAGATCGTTCGAGAGGTTTCGGGGCTCCGGTCGTCGATGCGCCGTCCGCGACGTGAACAAAGGCGAGGGACGACGCAAACAAAAAGAGTGCTATCAGACCAGCACTAAAGCACCGGATCCCATCTGAACTACAAAGTTAAGCGTGCTTGGGCGAGAGTAGTACTAGGATGGTTTGCCACCTGGGAAGTCCTCGTGTTGCACTCCTTTTTGCGCCCCGAGCGGCCAAAAGACTTACTTAAAACTCTCTTTTAAGCTTTTCAATTTTTCCAGCATTATGGCCAACAATAAATACGTCATTAACATATATATAGCAGGAGAATAATGAAATCATCATCTAAAAATTTCTTCATAAAACAAACAATGACCAGACATGGTTCTAGGATGGGTGACCCCCTGGGAAGTTCTCGTGTTGCACTCCTTTTTGCGCCCCGAGCGGCCAAAACCTCTCCCGTCGACCTCCGAGGCGATGGTTTTGGGCCTCGGAATTTGCCGTGACCGCTACGCAGTCAGTCTCGTGGGGCTCGGAGAGAGCTTTCCGGAATGGGGCCGCAATAGCGATTCCGAGTTCGTTCGAGAAAGTCCCGACGGTTTCGGCGCGCGCTTGCCGTGTCCGGTACGCGGTCGGCCTCGTGGGCATCGGAGGGATCCGACAATGGCGATTCCGAGATCGTTCGAGAGGTTTCGGGGCTCCGGTCGTCGATGCGCCGTCCGCGACGTGCACAAAGAAGAGGGACGACGCACAAAAAACGAGTGCGATCATACCAGCACTAAAGCACCGGATCCCATCAGAACTCCGAAGTTAAGCTTGCTTGGGCGAGAGTAGTACTAGGATGGGTGACCCCCTGGGAAGTCCTCGTGTTGCACTCCTTTTTGCGCCCCGAGCGGCCAAAAGACTTACTTAAAACTCTCTTTTAAGCTTTTCAATTTTTCCAGCATTATGGCCAACAATAAATACGTCATTAACATATATATAGCAGGAGAATAATGAAATCATCATCTAAAAATTTCTTCATAAAACATATACAATGACCAGACATGGTTCTAGGATGGGTGACCCCCTGGGAAGTCCTCGTGTTGCACTCCTTTTTGCGCCCCGAGCGGCCAAAACCTCTCCCGTCGACCTCCGAGGCGATGGTTTTGGGCCTCGGAATTTGCCGTGAACGCTACGCAGTCAGTCTCGTGGGGCTCGGAGAGAGCTTTCCGGAATGGGGCCGCAATAGCGATTCCGAGTTCGTTCGAGAAAGTCCCGACGGTTTCGGCGCGCGCTTGCCGTGTCCGGTACGCGGTCGGCCTCGTGGGCATCGGAGGGATCCGACAATGGCGATTCCGAGATCGTTCGAGAGGTTTCGGGGCTCCGGTCGTCGATGCGCCGTCCGCGACATGAACAAAGGCGAGGGACGACGCACACAAAACTAGTGCGATCATACCAGCACTAAAGCACCGGATCCTATAAGAACTCCGAAGTTAAGCCTGCTTGGGCGAGAGTAGTACTAGGAAGGGTGACCCCCTGGGAAGTCCTCGTGTTTCACTCCTTTTTGCGCCCCGAGCGGCCAAAAGACTTACTTAAAACTCTCTTTTAAGCTTTTCAATTTTTCCAGCATTATGGCCAACAATAAATATGTCATTAACATATATATAGCAGGAGAATAATGAAATCATCATCTAAAAATTTCTTGATAAAACATACAATGACCAGACATGGTTCTAGGATGGGTGACCCCCTGGGAAGTCCTCGTGTTGCACTCCTTTTTGCGCCCCGAGCGGCCAAAACATCTCCCGTCGACCTCCGAGGCGATGGTTTTGGGCCTCGGAATTTGCCGTGACCGCTACGCAGTCAGTCTCGTGGGGCTCGGAGAGAGCTTTCCGGAATGGGGCCGCAATAGCGATTCCGAGTTCGTTCGAGAAAGTCCCGATGGTTTCGGCGCGCGCTTGCCGTGTCCGGTACGCGGTCGGCCTCGTGGGCATCGGAGGGATCCGACAATGGCGATTCCGAGATCGTTCGAGAGGTTTCGGGGCTCCGGTCGTCGATGCGCCGTCCGCGACGTGAACAAAGGCGAGGGACGACGCAAACAAAAAGAGTGCTATCAGACCAGCACTACAGCACCGGATCCCATCTGAACTACGAAGTTAAGCGTGCTTGGGCGAGAGTAGTACTAGGATGGTTTGCCACCTGGGAAGTCCTCGTGTTGCACTCCTTTTTGCGCCCCGAGCGGCCAAAAGACTTACTTAAAACTCTCTTTTAAGCTTTTCAATTTTTCCAGCATTATGGCCAACAATAAATACGTCATTAACATATATATAGCAGGAGAATAATGAAATCATCATCTAAAAATTTCTTCATAAAACATACAATGACCAGACATGGTTCTAGGATGGGTGACCCCCTGGGAAGTTCTCGTGTTGCACTCCTTTTTGCGCCCCGAGCGGCCAAAACCTCTCCCGTCGACCTTCGAGGCGATGGTTTTGGGCCTCGGAATTTGCCGTGACCGCTACGCAGTCAGTCTCGTGGGGCTCGGAGAGAGCTTTCCGGAATGGGGCCGCAATAGCGATTCCGAGTTCGTTCGAGAAAGTCCCGACGGTTTCGGCGCGCGCTTGCCGTGTCCGGTACGCGGTCGGCCTCGTGGGCATCGGAGGGATCCGACAATGGCGATTCCGAGATCGTTCGAGAGGTTTCGGGGCTCCGGTCGTCGATGCGCCGTCCGCGACGTGCACAAAGGCGAGGGACGACGCACACAAAACGAGTGCGATCATACCAGCACTAAAGCACCGGATCCCATCAGAACTCCGAAGTTAAGCCTGCTTGGGCGAGAGTAGTACTAGGATGGGTGACCCCCTGGGAAGTCCTCGTGTTGCACTCCTTTTTGCGCCCCGAGCGGCCAAAAGACTTACTTAAAACTCTCTTTTAAGCTTTTCAATTTTTCCAGCATTATGGCCAACAATAAATATGTCATTAACATATATATAGCAGGAGAATAATGAAATCATCATCTAAAAATTTCTTGATAAAACATACAATGACCAGACATGGTTCTAGGATGGGTGACCCCCTGGGAAGTCCTCGTGTTGCACTCCTTTTTGCGCCCCGAGCGGCCAAAACCTCTCCCGTCGACCTCCGAGGCGATGGTTTTGGGCCTCGGAATTTGCCGTGACCGCTACGCAGTCAGTCTCGTGGGGCTCGGAGAGAGCTTTCCGGAATGGGGCCGCAATAGCGATTCCGAGTTCGTTCGAGAAAGTCCCGATGGTTTCGGCGCGCGCTTGCCGTGTCCGGTACGCGGTCGGCCTCGTGGGCATCGGAGGGATCCGACAATGGCGATTCCGAGATCGTTCGAGAGGTTTCGGGGCTCCGGTCGTCGATGCGCCGTCCGCGACGTGAACAAAAGCGAGGGACGACGCAAACAAAAAGAGTGCTATCAGACCAGCACTAAAGCACCGGATCCCATCTGAACTACGAAGTTAAGCGTGCTTGGGCGAGAGTAGTACTAGGATGGTTTGCCACCTGGGAAGTCCTCGTGTTGCACTCCTTTTTGCGCCCCGAGCGGCCAAAAGACTTACTTAAAACTCTCTTTTAAGCTTTTCAATTTTTCCAGCATTATGGCCAACAATAAATACGTCATTAACATATATATAGCAGGAGAATAATGAAATCATCATCTAAAAATTTCTTCATAAAACATACAATGACCAGACATGGTTCTAGGATGGGTGACCCCCTGGGAAGTTCTCGTGTTGCACTCCTTTTTGCGCCCCGAGCGGCCAAAACCTCTCCCGTCGACCTCCGAGGCGATGGTTTTGGGCCTCGGAATTTGCCGTGACCGCTACGCAGTCAGTCTCGTGGGGCTCGGAGAGAGCTTTCCGGAATGGGGCCGCAATAGCGATTTCGAGTTCGTTCGAGAAAGTCCCGAAGGTTTCGACGCGCGCTTGCCGTGTCCGGTACGCGGTCGGCCTCGTGGGCATCGGAGGGATCCGACAATGGCGATTCCGAGATCGTTCGAGAGGTTTCGGGGCTCCGGTCGTCGATGCGCCGTCCGCGACGTGCACAAAGAAGAGGGACGACGCACAAAAAACGAGTGCGATCATACCAGCACTAAAGCACCGGATCCCATCAGAACTCCGAAGTTAAGCTTGCTTGGGCGAGAGTAGTACTAGGATGGGTGACCCCCTGGGAAGTCCTCGTGTTGCACTCCTTTTTGCGCCCCGAGCGGCCAAAAGACTTACTTAAAACTCTCTTTTAAGCTTTTCAATTTTTCCAGCATTATGGCCAACAATAAATACGTCATTAACATATATATAGCAGGAGAATAATGAAATCATCATCTAAAAATTTCTTCATAAAACATATACAATGACCAGACATGGTTCTAGGATGGGTGACCCCCTCGGAAGTCCTCGTGTTGCACTCCCTTTTGCGCCCCGAGCGGCCAAAACCTCTCCCGTCGACCTCCGAGGCGATGGTTTTGGGCCTCGGAATTTGCCGTGACCGCTACGCAGTCAGTCTCGTGGGGCTCGGAGAGAGCTTTCCGGAATGGGGCCGCAATAGCGATTCCGAGTTCGTTCGAGAAAGTCCCGACGGTTTCGGCGCGCGCTTGCCGTGTCCGGTACGCGGTCGGCCTCGTGGGCATCGGAGGGATCCGACAATGGCGATTCCGAGATCGTTCGAGAGGTTTCGGGGCTCCGGTCGTCGATGCGCCGTCCGCGACGTGAACAAAGGCGAGGGACGACGCACACAAAACTAGTGCGATCATACCAGCACTAAAGCACCGGATCCTATAAGAACTCCGAAGTTAAGCCTGCTTGGGCGAGAGTAGTACTAGGAAGGGTGACCCCCTGGGAAGTCCTCGTGTTGCACTCCTTTTTGCGCCCCGAGCGGCCAAAAGACTTACTTAAAACTCTCTTTTAAGCTTTTCAATTTTTCCAGCATTATGGCCAACAATAAATATGTCATTAACATATATATAGCAGGAGAATAATGAAATCATCATCTAAAAATTTCTTGATAAAACATACAATGACCAGACATGGTTCTAGGATGGGTGACCCCCTGGGAAGTCCTCGTGTTGCACTCCTTTTTGCGCCCCGAGCGGCCAAAACCTCTCCCGTCGACCTCCGAGGCGATGGTTTTGGGCCTCGGAATTTGCCGTGACCGCTACGCAGTCAGTCTCGTGGGGCTCGGAGAGAGCTTTCCGGAATGGGGCCGCAATAGCGATTCCGAGTTCGTTCGAGAAAGTCCCGATGGTTTCGGCGCGCGCTTGCCGTGTCCGGTACGCGGTCGGCCTCGTGGGCATCGGAGGGATCCGACAATGGCAATTCCGAGATCGTTCGAGAGGTTTCGGGGCTCCGGTCGTCGATGCGCCGTCCGCGACGTGAACAAAGGCGAGGGACGACGCAAACAAAAAGAGTGCTATCAGACCAGCACTAAAGCACCGGATCCCATCTGAACTACGAAGTTAAGCGTGCTTGGGCGAGAGTAGTACTAGGATGGTTTGCCACCTGGGAAGTCCTCGTGTTGCACTCCTTTTTGCGCCCCGAGCGGCCAAAAGACTTACTTAAAACTCTCTTTTAAGCTTTTCAATTTTTCCAGCATTATGGCCAACAATAAATACGTCATTAACATATATATAGCAGGAGAATAATGAAATCATCATCTAAAAATTTCTTCATAAAACATACAATGACCAGACATGGTTCTAGGATGGGTGACCCCCTGGGAAGTTCTCGTGTTGCACTCCTTTTTGCGCCCCGAGCGGCCAAAACCTCTCCCGTCGACCTCCGAGGCGATGGTTTTGGGCCTCGGAATTTGCCGTGACCGCTACGCAGTCAGTCGCGTGGGGCTCGTAGAGAGCTTTCCGGAATGGGGCCGCAATAGCGATTTCGAGTTCGTTCGAGAAAGTCCCGAAGGTTTCGACGCGCGCTTGCCGTGTCCGGTACGCGGTCGGCCTCGTGGGCATCGGAGGGATCCGACAATGGCGATTCCGAGATCGTTCGAGAGGTTTCGGGGCTCCGGTCGTCGATGCGCCGTCCGCGACGTGCACAAAGAAGAGGGACGACGCACAAAAAACCAGTGCGATCATACCAGCACTAAAGCACCGGATCCCATCAGAACTCCGAAGTTAAGCTTGCTTGGGCGAGAGTAGTACTAGGATGGGTGACCCCCTGGGAAGTCCTCGTGTTGCACTCCTTTTTGCGCCCCGAGCGGCCAAAAGACTTACTTAAAACTCTCATTTAAGCTTTTCAATTTTTCCAGCATTATGGCCAACAATAAATACGTCATTAACATATATATAGCAGGAGAATAATGAAATCATCATCTAAAAATTTCTTCATAAAACATATACAATGACCAGACATGGTTCTAGGATGGGTGACCCCCTCGGAAGTCCTCGTGTTGCACTCCCTTTTGCGCCCCGAGCGGCCAAAACCCCTCCCGTCGACCTCCGAGGCGATGGTTTTGGGCCTCGGAATTTGCCGTGACCGCTACGCAGTCAGTCTCGTGGGGCTCGGAGAGAGCTTTCCGGAATGGGGCCGCAATAGCGATTCCGAGTTCGTTCGAGAAAGTCCCGACGGTTTCGGCGCGCGCTTGCCGTGTCCGGTACGCGGTCGGCCTCGTGGGCATCGGAGGGATCCGACAATGGCGATTCCGAGATTGTTCGAGAGGTTTCGGGGCTCCGTTCGTCGATGCGCCGTCCGCGACGTGAACAAAGGCGAGGGACGACGCACACAAAACTAGTGCGATCATACCAGCACTAAAGCACCGGATCCTATAAGAACTCCGAAGTTAAGCCTGCTTGGGCGAGAGTAGTACTAGGAAGGGTGACCCCCTGGGAAGTCCTCGTGTTGCACTCCTTTTTGCGCCCCGAGCGGCCAAAAGACTTACTTAAAACTCTCTTTTAAGGTTTTCAATTTTTCCAGCATTATGGCCAACAATAAATATGTCATTAACATATATATAGCAGGAGAATAATGAAATCATCATCTAAAAATTTCTTCATAAAACATATACAATGACCAGACATGGTTCTAGGATGGGTGACCCCCTCGGAAGTCCTCGTGTTGCACTCCCTTTTGCGCCCCGAGCGGCCAAAACCTCTCCCGTCGACCTCCGAGGCGATGGTTTTGGGCCTCGGAATTTGCCGTGACCGCTACGCAGTCAGTCTCGTGGGGCTCGGAGAGAGCTTTCCGGAATGGGGCCGCAATAGCGATTCCGAGTTCGTTCGAGAAAGTCCCGATGGTTTCGGCGCGCGCTTGCCGTGTCCGGTACGCGGTCGGCCTCGTGGGCATCGGAGGGATCCGACAATGGCGATTCCGAGATCGTTCGAGAGGTTTCAGGGCTCCGGTCGTCGATGCGCCGTCCACGACGTGAACAAAGGCGAGGGACGACGCAAACAAAAAGAGTGCTATCAGACCAGCACTAAAGCACCGGATCCCATCTGAACTACGAAGTTAAGCGTGCTTGGGCGAGAGTAGTACTAGGATGGTTTGCCACCTGGGAAGTCCTCGTGTTGCACTCCCTTTTGCGCCCCGAGCGGCCAAAACCTCTCCCGTCGACCTCCGAGGCGATGGTTTTGGGCCTCGGAATTTGCCGTGACCGCTACGCAGTCAGTCTCGTGGGGCTCGGAGAGAGCTTTCCGGAATGGGGCCGCAATAGCGATTTCGAGTTCGTTCGAGAAAGTCCCGAAGGTTTCGACGCGCGCTTGCCGTGTCCGGTACGCGGTCGGCCTCGTGGGCATCGGAGGGATCCGACAATGGCGATTCCGAGATCGTTCGAGAGGTTTCGGGGCTCCGGTCGTCGATGCGCCGTCCGCGACGTGCACAAAGAAGAGGGACGACGCACAAAAAACGAGTGCGATCATACCAGCACTAAAGCACCGGATCCCATCAGAACTCCGAAGTTAAGCTTGCTTGGGCGAGAGTAGTACTAGGATGGGTGACCCCCTAGGAAGTCCTCGTGTTGCACTCCTTTTTGCGCCCCGAGCGGCCAAAAGACTTACTTAAAACTCTCTTTTAAGGTTTTCAATTTTTCCAGCATTATGGCCAACAATAAATATGTCATTAACATATATATAGCAGGAGAATAATGAAATCATCATCTAAAAATTTCTTCATAAAACATATACAATGACCAGACATGGTTCTAGGATGGGTGACCCCCTCGGAAGTCCTCGTGTTGCACTCCCTTTTGCGCCCCGAGCGGCCAAAACCTCTCCCGACGACCTCCGAGGCGATGGTTTTGGGCCTCGGAATTTGCCGTGACCGCTACGCAGTCAGTCTCGTGGGGCTCGGAGAGAGCTTTCCGGAATGGGGCCGCAATAGCGATTCCGAGTTCGTTCGAGAAAGTCCCGATGGTTTCGGCGCGCGCTTGCCGTGTCCGGTACGCGGTCGGCCTCGTGGGCATCGGAGGGATCCAACAATGGCGATTCCGAGATCGTTCGAGAGGTTTCAGGGCTCCGGTCGTCGATGCGCCGTCCGCGACGTGAACAAAGGCGAGGGACGACGCAAACAAAAAGAGTGCTATCAGACCAGCACTAAAGCACCGGATCCCATCTGAACTACGAAGTTAAGCGTGCTTGGGCGAGAGTAGTACTAGGATGGTTTGCCACCTGGGAAGTCCTCGTGTTGCACTCCCTTTTGCGCCCCGAGCGGCCAAAACCTCTCCCGTCGACCTCCGAGGCGATGGTTTTGGGCCTCGGAATTTGCCGTGACCGCTACGCAGTCAGTCTCGTGGGGCTCGGAGAGAGCTTTCCGGAATGGGGCCGCAATAGCGATTTCGAGTTCGTTCGAGAAAGTCCCGAAGGTTTCGACGCGCGCTTGCCGTGTCCGGTACGCGGTCGGCCTCGTGGGCATCGGAGGGATCCGACAATGGCGATTCCGAGATCGTTCGAGAGGTTTCGGGGCTCCGGTCGTCGATGCGCCGTCCGCGACGTGCACAAAGAAGAGGGACGACGCACAAAAAACGAGTGCGATCATACCAGCACTAAAGCACCGGATCCCATCAGAACTCCGAAGTTAAGCTTGCCTGGGCGAGAGTAGTACTAGGATGGGTGACCCCCTAGGAAGTCCTCGTGTTGCACTCCTTTTTGCGCCCCGAGCGGCCAAAAGACTTACTTAAAACTCTCTTTTAAGGTTTTCAATTTTTCCAGCATTATGGCCAACAATAAATATGTCATTAACATATATATAGCAGGAGAATAATGAAATCATCATCTAAAAATTTCTTCATAAAACATATACAATGACCAGACATGGTTCTAGGATGGGTGACCCCCTCGGAAGTCCTCGTGTTGCACTCCCTTTTGCGCCCCGAGCGGCCAAAACCTCTCCCGTCGACCTCCGAGGCGATGGTTTTGGGCCTCGGAATTTGCCGTGACCGCTACGCAGTCAGTCTCGTGGGGCTCGGAGAGAGCTTTCCGGAATGGGGCCGCAATAGCGATTCCGAGTTCGTTCGAGAAAGTCCCGATGGTTTCGGCGCGCGCTTGCCGTGTCCGGTACGCGGTCGGCCTCGTGGGCATCGGAGGGATCCGACAATGGCGATTCCGAGATCGTTCGAGAGGTTTCAGGGCTCCGGTCGTCGATGCGCCGTCCGCGACGTGAACAAAGGCGAGGGACGACGCAAACAAAAAGAGTGCTATCAGACCAGCACTAAAGCACCGGATCCCATCTGAACTACGAAGTTAAGCGTGCTTGGGCGAGAGTAGTACTAGGATGGTTTGCCACCTGGGAAGTCCTCGTGTTGCACTCCCTTTTGCGCCCCGAGCGGCCAAAACCTCTCCCGTCGACCTCCGAGGCGATGGTTTTGGGCCTCGGAATTTGCCGTGACCGCTACGCAGTCAGTCTCGTGGGGCTCGGAGAGAGCTTTCCGGAATGGGGCCGCAATAGCGATTTCGAGTTCGTTCGAGAAAGTCCCGAAGGTTTCGACGCGCGCTTGCCGTGTCCGGTACGCGGTCGGCCTCGTGGGCATCGGAGGGATCCGACAATGGCGATTCCGAGATCGTTCGAGAGGTTTCGGGGCTCCGGTCGTCGATGCGCCGTCCGCGACGTGCACAAAGAAGAGGGACGACGCACAAAAAACGAGTGCGATCATACCAGCACTAAAGCACCGGATCCCATCAGAACTCCGAAGTT
Organism: Musa acuminata AAA Group; assembly: GCF_036884655.1. Lineage (NCBI taxonomy): Eukaryota > Viridiplantae > Streptophyta > Magnoliopsida > Zingiberales > Musaceae > Musa > Musa acuminata. The sequence goes on from NC_088334.1 coordinate 39,586,776, forward strand.
AAGCTTGCTTGGGCGAGAGTAGTACTAGGATGGGTGACCCCCTGGGAAGTCCTCGTGTTGCACTCCTTTTTGCGCCCCGAGCGGCCAAAAGACTTACTTAAAACTCTCTTTTAAGGTTTTCAATTTTTCCAGCATTATGGCCAACAATAAATATGTCATTAACATATATATAGCAGGAGAATAATGAAATCATCATCTAAAAATTTCTTCATAAAACATATACAATGACCAGACATGGTTCTAGGATGGGTGACCCCCTCGGAAGTCCTCGTGTTGCACTCCCTTTTGCGCCCCGAGCGGCCAAAACCTCTCCCGTCGACCTCCGAGGCGATGGTTTTGGGCCTCGGAATTTGCCGTGACCGCTACGCAGTCAGTCTCGTGGGGCTCGGAGAGAGCTTTCCGGAATGGGGCCGCAATAGCGATTCCGAGTTCGTTCGAGAAAGTCCCGATGGTTTCGGCGCGCGCTTGCCGTGTCCGGTACGCGGTCGGCCTCGTGGGCATCGGAGGGATCCGACAATGGCGATTCCGAGATCGTTCGAGAGGTTTCAGGGCTCCGGTCGTCGATGCGCCGTCCGCGACGTGAACAAAGGCGAGGGACGACGCAAACAAAAAGAGTGCTATCAGACCAGCACTAAAGCACCGGATCCCATCTGAACTACGAAGTTAAGCGTGCTTGGGCGAGAGTAGTACTAGGATGGTTTGCCACCTGGGAAGTCCTCGTGTTGCACTCCTTTTTGCGCCCCGAGCGGCCAAAAGACTTACTTAAAACTCTCTTTTAAGCTTTTCAATTTTTCCAGCATTATGGCCAACAATAAATACGTCATTAACATATATATAGCAGGAGAATAATGAAATCATCATCTAAAAATTTCTTCTTAAAACATACAATGACCAGACATGGTTCTAGGATGGGTGACCCCCTGGGAAGTTCTCGTGTTGCACTCCTTTTTGCGCCCCGAGCGGCCAAAACCTCTCACGTCGACCTCCGAGGCGATGGTTTTGGGCCTCGGAATTTGCCGTGACCGCTACGCAGTCAGTCTCGTGGGGCTCGGAGAGAGCTTTCCGGAATGGGGCCGCAATAGCGATTTCGAGTTCGTTCGAGAAAGTCCCGAAGGTTTCGACGCGCGCTTGCCGTGTCCGGTACGCGGTCGGCCTCGTGGGCATCGGAGGGATCCGACAATGGCGATTCCGAGATCGTTCGAGAGGTTTCGGGGCTCCGGTCGTCGATGCGCCGTCCGCGACGTGCACAAAGAAGAGGGACGACGCACAAAAAACGAGTGCGATCATACCAGCACTAAAGCACCGGATCCCATCAGAACTCCGAAGTTAAGCTTGCTTGGGCGAGAGTAGTACTAGGATGGGTGACCCCCTGGGAAGTCCTCGTGTTGCACTCCTTTTTGCGCCCCGAGCGGCCAAAAGACTTACTTAAAACTCTCTTTTAAGGTTTTCAATTTTTCCAGCATTATGGCCAACAATAAATATGTCATTAACATATATATAGCAGGAGAATAATGAAATCATCATCTAAAAATTTCTTCATAAAACATATACAATGACCAGACATGGTTCTAGGATGGGTGACCCCCTCGGAAGTCCTCGTGTTGCACTCCCTTTTGCGCCCCGAGCAGCCAAAACCTCTCCCGTCGACCTCCGAGGCGATGGTTTTGGGCCTCGGAATTTGCCGTGACCGCTACGCAGTCAGTCTCGTGGGGCTCGGAGAGAGCTTTCCGGAATGGGGCCGCAATAGCGATTCCGAGTTCGTTCGAGAAAGTCCCGATGGTTTCGGCGCGCGCTTGCCGTGTTCGGTACGCGGTCGGCCTCGTGGGCATCGGAGGGATCCGACAATGGCAATTCCGAGATCGTTCGAGAGGTTTCGGGGCTCCGGTCGTCGATGCGCCGTCCGCGACGTGAACAAAGGCGGGGGACGACGCAAACAAAAAGAGTGCTATCAGACCAGCACTAAAGCACCGGATCCCATCTGAACTACGAAGTTAAGCGTGCTTGGGCGAGAGTAGTACTAGGATGGTTTGCCACCTGGGAAGTCCTCGTGTTGCACTCCTTTTTGAGCCCCGAGCGGCCAAAAGACTTACTTAAAACTCTCTTTTAAGCTTTTCAATTTTTCCAGCATTATGGCCAACAATAAATACGTCATTAACATATATATAGCAGGAGAATAATGAAATCATCATCTAAAAATTTCTTCATAAAACATACAATGACCAGACATGGTTCTAGGATGGGTGACCCCCTGGGAAGTTCTCGTGTTGCACTCCTTTTTGCGCCCCGAGCGGCCAAAACCTCTCCCGTCGACCTCCGAGGCGATGGTTTTGGGCCTCGGAATTTGCCGTGACCGCTACGCAGTCAGTCGCGTGGGGCTCGGAGAGAGCTTTCCGGAATGGGGCCGCAATAGCGATTTCGAGTTCGTTCGAGAAAGTCCCGAAGGTTTCGACGCGCGCTTGCCGTGTCCGGTACGCGGTCGGCCTCGTGGGCATCGGAGGGATCCGACAATGGCGATTCCGAGATCGTTCGAGAGGTTTCGGGGCTCCGGTCGTCGATGCGCCGTCCGCGACGTGCACAAAGAAGAGGGACGACGCACAAAAAACCAGTGCGATCATACCAGCACTAAAGCACCGGATCCCATCAGAACTCCGAAGTTAAGCTTGCTTGGGCGAGAGTAGTACTAGGATGGGTGACCCCCTGGGAAGTCCTCGTGTTGCACTCCTTTTTGCGCCCCGAGCGGCCAAAAGACTTACTTAAAACTCTCATTTAAGCTTTTCAATTTTTCCAGCATTATGGCCAACAATAAATACGTCATTAACATATATATAGCAGGAGAATAATGAAATCATCATCTAAAAATTTCTTCATAAAACATATACAATGACCAGACATGGTTCTAGGATGGGTGACCCCCTCGGAAGTCCTCGTGTTGCACTCCCTTTTGCGCCCCGAGCGGCCAAAACCTCTCCCGTCGACCTCCGAGGCGATGGTTTTGGGCCTCGGAATTTGCCGTGACCGCTACGCAGTCAGTCTCGTGGGGCTCGGAGAGAGCTTTCCGGAATGGGGCCGCAATAGCGATTCCGAGTTCGTTCGAGAAAGTCCCGACGGTTTCGGCGCGCGCTTGCCGTGTCCGGTACGCGGTCGGCCTCGTGGGCATCGGAAGGATCCGACAATGGCGATTCCGAGATTGTTCGAGAGGTTTCGGGGCTCCGGTCGTCGATGCGCCGTCCGCGACGTGAACAAAGGCGAGGGACGACGCACACAAAACTAGTGCGATCATACCAGCACTAAAGCACCGGATCCTATAAGAACTCCGAAGTTAAGCCTGCTTGGGCGAGAGTAGTACTAGGAAGGGTGACCCCCTGGGAAGTCCTCGTGTTGCACTCCTTTTTGCGCCCCGAGCGGCCAAAAGACTTACTTAAAACTCTCTTTTAAGCTTTTCAATTTTTCCAGCATTATGGCCAACAATAAATATGTCATTAACATATATATAGCAGGAGAATAATGAAATCATCATCTAAAAATTTCTTGATAAAACATACAATGACCAGACATGGTTCTAGGATGGGTGACCCCCTGGGAAGTCCTCGTGTTGCACTCCTTTTTGCGCCCCGAGCGGCCAAAACCTCTCCCGTCGACCTCCGAGGCGATGGTTTTGGGCCTCGGAATTTGCCGTGACCGCTACGCAGTCAGTCTCGTGGGGCTCGGAGAGAGCTTTCCGGAATGGGGCCGCAATAGCGATTCCGAGTTCGTTCGAGAAAGTCCCGATGGTTTCGGCGCGCGCTTGCCGTGTCCGGTACGCGGTCGGCCTCGTGGGCATCGGAGGGATCCGACAATGGCGATTCCGAGATCGTTCGAGAGGTTTCAGGGCTCCGGTCGTCGATGCGCCGTCCGCGACGTGAACAAAGGCGAGGGACGACGCAAACAAAAAGAGTGCTATCAGACCAGCACTAAAGCATCGGATCCCATCTGAACTACGAAGTTAAGCGTGCTTGGGCGAGAGTAGTACTAGGATGGTTTGCCACCTGGGAAGTCCTCGTGTTGCACTCCTTTTTGCGCCCCGAGCGGCCAAAAGACTTACTTAAAACTCTCTTTTAAGCTTTTCAATTTTTCCAGCATTATGGCCAACAATAAATACGTCATTAACATATATATAGCAGGAGAATAATGTAATCATCATCTAAAAATTTCTTCTTAAAACATACAATGACCAGACATGGTTCTAGGATGGGTGACCCCCTGGGAAGTTCTCGTGTTGCACTCCTTTTTGCGCCCCGAGCGGCCAAAACCTCTCACGTCGACCTCCGAGGCGATGGTTTTGGGCCTCGGAATTTGCCGTGACCGCTACGCAGTCAGTCTCGTGGGGCTCGGAGAGAGCTTTCGGAATGGGGCCGCAATAGCGATTTCGAGTTCGTTCGAGAAAGTCCCGAAGGTTTCGACGCGCGCTTGCCGTGTCCGGTACGCGGTCGGCCTCGTGGGCATCGGAGGGATCCGACAATGGCGATTCCGAGATCGTTCGAGAGGTTTCGGGGCTCCGGTCGTCGATGCGCCGTCCGCGACGTGCACAAAGAAGAGGGACGACACACAAAAAACGAGTGCGATCATACCAGCACTAAAGCACCGGATCCCATCAGAACTCCGAAGTTAAGCTTGCTTGGGCGAGAGTAGTACTAGGATGGGTGACCCCCTGGGAAGTCCTCGTGTTGCACTCCTTTTTGCGCCCCGAGCGGCCAAAAGACTTACTTAAAACTCTCTTTTAAGCTTTTCAATTTTTCCAGCATTATGGCCAACAATAAATACGTCATTAACATATATATAGCAGGAGAATAATGAAATCATCATCTAAAAATTTCTTCTTAAAACATACAATGACCAGACATGGTTCTAGGATGGGTGACCCCCTGGGAAGTTCTCGTGTTGCACTCCTTTTTGCGCCCCGAGCGGCCAAAACCTCTCACGTCGACCTCCGAGGCGATGGTTTTGGGCCTCGAAATTTGCCGTGACCGCTACGCAGTCAGTCTCGTGGGGCTCGGAGAGAGCTTTCCGGAATGGGGCCGCAATAGCGATTTCGAGTTCGTTCGAGAAAGTCCCGAAGGTTTCGACGCGCGCTTGCCGTGTCCGGTACGCGGTCGGCCTCGTGGGCATCGGAGGGATCCGACAATGGCGATTCCGAGATCGTTCGAGAGGTTTCGGGGCTCCGGTCGTCGATGCGCCGTCCGCGACGTGCACAAAGAAGAGGGACGACGCACAAAAAATGAGTGCGATCATACCAGCACTAAAGCACCGGATCCCATCAGAACTCCGAAGTTAAGCTTGCTTGGGCGAGAGTAGTACTAGGATGGGTGACCCCCTGGGAAGTCCTCGTGTTGCACTCCTTTTTGCGCCCCGAGCGGCCAAAAGACTTACTTAAAACTCTCTTTTAAGGTTTTCAATTTTTCCAGCATTATGGCCAACAATAAATATGTCATTAACATATATATAGCAGGAGAATAATGAAATCATCATCTAAAAATTTCTTCATAAAACATATACAATGACCAGACATGGTTCTAGGATGGGTGACCCCCTCGGAAGTCCTCGTGTTGCACTCCCTTTTGCGCCCCGAGCGGCCAAAACCTCTCCCGTCGACCTCCGAGGCGATGGTTTTGGGCCTCGGAATTTGCCGTGACCGCTACGCAGTCAGTCTCGTGGGGCTCGGAGAGAGCTTTCCGGAATGGGGCCGCAATAGCGATTCCGAGTTCGTTCGAGAAAGTCCCGACGGTTTCGGCGCGCGCTTGCCGTGTCCGGTACGCGGTCGGCCTCGTGGGCATCGGAGGGATCCGACAATGGCGATTCCGAGATCGTTCGAGAGGTTTCGGGGCTCCGGTCGTCGATGCGCCGTCCGCGACGTGAACAAAGGCGAGGGACGACGCAAACAAAAAGAGTGCTATCAGACCAGCACTAAAGCACCGGATCCCATCTGAACTACGAAGTTAAGCGTGCTTGGGCGAGAGTAGTACTAGGATGGTTTGCCACCTGGGAAGTCCTCGTGTTGCACTCCTTTTTGCGCCCCGAGCGGCCAAAAGACTTACTTAAAACTCTCTTTTAAGCTTTTCAATTTTTCCAGCATTATGGCCAACAATAAATACGTCATTAACATATATATAGCAGGAGAATAATGAAATCATCATCTAAAAATTTCTTCTTAAAACATACAATGACCAGACATGGTTCTAGGATGGGTGACCCCCTGGGAAGTTCTCGTGTTGCACTCCTTTTTGCGCCCCGAGCGGCCAAAAGACTTACTTAAAACTCTCTTTTAAGCTTTTCAATTTTTCCAGCATTATGGCCAACAATAAATACGTCATTAACATATATATAGCAGGAGAATAATGAAATCATCATCTAAAAATTTCTTCTTAAAACATACAATGACCAGACATGGTTCTAGGATGGGTGACCCCCTGGGAAGTTCTCGTGTTGCACTCCTTTTTGCGCCCCGAGCGGCCAAAACCTCTCACGTCGACCTCCGAGGCGATGGTTTTGGGCCTCGGAATTTGCCGTGACCGCTACGCAGTCAGTCTCGTGGGGCTCGGAGAGAGCTTTCCGGAATGGGGCCGCAATAGCGATTTCGAGTTCGTTCGAGAAAGTCCCGAAGTTTTCGACGCGCGCTTGCCGTGTCCGGTACGCGGTCAGCCTCGTGGGCATCGGAGGGATCCGACAATGGCGATTCCGAGATCGTTCGAGAGGTTTCGGGGCTCCGGTCGTCGATGCGCCGTCCGCGACGTGCACAAAGAAGAGGGACGACGCACAAAAAATGAGTGCGATCATACCAGCACTAAAGCACCGGATCCCATCAGAACTCCGAAGTTAAGCTTGCTTGGGCGAGAGTAGTACTAGGATGGGTGACCCCCTGGGAAGTCCTCGTGTTGCACTCCTTTTTGCGCCCCGAGCGGCCAAAAGACTTACTTAAAACTCTCTTTTAAGGTTTTCAATTTTTCCAGCATTATGGCCAACAATAAATATGTCATTAACATATATATAGTAGGAGAATAATGAAATCATCATCTAAAAATTTCTTCATAAAACATATACAATGACCAGACATGGTTCTAGGATGGGTGACCCCCTCGGAAGTCCTCGTGTTGCACTCCCTTTTGCGCCCCGAGCGGCCAAAACCTCTCCCGTCGACCTCCGAGGCGATGGTTTTGGGCCTCGGAATTTGCCGTGACCGCTACGCAGTCAGTCTCGTGGGGCTCGGAGAGAGCTTTCCGGAATGGGGCCGCAATAGCGATTCCGAGTTCGTTCGAGAAAGTCCCGACGGTTTCGGCGCGCGCTTGCCGTGTCCGGTACGCGGTCGGCCTCGTGGGCATCGGAGGGATCCGACAATGGCGATTCCGAGATCGTTCGAGAGGTTTCGGGGCTCCGGTCGTCGATGCGCCGTCCGCGACGTGAACAAAGGCGAGGGACGACGCAAACAAAAAGAGTGCTATCAGACCAGCACTAAAGCACCGGATCCCATCTGAACAACGAAGTTAAGCGTGCTTGGGCGAGAGTAGTACTAGGATGGTTTGCCACCTGGGAATTCCTCGTGTTGCACTCCTTTTTGCGCCCCGAGCGGCCAAAAGACTTACTTAAAACTCTCTTTTAAGCTTTTCAATTTTTCCAGCATTATGGCCAACAATAAATACGTCATTAACATATATATAGCAGGAGAATAATGAAATCATCATCTAAAAATTTCTTCTTAAAACATACAATGACCAGACATGGTTCTAGGATGGGTGACCCCCTGGGAAGTTCTCGTGTTGCACTCCTTTTTGCGCCCCGAGCGGCCAAAAGACTTACTTAAAACTCTCTTTTAAGCTTTTCAATTTTTCCAGCATTATGGCCAACAATAAATATGTCATTAACATATATATAGCAGGAGAATAATGAAATTATCATCTAAAAATTTCTTCATAAAACATACAATGACCAGACATGGTTCTAGGATGGGTGACCCCCTGGGAAGTCCTCGTGTTGCACTCCTTTTTGCGCCCCGAGCGGCCAAAACCTCTCCCGTCGACCTCCGAGGCGATGGTTTTGGGCCTCGGAATTTGCCGTGACCGCTACGCAGTCAGTCTCGTGGGGCTCGGAGAGAGCTTTCCGGAATGGGGCCGCAATAGCGATTCCGAGTTCGTTCGAGAAAGTCCCGATGGTTTCGGCGCGCGCTTGCCGTGTCCGGTACGCGGTCGGCCTCGTGGGCATCGGAGGGATCCGACAATGGCGATTCCGAGATCGTTCGAGAGGTTTCGGGGCTCCGGTCGTCGATGCGCCGTCCGCGACGTGCACAAAGGCGAGGGACGACGCACACAAAATGAGTGCGATCATACCAGCACTAAAGCACCAGATCCCATCAGAACTCTGAAGTTAAGCCTGCTTGGGCGAGAGTAGTACTAGGATGGGTGACCCCCTGGGAAGTCCTTGTGTTGCACTCCTTTTTGCGCCCCGAGCGGCCAAAAGACTTACTTAAAACTCTCTTTTAAGCTTTTCAATTTTTCCAGCATTATGGCCAACAATAAATATGTCATTAACATATATATAGCAGGAGAATAATGAAATCATCATCTAAAAATTTCTTCATAAAACATACAATGACCAGACATGGTTCTAGGATGGGTGACCCCCTGGGAAGTCCTCGTGTTGCACACCTTTTTGCGCCCCGAGCGGCCAAAACTTGCCGTCCGCGACGTGCACAAAGGCGAGTGACGACGCACACAAAACGAGTGCGATCATACCAGCACTAAAGCACCGGATCCCATCAGAACTCCGAAGTTAAGCTTGCTTGGGCGAGAGTAGTACTAGGATGGGTGACCCCTTGGGAAGTCCTCGTGTTGCACTTCTTTTTGGGCCCCGAGCGGCCAAAAGACTTACTTAAAACTCTCTTTTAAACTTTTCAATTTTTCCAGCATTATGGCCAACAATAAATACGTCATTAACATATATATAGCAGGAGAATAATGAAATCATCATCTAAAAATTTCTTCTTAAAACATACAATGACCAGACATGGTTCTAGGATGGGTGACCCCCTGGGAAGTTCTCGTGTTGCACTCCTTTTTGCGCCCCGAGCGGCCAAAACCTCTCACGTCGACCTCCGAGGCGATGGTTTTGGGCCTCGGAATTTGCCGTGACCGCTACGCAGTCTGTCTCGTGGGGCTCGGAGAGAGCTTTCCGGAATGGGGCCGCAATAGCGATTTCGAGTTCGTTCGAGAAAGTCCCGAAGGTTTCGACGCGCGCTTGCCGTGTCCGGTACGCGGTCGGCCTCGTGGGCATCGGAGGGATCCGACAATGGCGATTCCGATATCGTTCGAGAGGTTTCGGGGCTCCGGTCGTCGATGCGCCGTCCGCGACGTGCACAAAGAAGAGGGACGACGCACAAAAAATGAGTGCGATCATACCAGCACTAAAGCACCGGATCCCATCAGAACTCCGAAGTTAAGCTTGCTTGGGCGAGAGTAGTACTAGGATGGGTGACCCCCTGGGAAGTCCTCGTGTTGCACTCCTTTTTGCGCCCCGAGCGGCCAAAAGACTTACTTAAAACTCTCTTTTAAGCTTTTCAATTTTTCCAGCATTATGGCCAACAATAAATATGTCATTAACATATATATAGCAGGAGAATAATGAAATCATCATCTAAAAATTTCTTCATAAAACATACAATGACCAGACATGGTTCTAGGATGGGTGACCCCCTGGGAAGTCCTCGTGTTGCACTCCTTTTTGCGCCCCGAGCGGCCAAAACCTCTCCCGTCGACCTCCGAGGCGATGGTTTTGGGCCTCGGAATTTGCCGTGACCGCTACGCAGTCAGTCTCGTGGGGCTCGGAGAGAGCTTTCCGGAATGGGGCCGCAATAGCGATTCCGAGTTCGTTCGAGAAAGTCCCGATGGTTTCGGCGCGCGCTTGCCGTGTCCGGTACGCGGTCGGCCTCGTGGGCATCGGAGGGATCCGACAATGGCGATTCCGAGATCGTTCGAGAGGTTTCGGGGCTCCGGTCGTCGATGCGCCGTCCGCGACGTGCACAAAGGCGAGGGACGACGCACACAAAACGAGTTCGATCATACCAGCACTAAAGCACCGGATCCCATCAGAACTATGAAGTTAAGCTTGCTTGGGCGAGAGTAGTACTAAGATGGGTGACCCCCTGGGAAGTCCTCGTGTTGCACTCCTTTTTGGGCCCCGAGCGGCCAAAAGACTTACTTAAAACTCTCTTTTAAGCTTTTCAATTTTTCCAGCATTATGGCCAACAATAAATATATCATTAACATATATATAGCAGGAGAATAATGAAATCATCATCTAAAAATTTCTTCATAAAACATACAATGACCAGACATGGTTCTAGGATGGGTGACCCCCTGGGAAGTCCTCGTGTTGCACTCCTTTTTGCGCCCCGAGCGGCCAAAACCTCTCCCGTCGACCTCCGAGGCGATGGTTTTGGGCCTCGGAATTTGCCGTGACCGCTACGCAGTCTGTCTCGTGGGGCTCGGAGAGAGCTTTCCGGAATGGGGCCGCAATAGCGATTTCGAGTTCGTTCGAGAAAGTCCCGAAGGTTTCGACGCGCGCTTGCCGTGTCCGGTACGCGGTCGGCCTCGTGGGCATCGGAGGGATCCGACAATGGCGATTCCGAGATCGTTCGAGAGGTTTCGGGGCTCCGGTCGTCGATGCGCCGTCCGCGACGTGCACAAAGAAGAGGGACGACGCACAAAAAATGAGTGCGATCATACCAGCACTAAAGCACCGGATCCCATCAGAACTCCGAAGTTAAGCTTGCTTGGGCGAGAGTAGTACTAGGATGGGTGACCCCCTGGGAAGTCCTCGTGTTGCACTCCTTTTTGCGCCCCGAGCGGCCAAAAGACTTACTTAAAACTCTCTTTTAAGGTTTTCAATTTTTCCAGCAATATGGCCAACAATAAATATGTCATTAACATATATATAGCAGGAGAATAATGAAATCATCATCTAAAAATTTCTTCATAAAACATATACAATGACCAGACATGGTTCTAGGATGGGTGACCCCCTCGGAAGTCCTCGTGTTGCACTCCCTTTTGCGCCCCGAGCGGCCAAAACCTCTCCCGTCGACCTCCGAGGCGATGGTTTTGGGCCTCGGAATTTGCCGTGACCGCTACGCAGTCAGTCTCGTGGGGCTCGGAGAGAGCTTTCCGGAATGGGGCCGCAATAGCGATTCCGAGTTCGTTCGAGATAGTCCCGATGGTTTCGGCGCGCGCTTGCCGTGTCCGGTACGCGGTCGGCCTCGTGGGCATCGGAGGGATCCGACAATGGCGATTCCGAGATCGATCGAGAGGTTTCGGGGCTCCGGTAGTCGATGCGCCGTCCGCGACGTGAACAAAGGCGAGGGACGACGCACACAAAACGAGTGCGATCATACCAGCACTAAAGCACCGAATCCCATCAGAACTCCGAAGTTAAGCTTGCTTGGGCGAGAGTAGTACTAGGATGGGTGACCCCCTGGGAAGTCCTCGTGTTGCACTCCTTTTTGCGCCCCGAGAGGCCAAAAGACTTACTTAAAACTCTCTTTTAAGGTTTTCAATTTTTCCAACATTATGGCCAACAATAAATACGTCATTAACATATATATAGCAGGAGAATAATGAAATCATCATCTAAAAATTTCTTCATAAAACATACAATGACCAGACATGGTTCTAGGATGGGTGACCCCCTGGGAAGTCCTCGTGTTGCACTCCTTTTTGCGCCCCGAGCGGCCAAAACCTCTCCCGTCGACCTCCGAGGCGATGGTTTTGGGCCTCGGAATTTGCCGTGACCGCTAAGCAGTCAGTCTCGTGGGGCTCGGAGAGAGCTTTCCGGAATGGGGCCGCAATAGCGATTCCGAGTTCGTTCGAGAAAGTCCCGATGGTTTGGGCGTGCGCTTGCCGTGTCCGGTACGCGGTCGGCCTCGTGGGCATCGGAGGGATCCGACAATGGCGATTCCGAGATCGTTCGAGAGGTTTCGGGGCTCCGGTCGTCGATGCGCCGTCCGCGACGTGCACAAAGGCGAGGGACGACGCACACAAAACGAGTGCGATCATACCAGCACTAAAGCACCGGATCCCATCAGAACTCTGAAGTTAAGCTTGTTTGGGCGAGAGTAGTACTAGGATGGGTGACCCCATGGGAAGTCCTCGTGTTGCACTCCTTTTTGGGCCCCGAGCGGCCAAAAGACTTACTTAAAACTCTCTTTTAAGCTTTTCAATTTTTCCAGCATTATGGCCAACAATAAATACGTCATTAACATATATATAGCAGGAGAATAATGAAATCATCATCTAAAAATTTCTTCATAAAACATACAATGACCAGACATGGTTCTAGGATGGGTGACCCCCTGGGAAGTCCTCGTGTTGCACTCTCTTTTGCGCCCCGAGTGGCCAAAACCTCTCCCGTCGACCTCCGAGGCGATGGTTTTGGGCCTCGGAATTTGCCGTGACCGCTACGCAGTCAATCTCGTGGGGCTCGGAGAGAGCTTTCCGGAATGGGGTCGCAATAGCGATTCCGAGTTCGTTCGAGAAAGTCCCGATGGTTTCGGCGCGCGCTTGCCGTGTCCGGTACGCGGTCGGCCTCGTGGGCATCGGAGGGATCCGACAATGGCGATTCCGAGATCGTTCGAGAGGTTTCGGGGCTTCGGTCGTCGATGCGCCGTCCGCGACGTGCACAAAGGCGAGGGACGACGCACACAAAACGAGTTGGATCATACCAACACTAAAGCACCTGATCCCATCAGAACTCGGAAGTTAAGCGTGCTTGGGCGAGAGTAGTACTAGGATGTGTGACCCCCTGGGAAGTCCTCTTGTTGCACTCCTTTTTGGGCCCCGAGCGGCCAAAAGACTTACTTAAAACTCTCTTTTAAGCTTTTCAATTTTTCCAGCATTATGGCCAACACTAAATATGTCATTAACATATATATAGCAGGAGAATAATGAAATCATCATCTAAAAATTTCTTTATAAAACATACAATGACCATACATGGTTCTAGGATGGGTGACCCCCTGGGAAGTCCTCGTGTTGCACTCCTTTTTGCGCCCCGAGCGGCCAAAACCTCTCCCGTCGACCTCAGAGGTGATGGTTTTGGGCCTCGGAATTTGCCGTGACCGCTACGCAGTCAGTCTCGTGGGGCTCGGAGAGAGCTTTCCGGAATGGGGCCGCAATAGCGATTCCGAGTTCGTTCGAGAAAGTCCCGATGGTTTCGGCGCGCGCTTGCCGTGTCCGGTATGCGGTCCGCCTCGTGGGCATCGGAGGGATCCGACAATGGCGATTCCGAGATCGTTCGAGAGGTTTCGGGGCTCCGGTCGTCGATGCGCCGTCCGCGACGTGCACAAAGAAGAGGGACGACGCACAAAAAATGAGTGCGATCATACCAGCACTAAAGCACCGGATCCCATCAGAACTCCGAAGTTAAGCTTGCTTGGGCGAGAGTAGTACTAGGATGGGTGACCCCCTGGGAAGTCCTCGTGTTGCACTCCTTTTTGCGCCCCGAGCGGCCAAAAGACTTACTTAAAACTCTCTTTTAAGGTTTTCAATTTTTCCAGCATTATGGCCAACAATAAATATGTCATTAACATATATATAGCAGGAGAATAATGAAATCATCATCTAAAAATTTCTTCATAAAACATATACAATGACCAGACATGGTTCTAGGATGGGTGACCCCCTCGGAAGTCCTCGTGTTGCACTCCCTTTTGCGCCCCGAGCGGCCAAAACCTCTCCCGTCGACCTCCGAGGCGATGGTTTTGGGCCTCGGAATTTGCCGTGACCGCTACGCAGTCAGTCTCGTGGGGCTCGGAGAGAGCTTTCCGGAATGGGGCCGCAATAGCGATTCCGAGTTCGTTCGAGATAGTCCCGATGGTTTCGGCGCGCGCTTGCCGTGTCCGGTACGCGGTCGGCCTCGTGGGCATCGGAGGGATCCGACAATGGCGATTCCGAGATCGATCGAGAGGTTTCGGGGCTCCGGTAGTCGATGCGCCGTCCGCGACGTGAACAAAGGCGAGGGACGACGCACACAAAACGAGTGCGATCATACCAGCACTAAAGCACCGAATCCCATCAGAACTCCGAAGTTAAGCTTGCTTGGGCGAGAGTAGTACTAGGATGGGTGACCCCCTGGGAAGTCCTCGTGTTGCACTCCTTTTTGCGCCCCGAGAGGCCAAAAGACTTACTTAAATCTCTCTTTTAAGCTTTTCAATTTTTCCAGCATTATGGCCAACACAAAATATGTCATTAACATATATATAGCAGGAGAATAATGAAATCATCATCTAAAAATTTCTTCATAAAACATACAATGACCATACATGGTTCTAGGATGGGTGACCCCCTGGGAAGTCCTCGTGTTGCACTCCTTTTTGCGCCCCGAGCGGCCAAAACCTCTCCCGTCGACCTCAGAGGTGATGGTTTTGGGCCTCGGAATTTGCCGTGACCGCTACGCAGTCAGTCTCGTGGGGCTCGGAGAGAGCTTTCCGGAATGGGGCCGCAATAGCGATTCCGAGTTCGTTCGAGAAAGTCCCGATGGTTTCGGCGCGCGCTTGCCGTGTCCGGTACGCGGTCGGCCTCGTGGGCATCGGAGGGATCCGACAATGGCGATTCCGAGATCGTTCGAGAGGTTTCGGGGCTCCGGTCGTCGATGCGCCGTCCGCAACGTGCACAAAGGCGAGGGACGACGCACACAAAACGAGTGCGATCATACCAGCACTAAATAACCGGATCCCATCAGAACTTCGAAGTTAAGCCTGCTTGGGCGAGAGTAGTACTAGGATGGGTGACCCCCTGGGAAGTCCTCGTGTTGCACTCCTTTTTGGGCCCCGAGCGGCCAAAAGACTTACTTAAAACTCTCTTTTAAGCTTTTCAATTTTTCCAGCATTATGGCCAACAATAAATATGTCATTAACATATATATAGCAGGAGAATAATGAAATCATCATCTAAAAATTTCTTCATAAAACATACAATGACCAGACATGGTTCTAGGATGGGTGACCCCCTGGGAAGTCCTCGTGTTGCACTCTTTTTTGCGCCCCGAGCGGCCAAAAGACTTACTTAAAACTCTCTTTAAAGCTTTTCAATTTTTCGAGCATTATGGCCAACAATAAATATGTCATTAACATATATATAGCAGGAGAATAATGAAATCATCATCTAAAAATTTCTTCATAAAACATACAATGACCAGACATGGTTCTAGGATGGGTGACCCCCTGGGAAGTCCTCGTGTTGCACTCCTTTTTGCGCCCCGAGCGGCCAAAACCTCTCCCGTCGACCTCCGAGGCGATGGTTTTGGGCCTCGGAATTTGCCGTGACCGCTACGCAGTCAGTCTCGTGGGGCTCGGAGAGAGCTTTCCGGAATGGGGCCGCAATAGCGATTCCGAGTTCGTTCGAGAAAGTCCCGATGGTTTCGGCGCGCGCTTGCCGTGTCCGGTACGCGGTCGGCCTCGTGGGCATCGGAGGGATCCGACAATGGCGATTCCGAGATCGTTCGAGAGGTTTCGGGGCTCCGGTCGTCGATGCGCCGTCCGCGACGTGCACAAAGGCGAGGGACGACGCACACAAAATGAGTGCGATCATACCAGCACCGGATCCCATCAGAACTCCGAAGTTAAGCGTGCTTGGGCGAGAGTAGTACTAGGATGGGTGACCCCCTGGGAAGTCCTCGTGTTGCACTCCTTTTTGCGCCCCGAGCGGCCAAAAGACTTGCTTAAAACTCTCTTTTAAGCTTTTCAATTTTTCCAGCATTATGGCCAACAATAAATATGTCATTAACATATATATAGCAGGAGAATAATGAAGTCATCATCTAAAAATTTCTTCATAAAACATACAATGACCAGACATGGTTCTAGGATGGGTGACCCCCTGGGAAGTCCTCGTGTTGCACTCTCTTTTGCGCCCCGAGCGGCCAAAACTTCTCCCGTCGACCTCCGAGGCGATGGTTTTGGGCCTCGGAATTTGCCGTGACCGCTACGCAGTCAGTCTCGTGGGGCTCGGAGAGAGCTTTCCCGAATGGGGCCGCAATAGCGATTCCGAGTTCGTACGAGATAGTCCCGATGGTTTCGGCGCGCGCTTGCCGTGTCCGTTACGCGGTCGGCCTCGTGGGCATCGGAGGGATCCGACAATGGCGATTCCGAGATCGTTCGAGAGGTTTCGGGGCTCCGGTCGTCGATGCGCCGTCCGCGACGTGCACAAAGGCGAGGGACGACGCACACAAAACGAGTGCGATCATACCAGCACTAAAGCACCGGATCCCATCAGAACTCCGAAGTTAAGCTTGCTTGGGCGAGAGTAGTACTAGGATGGGTGACCCCCTGGGAAGTCCTTGTGTTGCACTCCTTTTTGGGCCCCGAGCGGCCAAAAGACTTACTTAAATCTCTCTTTTAAGCTTTTCAATTTTTGCAGCATTATGGCCAACAATAAATATGTCATTAACATATATATAGCAGGAGAATAATGAAATCATCATCTAAAAATTTCTTCATAAAAAATACAATGACCAGACATGGTTCTAGGATGGGTGACCCCCTGGGAAGTCCTCGTGTTGCACTCCTTTTTGCGCCCCGAGCGGCCAAAACCTCTCCCGTCGACCTCCGAGGTGATGGTTTTGGGCCTCGGAATTTGCCGTGACCGCTACGCAGTCAGTCTCGTGGGGCTCGGAGAGAGCTTTCCGGAATGGGGCCGCAATAGCGATTCCGAGTTCGTTCGAGAAAGTCCCGATGGTTTCGGCGCGCGCTTGCCGTGTCCGGTACGCGGTCGGCCTCGTGGGCATCGGAGGGATCCGACAATGGCGATTCCGAGGTCGTTCGAGAGGTTTCGGGGCTCCGGTCGTCGATGTGCCGTCCGCGACGTGCATAAAGGCGAAGGACGACGCACACAAAACGAGTGCGATCATACCAGCACTAAAGCACCGGATCCCATCAGAACTCCGAAGTTAAGCGTGCTTGGGCGAGAGTAGTACTAGAATGGGTGACCCCCTGGGAAGTCCTCGTGTTGCACTCCTTTTTGCGCCCCGAGCGGCCAAAAGACTTACTTAAAACTCTCTTTTAAGCTTTTCAATTTTTCCAGCATTATGGCCAACAATAAATATGTCATTAAAATATATATAGCAGGAGAATAATGAAATCATCATCTAAAAATTTCTTCATAAAACATAAAATGACCAGACATGGTTCTAGGATGGGTGACCCCCTGGGAAGTCCTCGTGTTGCACTCCTTTTTGCGCCCCGAGCGGCCAAAACTTCTCCCGTCGACCTCCGAGGCGATGGTTTTGGGCCTCGGAATTTGTCGTGACCGCTACGCAGTCAGTCTCGTGGGGCTCGGAGAGAGCTTTCCGGAATGGGGCCGCAATAGCGATTCCGAGTTCGTTCGAGATAGTCCCGATGGTTTCGGCGCGCGCTTGCCGTGTCCGGTACGCGGTCGGCCTCGTGGGCATCGGAGGGATCCGACAATGGCGATTCCGAGATCGTTCGAGAGGTTTCGGGGCTCCGGTCGTCGATGCGCCGTCCGCGACGTGCACAAAGGCGAGGGACGACGCACACAAAACGAGTTGGATCATACCAACACTAAAGCACCGGATCCCATTAGAACTCCGAAGTTAAGCGTGCTTGGGCGAGAGTAGTACTAAGATGGGTGACCCCCTGGGAAGTCCTCGTGTTGCACTCTTTTTAGCGCCCCGAGCGGCCAAAAGACTTACTTAAAACTCTCTTTTAAGCTTTTCAATTTTTCCAGCATTATGGCCAACAATAAATATATCATTAACATATATATAGCAGGAGAATAATGAAATCATCATCTAAAAATTTCTTCATAAAACATACAATGACCAGACATGGTTCTAGGATGGGTGACCCCCTGGGAAGTCCTCATGTTGCACTCCTTTTTGCGCCCCGAGCGGCCAAAACCTCTCCCGTCGAACTCCGAGGCGATGGTTTTGGGCCTCGGAATTTGCCGTGACCACTACGCAGTCAGTCTCGTGGGGCTCGGAGAGAGCTTTCCGGAATGGGGCCGCAATAGCGATTCCGAGTTCGTTCGAGAATGTCCCGATGGTTTCGGCGCGCGCTTGCCGTGTCCGGTACGCGGTCGGCCTCGTGGGCATCGGAGGGATCCGACAATGGCGATTCCGAGATCGTTCGAGAGGTTTCGGGGCTTCGGTCGTCGATGTGCCGTCCGCGACGTGCACAAAGGCGAGGGACGACGCACACAAAACGAGTGCGATCATACCAGCACTAAAGCACCGGATCCCATCAGAACTCCGAAGTTAAGACTGCTTGGGCGAGAGTAGTACTAGGATGGGTGACCCCCTGGGAAGTCCTCGTGTTGCACTCTTTTTTGGGCCCCGAGCGGCCAAAAGACTTACTTAAAACTCTCTTTTAAGCTTTTCAATTTTTCTAGCATTATGGCCAACAATAAATATGTCATTAACATATATATAGCAGGAGAATAATGAAATCATCATCTAAAAATTTCTTCATAAAACATAAAATGACCAGACATGGTTCTAGGATGGGTGACCCCCTGGGAAGTCCTCGTGTTGCACTCCTTTTTGCGCCCCGAGCGGCAAAAACCTCTCCCGTCGAACTCCGAGGTGATGGTTTTGGGCCTCGGAATTTGCCGTGACCGCTACGCAGTCAGTCTCGTGGGGCTCGGAGAGAGCTTTCCGGAATGGGGCCGCAATAGCGATTCCGAGTTCGTTCGAGAAAGTCCCGATGGTTTCGGCGCGCGCTTGCCGTGTCCGGTACGCGGTCGGCCTCGTGGGCATCGGAGGGATCCGACAATGGCGATTCCGAGATCGTTCGAGAGGTTTCGGGGCTCCGGTCGTCGATGCGCCGTCCGCGACGTGCACAAAGGCGAGGGACGACGCACACAAAACGAGTTCGATCATACCAGCACTAAAGCACCGGATCCCATCAGAACTATGAAGTTAAGCTTGCTTGGGCGAGAGTAGTACTAAGATGGGTGACCCCCTGGGAAGTCCTCGTGTTGCACTCCTTTTTGGGCCCCGAGCGGCCAAAAGACTTACTTAAAACTCTCTTTTAAGCTTTTCAATTTTTCCAGCATTATGGCCAACAATAAATATATCATTAACATATATATAGCAGGAGAATAATGAAATCATCATCTAAAAATTTCTTCATAAAACATACAATGACCAGACATGGTTCTAGGATGGGTGACCCCCTGGGAAGTCCTCGTGTTGCACTCCCTTTTGCGCCCCGAGCGGCCAAAACCTCTCCCGTCGACCTCCGAGGCGATGGTTTTGGGCCTCGGAATTTGCCGTGACCGCTACGCAGTCAGTCTCGTGGGGCTCGGAGAGAGCTTTCTGGAATGGGGCCGCAATAGCGATTCCGAGTTCGTTCGAGATAGTCCCGATGGTTTCGGCGCGCGCTTGCCGTGTCCGGTACGCGGTCGGCCTCGTGGGCATCGGAGGGATCCGACAATGGCGATTCCGAGATCGATCGAGAGGTTTCGGGGCTCCGGTAGTCGATGCGCCGTCCGCGACGTGAACAAAGGCGAGGGACGACGCACACAAAACGAGTGCGATCATACCAGCACTAAAGCACCGAATCCCATCAGAACTCCGAAGTTAAGCTTGCTTGGGCGAGAGTAGTACTAGGATGGGTGACCCCCTGGGAAGTCCTCGTGTTGCACTACTTTTTGCGCCCCGAGCGGCCAAAAGACTTACTTAAAACTCTTTTTTAAGCTTTTCAATTTTTCCAGCATTATGGCCAACAATAAATATGTCATTAACATATATATAGCAGGAGAATAATGAAATCATCATCTAAAAATTTCTTCATAAAACATACAATGACCAGACAAGGTTCTAGGATGGGTGACCCCCTGGGAAGTCCTCGTGTTGCACTCCTTTTTGTGCCCCGAGCGGCCAAAACCTCTCCCGTCGAACTCCGAGGCGATGGTTTTGGGCCTCGGAATTTGCCGTGACCGCTACGCAGTCAGTCTCGTGGGGCTCGGAGAGAGCTTTCCGGAATGGGGCCGCAATAGCGATTCCGAGTTCGTTCGAGATAGTCCCGATGGTTTCGGCGTGCGCTTGCCGTGTCCGGTACGTGGTCGGCCTCGTGGGCATTGGAGGGATCCGACAATGGCGATTCCGAGATCGATCGAGAGGTTTCGGGGCTCCGGTAGTCGATGCGCCGTCCGCGACGTGAACAAAGGCGAGGGACGACGCACACAAAACGAGTGCGATCATACCAGCACTAAATCACCGAATCCCATCAGAACTCCGAAGTTAAGCTTGCTTGGGCGAGAGTAGTACTAGGATGGGTGACCCCCTGGGAAGTCCTCGTGTTGCACTCCTTTTTGCGCCCCGAGCGGCCAAAAGACTTACTTAAAACTCTTTTTTAAGCTTTTCAATTTTTCCAGCATTATGGCCAACAATAAATATGTCATTAACATATATATAGCAGGAGAATAATGAAATCATCATCTAAAAATTTCTTCATAAAACATACAATGACCAGACAAGGTTCTAGGATGGGTGACCCCCTGGGAAGTCCTCGTGTTGCACTCCTTTTTGTGCCCCGAGCGGCCAAAACCTCTCCCGTCGAACTCCGAGGCGATGGTTTTGGGCCTCGGAATTTGCCGTGACCGCTACGCAGTCAGTCTCGTGGGGCTCGGAGAGAGCTTTCCGGAATGGGGCCGCAATAGCGATTCCGAGTTCGTTCGAGATAGTCCCGATGGTTTCGGCGCGCGCTTGCCGTGTCCGGTACGCGGTCGGCCTCGTGGGCATCGGAGGGATCCGACAATGGCGATTCCGAGATCGTTCGAGAGGTTTCGGTGCTTCGGTCGTCGATGTGCCGTCCGCGACGTGCACAAAGGCGAGGGACGACGCACACAAAACGAGTGCGATCATACCAACACTAAAGCACCGGATCCCATCAGAACTCCGAAGTTAAGCCTGCTTGGGCGAGAGTAGTACTAGGATGGGTGACCCCCTGGGAAGTCCTCGTGTTGCACTCCTTTTTGGGCCCCGAGCGGCCAAAAGACTTACTTAAATCTCTCTTTTAAGCTTTTCAATTTTTCCAGCATTATGGCCAACAATAAATATGTCATTAACATATATATAGCAGGAGAATAATGAAATCATCATCTAAAAATTTCTTCATAAAACATACAATGACCATACATGGTTCTAGGATGGGTGACCCCCTGGGAAGTCCTCATGTTGCACTCCTTTTTGCGCCCCGAGCGGCCAAAACCTCTCCCGTCGACCTCCGAGGCGATGGTTTTGGGCCTCGGAATTTGCCGTGACAGCTACGCAGTCAGTCTCGTGGGGCTCGGAGAGAGCTTTCCGGAATGGGGCCGCAATAGCGATTCCGAGTTCGTTCGAGAAAGTCCCGATGGTTTCGGCGCGCGCTTGCCGTGTCCGGTACGCGGTCGGCCTCGTGGGCATCGGAGGGATCCGACAATGGCGATTCCGAGGTCGTTCGAGAGGTTTCGGGGCTCCGGTCGTCGATGTGCCGTCCGCGACGTGCATAAAGGCGAAGGACGACGCACACAAAACGAGTGCGATCATACCAGCACTAAAGCACCGGATCCCATCAGAACTCCGAAGTTAAGCCTGCTTGGGCGAGAGTAGTACTAGGATGGGTGACCCCCTGGGAAGTCCTCGTGTTGCACTCCTTTTTGGGCCCCGAGCCGCCAAAAGACTTACTTAAATCTCTCTTTTAAGCTTTTCAATTTTTCCAGCATTATGGCCAACAATAAATATGTCATTAACATATATATAGCAGGAGAATAATGAAATCATCATCTAAAAATTTCTTCATAAAACATACAATGACCATACATGGTTCTAGGATGGGTGACCCCCTGGGAAGTCCTCATGTTGCACTCCTTTTTGCGCCCCGAGCGGCCAAAACCTCTCCCGTCGACCTCCGAGGCGATGGTTTTGGGCCTCGGAATTTGCCGTGACAGCTACGCAGTCAGTCTCGTGGGGCTCGGAGAGAGCTTTCCGGAATGGGGCCGCAATAGCGATTCCGAGTTCGTTCGAGATAGTCCCGATGGTTTCGGCGCGCGCTTGCCGTGTCCGGTACGCGGTCGGCCTCGTGGGCATCGGAGGGATCCGACAATGGCGATTCCGAGATCGTTCGAGAGGTTTCGGGGCTTCGGTCGTCGATGTGCCGTCCGCGACGTGCACAAAGGCGAGGGACGACGCACACAAAACGAGTGCGATCATACCAACACTAAAGCACCGGATCCCATCAGAACTCCGAAGTTAAGCCTGCTTGGGCGAGAGTAGTACTAGGATGGGTGACCCCCTGGGAAGTCCTCGTGTTGCACTCCTTTTTGGGCCCCGAGCGGCCAAAAGGCTTACTTAAATCTCTCTTTTAAGCTTTTCAATTTTTCCAGCATTATGGCCAACAATACATATGTCATTAACATATATATAGCAGGAGAATAATGAAATCATCATCTAAAAATTTCTTCATAAAACATACAATGACCAGACATGGTTCTAGGATGGGTGACCCCCTGGGAAGTCCTCGTGTTGCACTCCTTTTTGTGCCCCGAGCGGCCAAAACCTCTCCCGTCGAACTCCGAGGCGATGGTTTTGGGCCTCGGAATTTGCCGTGACCGCTACGCAGTCGGTCTCGTGGGGCTCGGAGAGAGCTTTCCGGAATGGGGCCGCAATAGCGATTCCGAGTTCGTTCGAGATAGTCCCGATGGTTTCGGCGCGCGCTTGCCGTTTCCGGTACGCGGTCGGCCTCGTGGGCATCGGAGGGATCCGACAATGGCGATTCCGAGATCGTTCGAGAGGTTTCGGGGCTCCGGTCGTCGATGCGCCGTCCGCGACGTGCACAAAGGCGAGGGACGACGTACACAAAACGAGTTCGATCATACCAGCACTAAAGCACCGGATCCCATCAGAACTATGAAGTTAAGCTTTCTTGGGCGAGAGTAGTACTAGGATGGGTGACCCCCTGGGAAGTCCTCGTGTTGCACTCCTTTTTGGGCCCCGAGCGGCCAAAAGACTTACTTAAAACTCTCTTTTAAGCTTTTCAATTTTTCCAGCATTATGGCCAACAATAAATATATCATTAACATATATATAGCAGGAGAATAATGAAATCATCATCTAAAAATTTCTTCATAAAACATACAATGACCAGACATGGTTCTAGGATGGGTGACCCCCTGGGAAGTCCTCGTGTTGCACTCCCTTTTGCGCCCCGAGCGGCCAAAACCTCTCCCGTCGACCTCCGAGGCGATGGTTTTGGGCCTCGGAATTTGCCGTGACCGCTACGCAGTCAGTCTCGTGGGGCTCGGAGAGAGCTTTCCGGAATGGGGCCGCAATAGCGATTCCGAGTTCGTTCGAGATAGTCCCGATGGTTTCGGCGCGCGCTTGCCGTGTCCGGTACGCGGTCGGCCTCGTGGGCATCGGAGGGATCCGACAATGGCGATTCCGAGATCGATCGAGAGGTTTCGGGGCTCCGGTAGTCGATGCGCCGTCCGCGACGTGAACAAAGGCGAGGGACGACGCACACAAAACGATTGCGATCATACCAGCACTAAAGCACCGAATCCCATCAGAACTCCGAAGTTAAGCTTGCTTGGGTGAGAGTAGTACTAGGATGGGTGACCCCCTGGGAAGTCCTCGTGTTGCACTACTTTTTGCGCCCCGAGCGGCCAAAAGACTTACTTAAAACTCTTTTTTAAGCTTTTCAATTTTTCCAGCATTATGGCCAACAATAAATATGTCATTAACATATATATAGCAGGAGAATAATGAAATCATCATCTAAAAATTTCTTCATAAAACATACAATGACCAGACAAGGTTCTAGGATGGGTGACCCCCTGGGAAGTCCTCGTGTTGCACTCCTTTTTGTGCCCCGAGCGGCCAAAACCTCTCCCGTCGAACTCCGAGGCGATGGTTTTGGGCCTCGGAATTTGCCGTGACCGCTACGCAGTCAGTCTCGTGGGGCTCGGAGAGAGCTTTCCGGAATGGGGCCGCAATAGCGATTCCGAGTTCGTTCGAGATAGTCCCGATGGTTTCGGCGTGCGCTTGCCGTGTCCGGTACGTGGTCGGCCTCGTGGGCATTGGAGGGATCCGACAATGGCGATTCCGAGATCGATCGAGAGGTTTCGGGGCTCCGGTAGTCGATGCGCCGTCCGCGACGTGAACAAAGGCGAGGGACGACGCACACAAAACGAGTGCGATCATACCAGCACTAAATCACCGAATCCCATCAGAACTCCGAAGTTAAGCTTGCTTGGGCGAGAGTAGTACTAGGATGGGTGACCCCCTGGGAAGTCCTCGTGTTGCACTCCTTTTTGCGCCCCGAGCGGCCAAAAGACTTACTTAAAACTCTTTTTTAAGCTTTTCAATTTTTCCAGCATTATGGCCAACAATAAATATGTCATTAACATATATATAGCAGGAGAATAATGAAATCATCATCTAAAAATTTCTTCATAAAACATACAATGACCAGACAAGGTTCTAGGATGGGTGACCCCCTGGGAAGTCCTCGTGTTGCACTCCTTTTTGTGCCCCGAGCGGCCAAAACCTCTCCCGTCGAACTCCGAGGCGATGGTTTTGGGCCTCGGAATTTGCCGTGACCGCTACGCAGTCAGTCTCGTGGGGCTCGGAGAGAGCTTTCCGGAATGGGGCCGCAATAGCGATTCCGAGTTCGTTCGAGATAGTCCCGATGGTTTCGGCGCGCGCTTGCCGTGTCCGGTACGCGGTCGGCCTCGTGGGCATCGGAGGGATCCGACAATGGCGATTCCGAGATCGTTCGAGAGGTTTCGGTGCTTCGGTCGTCGATGTGCCGTCCGCGACGTGCACAAAGGCGAGGGACGACGCACACAAAACGAGTGCGATCATACCAACACTAAAGCACCGGATCCCATCAGAACTCCGAAGTTAAGCCTGCTTGGGCGAGAGTAGTACTAGGATGGGTGACCCCCTGGGAAGTCCTCGTGTTGCACTCCTTTTTGGGCCCCGAGCGGCCAAAAGACTTACTTAAATCTCTCTTTTAAGCTTTTCAATTTTTCCAGCATTATGGCCAACAATAAATATGTCATTAACATATATATAGCAGGAGAATAATGAAATCATCATCTAAAAATTTCTTCATAAAACATACAATGACCATACATGGTTCTAGGATGGGTGACCCCCTGGGAAGTCCTCATGTTGCACTCCTTTTTGCGCCCCGAGCGGCCAAAACCTCTCCCGTCGACCTCCGAGGCGATGGTTTTGGGCCTCGGAATTTGCCGTGACAGCTACGCAGTCAGTCTCGTGGGGCTCGGAGAGAGCTTTCCGGAATGGGGCCGCAATAGCGATTCCGAGTTCGTTCGAGAAAGTCCCGATGGTTTCGGCGCGCGCTTGCCGTGTCCGGTACGCGGTCGGCCTCGTGGGCATCGGAGGGATCCGACAATGGCGATTCCGAGGTCGTTCGAGAGGTTTCGGGGCTCCGGTCGTCGATGTGCCGTCCGCGACGTGCATAAAGGCGAAGGACGACGCACACAAAACGAGTGCGATCATACCAGCACTAAAGCACCGGATCCCATCAGAACTCCGAAGTTAAGCCTGCTTGGGCGAGAGTAGTACTAGGATGGGTGACCCCCTGGGAAGTCCTCGTGTTGCACTCCTTTTTGGGCCCCGAGCCGCCAAAAGACTTACTTAAATCTCTCTTTTAAGCTTTTCAATTTTTCCAGCATTATGGCCAACAATAAATATGTCATTAACATATATATAGCAGGAGAATAATGAAATCATCATCTAAAAATTTCTTCATAAAACATACAATGACCATACATGGTTCTAGGATGGGTGACCCCCTGGGAAGTCCTCATGTTGCACTCCTTTTTGCGCCCCGAGCGGCCAAAACCTCTCCCGTCGACCTCCGAGGCGATGGTTTTGGGCCTCGGAATTTGCCGTGACAGCTACGCAGTCAGTCTCGTGGGGCTCGGAGAGAGCTTTCCGGAATGGGGCCGCAATAGCGATTCCGAGTTCGTTCGAGATAGTCCCGATGGTTTCGGCGCGCGCTTGCCGTGTCCGGTACGCGGTCGGCCTCGTGGGCATCGGAGGGATCCGACAATGGCGATTCCGAGATCGTTCGAGAGGTTTCGGGGCTTCGGTCGTCGATGTGCCGTCCGCGACGTGCACAAAGGCGAGGGACGACGCACACAAAACGAGTGCGATCATACCAACATTAAAGCACCGGATCCCATCAGAACTCCGAAGTTAAGCCTGCTTGGGCGAGAGTAGTACTAGGATGGGTGACCCCCTGGGAAGTCCTCGTGTTGCACTCCTTTTTGGGCCCCGAGCGGCCAAAAGGCTTACTTAAATCTCTCTTTTAAGCTTTTCAATTTTTCCAGCATTATGGCCAACAATACATATGTCATTAACATATATATAGCAGGAGAATAATGAAATCATCATCTAAAAATTTCTTCATAAAACATACAATGACCAGACATGGTTCTAGGATGGGTGACCCCCTGGGAAGTCCTCGTGTTGCACTCCTTTTTGTGCCCCGAGCGGCCAAAACCTCTCCCGTCGAACTCCGAGGCGATGGTTTTGGGCCTCGGAATTTGCCGTGACCGCTACGCAGTCGGTCTCGTGGGGCTCGGAGAGAGCTTTCCGGAATGGGGCCGCAATAGCGATTCCGAGTTCGTTCGAGATAGTCCCGATGGTTTCGGCGCGCGCTTGCCGTTTCCGGTACGCGGTCGGCCTCGTGGGCATCGGAGGGATCCGACAATGGCGATTCCGAGATCGTTCGAGAGGTTTCGGGGCTCCGGTCGTCGATGCGCCGTCCGCGACGTGCACAAAGGCGAGGGACGACGTACACAAAACGAGTTCGATCATACCAGCACTAAAGCACCGGATCCCATCAGAACTATGAAGTTAAGCTTTCTTGGGCGAGAGTAGTACTAGGATGGGTGACCCCCTGGGAAGTCCTCGTGTTGCACTCCTTTTTGGGCCCCGAGCGGCCAAAAGACTTACTTAAAACTCTCTTTTAAGCTTTTCAATTTTTCCAGCATTATGGCCAACAATAAATATATCATTAACATATATATAGCAGGAGAATAATGAAATCATCATCTAAAAATTTCTTCATAAAACATACAATGACCAGACATGGTTCTAGGATGGGTGACCCCCTGGGAAGTCCTCGTGTTGCACTCCCTTTTGCGCCCCGAGCGGCCAAAACCTCTCCCGTCGACCTCCGAGGCGATGGTTTTGGGCCTCGGAATTTGCCGTGACCGCTACGCAGTCAGTCTCGTGGGGCTCGGAGAGAGCTTTCCGGAATGGGGCCGCAATAGCGATTCCGAGTTCGTTCGAGATAGTCCCGATGGTTTCGGCGCGCGCTTGCCGTGTCCGGTACGCGGTCGGCCTCGTGGGCATCGGAGGGATCCGACAATGGCGATTCCGAGATCGATCGAGAGGTTTCGGGGCTCCGGTAGTCGATGCGCCGTCCGCGACGTGAACAAAGGCGAGGGACGACGCACACAAAACGATTGCGATCATACCAGCACTAAAGCACCGAATCCCATCAGAACTCCGAAGTTAAGCTTGCTTGGGTGAGAGTAGTACTAGGATGGGTGACCCCCTGGGAAGTCCTCGTGTTGCACTCCTTTTTGCGCCCCGAGCGGCCAAAAGACTTACTTAAAACTCTTTTTTAAGCTTTTCAATTTTTCCAGCATTATGTCCAACAATAAATATGTCATTAACATATATATAGCAGGAGAATAATGAAATCATCATCTAAAAATTTCTTCATAAAACATACAATGACCAGACATGGTTCTAGGATGGGTGACCCCCTGGGAAGTCCTCGTGTTGCACTCCTTTTTGTGCCCCGAGCGGCCAAAACCTCTCCCGTCGAACTCCGAGGCGATGGTTTTGGGCCTCGGAATTTGCCGTGACCGCTACGCAGTCAGTCTCGTGGGGCTCGGAGAGAGCTTTCCGGAATGGGGCCGCAATAGCGATTCCGAGTTCGTTCGAGATAGTCCCGATGGTTTCGGCGCGCGCTTGCCGTGTCCGGTACGCGGTCGGCCTCGTGGGCATCGGAGGGATCCGACAATGGCGATTCCGAGATCGTTCGAGAGGTTTCGGGGCTTCGGTCGTCGATGTGCCGTCCGCGACGTGCACAAAGGCGAGGGACGACGCACACAAAACGAGTGCGATCATACCAGCACTAAAGCACCAAATCCCATCAGAACTCCGAAGTTAAGCTTGCTTGGGCGAGAGTAGTACTAGGATGGGTGACCCCCTGGGAAGTCCTCGTCTTGCACTCCTTTTTGGGCCCCGAGCGGCCAAAAGACTTACTTAAAACTCTCTTTTAAGCTTTTCAATTTTTCCAGCATTATGGCCAACAATAAATATATCATTAACATATATATAGCAGGAGAATAATGAAATCATCATCTAAAAATTTCTTCATAAAACATACAATGACCAGACATGGTTCTAGGATGGGTGACCCCTTGGGAAGTCCTCGTGTTGCACTCCCTTTTGCGCCCCGAGCGGCCAAAACCTCTCCCGTCGACCTCCGAGGCGATGGTTTTGGGCCTCGGAATTTGCCGTGACCGCTACGCAGTCAGTCTCGTGGGGCTCGGAGAGAGCTTTCCGGAATGGAGCCGCAATAGCGATTCCGAGTTCGTTCGAGATAGTCCCGATGGTTTCGGCGCGCGCTTGCCGTGTCCGGTACGCGGTCGGCCTCGTGGGCATCGGAGGGATCCGACAATGGCGATTCCGAGATCGTTCGAGAGGTTTCGGGGCTCCGGTAGTCGATGCGCCGTCCGCGACGTGAACAAAGGCGAAGGACGACGCACACAAAACGAGTGCGATCATACCAGCACTAAAGCACCGAATCCCATCAGAATTCCGAAGTTAAGCTTGCTTGGGCGAGAGTAGTACTAGGATGGGTGACCCCCTGGGAAGTTCTCGTGTTGCACTCCTTTTTGCGCCCCGAGCGGCCAAAAGACTTAAAACTCTCTTTTAACCTTTTCAATTTTTCCAGCATTATGGCCAACAATAAATATGTCATTAACATATATATAGCAGGAGAATAATGAAATCATCATCTAAAAATTTCTTCATAAAACATACAATGACCAGACTTGGTTCTAGGATGGGTGACCCCCTGGGAAGTCCTCGTGTTGCACTCCTTTTTGTGCCCCGAGCGGCCAAAACCTCTCCCGTCGAACTCCGAGGCGATGGTTTTGGGCCTCGGAATTTGCCGTGACCGCTACGCAGTCGGTCTCGTGGGGCTCGGAGAGAGCTTTCCGGAATGGGGCCGCAATAGCGATTCCGAGTTCGTTCGAGATAGTCCCGATGGTTTCGGCGCGCGCTTGCCGTGTCCGGTACGCGGTCGGCCTCGTGGGCATCGGAGGGATCCGACAATGGCGATTCCGAGATCGTTCGAGAGGTTTCGGGGCTTCGGTCGTCGATGTGCCGTCCGCGACGTGCACAAAGGCGAGGGACGACGCACACAAAACGAGTGCGATCATACCAACACTAAAGCACCGAATCCCATCAGAACTCCGAAGTTAAGCCTGCTTGGGCGAGAGTAGTACTAGGATGGGTGACCCCCTGGGAAGTCCTCGTGTTGCACTCCTTTTTGGGCCCCGAGCGGCCAAAAGACTTACTTAAATCTCTCTTTTAAGCTTTTCAATTTTTCCAGCATTATGGCCAACAATAAATATGTCATTAACATATATATAGCAGGAGAATAATGAAATCATCATCTAAAAATTTCTTCATAAAACATACAATGACCATACATGGTTCTAGGATGGGTGACCCCCTGGGAAGTCCTCATGTTGCACTCCTTTTTGCGCCCCGAGCGGCCAAAACCTCTCCCGTCGACCTCCGAGGCGATGGTTTTGGGCCTCGGAATTTGCCGTGACAGCTACGCAGTCAGTCTCGTGGGGCTCGGAGAGAGCTTTCCGGAATGGGGCCGCAATAGCGATTCCGAGTTCGTTCGAGATAGTCCCGATGGTTTCGGCGCGCGCTTGCCGTGTCCGGTACGCGGTCGGCCTCGTGGGCATCGGAGGGATCCGACAATGGCGATTCCGAGATCGTTCGAGAGGTTTCGGGGCTTCGGTCGTCGATGTGCCGTCCGCGACGTGCACAAAGGCGAGGGACGACGCACACAAAACGAGTGCGATCATACCAACACTAAAGCACCGGATCCCATCAGAACTCCGAAGTTAAGCCTGCTTGGGCGAGAGTAGTACTAGGATGGGTGACCCCCTGGGAAGTCCTCGTGTTGCACTCCTTTTTGGGCCCCGAGCGGCCAAAAGACTTACTTAAATCTCTCTTTTAAGCTTTTCAATTTTTCCAGCATTATGGCCAACAATACATATGTCATTAACATATATATAGCAGGAGAATAATGAAATCATCATCTAAAAATTTCTTCATAAAACATACAATGACCAGACATGGTTCTAGGATGGGTGACCCCCTGGGAAGTCCTCGTGTTGCACTCCTTTTTGTGCCCCGAGCGGCCAAAACCTCTCCCGTCGAACTCCGAGGCGATGGTTTTGGGCCTCGGAATTTGCCGTGACCGCTACGCAGTCGGTCTCGTGGGGCTCGGAGAGAGCTTTCCGGAATGGGGCCGCAATAGCGATTCCGAGTTCGTTTGAGATAGTCCCGATGGTTTCGGCGCGCGCTTGCCGTGTCCGGTACGCGGTCGGCCTCGTGGGCATCGGAGGGATCCGACAATGGCGATTCCGAGATCGTTCGAGAGGTTTCGGGGCTCCGGTCGTCGATGCGCCGTCCGCGACGTGCACAAAGGCGAGGGACGACGCACACAAAACGAGTTCGATCATACCAGCACTAAAGCACCGGATCCCATCAGAACTATGAAGTTAAGCTTGCTTGGGCGAGAGTAGTACTAGGATGGGTGACCCCCTGGGAAGTCCTCGTGTTGCACTCCTTTTTGGGCCCCGAGCGGCCAAAAGACTTACTTAAAACTCTCTTTTAAGCTTTTCAATTTTTCCAGCATTATGGCCAACAATAAATATATCATTAACATATATATAGCAGGAGAATAATGAAATCATCATCTAAAAATTTCTTCATAAAACATACAATGACCAGACATGGTTCTAGGATGGGTGACCCCCTGGGAAGTCCTCGTGTTGCACTCCCTTTTGCGCCCCGAGCGGCCAAAACCTCTCCCGTCGACCTCCGAGGCGATGGTTTTGGGCCTCGGAATTTGCCGTGACCGCTACGCAGTCAGTCTCGTGGGGCTCGGAGAGAGCTTTCCGGAATGGGGCCGCAATAGCGATTCCGAGTTCGTTCGAGATAGTCCCGATGGTTTCGGCGCGCGCTTGCCGTGTCCGGTACGCGGTCGGCCTCGTGGGCATCGGAGGGATCCGACAATGGCGATTCCGAGATCGATCGAGAGGTTTCGGGGCTCCAGTAGTCGATGCGCCGTCCGCGACGTGAACAAAGGCGAGGGACGACGCACACAAAACGAGTGCGATCATACCAGCACTAAAGCACCGAATCCCATCAGAACTCCGAAGTTAAGCTTGCTTGGGCGAGAGTAGTACTAGGATGGGTGACCCCCTGGGAAGTCCTCGTGTTGCACTCCTTTTTGCGCCCCGAGCGGCCAAAAGACTTACTTAAAACTCTTTTTTAAGCTTTTCAATTTTTCCAGCATTATGGCCAACAATAAATATGTCATTAACATATATATAGCAGGAGAATAATGAAATCATCATCTAAAAATTTCTTCATAAAACATACAATGACCAGACATGGTTCTAGGATGGGTGACCCCCTGGGAAGTCCTCGTGTTGCACTCCTTTTTGTGCCCCGAGCGGCCAAAACCTCTCCCGTCGAACTCCGAGGCGATGGTTTTGGGCCTCGGAATTTGCCGTGACCGCTACGCAGTCAGTCTCGTGGGGCTCGGAGAGAGCTTTCCGGAATGGGGCCGCAATAGCGATTCCGAGTTCGTTCGAGATAGTCCCGATGGTTTCGGCGCGCGCTTGCCGTGTCCGGTACGCGGTCGGCCTCGTGGGCATCGGAGGGATCCGACAATGGCGATTCCAAGATCGTTCGAGAGGTTTCGGGGCTCCGGTCGTCGATGCGCCGTCCGCGACGTGAACAAAGGCGAGGGACGACACACACAAAATGAGTGCGATCATACCAGCACTAAAGCACCGGATCCCATCAGAACTCCTAAGTTAAGCCTGCTTGGGCGAGAGTAGTACTAGGATGGGTGACCCCCTGGGAAGTCCTCGTGTTGCACTCCTTTTTGCGCCCCGAGCGGCCAAAAGACTTACTTAAAACTCTCTTTTAAGCTTTTCAATTTTTCCAGCATTATGGCCAACAATAAATATGTCATTAACATATATATAGCAGGAGAATAATGAAATCATCATCTAAAAATTTCTTCATAAAACATACAATGACCAGACATGGTTCTAGGATGGGTGACCCCCTGGGAAGTCCTCGTGTTGCACTCCTTTTTGCGCCCCGAGCGGCAAAAACCTCTCCCGTCGAACTCCTTGGTGATGGTTTTGGGCCTCGGAATTTGCCGTGACCGCTACGCAGTCAGTCTCGTGGGGCTCGGAGAGAGCTTTCCGGAATGGGGCCGCAATAGCGATTCCGAGTTCGTTCGAGAAAGTCCCGATGGTTTCGGCGCGCGCTTGCCGTGTCCGGTACGCGGTCGGCCTCGTGGGCATCGGAGGGATCCGACAATGGCGATTCCGAGATCGTTCGAGAGGTTTCGGGGCTCCGGTCGTCGATGCGCCGTCCGCGACGTGCACAAAGGCGAGGGACGACGCACACAAAACGAGTTCGATCATACCAGCACTAAAGCACCGGATCCCATCAGAACTATGAAGTTAAGCTTGCTTGGGCGAGAGTAGTACTAGGATGGGTGACCCCCTGGGAAGTCCTCGTGTTGCACTCCTTTTTGGGCCCCGAGCGGCCAAAAGACTTACTTAAAACTCTCTTTTAAGCTTTTCAATTTTTCCAGCATTATGGCCAACAATAAATATATCATTAACATATATATAGCAGGAGAATAATGAAATCATCATCTAAAAATTTCTTCATAAAACATACAATGACCAGACATGGTTCTAGGATGGGTGACCCCCTGGGAAGTCCTCGTGTTGCACTCCCTTTTGCGCCCCGAGCGGCCAAAACCTCTCCCGTCGACCTCCGAGGCGATGGTTTTGGGCCTCGGAATTTGCCGTGACCGCTACGCAGTCAGTCTCGTGGGGCTCGGAGAGAGCTTTCCGGAATGGGGCCGCAATAGCGATTCCGAGTTCGTTCGAGATAGTCCCGATGGTTTCGGCGCGCGCTTGCCGTGTCCGGTATGCGGTCGGCCTCGTGGGCATCGGAGGGATCCGACAATGGCGATTCCGAGATCGATCGAGAGGTTTCGGGGCTCCGGTAGTCGATGCGCCGTCCGCGACGTGAACAAAGGCGAGGGACGACGCACACAAAACGAGTGCGATCATACCAGCACTAAAGCACCGAATCCCATCAGAACTCCAAAGTTAAGCTTGCTTGGGCGAGAGTAGTACTAGGATGGGTGACCCCCTGGGAAGTCCTCGTGTTGCACTCCTTTTTGCGCCCCGAGCGGCCAAAAGACTTACTTAAAACTCTTTTTTAAGCTTTTCAATTTTTCCAGCATTATGGCCAACAATAAATATGTCATTAACATATATATAGCAGGAGAATAATGAAATCATCATCTAAAAATTTCTTCATAAAACATACAATGACCAGACATGGTTCTAGGATGGGTGACCCCCTGGGAAGTCCTCGTGTTGCACTCCTTTTTGTGCCCCGAGCGGCCAAAACCTCTCCCGTCGAACTCCGAGGCGATGGTTTTGGGCCTCGGAATTTGCCGTGACCGCTACGCAGTCAGTCTCGTGGGGCTCGGAGAGAGCTTTCCGGAATGGGGCCGTAATAGCGATTCCGAGTTCGTTCGAGATAGTCCCGATGGTTTCGGCGCGCGCTTGCCGTGTCCGGTACGCGGTCGGCCTCGTGGGCATCGGAGGGATCCGACAATGGCGATTCCGAGATCGTTCGAGAGGTTTCGGGGCTTCGGTCGTCGATGTGCCGTCCGCGACGTGCACAAAGGCGAGGGACGACGCACACAAAACGAGTGCGATCATACCAACACTAAAGCACCGGATCCCATCAGAACTCTGAAGTTAAGCCTGCTTGGGCGAGAGTAGTACTAGGATGGGTGACCCCCTGGGAAGTCCTCGTGTTGCACTCCTTTTTGGGCCCCGAGCGGCCAAAAGACTTACTTAAATCTCTCTTTTAAGCTTTTCAATTTTTCCAGCATTATGGCCAACAATAAATATGTCATTAACATATATATAGCAGGAGAATAATGAAATCATCATCTAAAAATTTCTTCATAAAACATACAATGACCATACATGGTTCTAGGATGGGTGACCCCCTGGGAAGTCCTCATGTTGCACTCCTTTTTGCGCCCCGAGCGGCCAAAACCTCTCCCGTCGACCTCCGAGGCGATGGTTTTGGGCCTCGGAATTTGCCGTGACCGCTACGCAGTCAGTCTCGTGGGGCTCGGAGAGAGCTTTCCGGAATGGGGCCGCAATAGCGATTCCGAGTTCGTTCGAGAAAGTCCCGATGGTTTCGGCGCGCGCTTGCCGTGTCCGGTACGCGGTCGGCCTCGTGGGCATCGGAGGGATCCGACAATGGCGATTCCGAGATCGTTCGAGTGGTTTCGGGGCTCCGGTCGTCGATGCGCCGTCCGCAACGTGCACAAAGGCGAGGGACGACGCACACAAAACGAATTCGATCATACCAACACTAAAGCACCGGATCCCATCAGAACTCCGAAGTTAAGCGTGCTTGGGCGAGAGTAGTACTAGGATGGGTGACCCCCTGGCAAGTCCTCGTGTTGCACTCCTTTTTGCGCCCCGAGCGGCCAAAAGACTTACTTAAAACTCTCTTTTAAGCTTTTCAATTTTTCCAGCATTATGACCAACAATAAATATATCATTAACATATATATAGCAGGAGAATAATGAAATCATCATCTAAAAATTTCTTCATAAAACATACAATGACCAGACATGGTTCTAGGATGGGTGACCCCTTGGGAAGTCCTCGTGTTGCACTCCTTTTTGCGCCACGAGCGGCCAAAACCTCTCCCGTCGACCTCCGAGGCGATGGTTTTGGACTTCGGAATTTGCCGTGACCGCTACGCAGTCAGTCTCGTGGGGCTCGGAGAGAGCTTTCCTGAATGGGGCCGCAATAGCCATTCCGAGTTCGTTCGAGAAAGTCCCGATGGTTTCGGCGCGCGCTTGCCGTGTCCGGTACGCGGTCGGCCTCGTGGGCATCGGAGGAATCCGACAATGGCGATTCCGAGATCGTTCGAGAGGTTTTGGGGCTCCGGTCGTCGATGCGTCGTCCGCGACGTGCACAAAGGTGAGGGACGACGCACACAAAACGAGTGCGATCATACTAGCACTAAAGCACCGGATCCCATCAGAACTCCGAAGTTAAGCCTGCTTGGGCGAGAGTAGTACTAGGATGGGTGACCCCCTGGGAAGTCATCGTGTTGCACTCCTTTTTGCGCCCCGAGCGGCCAAAAGACTTACTTAAAACTCTCTTTTAAGCTTTTCAATTTTTCCAGCATTATGGCCAACAATAAATATGTCATTAACATATATATAGCAGGAGAATAATGAAATCATCATCTAAAAATTTCTTCATAAAACATACAATGACCAGACATGGTTCTAGGATGGGTGACCCCTTGGGAAGTCCTCGTGTTGCACTCCTTTTTGCGCCCCGAGCGGCCAAAACCTCTCCAGTCGACCTCCGAGGCGATGGTTTTGGGCCTCGGAATTTGCCGTGACCGCTACGCAGTCAGTCTCGTGGGGCTCGGAGAGAGCTTTCCGGAATGGGGCCGCAATAGCGATTCCGAGTTCGTTCGAGAAAGTCCCGATGGTTTCGGCGCGCGCTTGCCGTGTCCGGTACGCGGTCGGCCTCGTGGGCATCGGAGGGATCCGACAATGGCGATTCCGAGATCGTTCGAGAGGTTTCGGGGCTCCGGTCATCGATGCGCCGTCCGCGACGTGCACAAAGGCGAGGGACGACGCACACAAAACGAGTGCGATCATACCAGCACTAAAGCACCGGATCCCATCAGAACTTCGAAGTTAAGCCTGCTTGGGCGAGAGTAGTACTAGGATGGGTGACCCCCTGGGAAGTCCTCGTGTTGCACTCCTTTTTGGGCCCCGAGCGGCCAAAAGACTTACTTAAATCTCTCTTTTAAGCTTTTCAAAAGACTTACTAGTATATGGAGGTAATAGCCTTAAGGTTGAAGGCTACACTGACTCAAGTTTTCAGTTTGATGTCAATGATAGCAAGTCGAATTCAGGGTATGTGTACACCTTGAATGGAGGAGCAGTGTGCTGGAAGAGTTCCAAGCAAGATACCACTGCTGACTCGACCACAGAGGCGGAGTACATTGCTGCATCAGATGCAGCAAAGGAGGGAGTCTGGGTGAAGA
Source organism: Musa acuminata AAA Group (assembly GCF_036884655.1). Classification (NCBI taxonomy): domain Eukaryota; kingdom Viridiplantae; phylum Streptophyta; class Magnoliopsida; order Zingiberales; family Musaceae; genus Musa; species Musa acuminata. Next base: position 39,623,314 of record NC_088334.1, read on the forward strand.
AGTTCATCACAGATTTGGGAGTCGATACAGATAGCGACAAGTCGACTTCCTTATATTGCGACAACTATAGGGTGATTACTCAAATAAGGGAACCCGGGTCTCATCAGAAGTGTTTTGAGGAGGTTCCAGCTTATAAGAGAGATCGTAACCCGAGGAGATGTAGCAGTGGAAAGAGTTCCATCCGAAGATAACATTGCAGATCCACTAACAAAGCCATTGTCTCAGATTGTCTTTGAGCGTCATAGGGGTCTGATGGGGATCAGACACATAGGTGATTGGCTTTAGGTCAAGTGGGAGATTGCTAGTCATAAGTGCCCAGCAAGCCAATCACGTGAGTGATGGCACGTGTGACTTGATACAGAATCTTTTTGCTTATTATATTTTGGCGTATATCACTTTATAACTATTGCATAAATGCATATATATTGTGATGTCCTTGGATTTGTGCAATGGGAATCGGATCGTGATGAGATCACGATAATGAGATCGATTCACCTTTAAACACATATCCTAAATAATCCCGGTCATAGGTTACTCGAGAGGGACATCGTGATAACCGGATAGACTGGTGTGCTGTATACCCGTCCATATGATGGATGCAGCTGGTCTCATAGCTGCTCGTGTAGGGACACTAGGGATACAGTACAGGTGCTCATTGGAGAATAAGTTCACTGATTGATCCGCTTACGGAATGCTGGATGGTTGATGATGCCTTATTGTCAGACAACAATTCCGTAGTCCTAGTGGTGTATCTGGTTCTTAGACTTGAGACACCAAGGATGTCCTGTATGAGTGCTCCACTCTTTGATACCAGACTTATAGGTTTGGCTGTTCCCAGATCTAGTACAGCTGGTCATTGGGAGTGGTAGTCGACCTTACGAGGGCTATTGAGTGTCGATAGAGGATCATCCACTCTCGGTATCATGAGAGGAATATCCCATGTGTTCTTGCTCAGACAAATCCCTGGCCAGGGTCATTCGGGTTGAGAGAGAAAGAGTTCTCCGGGAGAATCCGATTAGAGCGAGACTCGAGTAGAAACCGTATGGGTCTGACAGCACCATGCTCGATATACGGTCTCTGGGATATTAGATGGATGAGGGACTATAGGTACATGGTAACTGAGGACAAACAGGTCCAATGGATTGGATTCCCATGTATCGTCTGGGGACTACGGCGTAGTGGCCTAGTACTTCCGTAGTCGATGAGTCGAGTGAATTATTACAGAGATAATAATTCACTTAGTTAGAAGGAGTTCTGACAGGTATGACTCACGGCCAGCTCGATATTGGGCCTAGAGGGTCACACACATATGGTAGGCATTGCGATGAGTAGAGGTTCGGATATGAGATATCCGACGGAGCCCTTGTCTTATTGGATGCAGATCCAATACCCACTAGGGAAAGGACCCATTAGGGTTTTGACACGGGATCTCTATAAATAGGAGGGATTCACAGCCTCATAGGCTAGAGTCTTTGCTTGCCCTTCCTATTCTCCTCTCCCTCTCCACCTCAGAGTAGGCCTGGAGTTTTGAGGAGCGTCGTCGCAACCCTGCTGTGTGGATCACCGCTAGAGAGGAGGACGCTTGACCTCCTTCACCCTCTCCTAAGGATCTGCAAGGAAACAGGGATATACGATCTCCCTAGGTAACACAATCTCTATACGCAGTTTTGTGTTTTTGCGGATTTTGCGCACCAATCTTCGCACGACGATGAACATCTTTTTGGGAATCGGGGATTTTTGTTTTCTTGTTCTTCCGCTGCGCATATGATGTCGCCCCCCCAATGATTTCCCAACACTAGGATGGGTGACCCCCTGGGAAGTCCTCGTGTTGCACTCCTTTTTGCGCCCCGAGCGGCCAAAAGACTTACTTAAAACTCTCTTTTAAGCTTTTCAATTTTTCCAGCATTATGGCCAACAATAAATATGTCATTAACATATATATAGCAGGAGAATAATGAAATCATCATCTAAAAATTTCTTCATAAAACATACAATGACCAGGCATGGTTCTAGGATGGGTGACCCCTTGGGAAGTCCTCGTGTTGCACTCCTTTTTGCGCCCCGAGCGGCCAAAACCTCTCCCGTCGACCTCCGAGGCGATGGTTTTGGGCCTCGGAATTTGCCGTGACCGCTACGCAGTCAGTCTCGTGGGGCTCGGAGAGAGCTTTCCGGAATGGGGCCGCAATAGCGATTCCGAGTTCGTTCGAGAAAGTCCCGATGGTTTCGGCGCGCGCTTGCCGTGTCCGGTACGCGGTCGGCCTCGTGGGCATCGGAGGGATCCGACAATGGCGATTCCGAGATCGTTCGAGAGGTTTCGGGGCTTCGGTCGTCGATGTGCCGTCCGCGACGTGCACAAAGGCGAGGGACGACGCACACAAAACGAGTGCGATCATACCAGCACTAAAGCATCGGATCCCATCAGAACTCCGAAGTTAAGCCTGCTTGGGCGAGAGTAGTACTAGGATGGGTGACCCCCTGGGAAGTCCTCGTGTTGCACTCCTTTTTGGGCCCCGAGCGGCCAAAAGACTTACTTAAATCTCTCTTTTAAGCTTTTCAATTTTTCCAGCATTATGGCCAACAATAAATATATCATTAACATATATATAGCAGGAGAATAATGAAATCATCATCTAAAAATTTCTTCATAAAACATACAATGACCAGACATGGTTCTAGGATGGGTGACCCCCTGGGAAGTCCTCGTGTTGCACTCCCTTTTGCGCCCCGAGCGGCCAAAACCTCTCCCGTCGACCTCCGAGGCGATGGTTTTGGGCCTCGGAATTTGCCGTGACCGCTACGCAGTCAGTCTCGTGGGGCTCGGAGAGAGCTTTCCGGAATGGGGCCGCAATAGCGATTCCGAGTTCGTTCGAGATAGTCCCGATGGTTTCGGCGCGCGCTTGCCGTGTCCGGCACGCGGTCGGCCTCGTGGGCATCGGAGGGATCCGACAATGGCGATTCCGAGATCGTTCGAGAGGTTTCGGGGCTCCGGTCGTCGATGCGCCGTCCGCGACGTAAACAAAGGCGAGGGACGACGCACACAAAACGAGTGCGATCATACCAGCACTAAAGCACCGGATCCCATCAGAACTCCTAAGTTAAGCCTGCTTGGGCGAGAGTAGCACTAGTATGGGTGACCCCCTGGGAAGTCCTCGTGTTGCACTCCTTTTTGCGCCCCGAGCGGCCAAAAGACTTACTTAAAACTCTCTTTTAAGCTTTTCAATTTTTCCAGCATTATGGCCAACAATAAATATGTCATTAACATATATATAGCAGGAGAATAATGAAATCATCATCTAAAAATTTCTTCATAAAACATACAATGACCAGACATGGTTCTAGGATGGGTGACCCCCTGGGAAGTCCTCGTGTTGCACTCCTTTTTGCGCCCCGAGCGGCAAAAACCTCTCCCGTCGAACTCCGAGGCGATGGTTTTGGGCCTCGGAATTTGCCGTGACCGCTACGCAGTCAGTCTCGTGGGGATCGGAGAGAGCTTTCCGGAATGGGGCCGCAATAGCGATTCCGAGTTCGTTCGAGAAAGTCCCGATGGTTTCGGCGCGCGCTTGCCGTGTCCGGTACGCGGTCGGCCTCGAGGGCATCGGAGGGATCCGACAATGGCGATTCCGAGATCGTTCGAGAGGTTTCGGGGCTTCGATCGTCGATGTGCCGTCCGCGACGTGCACAAAGGCGAGGGACGACGCACACAAAACGAGTGCGATCATACCAGCACTAAAGCACCGGATCCCATCAAAACTCCGAAGTTAAGCTTGTTTGGGCGAGAGTAGTACTAGGATGGGTGACCCCCTGGGAAGTCCTCGTGTTGCACTCCTTTTTGGGCCCCGAGCGGCCAAAAGACTTACTTAAAACTCTCTTTTAAGCTTTTCAATTTTTCCAGCATTATGGCCAACAATAAATATATCATTAACATATATATAGCAGGAGAATAATGAAATCATCATCTAAAAATTTCTTCATAAAACATACAATGACCAGACATGGTTCTAGGATGGGTGACCCCCTGGGAAGTCCTCGTGTTGCACTCCTTTTTGCGCCCCGAGCGGCCAAAACCTCTCCCGTCGACCTCCGAGGCGATGGTTTTGGGCCTCGGAATTTGCCGTGACCACTACGCAGTCAGTCTCGTGGGGCTCGGAGAGAGCTTTTCGGAATGGGGCCGCAATAGCGATTCCGAGTTCGTTCGAGAAAGTCCCGATGGTTTCGGCGCGCGCTTGTCGTGTCCGGTACGCGGTCGGCCTCGTGGGCATCGGAGGAATCCGACAATGGCGATTCCGAGATCGTTCGAGAGGTTTTGGGGCTCCGGTCGTCGATGCGCCGTCAGCGACGTGCACAAAGGTGAGGGACGACGCAAACAAAACGAGTGCGATCATACTAGCACTAAAGCACCGGATCCCATCAGAACTCCGAAGTTAAGCGTGCTTGGGCGAGAGTAGCACTAGAATGGGTGACCCCCTGGGAAGTCCTCGTGTTGCACTCCTTTTTGTGCCCCGAGCGGCCAAAAGACTTACTTAAAACTCTCTTTTAAGCTTTTCAATTTTTCCAGCATTATGGCCAACAATAAATATATCATTAACATATATATAGCAGGAGAATAATGAAATCATCATCTAAAAATTTCTTCATAAAACATACAATGACCAGACATGGTTCTAGGATGGGTGACCCCCTGGGAAGTCCTCGTGTTGCACTCCTTTTTGCGCCCCGAGCGGCCAAAACCTCTCCCGTCGACCTCCGAGGCGATGGTTTTGGGCCTCGAAATTTGCCGTGACCGCTACGCAGTCAGTCTCGTGGGGCTCGGAGAGAGCTTTCCGGAATGGGGCTGCAATAGCGATTCCGAATTCGTTCGAGAAAGTCCCGATGGTTTCGGCGCGCGCTTGCCGTGTCCGGTACGCGGTCGGCCTCGTGGGCATCGGAGGGATCCGACAATGGCGATTCCGAGATCGTTTGAGAGGTTTCGGGGCTCCGGTCGTCGATGTGCCGTCCGCGACGTGCATAAAGGCGAGGGACGACGCACACAAAATGAGTGCGATCATACCAGCACTAAAGCACCGGATCCCATCAGAACTCCGAAGTTAAGCGTGCTTGGGCGAGAGTAGTATTAGAATGGGTGACCCCCTGGGAAGTCCTCGTGTTGCACTCCTTTTTGCGCCCCGAGCGGCCAAAAGACTTACTTAAAACTCTCATTTATGCTTTTCAATTTTTCCAGCATTATGGCCAACAATAAATATGTCATTAACATATATATAGCAGGAGAATAATGAAATCATCATCTAAAAATTTCTTCATAAAACATACAATGACCAGACATGGTTCTAGAATGGGTGACCCCCTGGGAAGTCCTCGTGTTGCACTCCTTTTTGCGCCCCGAGCGGCCAAAACCTCTCCTGTCGACCTCCGAGGCGATGGTTTTGGGCCTCGGAATTTGCCGTGACCGCTACGCAGTCAGTCTCGTGGGGCTCGGAGAGAGCTTTCCGGAATGGGGCCGCAATAGCGATTCCGAGTTCGTTCGAGAAAGTCCCGATGGTTTCGGCGCGCGCTTGCCGTGTCCGGTACGCGGTCGGCCTCGTGGGCATCGGAGGGATCCGACAATGGCGATTCCGAGATCGTTCGAGAGGTTTCGGGGCTCCGGTCGTCGATGCGCCGTCCGCGACGTGCACAAAGGCGAGGGACGACGCACACAAAACGATTGCCATCATACCAGCACTAAAGCAACGGATCCCATCAGAACTCCGAAGTTAAGCCTGCTTGGGCGAGAGTAGTACTAGGATGGGTGACCCCCTGGGAAGTCCTCGTGTTGCACTCCTTTTTGCGCCCCGAGCGGCCAAAAGACTTACTTAAAACTCTCATTTAAGCTTTTCAATTTTTCCAGCATTATGGCCAACAATAAATTTGTCATTAACATATATATAGCAGGAGAATAATGAAATCATCATCTAAAAATTTCTTCATAAAACATACAATGACCAGACATGGTTCTAGAATGGGTGACCCCCTGGGAAGTCCTCGTGTTGCACTCCTTTTTGCACCCCGAGCGGCCAAAACCTCTCCCGTCGACCTCCGAGGCGATGGTTTTGGGCCTCGGAATTTGCCGTGACCGCTACGCTGTCAGTCTCGTGGGGCTCGGAGAGAGCTTTCCGGAATGGGGCCGCAATAGCGATTCCGAGTTCGTTCGAGAAAGTCCCGATGGTTTCGGCGCGCGCTTGCCGTGTCCGGTACGCGGTCGGCCTCGTGGGCATCGGAGGGATCCGACAATGGCGATTCCGAGATCGTTCGAGAGGATTCGGGGCTCCGGTCGTCGATGCGCCGTCCGCGACGTGCACAAAGGCGAGGGACGACGCACACAAAACTATTGCGATCATACCAGCACTAAAGCACCGGATCCCATCAGAACTCCGAACTCAAGCGTGCTTGGTCGAGAGTAGTACTAGGATGGGTGACCCCCTGGGAAGTCCTCGTGTTGCACTCCATTTTGCGCCCCGAGCGGCGAAAAGACTTACTTAAAACTCTCTTTTAAGCTTTTCAATTTTTCAAGCATTATGGCCAACAATAAATATGTCATTAACATATATATAGCAGGAGAATAATGAAATCATCATCTAAAAATTTCTTTATAAAACATACAATGACCAGACATGGTTCTAGGATGGGTGACCCCCTGGGAAGTCCTCGTGTTGCACTCCTTTTTGCGCCCCGAGCGGCCAAAACCTCTCCCGTCGACCTCCGAGGCGATGGTTTTGGGCCTCGGAATTTGCCGTGACCGCTACGCAGTCAGTCTCGTGGGGCTCGGAGAGAGCTTTCCGGAATGGGGCCGCAATAGCGATTCCGAGTTCGTTCGAGAAAGTCCCGATGGTTTCGGCGCGCGCTTGCCGTGTCCGGTACGCGGTCGGCCTCGTGGGCATCGGAGGGATCCGACAATGGCGATTCCGAGATCGTTCGAGTGGTTTCGGGGCTCCGGTCGTCGATGCGCCGTCCGCGACGTGCACAAAGGCGAGGAACGACGCACACAAAACGAGTGCGATCATACCAGCACCGGATCCCATCAGAACTCCGAAGTTAAGCGTGCTTGGGCGAGAGTAGTATTAGGATGGGTGACCCCCTGGGAAGTCCTCGTGTTGCACTCCTTTTTGCGCCCCGAGCGGCCAAAAGACTTACTTAAAACTCTCTTTTAAGCTTTTCAATTTTTCCAGCATTATGGCCAACAATAAATATGTCATTAACATATATATAGCAGGAGAATAATGAAATCATCATCTAAAAATTTCTTCATAAAACATACAATGACCAGACATGGTTCTAGGATGGGTGACCCCCTGGGAAGTCCTCGTGTTGCACTCCTTTTTGCGCCCCGAGCGGCCAAAACCTCTCCCGTCGACCTCCGAGGCGATGGTTTTGGGCCTCGGAATTTGCCGTGACCGCTACGCAGTCAGTCTCGTGGGGCTCGGAGAGAGCTTTCCGGAATGGGGCCGCAATAGCGATTCCGCGTTCGTTCGAGAAAGTCCCGATGGTTTCGGCGCGCGCTTGCCGTGTCCGGTACGCGGTCGGCCTCGTGGGCATCGGAGGGATCCCACAATGGTGATTTCGAGATCGTTCGAGAGGTTTCGGGGCTCCGGTCGTCGATGCGCCGTCCGCGACGTGCACAAAGGCGAGGGACGACGCACACAAAACGAGTGCGATCATACCAGCACTAAAGCACCGGATCCCATCAGAACTCCGAAGTTAAGCCTGCTTGGGTGAGAGTAGTACTAGGATGGGAGACCCCCTGGGAAGTCCTCGTGTTGCACTCCTTTTTGCGCCCCGAGCGGCCAAAAGTCTTACTTAAAACTCTATTTTAAGCTTTTCAATTTTTCCAGCATTATGGCCAACAATAAATATGTCATTAACATATATATAGCAGGAGAATAATGGAATCATCATCTAAAAATTTCTTCATAAAACAAACAATGACCAGACATTGTTCTAGGATGGGTGACCCCCTGGGAAGTCCTCGTGTTGCACTCCTTTTTGCGCCCCGAGCGGCCAAAACCTCTCCCGTCGACCTCCGAGGCGATGGTTTTGGGCCTCGGAATTTGCCGTGACCGCTACGCTGTCAGTCTCATGGGGCTCGGAGAGAGCTTTCCGGAATGGGGCCGCAATAGCGATTCCGAGTTCGTTAGAGAAAGTCCCGATGGTTTCGGCGCGCGCTTGCCGTGTCCGGTACGCGGTCGGCCTCGTGGGCATCGGAGGGATCCGACAATGGCGATTCCGAGATAGTTCGAGAGGTTTCGGGGCTCCGGTCGTCGATGCGCCGTCCGCGACGTGCACAAAGGCGAGGGACGACGCACACAAAATGAGTGCGATCATACCAGCACTAAAGCACCGGATCCCATCAGAACTCCGAAGTTAAGCGTGCTTGTGCGAGATTAGTACTAGGATTGGTGACCCCCTGGGATGTCCTCGTGTCGCACTCCTTTTTGCGCCCCGAGCGGCCAAAAGACTTCCCCTGGGATGTCCTCGTGTCGCACTCCTTTTTGCGCCCCGAGCGGCCAAAAGACTTACTTAAAACTCTCTTTTAAGCTTTTCAATTTTTCCAGCATTATGGCCAATAATAAATATGTCATTAACATATATATAGCAGGAGAATAATGAAATCATCATCTAAAAATTTCTTCATAAAACATACAATGACCAGACATGGTTCTAGGATGGGTGACCCCCTGGGAAGTCCTCGTGTTGCACTCCTTTTTGCGCCCCGAGCGGCCAAAACCTCTCCTGTCGACCTCCGAGGCGATGGTTTTGGGCCTCGGAATTTGCCGTTACCGCTACGCAGTCAGTCTCGTGGGGCTCGGAGAGAGCTTTCCGGAATGGGGCCGCAATAGCGATTCCGAGTTCGTTCGAGAAAGTCCCGATGGTTTCGGCGTGCGCTTGCCGTTTCCGGTACGCGGTCGGCCTCGTGGGCATCGGAGGGATCCGACAATGGCGATTCCGAGATCGTTCGAGAGGTTTCGGGGCTCCGGTCGTCGATGCGCCGTCCGCGACGTGCACAAAGGCGAGGGACGACGCACACAAAACGATTGCCATCATACCAGCACTAAAGCACCGGATCCCATCAGAACTCCGAAGTTAAGCCTGCTTGGGCGAGAGTAGTACTAGGATGGGTGACCCCCTCGGAAGTCCTCGTGTTGCACTCCTTTTTGCGCCCCGAGCAGCCAAAAGACTTACTTAAAACTCTCTTTTAAGCTTTTCAATTTTTCCAGCATTATGGCCAACAATAAATATGTCATTAACATATATATAGCAGGAGAATAATGAAATCATCATCTAAAAATTTCTTCATAAAACATACAATGACCAGACATGGTTCTAGAATGGGTGACCCCCTGGGAAGTCCTCGTGTTGCACTCCTTTTTGCGCCCCGAGCGGCCAAAACCTCTCCCGTTGACCTCCGAGGCGATGGTTTTGGGCCTCGGAATTTGCCGTGACCGCTACGCTGTCAGTCTCGTGGGGCTCGGAGAGAGCTTTCCGGAATGGGGCCGCAATAGCGATTCCGAGTTCGTTCGAGAAAGTCCCGATGGTTTCGGCGCGCGCTTGCCGTGACCGGTACGCGGTCGGCCTCGTGGGCATCGGAGGGATCCGACAATGGCGATTCCGAGATCGTTCGAGAGGTTTCGGGGCTCCGGTCGTCGATGCGCCGTCCGCTACATGCACAAAGGCGAGGGACGACGCACACAAAACTAGTGCGATCATACCAGCACTAAAGCACCGGATCCCATCAGAACTCCGAAGTTAAGCATGCTTGGTCGAGAGTAGTACTAGGATGGGTGACCCCTTGAGAAGTCCTCGTGTAGCACTACTTTTTGCGCCCCGAGCGGCCAAAAGACTTACTTAAAACTCTCTTTTAAGCTTTTCAATTTTTCCAGCATTATGGCCAACAATAAATATGTCATTAACATATATATAGCAGGAGAATAATGAAATCATCATCTAAAAATTTCTTTATAAAACATACAATGACCAGACATGGTTCTAGGATGGGTGACCCCCTGGGAAGTCCTCGTGTTGCACTCCTTTTTGCGCCCCGAGCGGCCAAAACCTCTCCCGTCGACCTCCGAGGCGATGGTTTTGGGCCTCGGAATTTGCCGTGACCGCTACGCAGTCAGTCTCGTGGGGCTCGGAGAGAGCTTTCCGGAATGGGGCCGCAATAGCGATTCCGCGTTCGTTCGAGAAAGTCCCGATGGTTTCGGCGCGCGCTTGCCGTGTCCGGTACGCGGTCGGCCTCGTGGGCATCGGAGGGATCCCACAATGGTGATTTCGAGATCGTTCGAGAGGTTTCGGGGCTCCGGTCGTCGATGCGCCGTCCGCGACGTGCACAAAGGCGAGGGACGACGCACACAAAACGAGTGCGATCATACCAGCACTAAAGCACCGGATCCCATCAGAACTCCGAAGTTAAGCCTGCTTGGGTGAGAGTAGTACTAGGATGGGAGACCCCCTGGGAAGTCCTCGTGTTGCACTCCTTTTTGCGCCCCGAGCGGCCAAAAGTCTTACTTAAAACTCTATTTTAAGCTTTTCAATTTTTCCAGCATTATGGCCAACAATAAATATGTCATTAACATATATATAGCAGGAGAATAATGGAATCATCATCTAAAAATTTCTTCATAAAACAAACAATGACCAGACATTGTTCTAGGATGGGTGACCCCCTAGGAAGTCCTCGTGTTGCACTCCTTTTTGCGCCCCGAGCGGCCAAAACCTCTCCCGTCGACCTCCGAGGCGATGGTTTTGGGCCTCGGAATTTGCCGTGACCGCTACGCTGTCAGTCTCATGGGGCTCGGAGAGAGCTTTCCGGAATGGGGCCGCAATAGCGATTCCGAGTTCGTTAGAGAAAGTCCCGATGGTTTCGGCGCGCGCTTGCCGTGTCCGGTACGCGGTCGGCCTCGTGGGCATCGGAGGGATCCGACAATGGCGATTCCGAGATAGTTCGAGAGGTTTCGGGGCTCCGGTCGTCGATGCGCCGTCCGCGACGTGCACAAAGGCGAGGGACGACGCACACAAAATGAGTGCGATCATACCAGCACTAAAGCACCGGATCCCATCAGAACTCCGAAGTTAAGCGTGCTTGTGCGAGATTAGTACTAGGATTGGTGACCCCCTGGGATGTCCTCGTGTCGCACTCCTTTTTGCGCCCCGAGCGGCCAAAAGACTTCCCCTGGGATGTCCTCGTGTCGCACTCCTTTTTGCGCCCCGAGCGGCCAAAAGACTTACTTAAAACTCTCTTTTAAGCTTTTCAATTTTTCCAGCATTATGGCCAACAATAAATATGTCATTAACATATATATAGCAGGAGAATAATGAAATCATCATCTAAAAATTTCTTCATAAAACATACAATGACCAGACATGGTTCTAGGATGGGTGACCCCCTGGGAAGTCCTCGTGTTGCACTCCTTTTTGCGCCCCGAGCGGCCAAAACCTCTCCTGTCGACCTCCGAGGCGATGGTTTTGGGCCTCGGAATTTGCCGTGACCGCTACGCAGTCAGTCTCGTGGGGCTCGGAGAGAGCTTTCCGGAATGGGGCCGCAATAGCGATTCCGAGTTCGTTCGAGAAAGTCCCGATGGTTTCGGCGTGCGCTTGCCGTGTCCGGTACGCGGTCGGCCTCGTGGGCATCGGAGGGATCCGACAATGGCGATTCCGAGATCGTTCGAGAGGTTTCGGGGCTCCGGTCGTCGATGCGCCGTCCGCGACGTGCACAAAGGCGAGGGACGACGCACACAAAACGATTGCCATCATACCAGCACTAAAGCACCGGATCCCATCAGAACTCCGAAGTTAAGCCTGCTTGGGCGAGAGTAGTACTAGGATGGGTGACCCCCTCGGAAGTCCTCGTGTTGCACTCCTTTTTGCGCCCCGAGCAGCCAAAAGACTTACTTAAAACTCTCTTTTAAGCTTTTCAATTTTTCCAGCATTATGGCCAACAATAAATATGTCATTAACATATATATAGCAGGAGAATAATGAAATCATCATCTAAAAATTTCTTCATAAAACATACAATGACCAGACATGGTTCTAGAATGGGTGACCCCCTGGGAAGTCCTCGTGTTGCACTCCTTTTTGCGCCCCGAGCGGCCAAAACCTCTCCCGTTGACCTCCGAGGCGATGGTTTTGGGCCTCGGAATTTGCCGTGACCGCTACGCTGTCAGTCTCGTGGGGCTCGGAGAGAGCTTTCCGGAATGGGGCCGCAATAGCGATTCCGAGTTCGTTCGAGAAAGTCCCGATGGTTTCGGCGCGCGCTTGCCGTGACCGGTACGTGGTCGGCCTCGTGGGCATCGGAGGGATCCGACAATGGCGATTCCGAGATCGTTCGAGAGGTTTCGGGGCTCCGGTCGTCGATGCGCCGTCCGCTACATGCACAAAGGCGAGGGACGACGCACACAAAACTAGTGCGATCATACCAGCACTAAAGCACCGGATCCCATCAGAACTCCGAAGTTAAGCATGCTTGGTCGAGAGTAGTACTAGGATGGGTGACCCCTTGAGAAGTCCTCGTGTAGCTCTACTTTTTGCGCCCCGAGCGGCCAAAAGACTTACTTAAAACTCTCTTTTAAGCTTTTCAATTTTTCCAGCATTATGGCCAACAATAAATATGTCATTAACATATATATAGCAGGAGAATAATGAAATCATCATCTAAAAATTTCTTTATAAAACATACAATGACCAGACATGGTTCTAGGATGGGTGACCCCCTGGGAAGTCCTCGTGTTGCACTCCTTTTTGCGCCCCGAGCGGCCAAAACATCTCCCGTCGACCTCCGAGGCGATGGTTTTGGGCCTCGGAATTTGCCGTGACCGCTACGCAGTCAGTCTCGTGGGGCTCGGAGAGAGCTTTCCGGAATGGGGCCGCAAAAGCGATTCCGAGTTCGTTCGAGAAAGTCCCGATGGTTTCGGCACGCGCTTGCCGTGTCCGGTACGCGGTCGGCCTCGTGGGCATCGGAGGGATCCGACAATGGCGATTCCGAGATCGTTCGAGAGGTTTCGGGGCTCCGGTCGTCGATGCGCCGTCCGCGACGTGCACAAAGGCGAGGAAAGACGCACACAAAACGAGTGCGATCATACCAGCACCGGATTCCATTAGAACTCCGAAGTTAAGCGTGCTTGGGCGAGAGTAGTATTAGGATGGGTGACCCCCTGGGAAGTCCTCGTGTTGCACTCCTTTTTGCGCCCCGAGTGGCCAAAAAACTTACTTAAAACTCTCTTTTAAGCTTTTCAATTTTTCCAGCATTATGGCCAACAATAAATATGTCATTAACATATATATAGCAGGAGAATAATGAAATCATCATCTAAAAATTTCTTCATAAAACATACAATAACCAGACATGGTTCTAGGATGGGTGACCCCCTGGGAAGTCCTCGTGTTGCACTCCTTTTTGCGCCCCGAGCGGCCAAAACCTCTCCCGTCGACCTCCGAGGCGATGGTTTTGGGCCTCGGAATTTGCCGTGACCGCTACGCAGTCAGTCTCGTGGGGCTCGGAGAGAGCTTTCCGGAATGGGGCCGCAATAGCGATTCCGCGTTCGTTCGAGAAAGTCCCGATGGTTTCGGCGCGCGCTTGCCGTGACCGGTACGTGGTCGGCCTCGTGGGCATCGGAGGGATCCGACAATGGCGATTCCGAGATCGTTCGAGAGGTTTCGGGGCTCCGGTCGTCGATGCGCCGTCCGCTACATGCACAAAGGCGAGGGACGACGCACACAAAACTAGTGCGATCATACCAGCACCGGATCCCATCAGAACTCCGAAGTTAAGCGTGCTTGGGCGAGAGTAATATTAGGATGGGTGACCCCCTGGGAAGTCCTCGTGTTGCACTCCTTTTTGCGCCCCGAGCGGCCAAAAGACTTACTTAAAACTCTCTTTTAAGCTTTTCAATTTGTCCAGCATTATGGCCAACAATAAATATGTCATTAACATATATATAGCAGGAGAATAATGAAATCATCATCTAAAAATTTCTTCATAAAACATACAATGACCAGACATGGTTCTAGGATGGGTGACCCCCTGGGAAGTCCTCGTGTTGCACTCCTTTTTGCGCCCCGAGCGGCCAAAACCTCTCCCGTCGACCTCCGAGGTGATGGTTTTGGGCCTCGGAATTTGCCGTGACCGCTACGCAGTCAGTCTCGTGGGGCTCGGAGAGAGCTTTCCGGAATGGGGCCGCAATAGCGATTCCGCGTTCGTTCGAGAAAGTCCCGATGGTTTCGGCGCGCGCTTGCCGTGTCCGGTACGCGGTCGGCCTCGTGGGCATCGGAGGGATCCGACAATGGCGATTCCGAGATCGTTCGAGAGGTTTCGGGGCTCCGGTCGTCGATGCGCCGTCCGCGACGTGCACAAAGGCGAGGGACGACGCACACAAAACGAGTGCGATCATACCAGCACTAAAGCACCGGATCCCATCAGAACTCCGAAGTTAAGCCTGCTTGGGTGAGAGTAGTACTAGGATGGGAGACCCCCTGGGAAGTCCTCGTGTTGCACTCCTTTTTGCGCCCCGAGCGGCCAAAAGTCTTACTTAAAACTCTATTTTAAGCTTTTCAATTTTTCCAGCATTATGGCCAACAATAAATATGTCATTAACATATATATAGCAGGAGAATAATGGAATCATCATCTAAAAATTTCTTCATAAAACAAACAATGACCAGACATTGTTCTAGGATGGGTGACCCCCTGGGAAGTCCTCGTGTTGCACTCCTTTTTGCGCCCCGAGCGGCCAAAACCTCTCCCGTCGACCTCCGAGGCGATGGTTTTGGGCCTCGGAATTTGCCGTGACCGCTACGCTGTCAGTCTCATGGGGCTCGGAGAGAGCTTTCCGGAATGGGGCCGCAATAGCGATTCCGAGTTCGTTAGAGAAAGTCCCGATGGTTTCGGCGCGCGCTTGCCGTGTCCGGTACGCGGTCGGCCTCGTGGGCATCGGAGGGATCCGACAATGGCGATTCCGAGATAGTTCGAGAGGTTTCGGGGCTCCGGTCGTCGATGCGCCGTCCGCGACGTGCACAAAGGCGAGGGACGACGCACACAAAATGAGTGCGATCATACCAGCACTAAAGCACCGGATCCCATCAGAACTCCGAAGTTAAGCGTGCTTGTGCGAGATTAGTACTAGGATTGGTGACCCCCTGGGATGTCCTCGTGTCGCACTCCTTTTTGCGCCCCGAGCGGCCAAAAGACTTCCCCTGGGATGTCCTCGTGTCGCACTCCTTTTTGCGCCCCGAGCGGCCAAAAGACTTACTTAAAACTCTCTTTTAAGCTTTTCAATTTTTCCAGCATTATGGCCAACAATAAATATGTCATTAACATATATATAGCAGGAGAATAATGAAATCATCATCTAAAAATTTCTTCATAAAACATACAATGACCAGACATGGTTCTAGGATGGGTGACCCCCTGGGAAGTCCTCGTGTTGCACTCCTTTTTGCGCCCCGAGCGGCCAAAACCTCTCCTGTCGACCTCCGAAGCGATGGTTTTGGGCCTCGGAATTTGCCGTGACCGCTACGCTGTCAGTCTCGTGGGGCTCGGAGAGAGCTTTCCGGAATGGGGCCGCAATAGCGATTCCGAGTTCGTTCGAGAAAGTCCCGATGGTTTCGGCGCGCGCTTGCCGTGTCCGGTACGCGGTCGGCCTCGTGGGCATCGGAGGGATCCGACAATGGCGATTCCGAGATCGTTCGAGAGGTTTCGGGGCTCCGGTCGTCGATGCGCCGTCCGCGACGTGCACAAAGGCGAGGGATGACGCACACAAAATGATTGCCATCATACCAGCACTAAAGCACCGGATCCCATCAGAACTCCGAAGTTAAGCCTGCTTGGGCGAGAGTAGTACTAGGATGGGTGACCCCCTGGGAAGTCCTCGTGTTGCACTCCTTTTTGCGCCCCGAGCGGCCAAAAGACTTACTTAAAACTCTCTTTTAAGCTTTTCAATTTTTCCAGCATTATGGCCAACAATAAATATGTCATTAACATATATATAGCAGGAGAATAATGAAATCATCATCTAAAAATTTCTTCATAAAACATACAATGACCAGACATGGTTCTAGAATGGGTGACCCCCTGGGAAGTCCTCGTGTTGCACTCCTTTTTGCGCCCCGAGCGGCCAAAACCTCTCCCGTTGACCTCCGAGGCGATGGTTTTGGGCCTCGGAATTTGCCGTGACCGCTACGCTATCAGTCTCGTGGGGCTCGGAGAGAGCTTTCCGGAATGGGGCCGCAATAGCGATTCCGAGTTCGTTCGAGAAAGTCCCGATGGTTTCGGCGCGCGCTTGCCGTGACCGGTACGCGGTCGGCCTCGTGGGCATCGGAGGGATCCGACAATGGCGATTCCGAGATCGTTCGAGAGGTTTCGGGGCTCCGGTCGTCGATGCGCCTTCCGCGACATGCACAAAGGCGAGGGATGACGCACACAAAATAGTCCGATCATACCAGCACTAAAGCACCGGATCCCATCAGAACTCCGAAGTTAAGCGTGCTTGGTCGAGAGTAGTACTAGGATTGGTGACCCCCTGGGAAGTCCTCGTGTTGCACTCCTTTTTGGGCCCCGAGCGGCCAAAAGACTTACTTAAAACTCTCTTTTATGCTTTTCAATTTTTCCAGCATTATGGCCAACAATAAATATATCATTAACATATATATAGCAGGAGAATAATGAAATCATCATCTAAAAATTTCTTCATAAAACATACAATGACCAGACATGGTTCTAGGATGGGTGACCCCCTGGGAAGTCCTCGTGTTGCACTCCTTTTTGCGCCCCGAGCGGCCAAAACCTCTCCCGTCGACCTCCGAGGCGATGGTTTTGGGCCTCGGAATTTGCCGTGACCGCTATGCAGTCAGTCTCGTGGGGCTCGGAGAGAGCTTTCCGGAATGGGGCCGCAATAGCGATTCCGAGTTCGTTCGAGAAAGTCCCGATGGTTTCGGCGCGCGCTTGCCGTGTCCGGTACGCGGTCGGCCTCGTGGGCATCGGAGGGATCCGACAATGGCGATTCCGAGATCGTTCGAGAGGTTTCGGGGCTCCGGTCGTCGATGCGCCGTCCGCGACGTGCACAAAGGCGAGGGACGACGCACACAAAACGAGTGCGATCATACCAGCACTAAAGCACCGGATCCCATCAGAACTTCGAAGTTAAGCCTGCTTGGGCGAGAGTAGTACTAGGATGGGTGACCCCCTGGGAAGTCCTCGTGTTGCACTCCTTTTTGGGCCCCGAGCGGCCAAAAGACTTACTTAAATCTCTCTTTTAAGCTTTTCAAAAGACTTACTAGTATATGGAGGTAATAGCCTTAAGGTTGAAGGCTACACTGACTCAAGTTTTCAGTTTGATGTCAATGATAGCAAGTCGAATTCAGGGTATGTGTACACCTTGAATGGAGGAGCAGTGTGCTGGAAGAGTTCCAAGCAAGATACCACTGCTGACTCGACCACAGAGGCGGAGTACATTGCTGCATCAGATGCAGCAAAGGAGGGAGTCTGGGTGAAGAAGTTCATCACAGATTTGGGAGTCGATACAGATAGCGACAAGTCGACTTCCTTATATTGCGACAACTATAGGGTGATTACTCAAATAAGGGAACCCGGGTCTCATCAGAAGTGTTCTGAGGAGGTTCCAGCTTATAAGAGAGATCGTAACCCGAGGAGATGTAGCAGTGGAAAGAGTTCCATCCGAAGATAACATTGCAGATCCACTAACAAAGCCATTGTCTCAGATTGTCTTTGAGCGTCATAGGGGTCTGATGGGGATCAGACACATAGGTGATTGGCTTTAGGTCAAGTGGGAGATTGCTAGTCATAAGTGCCCAGCAAGCCAATCACGTGAGTGATGGCACGTGTGACTTGATACAGAATCTTTTTGCTTATTATATTTTGGCGTATATCACTTTATAACTATTGCATAAATGCATATATATTGTGATGTCCTTGGATTTGTGCAATGGGAATCGGATCGTGATGAGATCACGATAATGAGATCGATTCACCTTTAAACACATATCCTAAATAATCCCGGTCATAGGTTACTCGAGAGGGACATCGTGATAACCGGATAGACTGGTGTGCTGTATACCCGTCCATATGATGGATGCAGCTGGTCTCATAGCTGCTCGTGTAGGGACACTAGGGATACAGTACAGGTGCTCATTGGAGAATAAGTTCACTGATTGATCCGCTTACGGAATGCTGGATGGTTGATGATGCCTTATTGTCAGACAACAATTCCGTAGTCCTAGTGGTGTATCTGGTTCTTAGACTTGAGACACCAAGGATGTCCTGTATGAGTGCTCCACTCTTTGATACCAGACTTATAGGTTTGGCTGTTCCCAGATCTAGTACAGCTGGTCATTGGGAGTGGTAGTCGACCTTACGAGGGCTATTGAGTGTCGATAGAGGATCATCCACTCTCGGTATCATGAGAGGAATATCCCATGTGTTCTTGCTCAGACAAATCCCTGGCCAGGGTCATTCGGGTTGAGAGAGAAAGAGTTCTCCGGGAGAATCCGATTAGAGCGAGACTCGAGTAGAAACCGTATGGGTCTGACAGCACCATGCTCGATATACGGTCTCTGGGATATTAGATGGATGAGGGACTATAGGTACATGGTAACTGAGGACAAACAGGTCCAATGGATTGGATTCCCATGTATCGTCTGGGGACTACGGCGTAGTGGCCTAGTACTTCCGTAGTCGATGAGTCGAGTGAATTATTACAGAGATAATAATTCACTTAGTTAGAAGGAGTTCTGACAGGTATGACTCACGGCCAGCTCGATATTGGGCCTAGAGGGTCACACACATATGGTAGGCATTGCGATGAGTAGAGGTTCGGATATGAGATATCCGACGGAGCCCTTGTCTTATTGGATGCAGATCCAATACCCACTAGGGAAAGGACCCATTAGGGTTTTGACACGGGATCTCTATAAATAGGAGGGATTCACAGCCTCATAGGCTAGAGTCTTTGCTTGCCCTTCCTATTCTCCTCTCCCTCTCCACCTCAGAGTAGGCCTGGAGTTTTGAGGAGCGTCGTCGCAACCCTGCTGTGTGGATCACCGCTAGAGAGGAGGACGCTTGACCTCCTTCACCCTCTCCTAAGGATCTGCAAGGAAACAGGGATATACGATCTCCCTAGGTAACACAATCTCTATACGCAGTTTTGTGTTTTTGCGGATTTTGCGCACCAATCTTCGCACGACGATGAACATCTTTTTGGGAATCGGGGATTTTTGTTTTCTTGTTCTTCCGCTGCGCATATGATGTCGCCCCCCCAATGATTTCCCAACACTAGGATGGGTGACCCCCTGGGAAGTCCTCGTGTTGCACTCCTTTTTGCGCCCCGAGCGGCCAAAAGACTTACTTAAAACTCTCTTTTAAGCTTTTCAATTTTTCCAGCATTATGGCCAACAATAAATATGTCATTAACATATATATAGCAGGAGAATAATGAAATCATCATCTAAAAATTTCTTCATAAAACATACAATGACCAGGCATGGTTCTAGGATGGGTGACCCCTTGGGAAGTCCTCGTGTTGCACTCCTTTTTGCGCCCCGAGCGGCAAAAACCTCTCCCGTCGAACTCCGAGGCGATGGTTTTGGGCCTCGGAATTTGCCGTGACCGCTACGCAGTCAGTCTCGTGGGGCTCGGAGAGAGCTTTCCGGAATGGGGCCGCAATAGCGATTCCGAGTTCGTTCGAGAAAGTCCCGATGGTTTCGGCGCGCGCTTGCCGTGTCCGGTACGCGGTCGGCCTCGTGGGCATCGGAGGGATCCGACAATGGCGATTCCGAGATCGTTCGAGAGGTTTCGGGACTTCGGTCGTCGATGTGCCGTCCGCGACGTGCACAAAGGCGAGGGACGACGCACACAAAACGAGTGCGATCAAACCAGCACTAAAGCACCGGATCACATCAAAACTCCGAAGTTAAGCTTGTTTGGGCGAGAGTAGTACTAGGATGGGTGACCCCCTGGGAAGTCCTCGTGTTGCACTCCTTTTTGGGCCCCGAGCGGCCAAAAGACTTACTTAAAACTCTCTTTTAAGCTTTTCAATTTTTCCAGCATTATGGCCAACAATAAATATATCATTAACATATATATAGCAGGAGAATAATGAAATCATCATCTAAAAATTTCTTCATAAAACATACAATGACCAGACATGGTTCTAGGATGGGTGACCCCCTGGGAAGTCCTCGTGTTGCACTCCTTTTTGCGCCCCGAGCGGCCAAAACCTCTCCCGTCGACCTCCGAGGCGATGGTTTTGGGCCTCGGAATTTGCCGTGACCACTACGCAGTCAGTCTCGTGGGGCTCGGAGAGAGCTTTTCGGAATGGGGCCGCAATAGCGATTCCGAGTTCGTTCGAGAAAGTCCCGATGGTTTCGGAGCGCGCTTGCCGTGTCCGGTACGCGGTCGGCCTCGTGGGCATCGGAGGAATCCGACAATGGCGATTCCGAGATCGTTCGAGAGGTTTTGGGGCTCCGGTCGTCGATGCGCCGTCAGCGACGTGCACAAAGGTGAGGGACGACGCACACAAAACGAGTGCGATCATACTAGCACTAAAGCACCGGATCCCATCAGAACTCCGAAGTTAAGCGTGCTTGGGCGAGAGTAGCACTAGAATGGGTGACCCCCTGGGAAGTCCTCGTGTTGCACTCCTTTTTGTGCCCCGAGCGGCCAAAAGACTTACTTAAAACTCTCTTTTAAGCTTTTCAATTTTTCCAGCATTATGGCCAACAATAAATATATCATTAACATATATATAGCAGGAGAATAATGAAATCATCATCTAAAAATTTCTTCATAAAACATACAATGACCAGACATGGTTCTAGGATGGGTGACCCCCTGGGAAGTCCTCGTGTTGCACTCCTTTTTGCGCCCCGAGCGGCCAAAACCTCTCCCGTCGACCTCCGAGGCGATGGTTTTGGGCCTCGGAATTTGCCGTGACCGCTACGCAGTCAGTCTCGTGGGGCTCGGAGAGAGCTTTCCGGAATGGGGCCGCAATAGCGATTCCGAGTTCGTTCGAGAAAGTCCCGATGGTTTCGGCGCGCGCTTGCCGTGTCCGGTACGCGGTCGGCCTCGTGGGCATCGGAGGGATCCGACAATGGCGATTCCGAGATCGTTCGAGAGGTTTCGGGGCTCCGGTCGTCGATGCGCCGTCCGCGACGTGCACAAAGGCGAGGGACGACGCACACAAAACTAGTGCGATCATACCAGCACTAAAGCACCGGATCCCATCAGAACTCCGAAGTTAAGCGTGCTTGGGCGAGAGTAGTACCAGGATTGGTGACCCCCTGAGAAGTCCTCGTGTTGCACACCTTTTTGGGCCCCGAGCGGCCAAAAGACTTACTTAAATCTCTCTTTTAAGCTTTTCAATTTTTCCAGCATTATGGCCAACAATAAATATGTCATTAACATATATATAGCAGGAGAATAATGAAATCATCATCTAAAAATTTCTTCATAAAACATACAATGACCATACATGGTTCTAGGATGGGTGACCCCCTGGGAAGTCCTCGTGTTGCACTCCTTTTTGCGCCCCGAGCGGCCAAAACCTCTCCCGTCGACCTCCGAGGCGATGGTTTTGGGCCTCGGAATTTGCCGTGACCGCTACGCAGTCAGTCTCGTGGGGCTCGGAGAGAGCTTTCCGGAATGGGGCCGCAATAGCGATTCCGAGTTCGTTCGAGAAAGTCCCGATGGTTTCGGCGCGCGCTTGCCGTGTCCGGTACGCGGTCGGCCTCGTGGGCATCGGAGGGATCCGACAATGGCGATTCCGAGATCGTTCGAGAGGTTTCGGGGCTCCGGTCGTCGATGCGCCGTCCGCGACGTGCACAAAGGCGAGGGACGACGCACACAAAATGAATGCGATCATACCAACACTAAAGCACCGGATCCCATCAGAACTCCGAAGTTAAGCGTGCTTGGGCGAGAGTAGTACTAGGATGGGTGACCCCCTGGAAGTCCTCGTGTTGCACTCCTTTTTGTGCCCCGAGCGGCCAAAAGACTTACTTAAAACTCTCTTTTAAGCTTTTCAATTTTTCCAGCATTATGGCCAACAATAAATATATCATTAACATATATATAGCAGGAGAATAATGAAATCATCATCTAAAAATTTCTTCATAAAACATACAATGACCAGACATGGTTCTAGGATGGGTGACCCCCTGGGAAGTCCTCGTGTTGCACTCCTTTTTGCGCCCCGAGCGGCCAAAACCTCTCCCGTCGACCTCCGAGGAGATGGTTTTGGGCCTCGGAATTTGCCGTGACCGCTACGCAGTCAGTCTCGTGGGGCTCGGAGAGAGCTTTCCGGAATGGGGCCGCAATAGCGATTCTGAGTTCGTTCGAGAAAGTCCCGATGGTTTCGGCGCGCGCTTGCCGTGTCCGGTACGCGGTCGGCCTCGTGGGCATCGGAGGAATCCGACAATGGCGATTCCGAGATCGTTCGAGAGGTTTTGGGGCTCCGGTCGTCGATGCGCCGTCCGCGACGTGCACAAAGGTGAGGGACGACGCACACAAAACGAGTGCGATCATATTAGCACTAAAGCACCGGATCCCATCAGAACTCCGAAGTTAAGCCTGCTTGGGCGAGAGTAGTACTAAGATGGGTGACCCCCCGGGAAGTCCTCGTGTTGCACTCCTTTTTGCGCCCCGAGCGGCCAAAAGACTTACTTAAAACTCTCTTTTAAGCTTTTCAATTTTTCCAGCATTATGGCCAACAATAAATATGTCATTAACATATATATAGCAGGAGAATAATGAAATCATCATCTAAAAATTTCTTCATAAAACATACAATGACCAGACATGGTTCTAGGATGGGTGACCCCTTGGGAAGTCCTCGTGTTGCACTCCTTTTTGCGCCCCGAGCGGCCAAAACCTCTCCCGTCGACCTCCGAGGCGATGGTTTTGGGCCTCGGAATTTGCCGTGACCGCAACGCAGTCAGTCTCGTGGGGCTCGGAGAGAGCTTTCCGGAATGGGGCCGCAATAGCGATTCCGAGTTCGTTCGAGAAAGTCCCGATGGTTTCGGCGCGCGCTTGCCGTGTCCGGTACGCGGTCGGCCTCGTGGGCATCGGAGGGATCCGACAATGGCGATTCCGAGATCGTTCGAGAGGTTTCGGGGCTCCGGTCGTCGATGTGCCGTCCGCGACGTGCATAAAGGCGAGGGACGACGCAAACAAAACGAGTGCGATCATACCAGCACTAAAGCACCGGATCCCATCAGAACTCCGAAGTTAAGCGTGCTTGGGCGAGAGTAGTACTAGAATGGGTGACCCCCTGGGAAGTCCTCGTGTTGCACTCCTTTTTGCGCCCCGAGCGGCCAAAAGACTTACTTAAAACTCTCATTTAAGCTTTTCAATTTTTCCAGCATTATGGCCAACAATAAATATGTCATTAACATATATATAGCAGGAGAATAATGAAATCATCATCTAAAAATTTCTTCATAAAACATACAATGACCAGACATGGTTCTAGAATGGGTGAACCCCTGGGAAGTCCTCGTGTTGCACTCCTTTTTGCGCCCCGAGCGGCCAAAACCTCTCTTTTCGACCTCCGAGGCGATGGTTTTGGGCCTCGGAATTTGCCGTGACCGCTACGCAGTCAGTCTCGTGGGGCTCGGAGAGAGCTTTCCGGAATGGGGCCGCAATAGCGATTCCGAGTTCGTTCGAGAAAGTCCCGATGGTTTCGGCGCGCGCTTGCCGTGTCCGGTACGCGGTCGGCCTCGTGGGCATCGGAGGGATCCGACAATGGCGATTCCGAGATCGTTCGAGAGGTTTCGGGGCTCCGGTCGTCGATGCGCCGTCCGCGACGTGCACAAAGGCGAGGGACGACGCACACAAAACGATTGCCATCATACCAGCACTAAAGCACCGGATCCCATCAGAACTCCGAAGTTAAGCCTGCTTGGGCGAGAGTAGTACTAGGATGGGTGACCCCCTGGGAAGTCCTCGTGTTGCACTCCTTTTTGCGCCCCGAGCGGCCAAAAGACTTACTTAAAACTCTCATTTAAGCTTTTCAATTTTTCCAGCATTATGGCCAACAATAAATATGTCATTAACATATATATAGCAGGAGAATAATGAAATCATCATCTAAAAATTTCTTCATAAAACATACAATGACCAGACATGGTTCTAGGATGGGTGACCCCCTGGGAAGTCCTCGTGTTGCACTCCTTTTTGCGCCCCGAGCGGCCAAAACCTCTCCTGTCGACCTCCGAGGCGATGGTTTTGGGCCTCGGAATTTGCCGTGATCGCTACGCAGTCAGTCTCGTGGGGCTCGGAGAGAGCTTTCCGGAATGGGGCCGCAATAACGATTCCGAGTTCGTTCGAGAAAGTCCCGATGGTTTCGGCGCGCGCTTGCCGTGTCCGGTACGCGGTCGGCCTCGTGGGCATCGGAGGGATCCGACAATGGCGATTCCGAGATCGTTCGAGAGGTTTCGGGGCTCCGGTCGTCGATGCGCCGTCCGCGACGTGCACAAAGGCGAGGGACGACGCACACAAAACGAATGCGATCATACCAACACTAAAGCACCGGATCCCATCAGAACTCCGAAGTTAAGCGTGCTTGGGCGAGAGTAGTAGTAGGATTGGTGACCCCCTGGAAGTCCTCGTGTTGCACTCCTTTTTGTGCCCCGAGCGGCCAAAAGACTTACTTAAAACTCTCTTTTAAGCTTTTCAATTTTTCCAGCATTATGGCCAACAATAAATATGTCATTAACATATATATAGCAGGAGAATAATGAAATCATCATCTAAAAATTTCTTCATAAAACATACAATGACCAGACATGGTTCTAGGATGGGTGACCCCTTGGGAAGTCCTCGTGTTGCACTCCTTTTTGCGCCCCGAGCGGCCAAAACCTCTCCCGTCGACCTCCGAGGCGATGGTTTTGGGCCTCGGAATTTGCCGTGACCGCTACGCAGTCAGTCTCGTGGGGCTCGGAGAGAGCTTTCCGGAATGGGGCCGCAATAGCGATTCCGAATTCGTTCGAGAAAGTCCCGATGGTTTCGGCGCGCGCTTGCCGTGTCCGGTACGCGGTCGGCCTCGTGGGCATCGGAGGGATCCGACAATGGCGATTCCGAGATTGTTCGAGAGGTTTCGGGGCTCCGGTCGTCGATGTGTCGTCCGCGACGTGCATAAAGGCGAGGGACGACGCACACAAAACGAGTGCGATCATACCAGCACTAAAGCACCGGATCCCATCAGAACTCCGAAGTTAAGCGTGCTTGGGCGAGAGTAGTACTAGAATGGGTGACCCCCTGGGAAGTCCTCGTGTTGCACTCCTTTTTGCGCCCCGAGCGGCCAAAAGACTTACTTAAAACTCTCATTTAAGCTTTTCAATTTTTCCAGCATTATGGCCAACAATAAATATGTCATTAACATATATATAGCAGGAGAATAATGAAATCATCATCTAAAAATTTCTTCATAAAACATACAATGACCAGACATGGTTCTAGGATGGGTGACCCCCTGGGAAGTCCTCGTGTTGCACTCCTTTTTGCGCCCCGAGCGGCCAAAACCTCTCCTGTCGACCTCCGAGGCGATGGTTTTGGGCCTCGGAATTTGCCGTGACCGCTACGCTGTCAGTCTCGTGGGGCTCGGAGAGAGCTTTCCGGAATGGGGCCGCAATAGCGATTCCGAGTTCGTTCGAGAAAGTCCCGATGGTTTCGGCGCGCGCTTGCCGTGTCCGGTACGCGGTCGGCCTCGTGGGCATCGGAGGGATCCGACAATGGCGATTCCGAGATCGTTCGAGAGGTTTCGGGGCTCCGGTCGTCGATGCGCCGTCCGCGACGTGCACAAAGGCGAGGGACGACGCACACAAAACGATTGCCATCATACCAGCACTAAAGCACCGGATCCCATCAGAACTCCGAAGTTAAGCCTGCTTGGGCGAGAGTAGTACTAGGATGGGTGACCCCCTGGGAAGTCCTCGTGTTGCACTCCTTTTTGCGCCCCGAGCGGCCAAAAGACTTACTTAAAACTCTCATTTAAGCTTTTCAATTTTTCCAGCATTATGGCCAACAATAAATATGTCATTAACATATATATAGCAGGAGAATAATGAAATCATCATCTAAAAATTTCTTCATAAAACATACAATGACCAGACATGGTTCTAGGATGGGTGACCCCCTGGGAAGTCCTCGTGTTGCACTCCTTTTTGCGCCCCGAGCGGCCAAAACCTCTCCTGTCGACCTCCGAGGCGATGGTTTTGGGCCTCGGAATTTGCCGTGACCGCTACGCAGTCAGTCTCGTGGGGCTCGGAGAGAGCTTTCCGGAATGGGGCCGCAATAGCGATTCCGAGTTCGTTCGAGAAAGTCCCGAAGGTTTCGGCGCGCGCTTGCCGTGTCCGGTACGCGGTCGGCCTCGTGGGCATCGGAGGGATCCGACAATGGCGATTCCGAGATCGTTCGAGAGGTTTCGGGGCTCCGGTCGTCGATGCGCCGTCCGCGACGTGCACAAAGGTGAGGGACGACGCACACAAAACGAGTGCGATCATATTAGCACTAAAGCACCGGATCCCATCAGAACTCCGAAGTTAAGCCTGCTTGGGCGAGAGTAGTACTAAGATGGGTGACCCCCTGGGAAGTCCTCGTGTTGCACTCCTTTTTGCGCCCCGAGCGGCCAAAACCTCTCCCGTCGACCTCCGAGGCGATGGTTTTGGGCCTCGGAATTTGCCGTGACCGCTACGCAGTCAGTCTCGTGGGGCTCGGAGAGAGCTTTCCGGAATGGGGCCGCAATAGCGATTCCGAGTTCGTTCGAGAAAGTCCCGATGGTTTCGGCGCGCGCTTGCCGTGTCCGGTACGCGGTCGGCCTCGTGGGCATCGGAGGGATCCGACAATGGCGATTCCGAGATCGTTCGAGAGGTTTCGGGGCTCCGGTCGTCGATGCGCCGTCCGCGACGTGCACAAAGGCGAGGGACGACGCACACAAAACGATTGCCATCATACCAGCACTAAAGCACCAGATCCCATCAGAACTCCGAAGTTAAGCCTGCTTGGGCGAGAGTAGTACTAGGATGGGTGACCCCCTGGGAAGTCCTCGTGTTGCACTCCTTTTTGCGCCCCGAGCGGCCAAAAGACTTACTTAAAACTCTCATTTAAGCTTTTCAATTTTTCCAGCATTATGGCCAACAATAAATATGTCATTAACATATATATAGCAGGAGAATAATGAAATCATCATCTAAAAATTTCTTCATAAAACATACAATGACCAGACATGGTTCTAGAATGGGTGACCCCCTGGGAAGTCCTCGTGTTGCACTCCTTTTTGCGCCCCGAGCGGCCAAAACCTCTCCCGTCGACCTCCGAGGCGATGGTTTTGGGCCTCGGAATTTGCCGTGACCACTACGCTGTCAGTCTCGTGGGGCTCGGAGAGAGCTTTCCGGAATGGGGCCGCAATAGCGATTCCGAGTTCGTTCGAGAAAGTCCCGATGGTTTCGGTGCGCGCTTGCCGTGTCCGGTACGCGGTCGGCCTCGTGGGCATCGGAGGGATCCGACAATGGCGATTCCGAGATCGTTCGAGAGGTTTCGGGGCTCCGGTCGTCGATGCGCCGTCCGCGACGTGCACAGAGGCGAGGGACGACGCACACAAAATGAATGCGATCATACCAACACTAAAGCACCGGATCCCATCAGAACTCCGAAGTTAAGCGTGCTTGGGCGAGAGTAGTACTAGGATTGGTGACCCCTTGGAAGTCCTCGTGTTGCACTCCTTTTTGTGCCCCGAGCGGCCAAAAGACTTACTTAAAACTCTCTTTTAAGCTTTTCAATTTTTCCAGCATTATGGCCAACAATAAATATATCATTAACATATATATAGCAGGAGAATAATGAAATCATCATCTAAAAATTTCTTCATAAAACATACAATGACCAGACATGGTTCTAGGATGGGTGACCCCCTGGGAAGTCCTCGTGTTGCACTCCTTTTTGCGCCCCGTGCGGCCAAAACCTCTCCCGTCGACCTCCGAGGCGATGGTTTTGGGCCTCGGAATTTGTCGTGACCGCTACGCAGTCAGTCTCGTGGGGCTCGGAGAGAGCTTTCCGGAATGGGGCCGCAATAGCGATTCCGAGTTCGTTCGAGAAAGTCCCGATGGTTTCAGCGCGCGCTTGCCGTGTCCGGTACGCGGTCGGCCTCGTGGGCATCGGAGGAATCCGACAATGGCGATTCCGAGATCGTTCGAGAGGTTTTGGGGCTCCGGTCGTCGATGCGCCGTCCGCGACGTGCACAAAGGTGAGGGACGACGCACACAAAACGAGTGCGATCATATTAGCACTAAAGCACCGGATCCCATCAGAACTCCGAAGTTAAGCCTGCTTGGGCGAGAGTAGTACTAAGATGGGTGACCCCCTGGGAAGTCCTCGTGTTGCACTCCTTTTTGCGCCCCGAGCGGCCAAAAGACTTACTTAAAACTCTCTTTTAAGCTTTTCAATTTTTCCAGCATTATGGCCAACAATAAATATGTCATTAACATATATATAGCAGGAGAATAATGAAATCATCATCTAAAAATTTCTTCATAAAACATACAATGACCAGACATGGTTCTAGGATGGGTGACCCCTTGGGAAGTCCTCGTGTTGCACTCCTTTTTGCGCCCCGAGCGGCCAAAACCTCTCCCGTCGACCTCCGAGGCGATGGTTTTGGGCCTCGGAATTTGCCGTGACCGCTACGCAGTCAGTCTCGTGGGGCTCGGAGAGAGCTTTCCGGAATGGGGCCGCAATAGCGATTCCGAGTTCGTTCGAGAAAGTCCCGATGGTTTCGGCGCGCGCTTGCCGTGTCCGGTACGCGGTCGGCCTCGTGGGCATCGGAGGGATCCGACAATGGCGATTCCGAGATCGTTCGAGAGGTTTCGGGGCTCCGGTCGTCGATGTGCCGTCCGCGACGTGCATAAAGGCGAGGGACGACGCAAACAAAACGAGTGCGATCATACCAGCACTAAAGCACCGGATCCCATCAGAACTCCGAAGTTAAGCGTGCTTGGGCGAGAGTAGTATTAGAATGGGTGACCCCCTGGGAAGTCCTCGTGTTGCACTCCTTTTTGCGCCCCGAGCGGCCAAAAGACTTACTTAAAACTCTCATTTAAGCTTTTCAATTTTTCCAGCATTATGGCCAACAATAAATATGTCATTAACATATATATAGCAGGAGAATAATGAAATCATCATCTAAAAATTTCTTCATAAAACATACAATGACCAGACATGGTTCTAGAATGGGTGACCCCCTGGGAAGTCCTCGTGTTGCACTCCTTTTTGCGCCCCGAGCGGCCAAAACCTCTCCTGTCGACCTCCGAGGCGATGGTTTTGGGCCTCGGAATTTGCCGTGACTACTACGCAGTCAGTCTCGTGGGGCTCGGAGAGAGCTTTCCGGAATGGGGCCGCAATAGCGATTCCGAATTCGTTCGAGAAAGTCCCGATGGTTTCGGCGCGCACTTGCCGTGTCCGGTACGCGGTCGGCCTCGTGGGCATCGGAGGGATCCGACAATGGCGATTCCGAGATTGTTCGAGAGGTTTCGGGGCTCCGGTCGTCGATGTGTCGTCCGCGACGTGCATAAAGGCGAGGGACGACGCACACAAAACGAGTGCGATCATACCAGCACTAAAGCACCGGATCCCATCAGAACTCCGAAGTTAAGCGTGCTTGGGCGAGAGTAGTACTAGAATGGGTGACCCCCTGGGAAGTCCTCGTGTTGCACTCCTTTTTGCGCCCCGAGCGGCCAAAAGACTTACTTAAAACTCTCATTTAAGCTTTTCAATTTTTCCAGCATTATGACCAACAATAAATATGTCATTAACATATATATAGCAGGAGAATAATGAAATCATCATCTAAAAATTTCTTCATAAAACATACAATGACCAGACATGGTTCTAGAATGGGTGACCCCCTGGGAAGTCCTCGTGTTGCACTCCTTTTTGCGCCCCGAGCGGCCAAAACCTCTCCTGTCGACCTCCGAGGCGATGGTTTTGGGCCTCGGAATTTGCCGTGACCGCTACGCAGTCAGTCTCGTGGGGCTCGGAGAGAGCTTTCCGGAATGGGGCCGCAATAGCGATTCCGAGTTCGTTCGAGAAAGTCCCGATGGTTTCGGCGCGCGCTTGCCGTGTCCGGTACGCGGTCGGCCTCGTGGGCATCGGAGGGATCCGACAATGGCGATTCCGAGATCGTTCGAGAGGTTTCGGGGCTCCGGTCGTCGATGCGCCGTCCGCGACGTGCACAAAGGCGAGGGACGACGCACACAAAACGATTGCCATCATACCAGCACTAAAGCACCAGATCCCATCAGAACTCCGAAGTTAAGCCTGCTTGGGCGAGAGTAGTACTAGGATGGGTGACCCCCTGGGAAGTCCTCGTGTTGCACTCCTTTTTGCGCCCCGAGCGGCCAAAAGACTTACTTAAAACTCTCATTTAAGCTTTTCAATTTTTCCAGCATTATGGCCAACAATAAATATGTCATTAACATATATATAGCAGGAGAATAATGAAATCATCATCTAAAAATTTCTTCATAAAACATACAATGACCAGACATGGTTCTAGAATGGGTGACCCCCTGGGAAGTCCTCGTGTTGCACTCCTTTTTGCGCCCCGAGCGGCCAAAACCTCTCCCGTCGACCTCCGAGGCGATGGTTTTGGGCCTCGGAATTTGCCGTGACCACTACGCTGTCAGTCTCGTGGGGCTCGGAGAGAGCTTTCCGGAATGGGGCCGCAATAGCGATTCCGAGTTCGTTCGAGAAAGTCCCGATGGTTTCGGCGCGCGCTTGCCGTGTCCGGTACGCGGTCGGCCTCGTGGGCATCGGAGGGATCTGACAATGGCGATTCCGAGATCGTTCGAGAGGTTTCGGGGCTCCGGTCGTCGATGCGCCGTCCGCGACGTGCACAGAGGCGAGGGACGACGCACACAAAATGAATGCGATCATACCAACACTAAAGCACCGGATCCCATCAGAACTCCGAAGTTAAGCGTGCTTGGGCGAGAGTAGTACTAGGATTGGTGACCCCCTGGAAGTCCTCGTGTTGCACTCCTTTTTGTGCCCCGAGCGGCCAAAAGACTTACTTAAAACTCTCTTTTAAGCTTTTCAATTTTTCCAGCATTATGGCCAACAATAAATATATCATTAACATATATATAGCAGGAGAATAATGAAATCATCATCTAAAAATTTCTTCATAAAACATACAATGACCAGACATGGTTCTAGGATGGGTGACCCCCTGGGAAGTCCTCGTGTTGCACTCCTTTTTGCGCCCCGTGCGGCCAAAACCTCTCCCGTCGACCTCCGAGGCGATGGTTTTGGGCCTCGGAATTTGTCGTGACCGCTACGCAGTCAGTCTCGTGGGGCTCGGAGAGAGCTTTCCGGAATGGGGCCGCAATAGCGATTCCGAGTTCGTTCGAGAAAGTCCCGATGGTTTCGGCGCGCGCTTGCCGTGTCCGGTACGCGGTCGGCCTCGTGGGCATCGGAGGAATCCGACAATGGCGATTCCGAGATCGTTCGAGAGGTTTTGGGGCTCCGGTCGTCGATGCGCCGTCCGCGACGTGCACAAAGGTGAGGGACGACGCACACAAAACGAGTGCGATCATATTAGCACTAAAGCACCGGATCCCATCAGAACTCCGAAGTTAAGCCTGCTTGGGCGAGAGTAGTACTAAGATGGGTGACCCCCTGGGAAGTCCTCGTGTTGCACTCCTTTTTGCGCCCCGAGCGGCCAAAAGACTTACTTAAAACTCTCTTTTAAGCTTTTCAATTTTTCCAGCATTATGGCCAACAATAAATATGTCATTAACATATATATAGCAGGAGAATAATGAAATCATCATCTAAAAATTTCTTCATAAAACATACAATGACCAGACATGGTTCTAGGATGGGTGACCCCTTGGGAAGTCCTCGTGTTGCACTCCTTTTTGCGCCCCGAGCGGCCAAAACCTCTCCCGTCGACCTCCGAGGCGATGGTTTTGGGCCTCGGAATTTGCCGTGACCGCTACGCAGTCAGTCTCGTGGGGCTCGGAGAGAGCTTTCCGGAATGGGGCCGCAATAGCGATTCCGAGTTCGTTCGAGAAAGTCCCGATGGTTTCGGCGCGCGCTTGCCGTGTCCGGTACGCGGTCGGCCTCGTGGGCATCGGAGGGATCCGACAATGGCGATTCCGAGATCGTTCGAGAGGTTTCGGGGCTCCGGTCGTCGATGTGCCGTCCGCGACGTGCATAAAGGCGAGGGACGACGCAAACAAAACGAGTGCGATCATACCAGCACTAAAGCACCGGATCCCATCAGAACTCCGAAGTTAAGCGTGCTTGGGCGAGAGTAGTATTAGAATGGGTGACCCCCTGGGAAGTCCTCGTGTTGCACTCCTTTTTGCGCCCCGAGCGGCCAAAAGACTTACTTAAAACTCTCATTTAAGCTTTTCAATTTTTCCAGCATTATGGCCAACAATAAATATGTCATTAACATATATATAGCAGGAGAATAATGAAATCATCATCTAAAAATTTCTTCATAAAACATACAATGACCAGACATGGTTCTAGAATGGGTGACCCCCTGGGAAGTCCTCGTGTTGCACTCCTTTTTGCGCCCCGAGCGGCCAAAACCTCTCCTGTCGACCTCCGAGGCGATGGTTTTGGGCCTCGGAATTTGCCGTGACTACTACGCAGTCAGTCTCGTGGGGCTCGGAGAGAGCTTTCCGGAATGGGGCCGCAATAGCGATTCCGAATTCGTTCGAGAAAGTCCCGATGGTTTCGGCGCGCACTTGCCGTGTCCGGTACGCGGTCGGCCTCGTGGGCATCGGAGGGATCCGACAATGGCGATTCCGAGATTGTTCGAGAGGTTTCGGGGCTCCGGTCGTCGATGTGTCGTCCGCGACGTGCATAAAGGCGAGGGACGACGCACACAAAACGAGTGCGATCATACCAGCACTAAAGCACCGGATCCCATCAGAACTCCGAAGTTAAGCGTGCTTGGGCGAGAGTAGTACTAGAATGGGTGACCCCCTGGGAAGTCCTCGTGTTGCACTCCTTTTTGCGCCCCGAGCGGCCAAAAGACTTACTTAAAACTCTCATTTAAGCTTTTCAATTTTTCCAGCATTATGACCAACAATAAATATGTCATTAACATATATATAGCAGGAGAATAATGAAATCATCATCTAAAAATTTCTTCATAAAACATACAATGACCAGACATGGTTCTAGAATGGGTGACCCCCTGGGAAGTCCTCGTGTTGCACTCCTTTTTGCGCCCCGAGCGGCCAAAACCTCTCCTGTCGACCTCCGAGGCGATGGTTTTGGGCCTCGGAATTTGCCGTGACCGCTACGCAGTCAGTCTCGTGGGGCTCGGAGAGAGCTTTCCGGAATGGGGCCGCAATAGCGATTCCGAGTTCGTTCGAGAAAGTCCCGATGGTTTCGGCGCGCGCTTGCCGTGTCCGGTACGCGGTCGGCCTCGTGGGCATCGGAGGGATCCGACAATGGCGATTCCGAGATCGTTCGAGAGGTTTCGGGGCTCCGGTCGTCGATGCGCCGTCCGCGACGTGCACAAAGGCGAGGGACGACGCACACAAAACGATTGCCATCATACCAGCACTAAAGCACCAGATCCCATCAGAACTCCGAAGTTAAGCCTGCTTGGGCGAGAGTAGTACTAGGATGGGTGACCCCCTGGGAAGTCCTCGTGTTGCACTCCTTTTTGCGCCCCGAGCGGCCAAAAGACTTACTTAAAACTCTCATTTAAGCTTTTCAATTTTTCCAGCATTATGGCCAACAATAAATATGTCATTAACATATATATAGCAGGAGAATAATGAAATCATCATCTAAAAATTTCTTCATAAAACATACAATGACCAGACATGGTTCTAGAATGGGTGACCCCCTGGGAAGTCCTCGTGTTGCACTCCTTTTTGCGCCCCGAGCGGCCAAAACCTCTCCCGTCGACCTCCGAGGCGATGGTTTTGGGCCTCGGAATTTGCCGTGACCACTACGCTGTCAGTCTCGTGGGGCTCGGAGAGAGCTTTCCGGAATGGGGCCGCAATAGCGATTCCGAGTTCGTTCGAGAAAGTCCCGATGGTTTCGGCGCGCGCTTGCCGTGTCCGGTACGCGGTCGGCCTCGTGGGCATCGGAGGGATCTGACAATGGCGATTCCGAGATCGTTCGAGAGGTTTCGGGGCTCCGGTCGTCGATGCGCCGTCCGCGACGTGCACAGAGGCGAGGGACGACGCACACAAAATGAATGCGATCATACCAACACTAAAGCACCGGATCCCATCAGAACTCCGAAGTTAAGCGTGCTTGGGCGAGAGTAGTACTAGGATTGGTGACCCCCTGGAAGTCCTCGTGTTGAACTCCTTTTTGTGCCCCGAGCGGCCAAAAGACTTACTTAAAACTCTCTTTTAAGCTTTTCAATTTTTCCAGCATTATGGCCAACAATAAATATATCATTAACATATATATAGCAGGAGAATAATGAAATCATCATCTAAAAATTTCTTCATAAAACATACAATGACCAGACATGGTTCTAGGATGGGTGACCCCCTGGGAAGTCCTCGTGTTGCACTCCTTTTTGCGCCCCGTGCGGCCAAAACCTCTCCCGTCGACCTCCGAGGCGATGGTTTTGGGCCTCGGAATTTGTCGTGACCGCTACGCAGTCAGTCTCGTGGGGCTCGGAGAGAGCTTTCCGGAATGGGGCCGCAATAGCGATTCCGAGTTCGTTCGAGAAAGTCCCGATGGTTTCGGCGCGCGCTTGCCGTGTCCGGTACGCGGTCGGCCTCGTGGGCATCGGAGGAATCCGACAATGGCGATTCCGAGATCGTTCGAGAGGTTTTGGGGCTCCGGTCGTCGATGCGCCGTCCGCGACGTGCACAAAGGTGAGGGACGACGCACACAAAACGAGTGCGATCATATTAGCACTAAAGCACCGGATCCCATCAGAACTCCGAAGTTAAGCCTGCTTGGGCGAGAGTAGTACTAAGATGGGTGACCCCCTGGGAAGTCCTCGTGTTGCACTCCTTTTTGCGCCCCGAGCGGCCAAAAGACTTACTTAAAACTCTCTTTTAAGCTTTTCAATTTTTCCAGCATTATGGCCAACAATAAATATGTCATTAACATATATATAGCAGGAGAATAATGAAATCATCATCTAAAAATTTCTTCATAAAACATACAATGACCAGACATGGTTCTAGGATGGGTGACCCCTTGGGAAGTCCTCGTGTTGCACTCCTTTTTGCGCCCCGAGCGGCCAAAACCTCTCCCGTCGACCTCCGAGGCGATGGTTTTGGGCCTCGGAATTTGCCGTGACCGCTACGCAGTCAGTCTCGTGGGGCTCGGAGAGAGCTTTCCGGAATGGGGCCGCAATAGCGATTCCGAGTTCGTTCGAGAAAGTCCCGATGGTTTCGGCGCGCGCTTGCCGTGTCCGGTACGCGGTCGGCCTCGTGGGCATCGGAGGGATCCGACAATGGCGATTCCGAGATCGTTCGAGAGGTTTCGGGGCTCCGGTCGTCGATGTGCCGTCCGCGACGTGCATAAAGGCGAGGGACGACGCAAACAAAACGAGTGCGATCATACCAGCACTAAAGCACCGGATCCCATCAGAACTCCGAAGTTAAGCGTGCTTGGGCGAGAGTAGTATTAGAATGGGTGACCCCCTGGGAAGTCCTCGTGTTGCACTCCTTTTTGCGCCCCGAGCGGCCAAAAGACTTACTTAAAACTCTCATTTAAGCTTTTCAATTTTTCCAGCATTATGGCCAACAATAAATATGTCATTAACATATATATAGCAGGAGAATAATGAAATCATCATCTAAAAATTTCTTCATAAAACATACAATGACCAGACATGGTTCTAGAATGGGTGACCCCCTGGGAAGTCCTCGTGTTGCACTCCTTTTTGCGCCCCGAGCGGCCAAAACCTCTCCTGTCGACCTCCGAGGCGATGGTTTTGGGCCTCGGAATTTGCCGTGACTACTACGCAGTCAGTCTCGTGGGGCTCGGAGAGAGCTTTCCGGAATGGGGCCGCAATAGCGATTCCGAATTCGTTCGAGAAAGTCCCGATGGTTTCGGCGCGCGCTTGCCGTGTCCGGTACGCGGTCGGCCTCGTGGGCATCGGAGGGATCCGACAATGGCGATTCCGAGATTGTTCGAGAGGTTTCGGGGCTCCGGTCGTCGATGTGTCGTCCGCGACGTGCATAAAGGCGAGGGACGACGCACACAAAACGAGTGCGATCATACCAGCACTAAAGCACCGGATCCCATCAGAACTCCGAAGTTAAGCGTGCTTGGGCGAGAGTAGTACTAGAATGGGTGACCCCTTGGGAAGTCCTCGTGTTGCACTCCTTTTTGCGCCCCGAGCGGCCAAAAGACTTACTTAAAACTCTCATTTAAGCTTTTCAATTTTTCCAGCATTATGACCAACAATAAATATGTCATTAACATATATATAGCAGGAGAATAATGAAATCATCATCTAAAAATTTCTTCATAAAACATACAATGACCAGACATGGTTCTAGAATGGGTGACCCCCTGGGAAGTCCTCGTGTTGCACTCCTTTTTGCGCCCCGAGCGGCCAAAACCTCTCCTGTCGACCTCCGAGGCGATGGTTTTGGGCCTCGGAATTTGCCGTGACCGCTACGCAGTCAGTCTCGTGGGGCTCGGAGAGAGCTTTCCGGAATGGGGCCGCAATAGAGATTCCGAGTTCGTTCGAGAAAGTCCCGATGGTTTCGGCGCGCGCTTGCCGTGTCCGGTACGCGGTCGGCCTCGTGGGCATCGGAGGGATCCGACAATGGCGATTCCGAGATCGTTCGAGAGGTTTCGGGGCTCCGGTCGTCGATGCGCCGTCCGCGACGTGCACAAAGGCGAGGGACGACGCACACAAAACGAGTGCGATCATATTAGCACTAAAGCACCGGATCCCATCAGAACTCCGAAGTTAAGCCTGCTTGGGCGAGAGTAGTACTAAGATGGGTGACCCCCTGGGAAGTCCTCGTGTTGCACTCCTTTTTGCGCCCCGAGCGGCCAAAAGACTTACTTAAAACTCTCTTTTAAGCTTTTCAATTTTTCCAGCATTATGGCCAACAATAAATATGTCATTAACATATATATAGCAGGAGAATAATGAAATCATCATCTAAAAATTTCTTCATAAAACATACAATGACCAGACATGGTTCTAGGATGGGTGACCCCTTGGGAAGTCCTCGTGTTGCACTCCTTTTTGCGCCCCGAGCGGCCAAAACCTCTCCCGTCGACCTCCGAGGCGATGGTTTTGGGCCTCGGAATTTGCCGTGACCGCTACGCAGTCAGTCTCGTGGGGCTCGGAGAGAGCTTTCCGGAATGGGGCCGCAATAGCGATTCCGAGTTCGTTCGAGAAAGTCCCGATGGTTTCGGCGCGCGCTTGCCGTGTCCGGTACGCGGTCGGCCTCGTGGGCATCGGAGGGATCCGACAATGGCGATTCCGAGATCGTTCGAGAGGTTTCGAGGCTCCGGTCGTCGATGTGCCGTCCGCGACGTGCATAAAGGCGAGGGACGACGCAAACAAAACGAGTGCGATCATACCAGCACTAAAGCACCGGATCCCATCAGAACTCCGAAGTTAAGCGTGCTTGGGCGAGAGTAGTACTAGAATGGGTGACCCCCTGGGAAGTCCTCGTGTTGCACTCCTTTTTGCGCCCCGAGCGGCCAAAAGACTTACTTAAAACTCTCATTTAAGCTTTTCAATTTTTCCAGCATTATGGCCAACAATAAATATGTCATTAACATATATATAGCAGGAGAATAATGAAATCATCATCTAAAAATTTCTTCATAAAACATACAATGACCAGACATGGTTCTAGAATGGGTGAACCCCTGGGAAGTCCTCGTGTTGCACTCCTTTTTGCGCCCCGAGCGGCCAAAACCTCTCCTGTCAACCTCCGAGGCGATGGTTTTGGGCCTCGGAATTTGCCGTGACCGCTACGCAGTCAGTCTCGTGGGGCTCGGAGAGAGCTTTCCGGAATGGGGCCGCAATAGCGATTCCGAGTTCGTTCGAGAAAGTCCCGATGGTTTCGGCGCGCGCTTGCCGTGTCCGGTACGCGGTCGGCCTCGTGGGCATCGGAGGGATCCGGCAATGGCGATTCCGAGATCGTTCGAGAGGTTTCGGGGCTCCGGTCGTCGATGCGCCGTCCGCGACGTGCACAAAGGCGAGGGACGACGCACACAAAACGAATGCGATCATACCAACACTAAAGCACCGGATCCCATCAGAACTCCGAAGTTAAGCGTGCTTGGGCGAGAGTAGTACTAGGATGGGTGACCCCCTTGAAGTCCTCGTGTTGCACTCCTTTTTGTGCCCCGAGCGGCCAAAAGACTTACTTAAAACTCTCTTTTAAGCTTTTCAATTTTTCCAGCATTATGGCCAACAATAAATATGTCATTAACATATATATAGCAGGAGAATAATGAAATCATCATCTAAAAATTTCTTCATAAAACATACAATGACCAGACATGGTTCTAGGATGGGTGACCCCCTGGGAAGTCCTCGTGTTGCACTCCTTTTTGCGCCCCGAGCGGCCAAAACCTCTCCCGTCGACCTCCGAGGCGATGGTTTTGGGCCTCGGAATTTGCCGTGACCGCTACGCAGTCAGACTCGTGGGGCTCGGAGAGAGCTTTCCGGAATGGGGCCGCAATAGCGATTCCGAGTTCGTTCGAGAAAGTCCCGATGGTTTCGGCGCGCGCTTACCGTGTCCGGTACGCGGTCGGCCTCGTGGGCATCGAAGGGATCCGACAATGGCGATTCCGAGATCGTTCGAGAGGTTTCGGGGCTCCGGTCGTCGATGCGCCATCCGCGACGTGCACAAAGGCGAGGGACGACGCACACAAAACGAGGGCGATCATACTAGCTCTAAAGCACCGGATCCCATCAAAACTCCGAAGTTAAGCGTGCTTGGGCGAGAGTAGTTCTAAGATGGGTGACCCCTTGGGAAGTCCTCGTGTTGCACTCCTTTTTACGCCCCGAGCGGCCAAAAGACTTACTTAAAACTCTCTTTTAAGCTTTTCAATTTTTCCAGCATTATGGCCAACAATAAATATGTCATTAACATATATATAGCAGGAGAATAATGAAATCATCATCTAAAAATTTCTTCATAAAACATACAATGACCAGACATGGTTCTAGGATGGGTGACCCCCTGGGAAGTCCTCGTGTTGCACTCCTTTTTGCGCCCCGAGCGGACAAAACCTCTCCCGTCGACCTCCGAGGCGATGGTTTTGGGCCTCGGAATTTGCCGTGACCGCTACGAAGTCAGTCTCGTGGGGCTCGGAGAGAACTTTCCGGAATGGGGCCGCAATAGCGATTCCGAGTTCGTTCGAGAAAGTCCCGATGGTTTCGGCGCGCGCTTGCCGTGTCCGGTACGCGGTCGGCCTCGTGGGCATCGGAGGGATCCGACAATGGCGATTCCGAGATCGTTCGAGAGGTTTCGGGGCTCCGGTCGTCGATGCGCCATCCGCGACGTGCACAAAGGCGAGGGACGACGCACACAAAACGAGTGCGATCATACCAGCACTAAAGCACCGGATCCCATCAGAACTTCGAAGTTAAGCCTGCTTGGGTGAGAGTAGTACTAGGATGGGTGACCCCCTGGGAAGTCCTCGTGTTGCACTCCTTTTTGCGCCCCGAGCGGCCAAAAGACTTACTTAAAACTCTCTTTTAAGCTTTTCAATTTTTCCAGCATTATGGCCAACAATAAATATGTCATTAACATATATATAGCAGGAGAATAATGAAATCATCATCTAAAAATTTCTTCATAAAACATACAATGACCAGACATGGTTCTAGGATGGGTGACCACCTGGGAAGTCCTCGTGTTGCACTCCTTTTTGCGCCCCGAGCGGCCAAAACCTCTACCG
Organism: Musa acuminata AAA Group; assembly: GCF_036884655.1. Lineage (NCBI taxonomy): Eukaryota > Viridiplantae > Streptophyta > Magnoliopsida > Zingiberales > Musaceae > Musa > Musa acuminata. The sequence continues at coordinate 39,663,248 of NC_088334.1, forward strand.
TCGACCTCCGAGGCGATGGTTTTGGGCCTCGGAATTTGCCGTGACCGCTACGCAGTCAGTCTCGTGGGGCTCGGAGAGAGCTTTCTGGAATGGGGCCGCAATAGCGATTCCGAGTTCGTTCGAGAAAGTCCCGATGGTTTCGGCGCGCGCTTGCCGTGTCCGGTACGCGGTCGGCCTCGTGGGCATCGGAGGGATCCGACAATGGCGATTCCGAGATCGTTCGAGAGGTTTCGGGGCTCCGGTCGTCGATGCGCCGTCCGCGACTTGCACAAAGGCGAGGGACGACGCACACAAAACGAGTACGATCATACCAGCACTAAAGCACCGGATCCCATCAGAACTCCGAAGTTAATCGTGCTTGGGCGAGAGTAGTACTAGGAAGGGTGACCCCCTGGGAAGTCCTCGTGTTGCACTCCTTTTTGCGCCCCGAGCGGGCAAAACCTCTCCCGTCGACCCCCGAGGCGATGGTTTTGGGCCTCGGAATTTGCCGTGACTGCTGCGCAGTCAGTCTCGTGGGGCTCGGAGAGAGCTTTCCGGAATGGGGCCGCAATAGCGATTCCGAGTTCGTTCGAGAAAGTCCCGATGGTTTCGGCACGCGCTTGCCGTGTCCGGTACGCGGTCGGCCTCGTGGGCATCGGAGGGATCCGACAATGGCGATTCCGAGATCGTTCGAGAGGTTTCGGGGCTCCGGTCGTCGATGCGCCGTCCGCGACGTGCACAAAGGCGAGGGACGACGCACACAAAACGAGTGCGATCATACCAGCACCGGATCCCATCAGAACTCCGAAGTTAAGCGTGCTTGGGCGAGAGTAGTACTAGGATGGGTGACCCCCTGGGAAGTCCTCGTGTTGCACTCCTTTTTGCGCCCCGAGCGGCCAAAAGACTTGCTTAAAACTCTCTTTTAAGCTTTTCAATTTTTCCAGCATTATGGCTAACAATAAATATGTCATTAACATATATATAGCAGGAGAATAATGAAATCATCATCTAAAAATTTCTTCATAAAACATACAATGACCAGACATGGTTCTAGGATGGGTGACCCCCTGGGAAGTCCTCGTGTTGCACTCCTTTTTGCGCCCCGAGCGGCCAAAACCTCTCCCGTCGACCTCCGAGGTGATGGTTTTGGGCCTCGGAATTTGCCGTGACCGCTACGCAGTCAGTCTCGTGGGGCTCGGAGAGAGCTTTCCGGAATGGGGCCGCAATAGCGATTCCGAGTTCGTTCGAGAAAGTCCCGATGGTTTCGGCGCGCGCTTACCGTGTCCGGTACGCGGTCGGCCTCGTGGGCATCGAAGGGATCCGACAATGGCGATTCCGAGATCGTTCGAGAGGTTTCGGGGCTCCGGTCGTCGATGCGCCATCCGCGACGTGCACAAAGGCGAGGGACGACGCACACAAAACGAGTGCGATCATACTAGCACTAAAGCACCGGATCCCATCAGAACTCCGAAGTTAAGCGTGCTTGGGCGAGAGTAGTACTAAGATGGGTGACCCCTTGGGAAGTCCTCGTGTTGCAATCCTTTTTGCGCCCCGAGCGGCCAAAAGACTTACTTAAAACTCTCTTTTAAGCTTTTCAATTTTTCCAGCATTATGGCCAACAATAAATATGTCATTAACATATATATAGCAGGAGAATAATGAAATCATCATCTAAAAATTTCTTCATAAAACATACAATGACCAGACATGGTTCTAGGATGGGTGACCCCCTGGGAAGTCCTCGTGTTGCACTCCTTTTTGCGCCCCGAGCGGCCAAAACCTCTCCCGTCGACCTCCGAGGCGATGGCTTTGGGCCTCGGAATTTGCCGTGACCGCTACGCAGTCAGTCTCGTGGGGCTTGGAGAGAGCTTTCTGGAATGGGGCCGCAATAGCGATTCCGAGTTCGTTCGAGAAAGTCCCGATGGTTTCGGCGCGCGCTTGCCGTGTCCGGTACGCGGTCGGCCTCGTGGGCATCGGAGGGATCCGACAATGGCGATTCCGAGATCGTTCGAGAGGTTTCGGGGCTCCGGTCGTCGATGCGCCATCCGCGACGTGCACAAAGGGGAGGGACTACGCACACAAAACGAGTACGATCATACCAGCACTAAAGCACCGGATCCCATCAGAACTCCGAAGTTAATCGTGCTTGGGCGAGAGTAGTACTAGGATTGGTGACCCCCTGGGAAGTCCTCGTGTTGCACTCCTTTTTGCGCCCCGAGCGGCCAAAACCTCTCCCGTCAACCCCCGAGGCGATGGTTTTGGGCCTCGGAATTTGCCGTGACTGCTATGCAGTCAGTCTCGTGGGGCTCGGAGAGAGCTTTCCGGAATGGGGCCGCAATAGCGATTCCGAGTTCGTTCGAGAAAGTCCCGATGGTTTCGGCGCGCGGTTGCCGTTTCCGGTACGCGGTCGGCCTCGTGGGCATCGGAGGGATCCGACAATGGCGATTCCGAGATCGTTCGAGAGGTTTCGGGGCTCCGGTCGTCGATGCGCCGTCCGCGACGTGCACAAAGGCGAGGGACGACGCACACAAAACGAGTGCGATCATACCAGCACTAAAGCACCGGATCCCATCAGAACTCCGAAGTTAAGCCTGCTTGGGCGAGAGTAGTACTAGGATGGGTGACCCCCTGGGAAGTCCTCGTGTTGCACTCCTTTTTGCGCCCCAAGCGGCCAAAAGATTTTTCCAGCATTATGGCCAACAATAAATATGTCATTAACATATATATAGCAGGAGAATAATGAAATCATCATCTAAAAATTTCTTAATAAAACATACAATGACCAGACATGGTTCTAGGATGGGTGACCCCCTGGGAAGTCCTTGTGTTGCACTCCTTTGAGCGGCCAAAACCTCTCCCGTCGACCTCCGAGGCGATGGTTTTGGGCCTCGGAATTTGCCGTGACCGCTACGCAGTCAGTCTCGTGGGGCTCGGAGAGAGCTTTCCGGAATGGGGCCGCAATAGCGATTCCGAGTTCGTTCGAGAAAGTCCCGATGGTTTCGACGCGCGCTTGCCGTGTCCGGTACGCGGTCGGCCTCGTGGGCATCGGAGGGATCCGACAATGGCGATTCCGAGATCGTTCGAGAGGTTTCGGGGCTCCGGTCGTCGATGCGCCGTCCGCGACGTGCACAAAGGCGAGGGACGACGCACACAAAACGAGTGCGATCATACCAGCACCGGATCCCATCAGAACTCCGAAGTTAAGCGTGCTTGGGCGAGAGTAGTACTAGGATGGGTGATCCCCTGGGAAGTCCTCGTGTTGCACTCCTTTTTGCGCCCCGAGCGGCCAAAAGACTTACTTAAAACTCTCTTTTAAGCTTTTCAATTTTTCCAGCATTATGGCCAACAATAAATATGTCATTAACATATATATAGCAGGAGAATAATAAAATCATCATCTAAAAATTTATTCATAAAACATACAATGACCAGACATGGTTCTAGGATGGGTGACCCCCTGGGAAGTCCTCGTGTTGCACTCCTTTTTGCGCCCCGAGCGGCCAAAACCTCTCCCGTCGACCTCCGAGGCGATGGTTTTGGGCCTCGGAATTTGCCGTGACCGCTACGCAGTCAGTCTCGTGGGGCTCGGAGAGAGCTTTCTGGAATGGGGCCGCAATAGCGATTCCGAGTTCGTTCGAGAAAGTCCCGATGGTTTCGGCGCGCGCTTGCCTTGTCCGGTACGCGGTCGGCCTCGTGGGCATCGGAGGGATTCGACAATGGCAATTCCGAGATCGTTCGAGAGGTTTCGGGGCTCCGGTCGTCGATGCGCCGTCCGCGACGTGCACAAAGGCGAGGGACGACGCACACAAAACGAGTGTGATCATACCAGCACTAAAGCATCGGATCCCATCAGAACTCCGAAGTTAAGCCTGCTTGGGCGAGAGTAGTACTAGGATGGGTGACCCCCTGGGAAGTCCTCGTGTTGCACTCCTTTTTGCGCCTCGAGCGGCCAAAAGATTTACTTAAAACTCTCTTTTAAGCTTTTCAATTTTTCCAGCATTATGGCCAACAATAAATATGTCATTAACATATATATAGCAGGAGAATAATGAAATCATCATCTAAAAATTTCTTCATAAAACATACAATGACCAGACATGGTTCTAGGATGGGTGACCCCCTGGGAAGTCCTCGTGTTGCACTCCTTTTTGCGCCCCGAGCGGCCAAAACCTCCGAGGCGATGGTTTTGGGCCTCGGAATTTGCCGTGACCGCTACGCAGTCAGTCTCGTGGGGCTCGGAGAGAGCTTTCCGGAATGGGGCCGCAATAGTGATTCCGAGTTCGTTCGAGAAAGTCCCGATGGTTTCGGCGCGCGCTTGCCGTGTCCGGTACGCGGTCGGCCTCGTGGGCATCGGAGGGATCCGACAATGGCGATTCCGAGATCGTTCGAGAGGTTTTGGGGCTCCGGTCGTCGATGCGTCGTCCGCGACGTGCACAAAGGCGAGGGACGACGCACACAAAATTAGTGTGATCATACCAGCACTAAAGCACCGGATCCCATCAGAACTCCGAAGTTAAGCCTGCTTGGGCTAGAGTAGTACTAGGATGGGTGACCCCCTGGGAAGTCCTCGTGTTGCACTCCTTTTTGCGCCCCGAGCGTCAAAAGACTTACTTAAAACTCTCTTTTAAGCTTTTCAATTTTTCCAGCATTATGGCCAACAATAAATATGTCATTAACATATATATAGCAGGAGAATAATGAAATCATCATCTAAAAATTTCTTCATAAAACATACAATGACCAGACATGGTTCTAGGATGGGTGACCCCCTGGGAAGTCCTCGTGTTGCACTCCTTTTTGCGCCCCGAGCGGCCAAAACCTCCGAGGCGATGGTTTTGGGCCTCGGAATTTGCCGTGACCGCTACGCAGTCAGTCTCGTGGGGCTCGGAGAGAGCTTTCCGGAATGGGGCCGCAATAGCGATTCCGAGTTCGTTCGAGAAAGTCCCGATGGTTTCGGCGCGCGCTTGCCGTGTCCGGTACGCGGTCGGCCTCGTGGGCATCGGAGGGATCCGACAATGGCGATTCCGAGATCGTTCGAGAGGTTTTGGGGCTCCGGTCGTCGATGCGCCGTCCGCGACGTGCACAAAGGCGAGGGACGACGCACACAAAATGAGTGCGATCATACCAGCACTAAAGCACCGGATCCCATCAGAACTCCGAAGTTAAGCCTGCTTGGGCGAGAGTAGTACTAGGATGGGTGACCCCCTGGGAAGTCCTCGTGTTGCACTCCTTTTTGCGCCCCGAGCGCCAAAAGACTTACTTAAAACTCTCTTTTAAGCTTTTCAATTTTTCCAGCATTATGGCCAACAATAAATATGTCATTAACATATATATAGCAGGAGAATAATGAAATCATCATCTAAAAATTTCTTCATAAAACATACAATGACCAGACATGGTTCTAGGATGGGTGACCCCCTGGGAAGTCCTCGTGTTGCACTCCTTTTTGCGCCCCGAGCGGCCAAAACCTCTCCCGTCGTCCTCCGAGGAGATGGTTTTGGGCCTCGGAATTTGCCGTGACCGCTACGCAGTCTTGCCGTGTCCGGTACGCGGTCGGCCTCGTGGGCATCGGAGGGATCCGACAATGGCGATTCCGAGATCGTTCGAGAGGTTTCGGGGCTCCGGTCGTCGATGCGTCGTCCGCGACGTGCACAAAGGCGAGGGACGACGCACACAAAATGAGTGCGATAATACCAGCAGTAATGCACCAGATCCCATCAGAACTCCGAAGTTAAGCGTGCTTGGGCGAGAGTAGTACTAGGATGGGTGACCCCCTGGGAAGTCCTCGTGTTGCACTCCTTTTTGCGCCCCGAGCGGCCAAAAGACTTACTTAAAACTCTCTTTTAAGCTTTTCAATTTTTCCAGCATTATGGCCAACAATAAATATGTCATTAACATATATATAGCAGGAGAATAATGAAATCATCATCTAAAAATTTCTTCATAAAACATACAATGACCAGACATGGTTCTAGGATGGGTGACCCCCTGGGAAGTCCTCGTGTTGCACTCCTTTTTGCGCCCCGAGCGGCCAAAACCTCTCCCGTCGACCTCCGAGGCGATGGTTTTGGGCCTCGGAATTTGCCGTGACCGCTACGCAGTCAGTCTCGTGAGGCTCGGAGAGAGCTTTCCGGAATGGGGCCGCAATAGCGATTCCGAGTTCGTTCGAGAAAGTCCCGATGGTTTCGGCGCGCGCTTGCCGTGTCCGGTACGCGGTCGGCCTCGTGGGCATCGGAGGGATCCGACAATGGCGATTCCGAGATCGTTCGAGAGGTTTCGGGGCTCCGGTCGTCGATGCGCCGTCCGCGACTTGTACAAAGGCGAGGGATGACGCACACAAAACGAGTGCGATCATACCAGCACCGGATCCCATCAGAACTACGATGTTAAGCGTGCTTGGGCGAGAGTAGTACTAGGATGGGTGACCCCCTGGGAAGTCCTCGTGTTGCACTCCTTTTTGCGCCCCGAGCGGCCAAAAGACTTGCTTAAAACTCTCTTTTAAGCTTTTAAATTTTTCCAGCATTATGGCCAACAATAAATATGTCATTAACATATATATAGCAGGAGAATAATGAAATCATCATCTAAAAATTTCTTCATAAAACATACAATGACCAGACATGGTTCTAGGATGGGTGACCCCCTGGGAAGTCCTCGTGTTGCACTCCTTTTTGCGCCCCGAGCGGCCAAAACCTCCGAGGCGATGGTTTTGGGCCTCGGAATTTGCCGTGACCGCTACGCAGTCAGTCTCGTGGGGCTCGGAGAGAGCTTTCCGGAATGGGGCCGCAATAGCGATTCCGAGTTCGTTCGAGAAAGTCCCGATGGTTTCGGCGCGCGCTTGCCGTGTCCGGTACGCGGTCGGCCTCGTGGGCATCGGAGGGATCCGACAATGGCGATTCCGAGATCGTTCGAGAGGTTTTGGGGCTCCGGTCGTCGATGCGCCGTCCGCGACGTGCACAAAGGCGAGGGACGACGCACACAAAACGAGTGTGATCATACCAGCACCAAAGCATCGGATCCCATCAGAACTCCGAAGTTAAGCCTGCTTGGGCGAGAGTAGTACTAGGATGGGTGACCCCCTGGGAAGTCCTCGTGTTGCACTCCTTTTTGCGCCCCGAGCGCCAAAAGACTTACTTAAAACTCTCTTTTAAGCTTTTCAATTTTTCCAGCATTATGGCCAACAATAAATATGTCATTAACATATATATAGCAGGAGAATAATGAAATCATCATCTAAAAATTTCTTCATAAAACATACAATGACCAGACATGGTTCTAGGATGGGTGACCCCCTGGGAAGTCCTCGTGTTGCACTCCTTTTTGCGCCCCGAGCGGCCAAAACCTCCGAGGCGATGGTTTTGGGCCTCGGAATTTGCCGTGACCGCTACGCAGTCAGTCTCGTGGGGCTCGGAGAGAGCTTTCCGGAATGGGGCCGCAATAGCGATTCCGAGTTCGTTCGAGAAAGTCCCGATGGTTTCGGCGCGCGCTTGCCGTGTCCGGTACGCGGTCGGCCTCGTGGGCATCGGAGGGATCCGACAATGGCGATTCCGAGATCGTTCGAGAGGTTTTGGGGCTCCGGTCGTCGATGCGCCGTCCGCGACGTGCACAAAGGCGAGGGACGACGCACACAAAATGAGTGCGATCATACCAGCACTAAAGCACCGGATCCCATCAGAACTCCGAAGTTAAGCCTGCTTGGGCGAGAGTAGTACTAGGATGGGTGACCCCCTGGGAAGTCCTCGTGTTGCACTCCTTTTTGCGCCCCGAGCGCCAAAAGACTTACTTAAAACTCTCTTTTAAGCTTTTCAATTTTTCCAGCATTATGGCCAACAATAAATATGTCATTAACATATATATAGCAGGAGAATAATGAAATCATCATCTAAAAATTTCTTCATAAAACATACAATGACCAGACATGGTTCTAGGATGGGTGACCCCCTGGGAAGTCCTCGTGTTGCACTCCTTTTTGCGCCCCGAACGGCCAAAACCTCTCCCGTCGTCCTCCGAGGCGATGGTTTTGGGCCTCGGAATTTGCCGTGACCGCTACGCAGTCTTGCCGTGTCCGGTACGCGGTCGGCCTCGTGGGCATCGGAGGGATCCGACAATGGCGATTCCGAGATCGTTCGAGAGGTTTCGGGGCTCCGGTCGTCGATGCACCGTCCGCGACGTGCACAAAGGCGAGGGACGACGCACACAAAATGAGTGCGATAATACCAGCAGTAATGCACCGGATCCCATCAGAACTCTGAAGTTAAGCGTGCTTGGGCGAGAGTAGTACTAGGATTGGTGACCCCCTGGGAAGTCCTCGTGTTGCACTCCTTTTTGCGCCCCGTGCGGCCAAAAGACTTACTTAAAACTCTCTTTTAAGCTTTTCAATTTTTCCAGCATTATGGCCAACAATAAATATGTCATTAACAAATATATAGCAGGAGAATAATGAAATCATCATCTAAAAATTTCTTCATAAAACATACAATGACCAGACATGGTTCTAGGATGGGTGACCCCCTGGGAAGTCCTCGTGTTGCACTCCTTTTTGCGCCCCGAGCGGCCAAAACCTCTCCCGTCGACCTCCGAGGCGATGGTTTTGGGCCTCGGAATTTGCCGTGACCGCTACGCAGTCAGTCTCGTGGGGCTCGGAGAGAGCTTTCCGGAATGGGGCCGCAATAGCGATTCCGAGTTCGTTTGAGAAAGTCCCGATGGTTTCGGCGCGCGCTTGCCGTGTCCGGTACGCGGTCGGCCTCGTGGGCATCGGAGGGATCCGACAATGGCGATTCCGAGATCATTCGAGAGGTTTCGGGGCTCCGATCGTCGATGCGCCGTCCGCGACGTGCACAAAGGCGAGGGACGACGCACACAAAACGAGTGCGATCATACCAGCACCGGATCCCATCAGAACTCCGAAGTTAAGCGTGCTTGGGCGAGAGTAGTACTAGGATGGGTGACCCCCTGGGAAGTCCTCGTGTTGCACTCCTTTTTGCGCCCCGAGCGGCCAAAAGACTTGCTTAAAACTCTCTTTTAAGCTTTTCAATTTTTCCAGCATTATGGCCAACAATAAATATGTCATTAACATATATATAGCAGAAGAATAATGAAATCATCATCTAAAAATTTCTTCATAAAACATACAATGACCAGACATGGTTCTAGGATGGGTGACCCCCTGGGAAGTCCTCGTGTTGCACTCCTTTTTGTGCCCCGAGCGGCCAAAACCTCTCCCGTCGACCTCCGAGGCGATGGTTTTGGGCCTCGGAATTTGTCGTGACCGCTACGCAGTCAGTCTCGTGGGGCTCGGAGAGAGCTTTCCGGAATGGGGCCGCAATAGCGATTCCGAGTTCGATCGAGAAAGTCCCGATGGTTTCGGCGCGCTTGCCGTGTCCGGTACGCGGTCGGCCTCGTGGGCATCGAAGGGATCCGACAATGGCGATTCCGAGATCGTTCGAGAGGTTTCGGGGCTCCGGTCGTCGATGCGCCGTCCGCGACGTGCACAAAGGCGAGGGACGACGCACACAAAACGAGTGCGATCATACCAGCACCGGATCCCATCAGAACTCCGAAGTTAAGCGTGCTTGGGCGAGAGTAGTACTAGGATGGGTGACCCCCTGGGAAGTCCTCGTGTTGCACTCCTTTTTGCGCCCCGAGCGGCCAAAAGACTTACTTAAAACTCTCTTTTAAGCTTTTCAATTTTTCCAGCATTATGGCCAACAATAAATATGTCATTAACATATATATAGCAGGAGAATAATGAAATCATCATCTAAAAATTTCTTCATAAAACATACAATGACCAGACATGGTTCTAGGATGGGTGACCCCCTGGGAAGTCCTCGTGTTGCACTCCTTTTTGCGCCCCGAGCGGCCAAAACCTCTCCCGTCGACCTCCGAGGCGATGGTTTTGGGCCTCGGAATTTGCCGTGACCGCTACGCAGTCAGTCTCGTGGGGCTCGGAGAGAGCTTTCCGGAATGGGGCCGCAATAGCGATTCCGAGTTCGTTCGAGAAAGTCCCGATGGTTTCGGCGCGCGCTTGCCGTGTCCGGTACGCGGTCGGCCTCGTGGGCATCGGAGGGATCCGACAATGGCGATTCCGAGATCGTTCGAGAGGTTTCGGGGCTCCGGTCGTCGATGCGCCGTCCGCGACTTGCACAAAGGCGAGGGATGACACACACAAAACGAGTGCGATCATACCAGCACCGGATCCCATCAGAACTCCGAAGTTAAGCGTGCTTGGGCGAGAGTAGTACTAGGATGGGTGATCCCCTGGGAAATCCTCGTGTTGCACTCCTTTTTGCGCCCCGAGCGGCCAAAAGACTTACTTAAAACTCTCTTTTAAGCTTTTCAATTTTTCCAGCATTATGGCCAACAATAAATATGTCATTAACATATATATAGCAGGAGAATAATGAAATCATCATCTAAAAATTTCTTCATAAAACATACAATGACCAGACATGGTTCTAGGATGGGTGACCCCCTGGGAAGTCCTCGTGTTGCACTCCTTTTTGCGCCCCGAGCGGCCAAAACCTCTCCCGTCGACCTCCGAGGCGATGGTTTTGGGCCTCGGAATTTGCCGTGACCGCTACGCAGTCAGTCTCGTGGGGCTCGGAGAGAGCTTTCCGGAATGGGGCCGCAATAGCGATTCCGAGTTCGTTCGAGAAAGTCCCGATGGTTTCGGCGCGCGCTTGCCGTGTCCGGTACGCGGTCGGCCTCATGGGCATCGGAGGGATCCGACAATGGCGATTCCGAGATCGTTCGAGAGGTTTCGGGGCTCCGGTCGTCGATGCGCCGTCCGCGACTTGCACAAAGGCGAGGGATGACACAAACAAAACGAGTGCGATCATACCAGCACCGGATCCCATCAGAACTCCGAAGTTAAGCGTGCTTGGGCGAGAGTAGTACTAGGATGGGTGACCCCCTGGGAAGTCCTCGTGTTGCACTCCTTTTTGCGCCCCGAGCGGCCAAAAGACTTACTTAAAACTCTCTTTTAAGCTTTTCAATTTTTCCAGCATTATGGCCAACAATAAATATGTCATTAACATATATATAGCAGGAGAATAATGAAATCATCATCTAAAAATTTCTTCATAAAACTTACAATGACCAGACATGGTTCTAGGATGGGTGACCCCCTGGGAAGTCCTCGTGTTGCACTCCTTTTTGCGCCCCGAGCGGCCAAAACCTCTCCCGTCGACCTCCGAGGCGATGGTTTTGGGCCTCGGAATTTGCCGTGACCGCTACGCAGTCAGTCTCGTGGGGCTCGGAGAGAGCTTTCCGGAATGGGGCCGCAATAGCGATTCCGAGTTCGTTCGAGAAAGTCCCAATGGTTTTGGCGCGCGCTTGCCGTGTCCGGTACGCGGTCGGCCTCGTGGGCATCGGAGGGATCCGACAATGGCGATTCCGAGATCATTCGAGAGGTTTCGGGGCTCCGATCGTCGATGCGCCGTCCGCGACGTGCACAAAGGCGAGGGACGACGCACACAAAACGAGTGCGATCATACCAGCACCGGATCCCATCAGAACTCCGAAGTTAAGCGTGCTTGGTCGAGAGTAGTACTAGGATGGGTGACCCCCTGGGAAGTTCTCGTGTTGCACTCTTTTTTGCGCCCCGAGCGGCCAAAAGACTTGCTTAAAACTCTCTTTTAAGCTTTTCAATTTTTCCAGCATTATGGCCAACAATAAATATGTCATTAACATATATATAGTAGGAGAATAATGAAATCATCATCTAAAAATTTCTTCATAAAACATACAATGACCAGACATGGTTCTAGGATGGGTGACCCCCTGGGAAGTCCTCGTGTTGCACTCCTTTTTGCGCCCCGAGCGGCCAAAACCTCTCCCGTCGACCTCCGAGGCGATGGTTTTGGGCCTCGGAATTTGCCGTGACCGCTACGCAGTCAGTCTCGTGAGGCTCGGAGAGAGCTTTCCGGAATGGGGCCGCAATAGCGATTCCGAGTTCGTTCGAGAAAGTCCCGATGGTTTCGGCGCGCGCTTGCCGTGTCCGGTACGCGGTCGGCCTCGTGGGCATCGGAGGGATCCGACAATGGCGATTCCGAGATCGTTCGAGAGGTTTCGGGGCTCCGATCGTCGATGCGCCGTCCGCGACTTGTACAAAGGCGAGGGATGATGCACACAAAACGAGTGCGATCATACCAGCACCGGATCCCATCAGAACTACGATGTTAAGCGTGCTTGGGCGAGAGTAGTACTAGGATGGGTGACCCCCTGGGAAGTCCTCGTGTTGCACTCCTTTTTGCGCCCCGAGCGGCCAAAAGACTTGCTTAAAACTCTCTTTTAAGCTTTTAAATTTTTCCAGCATTATGGCCAACAATAAATATGTCATTAACATATATATAGCAGGAGAATAATGAAATCATCATCTAAAAATTTCTTCATAAAACATACAATGACCAGACATGGTTCTAGGATGGGTGACCCCCTGGGAAGTCCTCGTGTTGCACTCCTTTTTGCGCCCCGAGCGGCCAAAACCTCCGAGGCGATGGTTTTGGGCCTCGGAATTTGCCGTGACCGCTACGCAGTCAGTCTCGTGGGGCTCGGAGAGAGCTTTCCGGAATGGGGCCGCAATAGCGATTCCGAGTTCGTTCGAGAAAGTCCCGATGGTTTCGGCGCGCGCTTGCCGTGTCCGGTACGCGGTCGGCCTCGTGGGCATCGGAGGGATCCGACAATGGCGATTCCGAGATCGTTCGAGAGGTTTTGGGGCTCCGGTCGTCGATGCGCCGTCCGCGACGTGCACAAAGGCGAAGGACGACGCACACAAAACGAGTGTGATCATACCAGCACTAAAGCACCGGATCCCATCAGAACTCCGAAGTTAAGCCTGCTTGGGCGAGAGTAGTACTAGGATGGGTGACCCCCTGGGAAGTCCTCGTGTTGCACTCCTTTTTGCGCCCCGAGCGCCAAAAGACTTACTTAAAACTCTCTTTTAAGCTTTTCAATTTTTCCAGCATTATGGCCAACAATAAATATGTCATTAACATATATATAGCAGGAGAATAATGAAATCATCATCTAAAAATTTCTTTATAAAACATACAATGACCAGACATGGTTCTAGGATGGGTGACCCCCTGGGAAGTCCTCGTGTTGCACTCCTTTTTGCGCCCCGAGCGGCCAAAACCTCCGAGGCGATGGTTTTGGGCCTCGGAATTTGCCGTGACCGCTACGCAGTCAGTCTCGTGGGGCTCGGAGAGAGCTTTCCGGAATGGGGCCGCAATAGCGATTCCGAGTTCGTTCGAGAAAGTCCCGATGGTTTCGGCGCGCGCTTGCCGTGTCCGGTACGCGGTCGGCCTCGTGGGCATCGGAGGGATCCGACAATGGCGATTCCGAGATCGTTCGAGAGGTTTTGGGGCTCCGGTCGTCGATGCGCCGTCCGCGACGTGCACAAAGGCGAGGGACGACGCACACAAAATGAGTGCGATCATACCAGCACTAAAGCACCGGATCCCATCAGAACTCCGAAGTTATGCCTGCTTGGGCGAGAGTAGTACTAGGATGGGTGACCCCCTGGGAAGTCCTCGTGTTGCACTCCTTTTTGCGCCCCGAGCGCCAAAAGACTTACTTAAAACTCTCTTTTAAGCTTTTCAATTTTTCCAGCATTATGGCCAACAATAAATATGTCATTAACATATATATAGCAGGAGAATAATGAAATCATCATCTAAAAATTTCTTCATAAAACATACAATGACCAGACATGGTTCTAGGATGGGTGACCCCCTGGGAAGTCCTCGTGTTGCACTCCTTTTTGCGCCCCGAGCGGCCAAAACCTCTCCCGTCGTCCTCCGAGGCGATGGTTTTGGGCCTCGGAATTTGCCGTGACCGCTACGCAGTCTTGCCGTGTCCGGTACGCGGTCGGCCTCGTGGGCATCGGAGGGATCCGACAATGGCGATTCCGAGATCGTTCGAGAGGTTTCGGGGCTCCGGTCGTCGATGCGCCGTCCGCGACGTGCACAAAGGCGAGGGACGACGCACACAAAATGAGTGCGATAATACCAGCAGTAATGCACCAGATCCCATCAGAACTCCGAAGTTAAGCGTGCTTGGGCGAGAGTAGTACTAGGATGGGTGACCCCCTGGGAAGTCCTCGTGTTGCACTCCTTTTTGCGCCCCGAGCGGCCAAAAGACTTACTTAAAACTCTCTTTTAAGCTTTTCAATTTTTCCAGCATTATGGCCAACAATAAATATGTCATTAACATATATATAGCAGGAGAATAATGAAATCATCATCTAAAAATTTCTTCATAAAACATACAATGACCAGACATGGTTCTAGGATGGGTGACCCCCTGGGAAGTCCTTGTGTTGCACTCCTTTTTACGCCCCGAGCGGCCAAAACCTCTCCCGTCGACCTCCGAGGCGATGGTTTTGGGCCTCGGAATTTGCCGTGACCTCTACGCAGTCAGTCTCGTGAGGCTCGGAGAGAGCTTTCCGGAATGGGGCCGCAATAGCGATTCCGAGTTCGTTCGAGAAAGTCCCGATGGTTTCGGCGCGCGCTTGCCGTGTCCGGTACGCGGTCGGCCTCGTGGGCATCGGAGGGATCTGACAATGGCGATTCCGAGATCGTTCGAGAGGTTTCGGGGCTCCGGTCGTCGATGCGCCGTCCGCGACTTGTACAAAGGCGAGGGATGACGCACACAAAACGAGTGCGATCATACCAGCACCGGATCCCATCAGAACTACGATGTTAAGCGTGCTTGGGCGAGAGTAGTACTAGGATGGGTGACCCCCTGGGAAGTCCTCGTGTTGCACTCCTTTTTGCGCCCCGAGCGGCCAAAAGACTTGCTTAAAACTCTCTTTTAAGCTTTTAAATTTTTCCAGCATTATGGCCAACAATAAATATGTCATTAACATATATATAGCAGGAGAATAATGAAATCATCATCTAAAAATTTCTTCATAAAACATACAATGACCAGACATGGTTCTAGGATGGGTGACCCCCTGGGAAGTCCTCGTGTTGCACTCCTTTTTGCGCCCCGAGCGGCCAAAACCTCTCCCGTCGACCTCCGAGGCGATGGTTTTGGGCCTCGGAATTTGCCGTGACCGCTACGCAGTCAGTCTCGTGGGGCTCGGAGAGAGCTTTCCGGAATGGGGCCGCAATAGCGATTCCGAGTTCGTTCGAGAAAGTCCCGATGGTTTCGGCGCGCGCATGCCGTGTCCGGTACGCGGTCGGCCTCGTGGGCATCGGAGGGATCCGACAATGGCGATTCCGAGATCGTTCGAGAGGTTTCGGGGCTCCGGTCGTCGATGCGCCGTCCGCGACGTGCACAAAGGCGAGGGACGACGCACACAAAACGAGTGCGATCATACCAGCACCGGATCCCATCAGAACTCCGAAGTTAAGCGTGCTTGGGCGAGAGTAGTACTAGGATGGGTGACCCCCTGGGAAGTCCTCGTGTTGCACTCCTTTTTGCGCCCCGAGCGGCCAAAAGACTTACTTAAAACTCTCTTTTAAGCTTTTCAATTTTTCCAGCATTATGGCCAACAATAAATATGTCATTAACATATATATAGCAGGAGAATAATGAAATCATCATCTAAAAATTTCTTCATAAAACATACAATGACCAGACATGGTTCTAGGATGGGTGACCCCCTGGGAAGTCCTCGTGTTGCACTCCTTTTTGCGCCCCGAGCGGCCAAAACCTCTCCCGTCGACCTCCGAGGCGATGGTTTTGGGCCTCGGAATTTGCCGTGACCGCTACGCAGTCAGTCTCGTGAGGCTCGGAGAGAGCTTTCCGGAATGGGGCCGCAATAGCGATTCCGAGTTCGTTCGAGAAAGTCCCGATGGTTTCGGCGCGCGCTTGCCGTGTCCGGTACGCGGTCGGCCTCGTGGGCATCGGAGGGATCCGACAATGGCGATTCCGAGATCGTTCGAGAGGTTTCGGGGCTCCGGTCGTCGATGCGCCGTCCGCGACTTGCACAAAGGCGAGGGATGACACACACAAAACGAGTGCGATCATACCAGCACCGGATCCAATCAGAACTCCGTAGTTAAGCGTGCTTGGGCGAGAGTAGTACTAGGATGGGTGTCCCCCTGGGAAGTCCTCGTGTTGCACTCCTTTTTGCGCCCCGAGCGGCCAAAAGACTTACTTAAAACTCTCTTTTAAGCTTTTCAATTTTTCCAGCATTATGGCCAACAATAAATATGTCATTAACATATATATAGCAGGAGAATAATGAAATCATCAACTAAAAATTTCTTCATAAAACATACAATGACCAGACATGGTTCTAGGATGGGTGACCCCCTGGGAAGTCCTCGTGTTGCACTCCTTTTTGCGCCCCGAGCGGCCAAAACCTCTCCCGTCGACCTCCGAGGCGATGGTTTTGGGCCTCGGAATTTGCCGTGACCGCTACGCAGTCAGTCTCGTGGGGCTCGGAGAGAGCTTTCCGGAATGGGGCCGCAATAGCGATTCCGAGTTCGTTCGAGAATGTCCCGATGGTTTCGGCGCGCGCTTGCCGTGTCCCGTACGCGGTCGGCCTCGTGGGCATCGGAGGGATCCGACAATGGCGATTCCGAGATTGTTCGAGAGGTTTCGGGGCTCCGGTCGTCGATGCGCCGTCCGCGACGTGCACAAAGGCGAGGGACGACGCACACAAAACGAGTGCGATCATACCAGCACCGGATCCCATCAGAACTCCGAAGTTAAGCGTGCTTGGGCGAGAGTAGTACTAGGATGGGTGACCCCCTGGGAAGTCCTCGTGTTGCACTCCTTTTTGCGCCCCGAGCGGCCAAAAGACTTACTTAAAACTCTCTTTTAAGCTTTTCAATTTTTCCAGCATTATGGCCAACAATAAATATGTCATTAACATATATATAGCAGGAGAATAATGAAATCATCATCTAAAAATTTCGTCATAAAACATACAATGACCAGACATGGTTCTAGGATGGGTGACCCCCTGGGAAGTCCTCGTGTTGCACTCCTTTTTGCGCCCCGAGCGGCCAAAACCTCTCCCGTCGACCTCCGAGGCGATGGTTTTGGGCCTCGGAATTTGCCGTGACCGCTACGCAGTCAGTCTCGTGGGGCTCGGAGAGAGCTTTCCGGAATGGGGCCGCAATAGCGATTCCGAGTTCGTTCGAGAATGTCCCGATGGTTTCGGCGCGCGCTTGCCGTGTCCAGTACGCGGTCGGCCTCGTGGGCATCGGAGGGATCCGACAATGGCGATTCCGAGATTGTTCGAGAGGTTTCGGGGCTCCGGTCGTCGATGCGCCGTCCGCGACGTGCACAAAGGCGAGGGACGACGCACACAAAACGAGTGCGATCATACCAGCACCGGATCCCATCAGAACTCCGAAGTTAAGCGTGCTTGGGCGAGAGTAGTACTAGGATGGGTGACCCCCTGGGAAGTCCTCGTGTTGCACTCCTTTTTGCGCCCCGAGCGGCCAAAAGACTTACTTAAAACTCTCTTTTAAGCTTTTCAATTTTTCCAGCATTATGGCCAACAATAAATATGTCATTAACATATATATAGCAGGAGAATAATGAAATCATCATCTAAAAATTTCGTCATAAAACATACAATGACCAGACATGGTTCTAGGATGGGTGACCCCCTGGGAAGTCCTCGTGTTGCACTCCTTTTTGCGCCCCGAGCGGCCAAAACCTCTCCCGTCGACCTCCGAGGCGATGGTTTTGGGCCTCGGAATTTGCCGTGACCGCTACGCAGTCAGTCTCGTGGGGCTCGGAGAGAGCTTTCCGGAATGGGGCCGCAATAGCGATTCCGAGTTCGTTCGAGAATGTCCCGATGGTTTCGGCGCGCGCTTGCCGTGTCCAGTACGCGGTCGGCCTCGTGGGCATCGGAGGGATCCGACAATGGCGATTCCGAGATTGTTCGAGAGGTTTCGGGGCTCCGGTCGTCGATGCGCCGTCCGCGACGTGCACAAAGGCGAGGGACGACGCACACAAAACGAGTGCGATCATACCAGCACCGGATCCCATCAGAACTCCGAAGTTAAGCGTGCTTGGGCGAGAGTAGTACTAGGATGGGTGACCCCCTGGGAAGTCCTCGTGTTGCACTCCTTTTTGCGCCCCGAGCGGCCAAAAGACTTACTTAAAACTCTCTTTTAAGCTTTTCAATTTTTCCAGCATTATGGCCAACAATAAATATGTCATTAACATATATATAGCAGGAGAATAATGAAATCATCATCTAAAAATTTCGTCATAAAACATACAATGACCAGACATGGTTCTAGGATGGGTGACCCCCTGGGAAGTCCTCGTGTTGCACTCCTTTTTGCGCCCCGAGCGGCCAAAACCTCTCCCGTCGACCTCCGAGGCGATGGTTTTGGGCCTCGGAATTTGCCGTGACCGCTACGCAGTCAGTCTCGTGGGGCTCGGAGAGAGCTTTCCGGAATGGGGCCGCAATAGCGATTCCGAGTTCGTTCGAGAATGTCCCGATGGTTTCGGCGCGCGCTTGCCGTGTCCCGTACGCGGTCGGCCTCGTGGGCATCGGAGGGATCCGACAATGGCGATTCCGAGATCATTCGAGAGGTTTCGGGGCTCCGATCGTCGATGCGCCGTCCGCGACGTGCACAAAGGCGAGGGACGACGCACACAAAACGAGTGCGATCATACCAGCACCGGATCCCATCAGAACTCCGAAGTTAAGCGTGCTTGGGCGAGAGTAGTACTAGGATGGGTGACCCCCTGGGAAGTCCTCGTGTTGCACTCCTTTTTGCGCCCCGAGCGGCCAAAAGACTTGCTTAAAACTCTCTTTTAAGCTTTTCAATTTTTCCAGCATTATGGCCAACAATAAATATGTCATTAACATATATATAGCAGAAGAATAATGAAATCATCATCTAAAAATTTCTTCATAAAACATACAATGACCAGACATGGTTCTAGGATGGGTGACCCCCTGGGAAGTCCTCGTGTTGCACTCCTTTTTGTGCCCCGAGCGGCCAAAACCTCTCCCGTCGACCTCCGAGGCGATGGTTTTGGGCCTCGGAATTTGTCGTGACCGCTACGCAGTCAGTCTCGTGGGGCTCGGAGAGAGCTTTCCGGAATGGGGCCGCAATAGCGATTCCGAGTTCGATCGAGAAAGTCCCGATGGTTTCGGCGCGCGCTTGCCGTGTCCGGTACGCGGTCGGCCTCGTGGGCATCGAAGGGATCCGACAATGGCGATTCTGAGATCGTTCGAGAGGTTTCGGGGCTCCGGTCGTCGATGCGCCGTCCGCGACGTGCACAAAGGCGAGGGACGACGCACACAAAACGAGTGCGATCATACCAGCACCGGATCCCATCAGAACTCCGAAGTTAAGCGTACTTGGGCGAGAGTAGTACTAGGATGGGTGACCCCCTGGGAAGTCCTCGTGTTGCACTCCTTTTTGCGCCCCGAGCGGCCAAAAGACTTACTTAAAACTCTCTTTTAAGCTTTTCAATTTTTCCAGCATTATGGCCAACAATAAATATGTCATTAACATATATATAGCAGGAGAATAATGAAATCATCATCTAAAAATTTCTTCATAAAACATACAATGACCAGACATGGTTCTAGGATGGGTGACCCCCTGGGAAGTCCTCGTGTTGCACTCCTTTTTGCGCCCCGAGCGGCCAAAACCTCTCCCGTCGACCTCCGAGGCGATGGTTTTGGGCCTCGGAATTTGCCGTGACCGCTACGCAGTCAGTCTCGTGGGGCTCGGAGAGAGCTTTCCGGAATGGGGCCGCAATAGTGATTCCGAGTTCGTTCGAGAAAGTCCCGATGGTTTCGGCGCGCGCTTGCCGTGTCCGGTACGCGGTCGGCCTCGTGGGCATCGGAGGGATCCGACAATGGCGATTCCGAGATCGTTCGAGAGGTTTCGGGGCTCCGGTCGTCGATGCGCCGTCCGCGACGTGCACAAAGGCGAGGGACGACGCACACAAACTGAGTGCGATCATACCAGCACTAAAGCACCGGATCCCATCAGAACTCCGAAGTTAAGCGTGCTTGGGCGAGAGTAGTACTAGGATGGGTGACCCCCTGGGAAGTCCTCGTGTTGCACTCCTTTTTGCACCCCGAGCGGCCAAAAGACTTGCTTAAAACTCTCTTTTAAGCTTTTAAATTTTTCCAGCATTATGGCCAACAATAAATATGTCATTAACATATATATAGCAGGAGAATAATGAAATCATCATCTAAAAATTTCTTCATAAAACATACAATGACCAGACATGGTTCTAGGATGGGTGACCCCCTGGGAAGTCCTCGTGTTGCACTCCTTTTTGCGCCCCGAGCGGCCAAAACCTCTCCCGTCGACCTCCGAGGCGATGGTTTTGGGCCTCGGAATTTGCCGTGACCGCTACGCAGTCAGTCTCGTGGGGCTCGGAGAGAGCTTTCCGGAATGGGGCCGCAATAGCGATTCCGAGTTCGTTCGAGAAAGTCCCAATGGTTTTGGCGCGCGCTTGCCGTGTCCGGTACGCGGTCGGCCTCGTGGGCATCGGAGGGATCCGACAATGGCGATTCCGAGATCATTCGAGAGGTTTCGGGGCTCCGATCGTCGATGCGCCGTCCGCGACGTGCACAAAGGCGAGGGACGACGCACACAAAACGAGTGCGATCATACCAGCACCGGATCCCATCAGAACTCCGAAGTTAAGCGTGCTTGGTCGAGAGTAGTACTAGGATGGGTGACCCCTTGAGAAGTTCTCGTGTTGCACTCTTTTTTGCGCCCCGAGCGGCCAAAAGACTTGCTTAAAACTCTCTTTTAAGCTTTTCAATTTTTCCAGCATTATGGCCAACAATAAATATGTCATTAACATATATATAGCTGGAGAATAATGAAATCATCATCTAAAAATTTCTTCATAAAACATACAATGACCAGACATGGTTCTAGGATGGGTGACCCCCTGGGAAGTCCTCGTGTTGCACTCCTTTTTGCGCCCCGAGCGGCCAAAACCTCTCCCGTCGACCTCCGAGGCGATGGTTTTGGGCCTCGGAATTTGCCGTGACCGCTACGCAGTCAGTCTCGTGGGGCTCGGAGAGAGCTTTCCGGAATGGGGCCGCAATAGCGATTCCGAGTTCGTTCGAGAAAGTCCCGATGGTTTCGGCGCGCGCTTGCCGTGTCCGGTACGCGGTCGGCCTCGTGGGCATCGGAGGGATCCGACAATGGCGATTCCGAGATCGTTCGAGAGATTTCGGGGCTCCGGTCGTCGATGCGCCGTCCGCGACTTGCACAAAGGCGAGGGATGACGCACACAAAACGAGTGCGATCATACCAGCACCGGATCCCATCAGAACTCCGAAGTTAAGCGTGCTTGGGCGAGAGTAGTACTAGGATGGGTGACCCCCTGGGAAGTCCTCGTGTTGCACTCCTTTTTGCGCCCCGAGCGGCCAAAAGACTTGCTTAAAACTCTCTTTTAAGCTTTTAAATTTTTCCAGCATTATGGCCAACAATAAATATGTCATTAACATATATATAGCAGGAGAATAATGAAATCATCATCTAAAAATTTCTTCATAAAATATACAATGACCAGACATGGTTCTAGGATGGGTGACCCCCTGGGAAGTCCTCGTGTTGCACTCCTTTTTGCGCCCCGAGCGGCCAAAACCTCTCCCGTCGACCTCCGAGGCGATGGTTTTGGGCCTCGGAATTTGCCGTGACTGCTACGCAGTCAGTCTCGTGGGGCTCGGAGAGAGCTTTCCGGAATGGGGCCGCAATAGCGATTCCGAGTTCGTTCGAGAAAGACCCAATGGTTTCGGCGCGCGCTTGCCGTGTCCGGTACGCGGTCGGCCTCGTGGGCATCGGAGGGATCCGACAATGGCGATTCCGAGATCATTCGAGAGGTTTCGGGGCTCCGATCGTCGATGCGCCGTCCGCGACGTGCACAAAGGCGAGGGACGACGCACACAAAACGAGTGCGATCATACCAGCACCGGATCCCATCAGAACTCCGAAGTTAAGCGTGCTTGGGCGAGAGTAGTACTAGGATGGGTGACCCCCTGGGAAGTTCTCGTGTTGCACTCTTTTTTGCGCCCCGAGCGGCCAAAAGACTTGCTTAAAACTCTCTTTTAAGCTTTTCAATTTTTCCAGCATTATGGCCAACAATAAATATGTCATTAACATATATATAGCAGGAGAATAATGAAATCATCATCTAAAAATTTCTTCATAAAACATACAATGACCAGACATGGTTCTAGGATGGGTGACCCCCTGGGAAGTCCTCGTGTTGCACTCCTTTTTGCGCCCCGAGCGGCCAAAACCTCTCCCGTCGACCTCCGAGGCGATGGTTTTGGGACTCGGAATTTGCCGTGACCGCTACGCTGTCAGTCTCATGGGGCTCGGAGAGAGCTTTCCGGAATGGGGCCGCAATAGCGATTCCGAGTTCATTCGAGAAAGTCCCGATGGTTTCGGCGCGCACTTGCCGTGTCCGGTACGCGGTCGGCCTCGTGGGCATCGGAGGGATCCGACAATGGCGATTCCGAGATCATTCGAGAGGTTTCGGGGCTCCGATCGTCGATGCGCCGTCCGCGACGTGCACAAAGGCGAGGGACGACGCACACAAAACGAGTGCGATCATACCAGCACCGGATCCCATCAGAACTCCGAAGTTAAGCGTGCTTGGGCGAGAGTAGTACTAGGATGGGTGACCCCCTGGGAAGTCCTCGTGATGCACTCTTTTTTGCGCCCCGAGCGGCCAAAAGACTTGCTTAAAACTCTCTTTTAAGCTTTTCAATTTTTCCAGCATTATGGCCAACAATAAATATGTCATTAACATATATATAGCAGGAGAATAATGAAATCATCATCTAAAAATTTCTTCATAAAACATACAATGACCAGACATGGTTCTAGGATGGGTGACCCCTTGGGAAGTCCTCGTGTTGCACTCCTTTTTGCGCCCCGAGCGGCCAAAACCTCTCCCGTCGACCTCCGAGGCGATGGTTTTGGGCCTCGGAAGTTGCCATGACCGCTACGCAGTCAGTCTCGTGGGGCTCGGAGAGAGCTTTCCGGAATGGGGCCGCAATAGCGATTCCGAGTTCGTTCGAGAAAGTCCCGATGGTTTCGGCGCGCGCTTGCCGTGTCCGGTACGCGGTCGGCCTCGTGGGCATCGGAGGGATCCGACAATGGCGATTCCGAGATCGTTCGAGAGGTTTCGGGGCTCCGGTCGTCGATGCGCCGTCCGCGACGTGCACAAAGGCGATGGACGACGCACACAAAACGAGTGCGATCATACCAGCACCGGATCCCATCAGAACTCCGAAGTTAAGCGTGCTTGGGCGAGAGTAGTACTAGGATGGGTGACCTCCTGGGAAGTCCTCGTGTTGCACTCTTTTTTGCGCCCCGAGCGGCCAAAAGACTTGCTTAAAACTCTCTTTTAAGCTTTTCAATTTTTCCAGCATTATGGCCAACAATAAATATGTCATTAACATATATATAGCAGAAGAATAATGAAATCATCATCTAAAAATTTCTTCATAAAACATACAATGACCAGACATGGTTCTAGGATGGGTGACCCCCTGGGAAGTCCTCGTGTTGCACTCCTTTTTGTGCCCCGAGCGGCCAAAACCTCTCCCGTCGACCTCCGAGGCGATGGTTTTGGGCCTCGGAATTTGTCGTGACCGCTACGCAGTCAGTCTCGTGGGGCTCGGAGAGAGCTTTCCGGAATGGGGCCGCAATAGCGATTCCGAGTTCGATCGAGAAAGTCCCGATGGTTTCGGCGCGCGCTTGCCGTGTCCGGTACGCGGTCGGCCTCGTGGGCATCGAAGGGATCCGACAATGGCGATTCCGAGATCGTTCGAGAGGTTTCGGGGCTCCGGTCGTCGATGCGCCGTCCGCGACGTGCACAAAGGCGAGGGACGACGCACACAAAACGAGTGCGATCATACCAGCACCGGATCCCATCAGAACTCCGAAGTTAAGCGTGCTTGGGCGAGAGTAGTACTAGGATGGGTGACCCCCTGGGAAGTCCTCGTGTTGCACTCCTTTTTGCGCCCCGAGCGGCCAAAAGACTTACTTAAAACTCTCTTTTAAGCTTTTCAATTTTTCCAGCATTATGGCCAACAATAAATATGTCATTAACATATATATAGCAGGAGAATAATGAAATCATCATCTAAAAATTTCTTCATAAAACATACAATGACCAGACATGGTTCTAGGATGGGTGACCCCCTGGGAAGTCCTCGTGTTGCACTCCTTTTTGCGCCCCGAGCGGCCAAAACCTCTCCCGTCGACCTCCGAGGCGATGGTTTTGGGCCTCGGAATTTGCCGTGACCGCTACGCAGTCAGTCTCGTGGGGCTCGGAGAGAGCTTTCCGGAATGGGGCCGCAATAGCGATTCCGAGTTCGTTCGAGAAAGTCCCGATGGTTTCGGCGCGCGCTTGCCGTGTCCGGTACGCGGTCGGCCTCGTGGGCATCGGAAGGATCCGACAATGGCGATTCCGAGATCGTTCGAGAGGTTTCGGGGCTCCGGTCGTCGATGCGCCGTCCGCGACGTGCACAAAGGCGATGGACGACGCACACAAAACGAGTGCGATCATACCAGCACCGGATCCCATCAGAACTCCGATGTTAAGCGTGCTTGGGCGAGAGTAGTACTAGGATGGGTGACCCCCTGGGAAGTCCTCGTGTTGCACTCCTTTTTGCGCCCCGAGCGGCCAAAAGACTTGCTTAAAACTCTCTTTTAAGCTTTTCAATTTTTCCAGCATTATGGCCAACAATAAATATGTCATTAACATATATATAGCAGGAGAATAATGAAATCATCATCTAAAAATTTCTTCATAAAACATACAATGACCAGACATGGTTCTAGGATGGGTGACCCCCTGGAAAGTCCTCGTGTTGCACTCCTTTTTGCGCCCCGAGCGGCCAAAACCTCTCCCGTCGACCTCCGAGGCGATGGTTTTGGGCCTCGGAATTTGTCGTGACCGCTACGCAGTCAGTCTCGTGGGGCTCGGAGAGAGCTTTCCGGAATGGGGCCGCAATAGCGATTCCGAGTTCGTTCGAGAAAGTCCCGATGGTTTCGGCGCGCGCTTGCCATGTCCGGTACGCGGTCGACCTCGTGGGCATCGGAGGGATCCGACAATGGCGATTCCGAGATCGTTCGAGAGGTTTCGGGGCTCCGGTCGTCGATGCGCCGTCCGCGACGTGCACAAAGGCGAGGGACGACGCACACAAAACGAGTGCGATCATACCAGCACCGGATCCCATCAGAACTCCGAAGTTAAGCGTGCTTGGGCGAGAGTAGTACTAGGATGGGTGACCCCCTGGGAAGTCCTCGTGTTGCACTCCTTTTTGCGCCCCGAGCGGCCAAAAGACTTGCTTAAAACTCTCTTTTAAGCTTTTCAATTTTTCCAGCATTATGGCCAACAATAAATATGTCATTAACATATATATAGCAGGAGAATAATGAAATCATCATCTAAAAATTTCTTCATAAAACATACAATGACCAGACATGGTTCTAGGATGGGTGACCCCCTGGGAAGTCCTCGTGTTGCACTCTTTTTTGCGCCCCGAGCGGCCAAAACCTCTCCCGTCGACCTCCGAGGCGATGGTTGTTAGGATCGAGAGCACTAAGAGGGGGGGGGTGAATTAGTGCAGCGGAAATCTTACAGCGATTAAAAACCAAAAGCTGAGTTCGTTCAATAAAAAAAAAATATGATGCAAAAACTAATTCTCAGTTTGTATCTAAGTGCAGTTTGCGTCTAAGCGCAGATTGCGTCTAAGCGCAGTTTGCGTCTAAACACAGTTTGCGTCTAAGCGCAGTTTGCGTCTAAACACAGTTTGCGTCTAAGCGCAGTTTTACGTCTAAGCGCAGTTTACGTCTAAACTCAGATTTACGTCTAAACGCAGTTTTACGTCTAAACTCAGATTTACGTCTAAACGCTGTTTTACGTCTAGACGCAGATTTACGTCTAAACTTTGAAACTCGTTTGTATACTCGCAGAAAGCAGTATGCAGTTGAAATCAAGACGTAAACGTGAACTGAGAACTGATGATTGTGAGAGGAAAGCCGATTTACGTCTAAATGCAGTTTTACGTCTAAATGTTGAAACTCGTTCGTAAAATTGTAGAGGACAGTTTGCAGTTATCAATAGGATCAAAATGTAAGTGTAAACTGCAAGGAAACTCTTTCGTAAAAGCACCGAAGACAGTTCTGCAGAATCAAACGTAAACGTAAACTGTAATGTACGAAAATACGAATTTACGTCTGAATGCAGATTCGGAAGAACAGCACTTAGAACTTGTTCGTGAAAGCGCAGAGAGCAGTAGTAATGGAGGAGGTTTGCAGTAATGATAAAGTGCTCAAAAATAAACGCAAACCAGAGATTTAGAGTGGTTCGGTCAGCCTTGACCTACTCCACTTTTGGCTTCCTCCACCGACGAGGTTGCCGACGTCAACTAGGGGCCTTCCTTCAATGGGCAAAGGCCAAACTGCCCTTTTACAGTTTCTCTCCTTTTAACAGGCTCAAGAGACAACCTTTACAGACCTTTCTCTCCTCACTTTACAACTGAAAACTTGAAGAACAGAAGGAGGAGACTTAAAGGCTTTACAACACTTTTGAGCTCTTAGAATCACAGAAAAGATCAAGATTTCGGTGTGGGTCTGTATCTTTTCAGTGCTGAATGGGTGGGGTATTTATAGGCCCCAACCCAATTCAAATTTCGAGCTCAAAACGATCAAATCCCGGAATTCCGGGATCAGGCGGTTGCACCTCTTGACTGGAGAGGTGGCACCGCCTGGCAGAGCTCGAAGTCTGAGCTCAGGCGGTTGCACCTCTCGACTGGAGAGGTGGCACCGCCTGGCAGAGCTCTAAGACTGAGCTCGGACGGTTCCACCTTCTCTGTCAGGGGTGGTTGCACCTTCCTGCCAGAGCTCGAAGACCGAGCTCAGGCGGTGCATCTCCTGACCAGAGAAGTTTCTCTTCTCTGCCAGAGGTGATCGCCCCTTTCTGCCAGAGGTGGTTGCACCTCTCTGCCAGAGGTGGTTGCACCTCTCTGCCAGAGCTCGAAGACTGAGCTTAGGCTGTGCATCTCTTGGCCAGAGAGGTCGTACTTCTCTTCCAGAGCTCGAAGACTGAGCTCGGTGATTGCATCACCAGGCAGAGCTCGAAACTTGAGCTCAGGCGGTGCTACCGCTTGACAGAGGAGGTTGCACCGCCCAGTCTCGCTTGGAGACTGAGCCCTGGGCGGTTGCACCGCCTGGCTGGAGCGGTTGCACCGCCCAGTCTCGCTGGGAGACTTAGCCTGGGCGGTGGCACCTCCCTGCCTGGGCGGTTGCACCTCCCACAGCTTCTTGGGTTCGAATGGGTTGAACCATTCGACCCAACTTGAGTTCTTCAGGGGCCCAATTGCCCCAGGATTAAGCTAATGGGATCACCTCCCATTTCTAACTTAATCACCGTGCTAACTACGATTAAATCTAAGACAATTTCTGCAGCTTTGCTTCGGTACGTCAATTGCTTTTTCCGGCGAGTTTCCGACGAACTTCCGTCGATCATCCGATGAACCCTCGGTGATGCTTCTGCGGACTTCCGGCAAACTCCTGGACTTTGCGACGATCCACTTGGCGAGTTCCGACGAGCTTCGCTTGGCAAGCTTCTGGACTTCTCGGATCTGTTCCCGCAGAACCTCCGACGACCGTCCGTACTTCCGTCGAACTCTCGAACTCCCAACGTGATCATGAACTTGACTCCGGCGCAACTCCTGCTGCTTGTCTATCTTTCATCGTAGTTAATCCTGCACACTTATCTCAACACATAGATTAGACAACAAATGACAATTGACTTCATCATCAAAATCCGAGATTCAACAATCTCCCCCTTTTTGATGATGACAATCAATTGATAATGGAGTTATCCTTAACTCCCCCTGTCTATATGCCATAGTTGAGATAAGTCAACCTTGAATTCAAGACCTAAGAATTCAAGTGACGTATTGATAAGTTAGATCAGTTAAACTTATCAATACTCCCATCATGATACCTATCATGATGTATCTCTTCAAGGATGATGTCAAAGCTTGACATTCATCATCAAGTTTGTATGATAGTGTTTGTGACTATTCATCATGTAATTGAACATTATCATTTAAAGCTCGAAGGACTATTACATGATGCACACATATTATCATTCTAGCAAGTTTGCATTTACTTCACAAAATAGGATATCAACTCAAGACATAATGCAAACTATAGCACATGTTTCATATATCTCTTGGTGATGCAAGGATGGCATTGTGCAAACATTATTTATAGCATCACTCAAGGTATTTCTAATCACAGTGTTTATCAATTCATATATTTCTCCCCCTTTGTCATCAACAAAAAGCATTGTTATACAAGGAAGACCAATTTAGACGAAAGCTTATAGAGGGATTTTACATAGATTGCTTTGAAAACTTCTTCCCCCTTTTGTTATAATTCATTTTACTCGTAAAGATATTACAGAATGACATACATATTCAGGAATCACTTTATCAGATTTATTTAAAAAAAAACTCATTTTTCATGAAAGTGTACGAATAAATCTGTTTTATAGCATTCGAACAACTAAGATGCATTTGGACAAGATTTTGTTACAGATTTTCACATATAATCATAGAAAATGGCATTCATGTGATCTGATCATTCAATATAGTCCGAAAAATAATTTTAACAAGTTTATTTATTCGGACACATCAACATTCCTAATCAATGCACAAGGTTTTCAAAACTTTTAGTTTCAGAACACAATATTCTTATCACATATAAAAAAAAAAACGATATGATTAAAGTTCGAGATAACCTTTACCACAAAGCACATGTCAAATGTTTACCACAATAGATGTTTACAACCAGCATGTCAGAAGTAACATAAGAAGTTTACAACAACAAATGTTCATACAAGTTCATTCATGAGGTGGAAAATTAAAGTGCCTAAACAAGGAGTCGAATTGACTATGAATCTGCTGTAGCTCTGATAGAATTTGATCTTGTCGTTGTTCAATCCGTTCTTGTCTCTGTTCGAATCGGTCCATTCGAATCCCAATTTCTTCGACGGATGTATGAGTTTGCTCAACTGGATGTGTTTCCTCAAGGGGAAGGATTGGAGGAGATTGAGTACCCCTAAATACTGGTGTTTCCGGTTCTGGTTCAGATTGAGGGTGATCTGTCCTTCTAGGGAGTCTAGCCCAGTTACCGTTTCTATAGTAACATCTTAGTCGGTGAAGTAGATTTTTGTTTATTATGCTGTATCGATCTACTTTCATTACTTCTTCTTCTGGTGATATTAGAATGTCGTAAGCTTTTATTATTCTAGTGATTATACCACCATATGGGAGCATCATATCTTTCTTAGATAATTCTAACATGCTTTGTTGGATAAGATAGCCAAGACAGATGTCATGTCCCTTCATGATTAAGTACATAGTTCCTAATTCTAATTGACTCACTTCATCATGATGGTATTGTTTAGGAAGGATTATACTAGTCATGATATGATGAAGTAATTTAGTGTTCATAGGTAGTAGATGTTCACAACTTTTAGGAACTAATGTTATGTCGGGATTGTCCAAGATTGTTCCTAAGGCTTCAGCATAGGATGTTCCAATAGTTTCATCAACCCATGATCCTCTAAAGTAAAGTCCTATGCTTTTCATGGGAATGCCTATCATATCACAAATGAATCTATTAGTGATTGAGATGTGTTGTCCTAAAAGATAGGTGGACATCCTTTCTTCCTCATCTATTTTTATGTTATTGTAAAACAATCGAACTAGTCTAGGATAGATGGATTCATTAATCTGCAAGATTGGAAGTAGATCTAGGTTTGCAAACCATTGGATAGTTTCTAAGTTTCTAAGTTCATGTATGTCTACGTATTTTCCCTTATGGATGCTTCTAAGTTCGAAAGAGGGAAATTTTTCAGCATGGTTTTTCGAATCAAAGAGGGTGAAATCAAACTCTTCTACTAATCTCCTCTTTCCCTTGTCCCTTGAGGATCTTCTAGATCCCATAACTACAACAGTTTAGAGGGATAAAGATGAGCAAGAGTGAATGGAGAGCAAAACAGAATTTAAGAGGTTCTTAGAGAATACCTTGGTTGATTCTTCAAAAGAGAGAAGGATTCTTGATGTTTTGCTCCGAAATGGGAGGTATTTGGGAAGCTCAACGGGGTGAAGTGGAGATGGAGGAGGTTTGGGGGAGTAGAGAAGGGAAGGGAAGTGAGCTGGGGTCGGTTTCACAGCCGGCCCTAGTGTGGGTTTAAAGGGCAGAGCTGCTGGCGGTTGCACCTCTGGCTGGAGCGGTGCAACCTCTGGCAACCCGTGATAGCTGGAGGTGCCACCGCCAGCTGGAGAGGTGCCACCGCCTGCAGCCAGTGAGCACCTAATATGATTTGATTAGGGAGCTTTTGCCTTGAGGAGAGTTTCAGAGCAATTAATGTTTGTTACATGATTTCGTATGAGTTTTTTATTTAAGGAAGAAGCTCTTGTACGATCAAGATAGATCTTTTAACGTGCATACGTATGTTTGTTTGGTATCCCTTTTAAGATCATGACATATTTAGTTTCTACAAGAATTAATTCGTAGATGAACGGGTTTTGAAGATCAGGGGGGTATATGAATTTGGATATCATACGTTTCTAATAAGGTTGTATCGAATTTGTGATTTCACAACTTCCACTTGTTACTTAAGCGTTGCGAGTTCCTTTTTGATTCTTGGTTTATGACCATTGAGAGTCAAGGAGCAGAATATCATTTCTTGCTCCGGCCTAGACTTTTAATGTTTTTATAGGAAGGGTTGATCTTTAGGAACCCATTTGCTTTTGGGTGCCTCATAAATAGATCTACATTTTCTATCATATTGCATAGAGTTTATCATGGTTCCTTTAGGAACCCAAATTAATTTGTTTGGACTTATTTTCTTGAATGGACAACAATGTGTCTTGTGTCCAGATTTGCAACAAAAGTTGCACTTGGTTTGGTGTTGAACATGTAAGATGGAGCCTTTTATGAAGGTGGTTGGATTTTGGTGAGGATTTCTCACAAATCCAATCCCGCTCCTTTTTGGAATGTGACCCTTGTTTGCAAGGATCATGTTTAATGACTTGCTACCAACCTCGAATTTCTTCAAGGTGTCCTTGAGTAGCAGGTTTTCTTTTTGCATAGTTTCTAAATCATGACATTTGATACATGAATTTAAACTATCATGATGTTCGACTTTTAACTTATCAAACTCACAAGTAAGACTATCATGCATCTTTTTCAGCAATTTATATTTTCTACTTATACTCTTGCATTCGTCAAATAAGTAATTGAAAGCATTTAATAATTCATCGAAAGATAAATCAGCATCTATTGAATTTGTTACCTCGTCTTCGATGGCCATTAAGGCGTAATGAGCAACTTGCTCGGTGTTGGACTCCTCTTCCTCAGATGCGCTCGAATCATCCCATGTTGCTTGGAGCGCCTTCTTCTTTGTTGTTCTTTTCTTGACTTGGGGACAATCACTTTTGTAGTGTCCCGGCTTTTTGCATTCATAGCAGATCACTTGGTCCTTTTTGGGTTCAAGTTTATTTTTTGCATCATTCTTAAACTTGTTTCTTTTAAAGAACTTTTTAAACTTTCTTGTTAGAAGTGCCAAGTCATCATCACAGTCCTCATCACTTGAGTTTTCTCTCAAGTGGCATTCTGACGTTTTGAGTGCCATATCCTTCCTGTTCTTTGGAAGGATGTCTTCTTGCTCTTCATGAGCTTTACAAGTCATTTCATAGGTCATTAGTGACCCGATTAGTTCTTCAAGAGGAAAATTTCGCAGATCTTTTGCCTCTTGAATAGCGGTGACTTTAGGATCCCAACTCTTAGGAAGGGATCTTAGTATCTTATTAACAAGCTCAAAATCCGAAAAGCTCTTTCCGAGTCCTTTTAGACCGTTGACGACATCCGTGAAACGGGTAAACATGTCGCCAATGGTTTCACTCGGTTTCATCCGAAAGAGTTCGAAAGAGTGTAACAGCAAATTGATTTTTGACTCTTTTACTCTACTTGTGCCCTCATGGGTCACTTCGAGTGTGTGCCAAATATCAAATGCAGTTTCACAAGTTGAAACACGGTTAAACTCGTTTTTATCGAGTGCACAAAATAAGGCATTCATAGCCTTTGCATTTAGAGCGAAAGCCTTCTTCTCCAAATCATTCCAATCGATCATTGGAAGAGAAGACTTTGAAAAACCATTCTCGACAAGATTCCATAATTCAAAATCCATAGAAATAAGAAAGATCCTCATTCGGGTTTTCCAATAGGTGTAGTCCGTCCCATTAAACATGGGTGGACGTGTAATAGAATGGCCCTCTTGGTTTCCGGCGTAAGCCATCTCTCTTGGGTTTTAATCCTTTTGAGAGTTAACCGGGCTCTGATACCAATTGTTAGGATCGAGAGCACTAAGAGGGGAGGGTGAATTAGTGCAGCGGAAATCTTACAGCGATTAAAAACCAAAAGCTGCGTTCGTTCAATAAAAAAAAAATATGATGCAAAAACTAATTCTCAGTTTGTATCTAAGTGCAGTTTGCGTCTAAGCGCAGATTGCGTCTAAGCGCAGTTTGCGTCTAAACACAGTTTGCGTCTAAGCGCAGTTTGCGTCTAAACACAGTTTGCGTCTAAGCGCAGTTTTACGTCTAAGCGCAGTTTACGTCTAAACTCAGATTTACGTCTAAACGCAGTTTTACGTCTAAACTCAGATTTACGTCTAAACGCTGTTTTACGTCTAGACGCAGATTTACGTCTAAACTTTGAAACTCGTTTGTATACTCGCAGAAAGCAGTATGCAGTTGAAATCAAGACGTAAACGTGAACTGAGAACTGATGATTGTGAGAGGAAAGTCGATTTACGTCTAAATGCAGTTTTACGTCTAAATGTTGAAACTCGTTCGTAAAATTGTAGAGGACAGTTTGCAGTTATCAATAGGATCAAAATGTAAGTGTAAACTGCAAGGAAACTCTTTCGTAAAAGCACCGAAGACAGTTCTGCAGAATCAAACGTAAACGTAAACTGTAATGTACGAAAATACGAATTTACGTCTGAATGCAGATTCGGAAGAACAGCACTTAGAACTTGTTCGTTAAAGCGCAGAGAGCAGTAGTAATGGAGGAGGTTTGCAGTAATGATAAAGTGCTCAAAAATAAACGCAAACCAGAGATTTAGAGTGGTTCGGTCATCCTTGACCTACTCCACTTTTTGCTTCCTCCACCGACGAGGTTGCCGACGTCAACTAGGGGCCTTCCTTCAATGGGCGAAGGCCAAACTGCCCTTTTACAGTTTCTCTCCTTTTAACAGGCTCAGGAGACAACCTTTACAGACCTTTCTCTCCTCACTTTACAACTGAAAACTTGAAGAACAGAAGGAGGAGACTTAAAGGCTTTACAACACTTTTGAGCTCTTAGAATCACAGAAAAGATCAAGATTTCGGTGTGGGTCTGTATCTTTTCAGTGCTGAATGGGTGGGGTATTTATAGGCCCCAACCCAATTCAAATTTCGAGCTCAAAACGATCAAATCCCGGAATTCCGGGATCAGGCGGTTGCACCTCTTGACTGGAGAGGTGGCACCGCCTGGCAGAGCTCGAAGTCTGAGCTCAGGCGGTTGCACCTCTCGACTGGAGAGGTGGCACCGCCTGGCAGAGCTCGAAGACTGAGCTCGGACGGTTCCACCTTCTCTGTCAGGGGTGGTTGCACCTTCCTGCCAGAGCTCGAAGACCGAGCTCAGGCGGTGCATCTCCTGACCAGAGAAGTTTCTCTTCTCTGCCAGAGGTGATCGCCCCTTTCTGCCAGAGGTGGTTGCACCTCTCTGCCAGAGGTGGTTGCACCTCTCTGCCAGAGCTCGAAGACTGAGCTTAGGCTGTGCATCTCCTGGCCAGAGAGGTCGTACTTCTCTTCCAGAGCTTGAAGACTGAGCTCGGTGATTGCATCACCAGGCAGAGCTCGAAACTTGAGCTCAGGCGGTGCTACCGCTTGACAGAGGAGGTTGCACCGCCCAGTCTCGCTTGGAGACTGAGCCCTGGGCGGTTGCACCGCCTGGCTGGAGCGGTTGCACCTCCCAGTCTCGCTGGGAGACTTAGCCTGGGCGGTTGCACCGCCTGGCTGGAGCGGTTGCACCGCCCAGTCTCGCTGGGAGACTTAGCCTGGGCGGTTGCACCTCCCTGCCTGGGCGGTTGCACCTCCCACAGCTTCTTGGGTTCGAATGGGTTGAACCATTCGACCCAACTTGAGTTCTTCAGGGGCCCAATTGCCCCAGGATTAAGCTAATGGGATCACCTCCCATTTCTAACTTAATCACCGTGCTAACTACGATTAAATCTAAGACAATTTCTGCAGCTTTGCTTCGGTACGTCAATTGCTTTTTCCAGCGAGTTTCCGGCGAACTTCCGTCGATCATCCGATGAACCCTCGGTGATGCTTCTGCGGACTTCCGGCAAACTCCTGGACTTTGCGACGATCCACTTGGCGAGTTCCGACGAGCTTCGCTTGGCAAGCTTCTGGACTTCTCGGATCTGTTCCCGCAGAACCTCCGACGACCGTCCGTACTTCCGTCGAACTCTCGAACTCCCAACGTGATCATGAACTTGACTCCGGCGCAACTCCTGCTGCTTGTCTATCTTTCATCGTAGTTAATCCTGCACACTTATCTCAACACATAGATTAGACAACAAATGACAATTGACTTCATCATCAAAATCCGAGATTCAACAATGGTTTTGGGCCTCGGAATTTGCCGTGACCGCTACGCAGTCAGTCTCGTGGGGCTCGGAGAGAGCTTTCCGGAATGGGGCCGCAATAGCGATTCCGAGTTCGTTCGAGAAAGTCCCGATGGTTTCGGCGCGCGCTTGCCGTGTCCGGTACGCGGTCGGCCTCGTGGGCATCGGATGGATCCGACAATGACGATTCCGAGATCGTTCGAGAGGTTTCGGGGCTCCGGTCGTCGATGCGCCGTCCGCGACGTGCACAAAGGCGAGGGACGACGCACACAAAACGAGTGCGATCATACCAGCACCGGATCCCATCAGAACTCCGAAGTTAAGCGTGCTTGGGCGAGAGTAGTACTAGGATGGGTGACCCACTGGGAAGTCCTCGTGTTGCACTCCTTTTTGCGCCCCGAGCGGCCAAAAGACTTACTTAAAACTCTCTTTTAAGCTTTTCAATTTTTCCAGCATTATGGCCAACAATAAATATGTCATTAACATATATATAGCAGGAGAATAATGAAATCATCATCTAAAAATTTCTTCATAAAACATACAATGACCAGACATGGTTCTAGGATGGGTGACCCCCTGGGAAGTCCTCGTGTTGCACTCCTTTTTGCGCCCCGAGCCGCCAAAACCTCTCCCGTCGACCTCCGAGGCGATGGTTTTGGGCCTCGGAATTTGCCGTGACCGCTACGCAGTCAGTCTCGTGGGGCTCGGAGAGAGCTTTCCGGAATGGGGCCGCAATAGCGATTCCGAGTTCGTTCGAGAAAGTCCCGATGGTTTCGGCGCGCGCTTGCCGTGTCCGGTACGCGGTCGGCCTCGTGGGCATCGGAGGGATCAGACAATGGCGATTCCGAGATCGTTCGAGAGATTTCGGGGCTCCGGTCGTCGATGCGCCGTCCGCGACGTGCACAAAGGCGAGGGACGACGCACACAAAACGAGTGCGATCATACCAGCACCGGATCCCATCAGAACTCCGAAGTTAAGCGTGCTTGGGCGAGAGTAGTACTAGGATGGGTGACCCCCTGGGAAGTCCTCGTGTTGCACTCCTTTTTGCGCCCCGAGCGGCCAAAAGACTTGCTTAAAACTCTCTTTTAAGCTTTTCAATTTTTCCAGCATTATGGCCAACAATAAATATGTCATTAACATATATATAGCAGGAGAATATTGAAATCATCATCTAAAAATTTCATCATAAAACATACAATGACCAGACATGGTTCTAGGATGGGTGACCCCCTAGGAAGTCCTCGTGTTGCACTCTTGTTTGCGCCCCGAGCGGCCAAAACCTCTCCCGTCGACCTCCGAGGCGATGGTTTTGGGCCTCGGAATTTGCCGTGACCGCTACACAGTCAGTATCGTGGGGCTCGGAGAGAGCTTTCCGGAATGGGGCCGCAATAGCGATTCCGAGTTCGTTCGAGAAAGTCCCGATGGTTTCGGCGCGCGCTTGCCGTGTCCGGTACGCGGTCGGCCTCGTGGGCATCGGATGGATCCGACAATGACGATTCCGAGATCGTTCGAGAGGTTTCGGGGCTCCGGTCGTCGATGCGCCGTCCGCGACGTGCACAAAGGCGAGGGACGACGCACACAAAACGAGTGTGATCATACCAGCACCGGATCCCATCAGAACTCCGAAGTTAAGCGTGCTTGGGCGAGAGTAGTACTAGGATGGGTGACCCACTGGGAAGTCCTCGTGTTGCACTCCTTTTTGCGCCCCGAGCGGCCAAAAGACTTACTTAAAACTCTCTTTTAAGCTTTTCAATTTTTCCAGCATTCTGGCCAACAATAAATATGTCATTAACATATATATAGCAGGAGAATAATGAAATCATCATCTAAAAATTTCTTCATAAAACATACAATGACCAGACATGGTTCTAGGATGGGTGACCCCCTGGGAAGTCCTCGTGTTGCACTCCTTTTTGCGCCCCGAGCCGCCAAAACCTCTCCCGTCGACCTCCGAGGCGATGGTTTTGGGCCTCGGAATTTGCCGTGACCGCTACGCAGTCAGTCTCGTGGGGCTCGGAGAGAGCTTTCCGGAATGGGGCCGCAATAGCGATTCCGAGTTCGTTCGAGAAAGTCCCGATGGTTTCGGCGCGCGCTTGCCGTGTCCGGTACGCGGTCGGCCTCGTGGGCATCGGAGGGATCAGACAATGGCGATTCCGAGATCGTTCGAGAGATTTCGGGGCTCCGGTCGTCGATGCGCCGTCCGCGACGTGCACAAAGGCGAGGGACGACGCACACAAAACGAGTGCGATCATACCAGCACCGGATCCCATCAGAACTCCGAAGTTAAGCGTGCTTGGGCGAGAGTAGTACTAGGATGGGTGACCCCCTGGGAAGTCCTCGTGTTGCACTCCTTTTTGCGCCCCGAGCCGCCAAAACCTCTCCCGTCGACCTCCGAGGCGATGGTTTTGGGCCTCGGAATTTGCCGTGACCGCTACGCAGTCAGTCTCGTGGGGCTCGGAGAGAGCTTTCCGGAATGGGGCCGCAATAGCGATTCCGAGTTCGTTCGAGAAAGTCCCGATGGTTTCGGCGCGCGCTTGCCGTGTCCGGTACGCGGTCGGCCTCGTGGGCATCGGAGGGATCAGACAATGGCGATTCCGAGATCGTTCGAGAGATTTCGGGGCTCCGGTCGTCGATGCGCCGTCCGCGACGTGCACAAAGGCGAGGGACGACGCACACAAAACGAGTGCGATCATACCAGCACCGGATCCCATCAGAACTCCGAAGTTAAGCGTGCTTGGGCGAGAGTAGTACTAGGATAGGTGACCCCCTGGGAAGTCCTCGTGTTGCACTCCTTTTTGCGCCCCGAGCGGCCAAAAGACTTACTTAAAACTCTCTTTTAAGCTTTTCAATTTTTCCAGCATTCTGGCCAACAATAAATATGTCATTAACATATATATAGCAGGAGAATAATGAAATCATCATCTAAAAATTTCTTCATAAAACATACAATGACCAGACATGGTTCTAGGATGGGTGACCCCCTGGGAAGTCCTCGTGTTGCACTCCTTTTTGCGCCCCGAGCCGCCAAAACCTCTCCCGTCGACCTCCGAGGCGATGGTTTTGGGCCTCGGAATTTGCCGTGACCGCTACGCAGTCAGTCTCGTGGGGCTCGGAGAGAGCTTTCCGGAATGGGGCCGCAATAGCGATTCCGAGTTCGTTCGAGAAAGTCCCGATGGTTTCGGCGCGCGCTTGCCGTGTCCGGTACGCGGTCGGCCTCGTGGGCATCGGAGGGATCAGACAATGGCGATTCCGAGATCGTTCGAGAGATTTCGGGGCTCCGGTCGTCGATGCGCCGTCCGCGACGTGCACAAAGGCGAGGGACGACGCACACAAAACGAGTGCGATCATACCAGCACCGGATCCCATCAGAACTCCGAAGTTAAGCGTGCTTGGGCGAGAGTAGTACTAGGATAGGTGACCCCCTGGGAAGTCCTCGTGTTGCACTCCTTTTTGCGCCCCGAGCGGCCAAAAGACTTGCTTAAAACTCTCTTTTAAGCTTTTCAATTTTTCCAGCATTATGGCCAACAATAAATATGTCATTAACATATATATAGCAGGAGAATATTGAAATCATCATCTAAAAATTTCTTCATAAAACATACAATGACCAGACATGGTTCTAGGATGGGTGACCCCCTAGGAAGTCCTCGTGTTGCACTCTTGTTTGCGCCCCGAGCGGCCAAAACCTCTCCCGTCGACCTCCGAGGCGATGGTTTTGGGCCTCGGAATTTGCCGTGACCGCTACACAGTCAGTATCGTGGGGCTCGGAGAGAGCTTTCCGGAATGGGGCCGCAATAGCGATTCCGAGTTCGTTCGAGAAAGTCCCGATGGTTTCGGCGCGCGCTTGCCGTGTCCGGTACGCGGTCGGCCTCGTGGGCATCGGATGGATCCGACAATGACGATTCCGAGATCGTTCGAGAGGTTTCGGGGCTCCGGTCGTCGATGCGCCGTCCGCGACGTGCACAAAGGCGAGGGACGACGCACACAAAACGAGTGTGATCATACCAGCACCGGATCCCATCAGAACTCCGAAGTTAAGCGTGCTTGGGCGAGAGTAGTACTAGGATGGGTGACCCACAGGGAAGTCCTCGTGTTGCACTCCTTTTTGCGCCCCGAGCGGCCAAAAGACTTACTTAAAACTCTCTTTTAAGCTTTTCAATTTTTCCAGCATTATGGCCAACAATAAATATGTCATTAACATATATATAGCAGGAGAATAATGAAATCATCATCTAAAAATTTCTTCATAAAACATACAATGACCAGACATGGTTCTAGGATGGGTGACCCCCTGGGAAGTCCTCGTGTTGCACTCCTTTTTGCGCCCCGAGCCGCCAAAACCTCTCCCGTCGACCTCCGAGGCGATGGTTTTGGGCCTCGGAATTTGCCGTGACCGCTACGCAGTCAGTCTCGTGGGGCTCGGAGAGAGCTTTCCGGAATGGGGCCGCAATAGCGATTCCGAGTTCGTTCGAGAAAGTCCCGATGGTTTCGGCGCGCGCTTGCCGTGTCCGGTACGCGGTCAGCCTCGTGGGCATCGGAGGGATCAGACAATGGCGATTCCGAGATCGTTCGAGAGATTTCGGGGCTCCGGTCGTCGATGCGCCGTCCGCGACGTGCACAAAGGCGAGGGACGACGCACACAAAACGAGTGCGATCATACCAGCACCGGATCCCATCAGAACTCCGAAGTTAAGCGTGCTTGGGCGAGAGTAGTACTAGGATAGGTGACCCCCTGGGAAGTCCTCGTGTTGCACTCCTTTTTGCGCCCCGAGCGGCCAAAAGACTTGCTTAAAACTCTCTTTTAAGCTTTTCAATTTTTCCAGCATTATGGCCAACAATAAATATGTCATTAACATATATATAGCAGGAGAATATTGAAATCATCATCTAAAAATTTCTTCATAAAACATACAATGACCAGACATGGTTCTAGGATGGGTGACCCCCTAGGAAGTCCTCGTGTTGCACTCTTGTTTGCGCCCCGAGCGGCCAAAACCTCTCCCGTCGACCTCCGAGGCGATGGTTTTGGGCCTCGGAATTTGCCGTGACCGCTACACAGTCAGTATCGTGGGGCTCGGAGAGAGCTTTCCGGAATGGGGCCGCAATAGCGATTCCGAGTTCGTTCGAGAAAGTCCCGATGGTTTTGGCGCGCGCTTGCCGTGTCCGGTACGCGGTCGGCCTCGTGGGCATCGGATGGATCCGACAATGACGATTCCGAGATCGTTCGAGAGGTTTCGGGGCTCCGGTCGTCGATGCGCCGTCCGCGACGTGCACAAAGGCGAGGGACGACGCACACAAAACGAGTGTGATCATACCAGCACCGGATCCCATCAGAACTCCGAAGTTAAGCGTGCTTGGGCGAGAGTAGTACTAGGATGGGTGACCCACTGGGAAGTCCTCGTGTTGCACTCCTTTTTGCGCCCCGAGCGGCCAAAAGACTTACTTAAAACTCTCTTTTAAGCTTTTCAATTTTTCCAGCATTATGGCCAACAATAAATATGTCATTAACATATATATAGCAGGAGAATAATGAAATCATCATCTAAAAATTTCTTCATAAAACATACAATGACCAGACATGGTTCTAGGATGGGTGACCCCCTGGGAAGTCCTCGTGTTGCACTCCTTTTTGCGCCCCGAGCCGCCAAAACCTCTCCCGTCGACCTCCGAGGCGATGGTTTTGGGCCTCGGAATTTGCCGTGACCGCTACGCAGTCAGTCTCGTGGGGCTCGGAGAGAGCTTTCCGGAATGGGGCCGCAATAGCGATTCCGAGTTCGTTCGAGAAAGTCCCGATGGTTTCGGCGCGCGCTTGCCGTGTCCGGTACGCGGTCGGCCTCGTGGGCATCGGAGGGATCAGACAATGGCGATTCCGAGATCGTTCGAGAGATTTCGGGGCTCCGGTCGTCGATGCGCCGTCCGCGACGTGCACAAAGGCGAGGGACGACGCACACAAAACGAGTGCGATCATACCAGCACCGGATCCCATCAGAACTCCGAAGTTAAGCGTGCTTGGGCGAGAGTAGTACTAGGATGGGTGACCCCCTGGGAAGTCCTCGTGTTGCACTCCTTTTTGCGCCCCGAGCGGCCAAAAGACTTGCTTAAAACTCTCTTTTAAGCTTTTCAATTTTTCCAGCATTATGGCCAACAATAAATATGTCATTAACATATATATAGCAGGAGAATATTGAAATCATCATCTAAAAATTTCTTCATAAAACATACAATGACCAGACATGGTTCTAGGATGGGTGACCCCCTAGGAAGTCCTCGTGTTGCACTCTTGTTTGCGCCCCGAGCGGCCAAAACCTCTCCCGTCGACCTCCGAGGCGATGGTTTTGGGCCTCGGAATTTGCCGTGACCGCTACACAGTCAGTCTCGTGGGGCTCGGAGAGAGCTTTCCAGAATGGGGCCGCAATAGAGATTCCGAGTTCGTTCGAGAAAGTCCCGATGGTTTCGGCGCGCGCTTGCCGTGTCCGGTACGCGGTCGGCCTCGTGGGCATCGGATGGATCCGACAATGACGATTCCGAGATCGTTCGAGAGGTTTCGGGGCTCCGGTCGTCGATGCGCCGTCCGCGACGTGCACAAAGGCGAGGGACGACGCACACAAAACGAGTGCGATCATACCAGCACCGGATCCCATCAGAACTCCGAAGTTAAGCGTGCTTGGGCGAGAGTAGTACTAGGATGGGTGACCCCCTGGGAAGTCCTCGTGTTGCACTCCTTTTTGCGCCCCGAGCGGCCAAAAGACTTACTTAAAACTCTCTTTTAAGCTTTTCAATTTTTCCAGCATTATGGCCAACAATAAATATGTCATTAACATATATATAGCAGGAGAATAATGAAATCATCATCTAAAAATTTCTTCATAAAACATACAATGACCAGACATGGTTCTAGGATGGGTGACCCCCTGGGAAGTCCTCGTGTTGCACTCCTTTTTGCTCCCCGAGCCGCCAAAACCTCTCCCGTCGACCTCCGAGGCGATGGTTTTGGGCCTCGGAATTTGCCGTGACCGCTACGCAGTCAGTCTCGTGGGGCTCGGAGAGAGCTTTCCGGAATGGGGCCGCAATAGCGATTCCAAGTTCGTTCGAGAAAGTCCCGATGGTTTCGGCGCGCGCTTGCCGTGTCCGGTACGCGGTCGGCCTCGTGGGCATCGGAGGGATCCGACAATGGCGATTCCGAGATCGTTCGAGAGGTTTCGGGGCTCCGGTCGTCGATGCGCCGTCCGCGACGTGCACAAAGGCGAGGGACGACGCACACAAAACGAGTGCGATCATACCAGCACCGGATCCCATCAGAACTCCGAAGTTAAGCGTGCTTGGGCGAGAGTAGTACTAGGATGGGTGACCCCCTGCGAAGTCCTCGTGTTGCACTCCTTTTTGCGCCCCGAGCGGCCAAAAGACTTGCTTAAAACTCTCTTTTAAGCTTTTCAATTTTTCCAGCATTATGGCCAACAATAAATATGTCATTAACATATATATAGCAGGAGAATAATGAAATCATCATCTAAAAATTTCTTCATAAAACATACAATGACCAGACATGGTTCTAGGATGGGTGACCCCCTGGGAAGTCCTCGTGTTGCACTCCTTTTTGCGCCCCGAACCGCCAAAACCTCTCCCGTCGACCTCCGAGGCGATGGTTTTGGGCCTCGGAATTTGCCGTGACCGCTACACAGTCAGTCTCGTGGGGCTCGGAGAGAGCTTTCCGGAATGGGGCCGCAATAGCGATTCCGAGTTCGTTCGAGAAAGTCCCGATGGTTTCGGCGCGCGCTTGCCGTGTCCGGTACGCGGTCGGCCTCGTGGGCATCGGATGGATCCGACAATAACGATTCCGAGATCGTTCGAGAGGTTTCGGGGCTCCGGTCGTCGATGCGCCGTCCGCGACGTGCACAAAGGCGAGGGACGACGCACACAAAACGAGTGCGATCATACCAGCACCGGATCCCATCAGAACTCCGAAGTTAAGCGTGCTTGGGCGAGAGTAGTAATAGGATGGGTGACCCCCTGGGAAGTCCTCGTGTTGCACTCCTTTTTGCACCCCGAGCGGCCAAAAGACTTACTTAAAACTCTCTTTAAAGCTTTTCAATTTTTCGAGCATTATGGCCAACAATAAATATGTCATTAACATATATATAGCAGGAGAATAATGAAATCATCATCTAAAAATTTCTTCATAAAACATACAATGACCAGACATGGTTCTAGGATGGGTGACCCCCTGGGAAGTCCTCGTGTTGCACTCCTTTTTGCGCCCCGAGCCGCCAAAACCTCTCCCGTCGACCTCTAAGGCGATGGTTTTGGGCCTCGGAATTTGCCGTGACCGCTACGCAGTCAGTCTCGTGGGGCTCGGAGAGAGCTTTCCGGAATGGGGCCGCAATAGCGATTCCGAGTTCGTTCGAGAAAGTCTCGATGGTTTCGGCGCGCGCTTGCCGTGTCTGGTATGCTGTCGGCCTCGTGGGCATCGGAGGGATCCGACAATGGCGATTCCGAGATCGTTCGAGAGGTTTCGGGGCTCCGGTCGTCGATGCGCCGTCCGCGACGTGCACAAAGGCGAGGAACGACGCACACAAAACGAGTGCGATCATACCAGCACCGGATCCCATCAGAACTCCGAAGTTAAGCGTGCTTGGGCGAGAGTAGTACTAGGATGGGTGACCCCCTGGGAAGTCCTCGTGTTGCACTCCTTTTTGCGCCCCGAGCGGCCAAAAGACTTACTTAAAACTCTCTTTTAAGCTTTTCAATTTTTCCAGCATTATGGCCAACAATAAATAAGTCATTAACATATATATAGCAGGAGAATAATGAAATCATCATCTAAAAATTTCTTCATAAAACATACAATGACCAGACATGGTTCTAGGATGGGTGACCCCCTGGGAAGTCCTCGTGTTGCACTCCTTTTTGCGCCCCGAACCGCCAAAACCTCTCCCGTCGACCTCCGAGGCGATGGTTTTGGGCCTCGGAATTTGCCGTGACCGCTACGCAGTCAGTCTCGTGGGGCTGGGAGAGAGCTTTCCGGAATGGGGCCGCAATAGCGATTCCGAGTTCGTTCGAGAAAGTCCCGATGGTTTCGGCGCGCGCTTGCCGTGTCCGGTACGCTGTCGGCCTCGTGGGCATCGGAGGGATCCGACAATGGCGATTCCGAGATCGTTCGAGAGGTTTCGGGGCTCCGGTCGTCGATGCGCCGTCCGCGACGTGCACAAAGGCGAGGGACGACGCACACAAAACGAGTGCGATCATACCAGCACTAAAGCACCGGATCCCATCAGAACTCCGAAGTTAAGCGTGCTTTGGCGAGAGTAGGTCTAGTATGGGTGACCCCCTG
Organism: Musa acuminata AAA Group; assembly: GCF_036884655.1. Taxonomy (NCBI): domain Eukaryota; kingdom Viridiplantae; phylum Streptophyta; class Magnoliopsida; order Zingiberales; family Musaceae; genus Musa; species Musa acuminata. The sequence goes on from NC_088334.1 coordinate 39,707,257, forward strand.
GGAAGTCCTCGTTTTGCACTCCTTTTTGCGCCCCGAGCGGCCAAAAGACTTACTTAAAACTCTCTTTTAAGCTTTTCAATTTTTCCAGCATTATGGCCAACAATAAATATGTCATTAACATATATATAGCAGGAGAATAATGAAATCATCATCTAAAAATTTCTTCATAAAACATACAATGACCAGACACGGTTCTAGGATGGGTGACCCCCTGGGAAGTCCTCGTGTTTTACTCCTTTTTGCGCCCCGAGAGGCCAAAACCTCTCCCGTCGACCTCCGAGGCGATGGTTTTGGGCCTCGGAATTTGCCGTGACCGCTACGCAGTCAGTCTCGTGGGGCTCGGAGAGAGCTTTCCGGAATGGGGCCGCAATAGCGATTCCGAGTTCATTCGAGAAAGTCCCGATGGTTTCGGCGCGCGCTTGGCGTGTCCGGTACGCGGTCGGCCTCGTGGGCATCGGAGGGATCCGACAATGGCGATTCCGAGATCGTTCGAGAGGTTTCGGGGCTCCGGTCGTCGATGCGCCGTCCGCGACGTGCACAAAGGCGAGGGACGACGCACACAAAATGAGTGTGATCATACCAGCACTAAAGCACCGGATCCCATCCGAACTCCGAAGTTAAGCCTGCTTGGGCGAGAGTAGTACTAGGATGGGTGACCCCTTGGGAAGTTCTCGTGTTGCACTCCTTTTTGCGCCCCGAGCGGCCAAAAGACTTACTTAAAACTCTCTTTTAAGCTTTTCAATTTTTCCAGCATTATGGCAAACAATAAATATGTCATTAATATATATATAGCAGGAGAATAATGAAATCATCATCTAAAAATTTCTTCATAAAACATACAATGACCAGACATGGTTCTAGGATGGGTGACCCCCTGGGAAGTCCTCGTGTTGCACTCCTTTTTGCGCCCCGAACCGCCAAAACCTCTCCCGTCGACCTCCGAGGCGATGGTTTTGGGCCTCGGAATTTGCCGTGACCGCTACACAGTCAGTCTCGTGGGGCTCGGAGAGAGCTTTCCGGAATGGGGCCGCAATAGCGATTCCGAATTCGTTCGAGAAAGTCCCGATGGTTTCGGCGCGCGCTTGCCGTGTCCGGTACGCGGTCGGCCTCGTGGGCATCGGATGGATCCGACAATAACGATTCCGAGATCGTTCGAGAGGTTTCGGGGCTCCGGTCGTCGATGCGCCGTCCGCGACGTGCACAAAGGCGAGGGACGACGCACACAAAACGAGTGCGATCATACCAGCACCGGATCCCATCAGAACTCCGAAGTTAAGCGTGCTTGGGCGAGAGTAGTAATAGGATGGGTGACCCCCTGGGAAGTCCTCGTGTTGCACTCCTTTTTGCACCCCGAGCGGCCAAAAGACTTACTTAAAACTCTCTTTAAAGCTTTTCAATTTTTCGAGCATTATGGCCAACAATAAATATGTCATTAACATATATATAGCAGGAGAATAACGAAATCATCATCTAAAAATTTCTTCATAAAACATACAATGACCAGACATGGTTCTAGGATGGGTGACCCCCTGGGAAGTCCTCGTGTTGCACTCCTTTTTGCGCCCCGAGCCGCCAAAACCTCTCCCGTCGACCTCTAAGGCGATGGTTTTGGGCCTCGGAATTTGCCGTGACCGCTACGCAGTCAGTCTCGTGGGGCTCGGAGAGAGCTTTCCGGAATGGGGCCGCAATAGCGATTCCGAGTTCGTTCGAGAAAGTCCCGATGGTTTCGGCGCGCGCTTGCCGTGTCCGGTACGCGGTCGGCCTCGTGGGCATCGGAGGGATCCGACAATGGCGATTCCGAGATCGTTCGAGAGGTTTCGGGGCTCCGGTCGTCGATGCGCCTTCCGCGACGTGAACAAAGGCGAGGGACGACGCACACAAAACGAGTGCGATCATACCAGCACTAAAGCACCGGATCCCATCAGAACTCCGAAGTTAAGCCCGCTCGGGCGAGAGTAGTACTAGGATGGGTGACTCCCTGGGAAGTTCTCGTGTTGTACTCCTTTTTACGCCCCGAGCGGCCAAAAGACTTACTTAAAACTCTCTTTTAAGCTTTTCAATTTTTCCAGCATTATGGCCAACAATAAATATGTCATTAACATATATATAGCAGGAGAATAATGAAATCATCATCTAAAAATTTCTTCATAAAACATACAATGACCAGACATGGTTCTAGGATGGGTGACCCCCTGGGAAGTCCTCGTGTTGCACTACTTTTTGCGCCCCGAGCGGCCAAAACCTCTCCCGTCGACCTCCGAGGCGATGGTTTGGGCCTCGGAATTTGCCGGTACCGCTACGCAGTCAGTCTCGTGGGGCTCGGAGAGAGCTTTCCGGAATGGGGCCGCAATAGCGATTCCGAGTTCGTTCGAGAAAGTCCCGATGGTTTCGTCGCGCGCTTGCCGTGTCCGGTACGCGGTCGGCCTCGTGGGCATCGGAGGGATCCGACAATGGCGATTCCGAGATCGTTCGAGAGGTTTCGGGGCTCCGGTCGTCGATGCGCCGTCCGCGACGTGCACAAAGGCGAGGGACGACGCACACAAAACGAGTTCGATCATACCAGCACTAAAGCACCGGATCCCATCAGAACTCCGAAGTTAAGCGTGCTTTGGCGAGAGTAGGTCTAGTATGGGTGACCCCCTGGGAAGTCCTCGTTTTGCACTCCTTTTTGCGCCCCGAGCGGCCAAAAGACTTACTTAAAACTCTCTTTTAAGCTTTTCAATTTTTCCAGCATTATGGCCAACAATAAATATGTCATTAACATATATATAGCAGGAGAATAATGAAATCATCATCTAAAAATTTCTTCATAAAACATACAATGACCAGACATGGTTCTAGGATGGGTGACCCCCTGGGAAGTCCTCGTGTTTTACTCCTTTTTGCGCCCCGAGAGGCCAAAACCTCTCCCGTCGACCTCCGAGGCGATGGTTTTGGGCCTCGGAATTTGCCGTGACCGCTACGCAGTCAGTCTCGTGGGGCTCGGAGAGAGCTTTCCGGAATGGGGCCGCAATAGCGATTCCGAGTTCGTTCGAGAAAGTCCCGATGGTTTCGGCGCGCGCTTGGCGTGTCCGGTACGCGGTCGGCCTCGTGGGCATCGGAGGGATCCGACAATGGCGATTCCGAGATCGTTCGAGAGGTTTCGGGGCTCCGGTCGTCGATGCACCGTCCGCGACGTGCACAAAGGCGAGGGACGACGCACACAAAATGAGTGTGATCATACCAGCACTAAAGCACCGGATCCCATCAGAACTCCGAAGTTATGCCTGCTTGGGCGAGAGTAGTACTAGGATGGGTGACCCCTTGGGAAGTTCTCGTGTTGCACTCCTTTTTGCGCCCCGAGCGGCCAAAAGACTTACTTAAAACTCTCTTTTAAGCTTTTCAATTTTTCCAGCATTATGGCAAACAATAAATATGTCATTAATATATATATAGCAGGAGAATAATGAAATCATCATCTAAAAATTTCTTCATAAAACATACAATGACCAGACATGGTTCTAGGATGGGTGACCCCCTGGGAAGTCCTCGTGTTGCACTACTTTTTGCGCCCCGAGCGGCCAAAACCTCTCCCGTCGACCTCCGAGGCGATGGTTTGGGCCTCGGAATTTGCCGGTACCGCTACGCAGTCAGTCTCGTGGGGCTCGGAGAGAGCTTTCCGGAATGGGGCCGCAATAGCGATTCCGAGTTCGTTCGAGAAAGTCCCGATGGTTTCGGCGCGCGCTTGCCGTATCCGGTACGCGGTCGGCCTCGTGGGCATCGGAGGGATCCGACAATGGCGATTCCGAGATCGTTCGAGAGGTTTCGGGGCTCCGGTCGTCGATGCGCCGTCCGCGACATGCACAAAGGCGAGGGACGACGCACACAAAACGAGTGCGATCATACCAGCACTAAAGCACCGGATCCCATCAGAACTCCGAAGTTAAGACTGCTTGGGCGAGAGTAGTACTAGGATGGGTGACCCCCTGGGAAGTTCTCGTGTTGCACTCCTTTTTGCGCCCCGAGCGGCCAAAAGACTTACTTAAAACTCTCTTTTAAGCTTTTCAATTTTTCCAGCATTATGGCCAACAATAAATATGTCATTAACATATATATAGCAGGAGAATAATGAAATCATCATCTAAAAATTTCTTCATAAAACATACAATGACCAGACATGGTTCTAGGATGGGTGACCCCCTGGGAAGTCCTCGTGTTGCACTCCTTTTTGCGCCCCGAGCGGCCAAAACCTCTCCCGTCGACCTCCGAGGCGATGCTTTTGGGCCTCGGAATTTGCCGTGACCGCTACGCAGTCAGTCTCGTGGGGCTCGGAGAGAGCTTTCCGGAATGGGGCCGCAATAGCGATTCCGAGTTCGTTCGAGAAAGTCCCGAAGGTTTCGGCGCGCGCTTGCCGTGTCCGGTACGCGGTCGGCCTCGTGGGCATCGGAGGGATCTGACAATGGCGATTCCGAGATCGTTCGAGAGGTTTCGGGGCTCCGGTCGTCGATGAGCCGTCCGCGACGTGCACAAAGGCGAGGGACGACGCACACAAAACGAGTGCGATCATACCAGCACCGGATCCCATCAGAACTCCGAAGTTAAGCGTGCTTGGGCGAGAGTAGTACTAGGTTGGGTGACCCCCTGGGAAGTCCTCGTGTTGCACTCCTTTTTGCGCCCCGAGCGGCCAAAAGACTTACTTAAAACTCTCTTTTAAGCTTTTCAATTTTTCCAGCATTATGGCCAACAATAAATATGTCATTAACATATATATAGCAGGAGAATAATGAAATCATCATCTAAAAATTTCTTCATAAAACATACAATGACCAGACTTGGTTCTAGGATGGGTGACCCCCTGGGAAGTCCTCGTGTTGCACTCCTTTTTGCGCCCCGAGCGGCCAAAACCTCTCCCGTCGACCTCCGAGGCGATGGTTTTGGGCCTCGGAATTTGCCGTGACCGCTACGCAGTCAGTCTCGTGGGGCTCGGAGAGAGCTTTCCGGAATGGGGCCGCAATAGCGATTCCGAGTTCGTTCGAGAAAGTCCCGATGGTTTCGGCGCGCGCTTGCCGTGTCCGGTACGCGGTCGGCCTCGTGGGCATCGGAGGGATCCGACAATGGCGATTCCGAGATCGTTCGAGAGGTTTCGGGGCTCCGGTCGTCGATGCGCCGTCCGCGACGTGCACAAAGGCGAGGGACGACGCACACAAAACGAGTGCGATCATACCAGCACCGGATCCCATCAGAACTCCGAAGTTAAGCGTGCTTGGGCGAGAGTAGTACTAGGATGGGTGACCCCCTGGGATGTCCTCGTGTTGCACTCCTTTTTGCGCCCAGAGCGGCCAAAAGACTTACTTAAAACTCTCTTTTAAGCTTTTCAATTTTTCCAGCATTATGGCCAACAATAAATATGTCATTAACATATATATAGCAGGAGAATAATGAAATCATCATCTAAAAATTTCTTCATAAAACATACAATGACCAGACATGGTTCTAGGATGGGTGACCCCCTGGGAAGTCCTCGTGTTGCACTCCTTTTTGTGCCCCGAGCGGCCAAAACCTCTCCCGTCGACCTCCGAGGCGATGGTTTTGGGCCTCGGAATTTGCCGTGACCGCTACGCAGTCAGTCTCGTGGGGCTCGGAGAGAGCTTTCCGGAATGGGGCCGCAATAGCGATTCCGAGTTCGTTCGAGAAAGTCCCGATGGTTTCGGCGCGCGCTTGCCGTGTCCGGTACACGGTCGGCCTCGTGGGCATCGGAGGGATCCGACAATGGCGATTCCGAGATCGTTCGAGAGGTTTCGAGGCTCCGGTCGTCGATGCGCCGTCCGCGACGTGCACAAAGGCGAGGGACGACGCACACAAAACGAGTGCGATCATACCAACACTAAAGCACCGGATCCCATCAGAACTCCGAAGTTAAGCCTGCTTGGGCGAGAGTAGTACTAGGATGGGTGACCCGCTGGGAAGTCCTCGTGTTGCACTCCTTTTTGCGCCCCGAGCGGCCAAAAGACTTACTTAAAACTCTCTTTTAAGCTTTTCAATTTTTCCAGCATTATGGCCAACAATAAATATGTCATTAACATATATATAGCAGGAGAATAATGAAATCATCATCTAAAAATTTCTTCATAAAACATACAATGACCAGACAAGGTTCTAGGATGGGTGACCCCCTGGGAAGTCTTCGTGTTGCACTCCTTTTTGCGCCCCGAGCGGCCAAAACCTCTCCCGTCGACCTCCGAGGCGATGGTTTTGGGCCTCGGAATTTGCCGTGACCGCTACGCAGTCAGTCTCGTGGGGCTCGGAGAGAGCTTTCCGGAATGGGGCCGCAATAGCGATTCCGGGTTCGTTCGAGAAAGTCCCGATGGTTTCGGCGCGCGCTTGCCGTGTCCGGTACGCGGTCGGCCTCGTGGGCATCGGAGGGATCCGACAATGGCGATTCCGAGATCGTTCGAGAGGTTTCGGGGCTCCGGTCGTCGATGAGCCGTCCGCGACGTGCACAAAGGCGAGGGACGACGCACACAAAACGAGTGCGATCATACCAGCACCGGATCCCATCAGAACTCCGAAGTTAAGCGTGCTTGGGCGAGAGTAGTACTAGGATGGGTGACCCCCTGGGAAGTCCTCGTGTTGCACTCCTTTTTGCGCCCCGAGCGGCCAAAAGACTTACTTAAAACTCTCTTTTAAGCTTTTCAATTTTTCCAGCATTATGGCCAACAATAAATATGTCATTAACATATATATAGCAGGAGAATAATGAAATCATCATCTAAAAATTTCTTCATAAAACATACAATGACCAGACATGGTTCTAGGATGGGTGACCCCCTGGGAAGTCCTCGTGTTGCACTCATTTTTGCGCCCCGAGCGGCCAAAACCTCTCCCGTCGACCTCCGAGGCGATGGTTTTGGGCCTCGGAATTTGCCGTGACCGCTACGCAGTCAGTCTCGTGGGGCTCGGAGAGAGCTTTCCGGAATGGGGCCGCAATAGCGATTCCGAGTTCGTTCGAGAAAGTCCCGATGGTTTCGGCGCGCGCTTGCCGTGTCCGGTACGCGGTCGGCCTCGTGGGCATCGGAGGGATCCGACAATGGCGATTCCGAGATCGTTCGAGAGGTTTCGGGGCTCCGGTCGTCGATGCGCCGTCCGCGACGTGCACAAAGGCGAGGGACGACGCACACAAAACGAGTGCGATCATACCAGCACCGGATCCCATCAGAACTCCGAAGTTAAGCGTGCTTGGGCGAGAGTAGTACTAGGATGGGTGACCCCCTGGGATGTCCTCGTGTTGCACTCCTTTTTGCGCCCAGAGCGGCCAAAAGACTTACTTAAAACTCTCTTTTAAGCTTTTCAATTTTTCCAGCATTATGGCCAACAATAAATATGTCATTAACATATATATAGCAGGAGAATAATGAAATCATCATCTAAAAATTTCTTCATAAAACATACAATGACCAGACATGGTTCTAGGATGGGTGACCCCCTGGGAAGTCCTCGTGTTGCACTCCTTTTTGTGCCCCGAGCGGCCAAAACCTCTCCCGTCGACCTCCGAGGCGATGGTTTTGGGCCTCGGAATTTGCCGTGACCGCTACGCAGTCAGTCTCGTGGGGCTCGGAGAGAGCTTTCCGGAATGGGGCCGCAATAGCGATTCCGAGTTCGTTCGAGAAAGTCCCGATGGTTTCGGCGCGCGCTTGCCGTGTCCGGTACACGGTCGGCCTCGTGGGCATCGGAGGGATCCGACAATGGCGATTCCGAGATCGTTCGAGAGGTTTCGAGGCTCCGGTCGTCGATGCGCCGTCCGCGACGTGCACAAAGGCGAGGGACGACGCACACAAAACGAGTGCGATCATACCAACACTAAAGCACCGGATCCCATCAGAACTCCGAAGTTAAGCCTGCTTGGGCGAGAGTAGTACTAGGATGGGTGACCCGCTGGGAAGTCCTCGTGTTGCACTCCTTTTTGCGCCCCGAGCGGCCAAAAGACTTACTTAAAACTCTCTTTTAAGCTTTTCAATTTTTCCAGCATTATGGCCAACAATAAATATGTCATTAACATATATATAGCAGGAGAATAATGAAATCATCATCTAAAAATTTCTTCATAAAACATACAATGACCAGACAAGGTTCTAGGATGGGTGACCCCCTGGGAAGTCTTCGTGTTGCACTCCTTTTTGCGCCCCGAGCGGCCAAAACCTCTCCCGTCGACCTCCGAGGCGATGGTTTTGGGCCTCGGAATTTGCCGTGACCGCTACGCAGTCAGTCTCGTGGGGCTCGGAGAGAGCTTTCCGGAATGGGGTCGCAATAGCGATTCCGGGTTCGTTCGAGAAAGTCCCGATGGTTTCGGCGCGCGCTTGCCGTGTCCGGTACGCGGTCGGCCTCGTGGGCATCGGAGGGATCCGACAATGGCGATTCCGAGATCGTTCGAGAGGTTTCGGGGCTCCGGTCGTCGATGAGCCGTCCGCGACGTGCACAAAGGCGAGGGACGACGCACACAAAACGAGTGCGATCATACCAGCACCGGATCCCATCAGAACTCCGAAGTTAAGCGTGCTTGGGCGAGAGTAGTACTAGGATGGGTGACCCCCTGGGAAGTCCTCGTGTTGCACTCCTTTTTGCGCCCCGAGCGGCCAAAAGACTTACTTAAAACTCTCTTTTAAGCTTTTCAATTTTTCCAGCATTATGGCCAACAATAAATATGTCATTAACATATATATAGCAGGAGAATAATGAAATCATCATCTAAAAATTTCTTCATAAAACATACAATGACCAGACATGGTTCTAGGATGGGTGACCCCCTGGGAAGTCCTCGTGTTGCACTCCTTTTTGCGCCCCGAGCGGCCAAAACCTCTCCCGTCGACCTCCGAGGCGATGGTTTTGGGCCTCGGAATTTGCCGTGACCGCTACGCAGTCAGTCTCGTGGGGCTCGGAGAGAGCTTTCCGGAATGGGGCCGCAATAGCGATTCCGAGTTCGTTCGAGAAAGTCCCGATGGTTTCGGCGCGCGCTTGCCGTGTCCGGTACGCGGTCGGCCTCGTGGGCATCGGAGGGATCCGACAATGGCGATTCCGAGATCGTTCGAGAGGTTTCGGGGCTCCGGTCGTCGATGCGCCGTCCGCGACGTGCACAAAGGCGAGGGACGACGCACACAAAACGAGTGCGATCATACCAGCACCGGATCCCATCAGAACTCCGAAGTTAAGCGTGCTTGGGCGAGAGTAGTACTAGGATGGGTGACCCCCTGGGATGTCCTCGTGTTGCACTCCTTTTTGCGCCCAGAGCGGCCAAAAGACTTACTTAAAACTCTCTTTTAAGCTTTTCAATTTTTCCAGCATTATGGCCAACAATAAATATGTCATTAACATATATATAGCAGGAGAATAATGAAATCATCATCTAAAAATTTCTTCATAAAACATACAATGACCAGACATGGTTCTAGGATGGGTGACCCCCTGGGAAGTCCTCGTGTTGCACTCCTTTTTGTGCCCCGAGCGGCCAAAACCTCTCCCGTCGACCTCCGAGGCGATGGTTTTGGGCCTCGGAATTTGCCGTGACCGCTACGCAGTCAGTCTCGTGGGGCTCGGAGAGAGCTTTCCGGAATGGGGCCGCAATAGCGATTCCGAGTTCGTTCGAGAAAGTCCCGATGGTTTCGGCGCGCGCTTGCCGTGTCCGATACACGGTCGGCCTCGTGGGCATCGGAGGGATCCGACAATGGCGATTCCGAGATCGTTCGAGAGGTTTCGAGGCTCCGGTCGTCGATGCGCCGTCCGCGACGTGCACAAAGGCGAGGGACGACGCACACAAAACGAGTGCGATCATACCAACACTAAAGCACCGGATCCCATCAGAACTCCGAAGTTAAGCCTGCTTGGGCGAGAGTAGTACTAGGATGGGTGACCCCCTGGGAAGTCCTCGTGTTGCACTCCTTTTTGCGCCCCGAGCGGCCAAAAGACTTACTTAAAACTCTCTTTTAAGCTTTTCAATTTTTCCAGCATTATGGCCAACAATAAATATGTCATTAACATATATATAGCAGGAGAATAATGAAATCATCATCTAAAAATTTCTTCATAAAACATACAATGACCAGACATGGTTCTAGGATGGGTGACCCCCTGGGAAGTCCTCGTGTTGCACTCCTTTTTGCGCCCCGAGCGGCCAAAACCTCTCCCGTCGACCTCCGAGGTGATGGTCTTGGGCCTCGGAATTTGCCGTGACCGCTACGCAGTCAGTCTCGTGGGGCTCGGAGAGAGCTTTCCGGAATGGGGCCGCAATAGCGATTCCGGGTTCGTTCGAGAAAGTCCCGATGGTTTCGGCGCGCGCTTGCCGTGTCCGGTACGCGGTCGGCCTCGTGGGCATCGGAGGGATCCGACAATGGCGATTCCGAGATCGTTCGAGAGGTTTCGGGGCTCCGGTCGTCGATGCGCCGTCCGCGACGTGCACAAAGGCGAGGGACGACGCACACAAAACGAGTGCGATCATACCAACACTAAAGCACCGGATCCCATCAGAACTCCGAAGTTAAGCGTGCTTGGGCGAGAGTAGTACTAGGATGGCTGACCCCCTGGGAAGTCCTCGTGTTGCACTCCTTTTTGCGCCCCGAGCGGCCAAAAGACTTACTTAAAACTCTCTTTTAAGCTTTTCAATTTTTCCAGCATTATGGCCAACAATAAATATGTCATTAACATATATATAGCAGGAGAATAATGAAATCATCATCTAGGATGGGTGACCCCCTGGGAAGTCCTCGTGTTGCACTCCTTTTTGCGCCCCGAGCGGCCAAAACCTCTCCCGTCGACCTCCGAGGTGATGGTTTTGGGCCTCGGAATTTGCCGTGACCGCTACGCAGTCAGTCTCGTGGGGCTCGGAGAGAGCTTTCCGGAATGGGGCCGCAATAGCGATTCCGAGTTCGTTCGAGAAAGTCCCGATGGTTTCGGCGCGCGCTTGCCGTGTCCGGTACGCGGTCGGCCTCGTGGGCATCGGAGGGATCCGACAATGGCGATTCCGAGATCGTTCGAGAGGTTTCGGGGCTCCGGTCGTCGATGCGCCGTCCGCGACGTGCACAAAGGTGAGGGACCACGCACACAAAACGAGTACGATCATACCAGCACTAAAGCACCGGATCCCATCAGAACTCCGAAGTTAAGCCTGCTTGGGCGAGAGTAGTACAAGGATGGGTGACCCCCTGGGAAGTCCTCGTGTTGCACTCCTTTTTGCGCCCCGAGCGGCCAAAAGACTTACTTAAAACTCTCTTTTAAGCTTTTCAATTTTTCCAGCATTATGGCCAACAATAAATATGTCATTAACATATATATAGCAGGAGAATAATGAAATCATCATCTAAAAATTTCTTCATAAAACATACAATGACCAGACATGGTTCTAGGATGGGTGACCCCCTGGGAAGTCCTCGTGTTGCACTCCTTTTTGCGCCCCGAGCGGCCAAAACCTCTCCCGTCGACCTCCGAGGCGATGGTTTTGGGCCTCGGAATTTGCCGTGACCGCTACGCAGTCAGTCTCGTGGGGCTCGGAGAGAGCTTTCCGGAATGGGGCCGCAATAGCGATTCCGAGTTCGTTCGAGAAAGTCCCGATGGTTTCGGCGCGCGCTTGCCGTGTCCGGTACGCGGTCGGCCTCGTGGGCATCGGAGGGATCCGACAATGGCGATTCCGAGATCGTTCGAGAGGTTTCGGGGCTCCGGTCGTCGATGCGCCGTCCGTGACGTGCACAAAGGCGAGGGACGACGCACACAAAACGAGTGCGATCATACCAGCACTAAAGCACCGGATCCCATCAAAACTCCGAAGTTAAACCTGCTTGGGCGAGAGTAGTACTAGGATGGGTGACCCCCTGGGAAGTCCTCGTGTTGCACTCCTTTTTGCGCCCCGAGCGGCCAAAAGACTTACTTAAAACTCTCTTTTAAGCTTTTCAATTTTTCCAGCATTATGGCCTACAATAAATATGTCATTAACATATATATAGCAGGAGAATAATGAAATCATCATCTAGGATGGGTGACCCCCTGGGAAGTCCTCGTGTTGCACTCCTTTTTGCGCCCCGAGCGGCCAAAACCTCTCCCGTCGACCTCCGAGGTGATGGTTTTGGGCCTCGGAATTTGCCGTGACCGCTACGCAGTCAGTCTCGTGGGGCTCGGAGAGAGCTTTCCGGAATGGGGCCGCAATAGCGATTCCGAGTTCGTTCGAGAAAGTCCCGATGGTTTCGGCGCGCGCTTGCCGTGTCCGGTACGCGGTCGGCCTCGTGGGCATCGGAGGGATCCGACAATGGCGATTCCGAGATCGTTCGAGAGGTTTCGGGGCTCCGGTCGTCGATGCGCCGTCCGCGACGTGCACAAAGGTGCGGGAACACGCACACAAAACGAGTACGATCATACCAGCACTAAAGCACCGGATCCCATCAGAACTCCGAAGTTAAGCCTGCTTGGGCGAGAGTAGTACAAGGATGGGTGACCCCCTGGGATGTCCTCTTGTTGCACTCCTTTTTGCGCCCCGAGCGGCCAAAAGACTTACTTAAAACTCTCTTTTAAGCTTTTCAATTTTTCCAGCATTATGGCCAACAATAAATATGTCATTAACATATATATAGCAGGAGAATAATGAAATCATCATCTAAAAATTTCTTCATAAAACATACAATGACCAGACATGGTTCTAGGATGGGTGACCCCCTGGGAAGTCCTCGTGTTGCACTCCTTTTTGCGCCCCGAGCGGCCAAAACCTCTCCCGTCGACCTCCGAGGCGATGGTTTTGGGCCTCGGAATTTGCCGTGACCGCTACGGAGTCAGTCTCGTGGGGCTCGGAGAGAGCTTTCCGGAATGGGGCCGCAATAGCGATTCCGAGTTCGTTCGAGAAAGTCCCGATGGTTTCGGCGCGCGCTTGCCGTGTCCGGTACGCGGTCGGCCTCGTGGGCATCGGAGGGATCCGACAATGGCGATTCCGAGATCGTTCGAGAGGTTTCGGGGCTCCGGTCGTCGATGCGCCGTCCGCGATGTGCACAAAGGCGAGGGACGACGCACACAAAACGAGTGCGATCATACCAGCACTAAAGCACCGGATCCCATCAGAACTCCTAAGTTAAGCTTGCTTGGGCTAGATTAGTACTAGGATAGGTGACCCCCTGGGAAGTCCTCGTGTTGCACTCCTTTTTGCGCCCCGAGCGGCCAAAAGACTTACTTAAAACTCTCTTTTAAGCTTTTCAATTTTTCCAGCATTATGGCCAACAATAAATATGTCATTAACATATATATAGCAGGAGAATAATGAAATCATCATCTAAAAATTTCTTCATAAAACATACAATGACCAGACATGGTTCTAGGATGGGTGACCCCTTGGGAAGTCCGCGTGTTGCACTCCTTTTTGCGCCCCGAGCGGCCAAAACCTCTCCCGTCGACCTCCGAGGCGATGGTTTTGGGCCTCGGAATTTGCCGTGACCGCTACGTAGTCAGTCTCGTGGGGCTCGGAGAGAGCTTTCCGGAATGGGGCCGCAATAGCGATTACGAGTTCGTTCGAGAAAGTCCCGATGGTTTCGGCGCGCGCTTGCCGTGTCCGGTACGCGGTCGGCCTCGTGGGCATCGGAGGGATCCGACAATGGCGATTCCGAGATCGTTCGAGAGGTTTCGGGGCACCGGTCGTCGATGCGCCGTCCGCGACGTGCACAAAGGCGAGGGACGACGCACATAAAACGAGTGCGATCATACCAGCACTAAATCACCGGATCCCATCAGAACATCGAAGTTAAGCCTGCTTGGGCGAGAGTAGTACTAGGATGGGTGACCCCCTGGGAAGTCCTCGTGTTGCACTCCTTTTTGCGCCCCGAGCGGCCAAAAGACTTACTTAAAACTCTCTTTTAAGCTTTTCAATTTTTCCAGCATTATGGCCAACAATAAATATGTCATTAACATATATATAGCAGGAGAATAATGAAATCATCATCTAGGATGGGTGACCCCCTGGGAAGTCCTCGTGTTGCACTCCTTTTTGCGCCCCGAGCGGCCAAAACCTCTCCCGTCGACCTCCGAGGCGATGGTTTTGGGCCTCGGAATTTGCCGTGACCGCTACGCAGTCAGTCTCGTGGGGCTCGGAGAGAGCTTTCCGGAATGGGGCCGCAATAGCGATTCCGAGTTCGTTCGAGAAAGTCCCGATGGTTTCGGCGCGCGCTTGCCGTGTCCGGTACGCGGTCGGCCTCGTGGGCATCGGAGGGATCCGACAATGGCGATTCCGAGATCGTGGCGATTCCGAGATCGTTCGAGAGGTTTCGGGGCTCCGGTCGTCGATGCGCCGTCCGTGACGTGCACAAAGGCGAGGGACGACGCACACAAAACGAGTGCGATCATACCAGCACTAAAGCACCGGATCCCATCAGAACTCAGAAGTTAATCCTGCTTGGGCGAGAGTAGTACTAGGATGGGTGACCCCCTGGGAAGTCCTCATGTTGCACTCCTTTTTGCGCCCCGAGCGGCCAAAAGACTTACTTAAAACTCTCTTTTAAGCTTTTCAATTTTTCCAGCATTATGGCCAACAATAAATATGTCATTAACATATATATAGCAGGAGAATAATGAAATCATCATCTAAAAATTTCTTCATAAAACATACAATGACCAGACATGGTTCTAGGATGGGTGACCCCTTGGGAAGTCCTCGTGTTGCACTCCTTTTTGCGCCCCGAGCGGCCAAAACCACTCCCGTCGACCTCCGAGGCGATGGTTTTGGGCCTCGGAATTTGCCGTGACCGCTACGTAGTCAGTCTCGTGGGGCTCGGAGAGAGCTTTCCGGAATGGGGCCGCAATAGCGATTCCGAGTTCGTTCGAGAAAGTCCCGATGTTTTCGGCGCGCGCTTGCCGTGTCCGGTACGCGGTCGGCCTCGTGGGCATCGGAGGGATCCGACAATGGCGATTCCGAGATCGTTCGAGAGGTTTCGGGGCTCCGGTCGTCGATGCGCCGTCCGCGACGTGCACAAAGGCGAGGGACGACGCACACAAAACGAGTGCGATCATACCAGCACCGGATCCCATCAGAACTCCGAAGTTAAGCGTGCTTGGGCGAGACTAGTACTAGGATGGGTGACCCCCTGGGAAGTCCTCGTGTTGCACTCCTTTTTGCGCCCCGAGCGGCCAAAAGACTTACTTAAAACTCTCTTTTAAGCTTTTCAATTTTTCCAGCATTATGGCCAACAATAAATATGTCATTAACATATATATAGCAGGAGAATAATGAAATCATCATCTAAAAATTTCTTCATAAAACATACAATGACCAGACATGGTTCTAGGATGGGTGACCCCCTGGGAAGTCCTCGTGTTGCACTCCTTTTTGCGCCCCGAGCGGCCAAAACCTCTCCCGTCGACCTCCGAGGCGATGGTTTTGGGCCTCGGAATTTGCCGTGACCGCTACGTAGTCAGTCTCGTGGGGCTCGGAGAGAGCTTTCCGGAATGGGGCCGCAATAGCGATTCCGAGTTCGTTCGAGAAAGTCCCGATGGTTTCGGCGCGCGCTTGCCGTGTCCGGTACGCGGTCGGCCTCGTGGGCATCGGAGGGATCCGACAATGGCGATTCCGAGATCGTTCGAGAGGTTTCGGGGCTCCGGTCGTCGATGCGCCGTCCGCGATGTGCACAAAGGCGAGGGACGACGCACACAAAACGAGTGCGATCATACCAGCACTAAAGCACCGGATCCCATCAGAACTCCTAAGTTAAGCTTGCTTGGGCTAGATTAGTACTAGGATAGGTGACCCCCTGGGAAGTCCTCGTGTTGCACTCCTTTTTGCGCCCCGAGCGGCCAAAAGACTTACTTAAAACTCTCTTTTAAGCTTTTCAATTTTTCCAGCATTATGGCCAACAATAAATATGTCATTAACATATATATAGCAGGAGAATAATGAAATCATCATCTAAAAATTTCTTCATAAAACATACAATGACCAGACATGGTTCTAGGATGGGTGACCCCTTGGGAAGTCCTCGTGTTGCACTCCTTTTTGCGCCCCGAGCGGCCAAAACCTCTCCCGTCGACCTCCGAGGCGATGGTTTTGGGCCTCGGAATTTGCCGTGACCGCTACGTAGTCAGTCTCGTGGGGCTCGGAGAGAGCTTTCCGGAATGGGGCCGCAATAGCGATTACGAGTTCGTTCGAGAAAGTCCCGATGGTTTCGGCGCGCGCTTGCCGTGTCCGGTACGCGGTCGGCCTCGTGGGCATCGGAGGGATCCGACAATGGCGATTCCGAGATCGTTCGAGAGGTTTCGGGGCACCGGTCGTCGATGCGCCGTCCGCGACGTGCACAAAGGCGAGGGACGACGCACATAAAACGAGTGCGATCATACCAGCACTAAATCACCGGATCCCATCAGAACTTCGAAGTTAAGCCTGCTTGGGCGAGAGTAGTACTAGGATGGGTGACCCCCTGGGAAGTCCTCGTGTTGCACTCCTTTTTGCGCCCCGAGCGGCCAAAAGACTTACTTAAAACTCTCTTTTAAGCTTTTCAATTTCTCCAGCATTATGGCCAACAATAAATATGTCATTAACATATATATAGCAGGAGAATAATGAAATCATCATCTAGGATGGGTGACCCCCTGGGAAGTCCTCGTGTTGCACTCCTTTTTGCGCCCCGAGCGGCCAAAACCTCTCCCGTCGACCTCCGAGGCGATGGTTTTGGGCCTCGGAATTTGCCGTGACCGCTACGCAGTCAGTCTCGTGGGGCTCGGAGAGAGCTTTCCGGAATGGGGCCGCAATAGCGATTCCGAGTTCGTTCGAGAAAGTCCCGATGGTTTCGGTGCGCGCTTGCCGTGTCCGGTACGCGGTCGGCCTCGTGGGCATCGGAGGGATCCGACAATGGCGATTCCGAGATCGTTCGAGAGGTTTCGGGGCTCCGGTCGTCGATGCGCCGTCCGCGACGTGCACAAAGGTGAGGGACCACGCACACAAAACGAGTACGATCATACCAGCACTAAAGCACCGGATCCCATCAGAACTCCGAAGTTAAGCCTGCTTGGGCGAGAGTAGTACTAGGATGGGTGACCCCCTGGGAAGTCCTCGTGTTGCACTCCTTTTTGCGCCCCGAGCGGCCAAAAGACTTACTTAAAACTCTCTTTTAAGCTTTTCAATTTTTCCAGCATTATGGCCAACAATAAATATGTCATTAACATATATATAGCAGGAGAATAATGAAATCATCATCTAAAAATTTCTTCATAAAACATACAATTACCAGACATGGTTCTAGGATGGGTGACCCCCTGGGAAGTCCTCGTTTTGCACTCCTTTTTGCGCCCCGAGCGGCCAAAACCTCTCCCGTCGACCTCCGAGGCGATGGTTTTGGGCCTCGGAATTTGCCGTGACCGCTACGCTGTCAGTCTCGTGGGGCTCGGAGAGAGCTTTCCGGAATGGGGCCGCAATAGCGATTCCGAGTTCGTTCGAGAAAGTCCCGATGGTTTCGGCGCGCGCTTGCCGTGTCCGGTACGCGGTCGGCCTCGTGGGCATCGGAGGGATCCGACAATGGCGATTCCGAGATCGTTCGAGAGGTTTCGGGGCTCCAGTCGTCGATGCGCCGTCCTCGACGTGCACAAAGGCGAGGGACGACGCACACAAAACGAGTGTGTTCATACTAGCACTAAAGCACCGGATCCCATCAGAACTCCGAAGTTAAGCGTGCTTGGTCGAGAGTAGTACTAGGATGGGTGACCCCTTGGGAAGTCCTCTTGTTGCACTCCTTTTTGCGCCCCGAGCGGCCAAAAGACTTACTTAAAACTCTCTTTTAAGCTTTTCAATTTTTCCAGCATTATGGCCAACAATAAATATGTCATTAACATATATATAGCAGGAGAATAATGAAATCATCATCTAAAAATTTCTTCATAAAACATACAATGACCAGACATGGTTCTAGGATGGGTGACCCCCTGGGAAGTCCTCGTGTTGCACTCCTTTTTGCGCCCCGAGCGGCCAAAACCTCTCCCGTCGACCTCCGAGGCGATGGTTTTGGGCATCGGAATTTGCCGTGACCGCTACGCAGTCAGTCTCGTGGGGCTCGGAGAGAGCTTTCCGGAATGGGGCCGCAATAGCGATTCCGAGTTCGTTCGAGAAAGTCCCGATGGTTTCGGCGCGCGCTTGCCGTGTCCGGTACGCGGTCGGCCTCGTGGGCATCGGAGGGATCCGACAATGGCGATTCCGAGATCGTTCGAGAGGTTTCGGGGCTCCGGTCGTCGATGCGCCGTCCGCGACGTGCACAAAGGCGAGGGACGACGCACACAAAACGAGTGCGATCATACCAGCACTAAAGCACCGGATCCCATCAGAACTCAGAAGTTAATCCTGCTTGGGCGAGAGTAGTACTAGGATGGGTGACCCCCTGGGAAGTCCTCGTGTTGCACTCCTTTTTGCGCCCCGAGCGGCCAAAAGACTTACTTAAAACTCTCTTTTAAGCTTTTCAATTTTTCCAGCATTATGGCCAACAATAAATTTGTCATTAACATATATATAGCAGGAGAATAATGAAATCATCATCTAAAAATTTCTTCATAAAACATACAATGACCAGACATGGTTCTAGGATGGGTGACCCCCTGGGAAGTCCTCGTGTTGCACTCCTTTTTGCGCCCCGAGCGGCCAAAACCTCTCCCGTCGACCTCCGAGGCGATGGTTTTGGGCCTCGGAATTTGCCGTGACCGCTACGCAGTCAGTCTCGTGGGGCTCGGAGAGAGCTTTCCGGAATGGGGCCGCAATAGCGATTCCGAGTTCGTTCGAGAAAGTCCCGATGGTTTCGGCGCGCGCTTGCCGTGTCCGGTACGCGGTCGGCCTCGTGGGCATCGGAGGGATCCGACAATGGCGATTCCGATATCGTTCGAGAGGTTTCGGGGCTACGGTCGTCGATGCGCCGTCCGCGACGTGCACAAAGGCGAGGGACGACGCACACAAAACGAGTGCGATCATACCAGCACTAAAGCACCGGATCCCATCAGAACTCAGAAGTTAATCCTGCTTGGGCGAGAGTAGTACTAGGATGGGTGACCCCCTGGGAAGTCCTCGTGTTGCACTCCTTTTTGCGCCCCGAGCGGCCAAAAGACTTACTTAAAACTCTCTTTTAAGCTTTTCAATTTTTCCAGCATTATGGCCAACAATAAATATGTCATTAACGTATATATAGCAGGAGAATAATGAAATCATCATCTAAAAAGTTCTTCATAAAACATACAATGACCAGACATGGTTTTAGGATGGGTGACCCCCTGGGAAGTCCTCGTGTTGCACTCCTTTTTGCGCCCCGAGCGGCCAAAACCTCTCCCGTCGACCTCCGAGGCGATGGTTTTGGGCCTCGGAATTTGCCGTGACCGCTACGCAGTCAGTCTCGTGGGGCTCGGAGAGAGCTTTCCGGAATGGGGCCGCAATAGCGATTCCGAGTTCGTTCGAGAAAGTCCCGATGGTTTCGGCGCGCGCTTGCCGTGTCCGGTACGCGGTCGGCCTCGTGGGCATCGGAGGGATCCGACAATGGCGATTCCGATATCGTTCGAGAGGTTTCGGGGCTACGGTCGTCGATGCGCCGTCCGCGACGTGCACAAAGGCGAGGGACGACGCAAACAAAACGAGTGCGATCATACCAGCACTAAAGCACCGGATCCCATCAGAACTCCGAAGTTATGCCTGCTTGGGCGAGAGTAGTACTAGGATGGGTGACCCCCTGGGAAGTCCTCGTGTTGCACTCCTTTTTGCGCCCCGAGCGGCCAAAAGACTTACTTAAAACTCTCTTTTAAGCTTTTCAATTTTTCCAGCATTATGGCCAACAATAAATATGTCATTAACATATATATAGCAGGAGAATAATGAAATCATCATCTAAAAATTTCTTCATAAAACCTACAATGACCAGACATGGTTCTAGGATGGGTGACCCCCTGGGAAGTCCTCGTGTTGCACTCCTTTTTGCGCACCGAGCGGCCAAAACCTCTCCCGTCGACCTCCGAGGCGATGGTTTTGGGCCTCGGAATTTGCCGTGACCGCTACGCAGTCAGTCTCGTGGGGCTCGGAGAGAGCTTTCGGGAATGGGGCCGCAATAGCGATTCCGAGTTCGTTCGAGAAAGTCCCGATGGTTTCAGCGCGCGCTTGTCGTGTCCGGTACGCGGTCGGCCTCGTGGGCATCGGAGGGATCCGACAATGGCGATTCCGAGATCGTTCGAGAGGTTTCGGGGCTCCGGTCGTCGATGCGCCGTCCGCGACGTGCACAAAGGCGTGGGACGACGCACATAAAACGATTGCGATCATACCAGAACTAAAGCACCGGATCCCATTAGAACTCCGAAGTTAAGCGTGCTTGGGCGAGTGTAGTACTATGATGGGTGACCCCCTGGGAAGTCCTCGTGTTGCACTCCTTTTTGCGCCCCGAGCGGCCAAAAGACTTACTTAAAACTCTCTTTTAAGCTTTTCAATTTTTCCAGCATTATGGCCAACAATAAATATGTCATTAACATATATATAGCAGGAGAATAATGAAATCATCATCTAAAAATTTCTTCATAAAACATACAATGACCAGACATGGTTCTAGGATGGGTGACCCCCTGGGAAGTCCTCGTGTTGCACTCCTTTTTGCGCCCCGAGCGGCCAAAACCTCTCCCGTCGACCTCCGAGGCGATGGTTTTGGGCATCGGAATTTGCCGTGACCGCTACGCAGTCAGTCTCGTGGGGCTCGGAGAGAGCTTTCCGGAATGGGGCCGCAATAGCGATTCCGAGTTCGTTCGAGAAAGTCCCGATGGTTTCGGTGCGCGCTTGCCGTGTCCGGTACGCGGTCGGCCTCGTGGGCATCGGAGGGATCCGACAATGGCGATTCCGAGATCGTTCGAGAGGTTTCGGGGCTCCGGTCGTCGATGCGCCGTCCGCGACGTGCACAAAGGTGAGGGACCACGCACACAAAACGAGTACGATCATACCAGCACTAAAGCACCGGATCCCATCAGAACTCCGAAGTTAAGCCTGCTTGGGCGAGAGTAGTACTAGGATGGGTGACCCCCTGGGAAGTCCTCGTGTTGCACTCCTTTTTGCGCCCCGAGCGGCCAAAAGACTTACTTAAAACTCTCTTTTAAGCTTTTCAATTTTTCCAGCATTATGGCCAACAATAAATATGTCATTAACATATATATAGCAGGAGAATAATGAAATCATCATCTAAAAATTTCTTCATAAAACATACAATGACCAGACATGGTTCTAGGATGGGTGACCCCCTGGGAAGTCCTCGTTTTGCACTCCTTTTTGCGCCCCGAGCGGCCAAAACCTCTCCCGTCGACCTCCGAGGCGATGGTTTTGGGCCTCGGAATTTGCCGTGACCGCTACGCAGTCAGTCTCGTGGGGCTCGGAGAGAGCTCTTCGGAATGGGGCCGCAATAGCGATTCCGAGTTCGTTCGAGAAAGTCCCGATGGTTTCGGCGCGCGCTTGCCGTGTCCGGTACGCGGTCGGCCTCGTGGGCATCGGAGGGATCCGACAATGGCGATTCCGAGATCGTTCGAGAGGTTTCGGGGCTCCAGTCGTCGATGCGCCGTCCTCGACGTGCACAAAGGCGAGGGACGACGCACACAAAACGAGTGTGTTCATCCTAGCACTAAAGCACCGGATCTCATCAAAACTCCGAAGTTAAGCGTGCTTGGTCGAGAGTAGTACTAGGATGGGTGACCCCTTGGGAAGTCCTCGTGTTGCAATCCTTTTTGCGCCCCGAGCGGCCAAAAGACTTACTTAAAACTCTCTTTTAAGCTTTTCAATTTTTCCAGCATTATGGCCAACAATAAATATGTCATTAACATATATATAGCAGGAGAATAATGAAATCATCATCTAAAAATTTCTTCATAAAACATACAATGACCAGACATGGTTCTAGGATGGGTGACCCCCTGGGAAGTCCTCGTGTTGCACTCCTTTTTGCGCCCCGAGCGGCCAAAACCTCTCCCGTCGACCTCCGAGGCGATGGTTTTGGGCATCGGAATTTGCCGTGACCGCTACGCAGTCAGTCTCGTGGGGCTCGGAGAGAGCTTTCCGGAATGGGGCCGCAATAGCGATTCCGAGTTCGTTCGAGAAAGTCCCGATGGTTTCGGCTCGCGCTTGCCGTGTCCGGTACGCGGTCGGCCTCGTGGGCATCGGAGGGATCCGACAATGGCGATTCCGAGATCGTTCGAGAGGTTTCGGGGCTCCGGTCGTCGATGCGCCGTCCGCGACGTGCACAAAGGCGAGGGACCACGCACACAAAATGAGTACGATCATACCAGCACTAAAGCACCGGATCCCATCAGAACTCCGAAGTTAAGTCTGCTTGGGCGAGAGTAGTACAAGGATGGGTGACCCCCTGGGAAGTCCTTGTGTTGCACTCCTTTTTGCGCCCCGAGCGGCCAAAAGACTTACTTAAAACTCTCTTTTAAGCTTTTCAATTTTTCCAGCATTATGGCCAACAATAAATTTGTCATTAACATATATATAGCAGGAGAATAATGAAATCATCATCTAAAAATTTCTTCATAAAACATACAATGACCAGACATGGTTCTAGGATGGGTGACCCCCTGGGAAGTCCTCGTGTTGCACTCCTTTTTGCGCCCCGAGCGGCCAAAACCTCTCCCGTCGACCTCCGAGGCGATGGTTTTGGGCCTCGGAATTTGCCGTGACCGCTACGCAGTCAGTCTCGTGGGGCTCGGAGAGAGCTTTCCGGAATGGGGCCGCAATAGCGATTCCGAGTTCGTTCGAGAAAGTCCCGATGGTTTCGGCGCGCGCTTGCCGTGTCCGGTACGCGGTCGGCCTCGTGGGCATCGGAGGGATCCGACAATGGCGATTCCGATATCGTTCGAGAGGTTTCGGGGCTACGGTCGTCGATGCGCCGTCCGCGACGTGCACAAAGGCGAGGGACGACGCACACAAAACGAGTGCGATCATACCAGCACTAAAGCACCGGATCCCATCAGAACTCCGAAGTTAAACCTGATTGGGCGAGAGTAGTACTAGGATGGGTGACCCCCTGGGAAGTCCTCGTTTTGCACTCCTTTTTGCGCCCCGAGCGGCCAAAAGACTTACTTAAAACTCTCTTTTAAGCTTTTCAATTTTTCCAGCATTATGGCCAACAATAAATATGTCATTAACATATATATAGCAGGAGAATAATGAAATCATCATCTAAAAATTTCTTCATAAAACATACAATGACCAGACATGGTTCTAGGATGGGTGACCCCCTGGGAAGTCCTCGTGTTGCACTCCTTTTTGCGCCCCGAGCGGCCAAAACCTCTCCCGTCGACCTCCGAGGCGATGGTTTTGGGCCTCGGAATTTGCCGTGACCGCTACGCAGTCAGTCTCGTGGGGCTCGGAGAGAGCTTTCCGGAATGGGGCCGCAATAGCGATTCCGAGTTCGTTCGAGAAAGTCCCGATGGTTTCGGCGCGCGCTTGCCGTGTCCGGTACGCGGTCGGCCTCATGGGCATCGGAGGGATCCGACAATGGCGATTCCGATATCGTTCGAGAGGTTTCGGGGCTACGGTCGTCGATGTGCCGTCCGCGACGTGCACAAAGGCGAGGGACGACGCAAGCAAAACGAGTGCGATCATACCAGCACTAAAGCACCGGATCCCATCAGAACTCCGAAGTTATGCCTGCTTGGGCGAGAGTAGTACTAGGATGGGTGACCCCCTGGGAAGTCCTCGTGTTGCACTCCTTTTTGCGCCCCGAGCGGCCAAAAGACTTACTTAAAACTCTCTTTTAAGCTTTTCAATTTTTCCAGCATTATGGCCAACAATAAATATGTCATTAACATATATATAGCAGGAGAATAATGAAATCATCATCTAAAAATTTCTTCATAAAACCTACAATGACCAGACATGGTTCTAGGATGGGTGACCCCCTGGGAAGTCCTCGTGTTGCACTCCTTTTTGCGCCCCGAGCGGCCAAAACCTCTCCCGTCGACCTCCGAGGCGATGGTTTTGGGCCTCGGAATTTGCCGTGACCGCTACGCAGTCAGTCTCGTGGGGCTCGGAGAGAGCTTTCGGGAATGGGGCCGCAATAGCGATTCCGAGTTCGTTCGAGAAAGTCCCGATGGTTTCAGCGCGCGCTTGTCGTGTCCGGTACGCGGTCGGCCTCGTGGGCATCGGAGGGATCCGACAATGGCGATTCCGAGATCGTTCGAGAGGTTTCGGGGCTCCGGTCGTCGATGCGCCGTCCGCGACGTGCACAAAGGCGAGGGACGACGCACATAAAACCATTGCGATCATACCAGAACTAAAGCACCGGATCCCATTAGAACTCCGAAGTTAAGCGTGCTTGGGCGAGAGTAGTACTATGATGGGTGACCCCCTGGGAAGTCCTCGTGTTGCACTCCTTTTTGCGCCCCGAGCGGCCAAAAGACTTACTTAAAACTCTCTTTTAAGCTTTTCAATTTTTCCAGCATTATGGCTAACAATAAATATGTCATTAACATATATATAGCAGGAGAATAATGAAATCATTATCTAAAAATTTCTTCATAAAACATACAATGACCAGACATGGTTCTAGGATGGGTGACCCCCTGGGAAGTCCTCGTGTTGCACTCCTTTTTGCGCCCCGAGCGGCCAAAACCTCTCCCGTCGACCTCCGAGGCGATGGTTTTGGGCCTCGGAATTTGCCGTGACCGCTACGCAGTCAGTCTCGTGGGGCTCGGAGAGAGCTTTCCGGAATGGGGCCGCAATAGCGATTCCGAGTTCGTTCGAGAAAGTCCCGATGGTTTCGGCGCGCGCTTGCCATGTCCGTTACGCGGTCGGCCTCGTGGGCATCGGAGGGATCCGACAATGGTGATTCCGAGATCGTTCGAGAGGTTTCGGGGCTCCGGTCGTCGATGCGCCGTCCGCGACGTGCACAAAGGCGAGGGACGACTCAAACAAAACGAGTGCGATCATACCAGCACTAAAGCACCGGATCCCATCAGAACTCCGAAGTTAAGCCTGCTTGGGCGAGAGTAGTACTAGGATGGGTGACCCCCTGGGAAGTCCTCGTGTTGCACTCCTTTTTGCGCCCCGAGCGGCCAAAAGACTTACTTAAAACTCTCTTTTAAGCTTTTCAATTTTTCCAGCATTATGGCCAACAATAAATATGTCATTAACATATATATAGCAGGAGAATAATGAAATCATCATCTAAAAATTTCTTCATAAAACATACAATGACCAGACATGGTTCTAGGATGGGTGACCCCCTGGGAAGTCCTCGTGTTGCACTCCTTTTTGCGCCCCGAGCGGCCAAAACCTCTCCCGTCGACCTCCGAGGCGATGGTTTTGGGCCTCGGAATTTGCCATGACCGCTACGCAGTCAGTCTCGTGGGGCTCGGAGAGAGCTTTCGGGAATGGGGCCGCAATAGCGATTCCGAGTTCGTTCGAGAAAGTCCCGATGGTTTCAGCGCGCGCTTGCCGTGTCCGGTACGCGGTCGGCCTCGTGGGCATCGGAGGGATCCGACAATGGCGATTCCGAGATCGTTCGAGAGGTTTCGGGGCTCCGGTCGTCGATGCGCCGTCCGTGACGTGCACAAAGGCGAGGGACGACGCACATAAAACGAGTGCGATCATACCAGAACTAAAGCACCGGATTCCATTAGAACTCCGAAGTTAAGCGTGCTTGGGCGAGAGTAGTACTAGGATTGGTGACCCCCTGGGAAGTCTTCGTGTTGCACTACTTCTTGCGCCCCGAGCGGCCAAAAGACTTACTTAAAACTCTCTTTTAAGCTTTTCAATTTTTCCAGCATTATGGCCAATAATAAATTTGTCATTAACATATATATAGCAGGAGAATAATGAAATCATCATCTAAAAATTTCTTCTTAAAACATACAATGACCAGACATGGTTCTAGGATGGGTGACCCCCTGGGAAGTCCTCGTGTTGCACTCCTTTTTGCGCCCCGAGCGGCCAAAACCTCTCCCGTCGACCTCCGAGGCGATGGTTTTGGGCCTCGGAATTTGCCGTGACCGCTACGCAGTCAGTCTCGTGGGGCTCGGAGAGAGCTTTCCGGAATGGGGCCGCAATAGCGATTCCGAGTTCGTTCGAGAAAGTCCCGATGGTTTCGGCGCGCGCTTGCCATGTCCGTTACGCGGTCGGCCTCGTGGGCATCGGAGGGATCCGACAATGGCGATTCCGAGATCGTTCGATAGGTTTCGGGGCTCCGGTCGTCGATGCGCCGTCCGCGACGTGCACAAAGGCGAGGGACGACTCACACAAAACGAGTGCGATCATACCAGCACTAAAGCACCGGATCCCATCAGAACTCCGAAGTTAAGCCTGCTTGGGCGAGAGTAGTACTAGGATGGGTGACCCCCTGGGAAGTCCTCGTGTTGCACTCCTTTTTGCGCCCCGAGCGGCCAAAAGACTTACTTAAAACTCTCTTTTAAGCTTTTCAATTTTTCCAGCATTATGGCCAACAATAAATATGTCATTAACATATATATAGCAGGAGAATAATGAAATCATCATCTAAAAATTTCTTCATAAAACATACAATGACCAGACATGGTTCTAGGATGGGTGACCCCCTGGGAAGTCCTCGTGTTGCACTCCTTTTTGCGCCCCGAGCGGCCAAAACCTCTCCCGTCGACCTCCGAGGCGATGGTTTTGGGCCTCGGAATTTGCCATGACCGCTACGCAGTCAGTCTCGTGGGGCTCGGAGAGAGCTTTCGGGAATGGGGCCGCAATAGCGATTCCGAGTTCGTTCGAGAAAGTCCCGATGGTTTCAGCGCGCGCTTGCCGTGTCCGGTACGCGGTCGGCCTCGTGGGCATCGGAGGGATCCGACAATGGCGATTCCGAGATCGTTCGAGAGGTTTCGGGGCTCCGGTCGTCGATGCGCCGTCCGTGACGTGCACAAAGGCGAGGGACGACGCACATAAAACGAGTGCGATCATACCAGAACTAAAGCACCGGATTCCATTAGAACTCCGAAGTTAAGCGTGCTTGGGCGAGAGTAGTACTAGGATTGGTGACCCCCTGGGAAGTCTTCGTGTTGCACTACTTCTTGCGCCCCGAGCGGCCAAAAGACTTACTTAAAACTCTCTTTTAAACTTTTCAATTTTTCCAGCATTATGGCCAACAATAAATTTGTCATTAACATATATATAGCAGGAGAATAATGAAATCATCATCTAAAAATTTCTTCTTAAAACATACAATGACCAGACATGGTTCTAGGATGGGTGACCCCCTGGGAAGTCCTCGTGTTGCACTCCTTTTTGCGCCCCGAGCGGCCAAAACCTCTCCCGTCGACCTCCGAGGCGATGGTTTTGGGCATCGGAATTTGCCGTGACCGCTACGCAGTCAGTCTCGTGGGGCTCGGAGAGAGCTTTCCGGAATGGGGCCGCAATAGCGATTCCGAGTTCGTTCGAGAAAGTCCCGATGGTTTCGGCGCGCGCTTGCCGTGTCCGGTACGCGGTCGGCCTCGTGGGCATCGGAGGGATCCGACAATGGCGATTCCGATATCGTTCGAGAGGTTTCGGGGCTACGGTCGTCGATGCGCCGTCCGCGACGTGCACAAAGGCGAGGGACGACGCACACAAAACGAGTGCGATCATACCAGCACTAAAGCACCGGATCCCATCAGAACTCCGAAGTTAAACCTGCTTGGGCGAGAGTAGTACTAGGATGGGTGACCCCCTGGGAAGTCCTCGTTTTGCACTCCTTTTTGCGCCCCGAGCGGCCAAAAGACTTACTTAAAACTCTCTTTTAAGCTTTTCAATTTTTCCAGCATTATGGCCAACAATAAATATGTCATTAACATATATATAGCAGGAGAATAATGAAATCATCATCTAAAAATTTCTTCATAAAACATACAATGACCAGACATGGTTCTAGGATGGGTGACCCCCTGGGAAGTCCTCGTGTTGCACTCCTTTTTGCGCCCCGAGCGGCCAAAACCTCTCCCGTCGACCTCCGAGGCGATGGTTTTGGGCCTCGGAATTTGCCGTGACCGCTACGCTGTCAGTCTCGTGGGGCTCGGAGAGAGCTTTCCGGAATGGGGCCGCAATAGCGATTCCGAGTTCGTTCGAGAAAGTCCCGATGGTTTCGGCGCGCGCTTGCCGTGTCCGGTACGCGGTCGGCCTCGTGGGCATCGGAGGGATCCGACAATGGCGATTCCGATATCGTTCGAGAGGTTTCGGGGCTACGGTCGTCGATGCGCCGTCCGCGACGTGCACAAAGGCGAGGGACGACGCAAACAAAACGAGTGCGATCATACCAGCACTAAAGCACCGGATCCCATCAGAACTCCGAAGTTAAGCCTACTTGGGCGAGAGTAGTACTAGGATGGGTGACCCCCTGGGAAGTCCTCGTGTTGCACTCCTTTTTGCGCCCCGAGCGGCCAAAAGACTTACTTAAAACTCTCTTTTAAGCTTTTCAATTTTTCCAGCATTATGGCCAACAATAAATATGTCATTAACATATATATAGCAGGAGAATAATGAAATCATCATCTAAAAATTTCTTCATAAAACATACAATGACCAGACATGGTTCTAGGATGGGTGACCCCCTGGGAAGTCCTCGTGTTGCACTCCTTTTTGCGCCCCGAGCGGCCAAAACCTCTCCCGTCGACCTCCGAGGCGATGGTTTTGGGCCTCGGAATTTGCCATGACCGCTACGCAGTCAGTCTCGTGGGGCTCGGAGAGAGCTTTCGGGAATGGGGCCGCAATAGCGATTCCGAGTTCGTTCGAGAAAGTCCCGATGGTTTCAGCGCGCGCTTGCCGTGTCCGGTACGCGGTCGGCCTCGTGGGCATCGGAGGGATCCGACAATGGCGATTCCGAGATCGTTCGAGAGGTTTCGGGGCTCCGGTCGTCGATGCGCCGTCCGTGACGTGCACAAAGGCGAGGGACGACGCACATAAAACGAGTGCGATCATACCAGAACTAAAGCACCGGATTCCATTAGAACTCCGAAGTTAAGCGTGCTTGGGCGAGAGTAGTACTAGGATTGGTGACCCCCTGGGAAGTCTTCGTGTTGCACTACTTCTTGCGCCCCGAGCGGCCAAAAGACTTACTTAAAACTCTCTTTTAAGCTTTTCAATTTTTCCAGCATTATGGCCAACAATAAATTTGTCATTAACATATATATAGCAGGAGAATAATGAAATCATCATCTAAAAATTTCTTCTTAAAACATACAATGACCAGACATGGTTCTAGGATGGGTGACCCCCTGGGAAGTCCTCGTGTTGCACTCCTTTTTGCGCCCCGAGCGGCCAAAACCTCTCCCGTCGACCTCCGAGGCGATGGTTTTGGGCCTCGGAATTTGCCGTGACCGCTACGCAGTCAGTCTCGTGGGGCTCGGAGAGAGCTTTCCGGAATGGGGCCGCAATAGCGATTCCGAGTTCGTTCGAGAAAGTCCCGATGGTTTCGGCGCGCGCTTGCCATGTCCGTTACGCGGTCGGCCTCGTGGGCATCGGAGGGATCCGACAATGGCGATTCCGAGATCGTTCGAGAGGTTTCGGGGCTCCGGTCGTCGATGCGCCGTCCGCGACGTGCACAAAGGCGAGGGACGACTCACACAAAACGAGTGCGATCATACCAGCACTAAAGCACCGGATCCCATCAGAACTCCGAAGTTAAGCCTGCTTGGGCGAGAGTAGTACTAGGATGGGTGACCCCCTGGGAAGTCCTCGTGTTGCACTCCTTTTTGCGCCCCGAGCGGCCAAAAGACTTACTTAAAACTCTCTTTTAAGCTTTTCAATTTTTCCAGCATTATGGCCAACAATAAATATGTCATTAACATATATATAGCAGGAGAATAATGAAATCATCATCTAAAAATTTCTTCATAAAACATACAATGACCAGACATGGTTCTAGGATGGGTGACCCCCTGGGAAGTCCTCGTGTTGCACTCCTTTTTGCGCCCCGAGCGGCCAAAACCTCTCCCGTCGACCTCCGAGGCGATGGTTTTGGGCCTCGGAATTTGCCATGACCGCTACGCAGTCAGTCTCGTGGGGCTCGGAGAGAGCTTTCGGGAATGGGGCCGCAATAGCGATTCCGAGTTCGTTCGAGAAAGTCCCGATGGTTTCAGCGCGCGCTTGCCGTGTCCGGTACGCGGTCGGCCTCGTGGGCATCGGAGGGATCCGACAATGGCGATTCCGAGATCGTTCGAGAGGTTTCGGGGCTCCGGTCGTCGATGCGCCGTCCGTGACGTGCACAAAGGCGAGGGACGACGCACATAAAACGAGTGCGATCATACCAGAACTAAAGCACCGGATTCCATTAGAACTCCGAAGTTAAGCGTGCTTGGGCGAGAGTAGTACTAGGATTGGTGACCCCCTGGGAAGTCTTCGTGTTGCACTACTTCTTGCGCCCCGAGCGGCCAAAAGACTTACTTAAAACTCTCTTTTAAACTTTTCAATTTTTCCAGCATTATGGCCAACAATAAATTTGTCATTAACATATATATAGCAGGAGAATAATGAAATCATCATCTAAAAATTTCTTCTTAAAACATACAATGACCAGACATGGTTCTAGGATGGGTGACCCCCTGGGAAGTCCTCGTGTTGCACTCCTTTTTGCGCCCCGAGCGGCCAAAACCTCTCCCGTCGACCTCCGAGGCGATGGTTTTGGGCCTCGGAATTTGCCGTGACCGCTACGCAGTCAGTCTCGTGGGGCTCGGAGAGAGCTTTCCGGAATGGGGCCGCAATAGCGATTCCGAGTTCGTTCGAGAAAGTCCCGATGGTTTCGGCGCGCGCTTGCCGTGTCCGGTACGCGGTCGGCCTCGTGGGCATCGGAGGGATCCGACAATGGCGATTCCGATATCGTTCGAGAGGTTTCGGGGCTACGGTCGTCGATGCGCCGTCCGCGACGTGCACAAAGGCGAGGGACGACGCACACAAAACGAGTGCGATCATACCAGCACTAAAGCACCGGATCCCATCAGAACTCCGAAGTTAAACCTGCTTGGGCGAGAGTAGTACTAGGATGGGTGACCCCCTGGGAAGTCCTCGTTTTGCACTCCTTTTTGCGCCCCGAGCGGCCAAAAGACTTACTTAAAACTCTCTTTTAAGCTTTTCAATTTTTCCAGCATTATGGCCAACAATAAATATGTCATTAACATATATATAGCAGGAGAATAATGAAATCATCATCTAAAAATTTCTTCATAAAACATACAATGACCAGACATGGTTCTAGGATGGGTGACCCCCTGGGAAGTCCTCGTGTTGCACTCCTTTTTGCGCCCCGAGCGGCCAAAACCTCTCCCGTCGACCTCCGAGGCGATGGTTTTGGGCCTCGGAATTTGCCGTGACCGCTACGCAGTCAGTCTCGTGGGGCTCGGAGAGAGCTTTCCGGAATGGGGCCGCAATAGCGATTCCGAGTTCGTTCGAGAAAGTCCCGATGGTTTCGGCGCGCGCTTGCCGTGTCCGGTACGCGGTCGGCCTCGTGGGCATCGGAGGGATCCGACAATGGCGATTCCAATATCGTTCGAGAGGTTTCGGGGCTACGGTCGTCGATGCGCCGTCCGCGACGTGCACAAAGGCGAGGGACGACGCAAACAAAACGAGTGCGATCATACCAGCACTAAAGCACCGGATCCCATCAGAACTCCGAAGTTAAGCCTACTTGGGCGAGAGTAGTACTACGATGGGTGACCCCCTGGGAAGTCCTCGTGTTGCAATCCTTTTTGCGCCCCGAGCGGCCAAAAGACTTACTTAAAACTCTCTTTTAAGCTTTTCAATTTTTCCAGCATTATGGCCAACAATAAATATGTCATTAACATATATATAGCAGGAGAATAATGAAATCATCATCTAAAAATTTCTTCATAAAACCTACAATGACCAGACATGGTTCTAGGATGGGTGACCCCCTGGGAAGTCCTCGTGTTGCACTCCTTTTTGCGCCCCGAGCGGCCAAAACCTCTCCCGTCGACCTCCGAGGCGATGGTTTTGGGCCTCGGAATTTGCCGTGACCGCTACGCAGTCAGTCTCGTGGGGCTCGGAGAGATCTTTCGGGAATGGGGCCGCAATAGCGATTCCGAGTTCGTTCGAGAAAGTCCCGATGGTTTCAGCGCGCGCTTGCCGTGTCCGGTACGCGGTCGGCCTCGTGGGCATCGGAGGGATCCGACAATGGCGATTCCGAGATCGTTCGAGAGGTTTCGGGGCTCCGGTCGTCGATGCGCCGTCCGCGACGTGCACAAAGGCGAGGGACGACGCACATAAAACGAGTGCGATCATACCAGAACTAAAGCACCGGATCCCATTAGAACTCCGAAGTTAAGCGTGCTTGGGCGAGAGTAGTACTATGATGGGTGACCCCCTGGGAAGTCCTCTTGTTGCACTCCTTTTTGCGCCCCGAGCGGCCAAAAGACTTACTTAAAACTCTCTTTTAAGCTTTTCAATTTTTCCAGCATTATGGCCAACAATAAATATGTCATTAACATATATATAGCAGGAGAATAATGAAATCATTATCTAAAAATTTCTTCATAAAACATACAATGACCAGACATGGTTCTAGGATGGGTGACCCCCTGGGAAGTCCTCGTGTTGCACTCCTTTTTGCGCCCCGAGCGGCCAAAACCTCTCCCGTCGACCTCCGAGGCGATGGTTTTGGGCCTCGGAATTTGCCGTGACCGCTACGCAGTCAGTCTCGTGGGGCTCGGAGAGAGCTTTCCGGAATGGGGCCGCAATAGCGATTCCGAGTTCGTTCGAGAAAGTCCCGATGGTTTCGGCGCGCGCTTGCCATGTCCGTTACGTGGTCGGCCTCGTGGGCATCGGAGGGATCCGACAATGGCGATTCCGAGATCGTTCGAGAGGTTTCGGGGCTCCGGTCGTCGATGCGCCGTCCGCGACGTGCACAAAGGCGAGGGACGACTCACACAAAACGAGTGCGATCATACCAGCACTAAAGCACCGGATCCCATCAGAACTCCGAAGTTAAGCCTGCTTGGGCGAGAGTAGTACTAGGATGGGTGACCCCCTGGGAAGTCCTCGTGTTGCACTCCTTTTTGCGCCCCGAGCGGCCAAAAGACTTACTTAAAACTCTCTTTTAAGCTTTTCAATTTTTCCAGCATTATGGCCAACAATAAATATGTCATTAACATATATATAGCAGGAGAATAATGAAATCATCATCTAAAAATTTCTTCATAAAAGATACAATGACCAGACATGGTTCTAGGATGGGTGACCCCCTGGGAAGTCCTCGTGTTGCACTCCTTTTTGCGCCCCGAGCGGCCAAAACCTCTCCCGTCGACCTCCGAGGCGATGGTTTTGGGCCTCGGAATTTGCCATGACCGCTACGCAGTCAGTCTCGTGGGGCTCGGAGAGAGCTTTCGGGAATGGGGCCGCAATAGCGATTCCGAGTTCGTTCGAGAAAGTCCCGATGGTTTCAGCGCGCGCTTGCCGTGTCCGGTACGCGGTCGGCCTCGTGGGCATCGGAGGGATCCGACAATGGCGATTCCGAGATCGTTCGAGAGGTTTCGGGGCTCCGGTCGTCGATGCGCCGTCCGTGACGTGCACAAAGGCGAGGGACGACGCACATAAAACGAGTGCGATCATACCAGAACTAAAGCACCGGATTCCATTAGAACTCCGAAGTTAAGCGTGCTTGGGCGAGAGTAGTACTAGGATTGGTGACCCCCTGGGAAGTCTTCGTGTTGCACTACTTCTTGCGCCCCGAGCGGCCAAAAGACTTATGTAAAACTCTCTTTTAAGCTTTTCAATTTTTCCAGCATTATGGCCAACAATAAATTTGTCATTAACATATATATAGCAGGAGAATAATGAAATCATCATCTAAAAATTTCTTCTTAAAACATACAATGACCAGACATGGTTCTAGGATGGGTGACCCCCTGGGAAGTCCTCGTGCTGCACTCCTTTTTGCGCCCCGAGCGGCCAAAACCTCTCCCGTCGACCTTCGAGGCGATGGTTTTGGGCCTCGGAATTTGCCGTGACCGCTACGCAGTCAGTCTCGTGGGGCTCGGAGAGAGCTTTCCGGAATGGGGCCGCAATAGCGATTCCGAGTTCGTTCGAGAAAGTCCCGATGGTTTCGGCACGCGCTTGCCGTGTCCGGTACGCGGTCGGCCTCGTGGGCATCGGAGGGATCCGACAATGGCGAATCCGAGATCGTTCGAGAGGTTTCGGGGCTCCGGTCGTCGATGCGCCGTCCGCGACGTGCACAAAGGCGAGGGACGACGCAAACAAAACGAGTACCATCATACCAGCACTAAAGCACCGGATCCCATCAGAAGTCCTCGTGTTGCACTCCTTTTCGCGCCCCGAGCGGCCAATAGACTTACTTAAAACTCTCTTTTAAGCTTTTCAATTTTTCCAGCATTATGGCCAACAATAAATATGTCATTAACATATATATAGCAGGAGAATAATGAAATCATCATCTAAAAATTTCTTTATAAAACATACAATGACCAGACACGGTTCTAGGATGGGTGACCCCCTGGGAAGTCCTCGTGTTGCACTCCTTTTTGCGCCCCGAGCGGCCAAAACCTCTCCCGTCGACCTCCGAGGCGATGGTTTTGGGCCTCGGAATTTGCCGTGACCGCTACGCAGTCAGTCTCGTGGGGCTCGGAGAGAGCTTTCCGGAATGGGGCCGCAATAGCGATTCCGAGTTCGTTCGAGAATGTCCCGATGGTTTCGGCGCGCGCTTGCCATGTCCGGTACGCGGTCGGCCTCGTGGGCATCGGAGGGATCCGACAATGGCGATTCCGATATCGTTCGAGAGGTTTCGGGGCTACGGTCGTCGATGCGCCGTCCGCGACGTGCACAAAGGCGAGGGACGACGCACACAAAACGAGTGCGATCATACCAGCACTAAAGCACCGGATCCCATCAGAACTGCGAAGTTAAGCCTGCTTGGGCGAGAGTAGTACTAGGATGGGTGACCCCCTGGGAAGTCCTCGTGTTGCACTCCTTTTTGCGCCCCGAGCGGCCAAAAGACTTAATTAAAACTCTCTTTTAAGCTTTTCAATTTTTCCATCATTATGGCCAACAATAAATATGTCATTAACATATATATAGCAGGAGAATAATGAAATCATCATCTAAAAATTTCTTCATAAAACATACAATGACCAGACATGGTTCTAGGATGGGTGACCCCCTGGGAAGTCCTCGTGTTGCACTCCTTTTTGCGCCCCGAGCGGCCAAAACCTCTCCCGTCGACCTCCGAGGCGATGGTTTTGGGCCTCAGAATTTGCCGTGACCGCTACGCAGTCAGTCTCGTGGGGCTCGGAGAGAGCTTTTGGGAATGGGGCCGCAATAGCGATTCCGAGTTCGTTCGAGAAAGTCCCGATGGTTTCGGCGCGCGCTTGCCGTGTCCGGTACGCGGTCGGCCTAGTGGGCATCGGAGGGATCCGACAATGGCGATTCCGAGATCGTTCGAGAGGTTTCGGGGCTCCGGTCGTCGATGCGCCGTCCGCGAAGTGCACAAAGGCGAGGGACGACGCACACAAAATGAGTGCGATCATACCAGCACTAAAGCACCGGATCCCATCAGAACTCCGAAGTTAAGCCTGCTTGGGCGAGAGTAGTACTAGGATGGGTGACCCCCTGGGAAGTCCTCGTGTTGCACTCCTTTTTGCGCCCCGAGCGGCAAAAAGACTTACTTAAAACTCTCTTTTAAGCTTTTCAATTTTTCCAGCATTATGGCCAACAATAAATATGTCATTAACATATATATAGCAGGAGAATAATGAAATCATCATCTAAAAATTTCTTCATAAAACATATAATGACCAGACATGGTTCTAGGATTGGTGACCCCCTGGGAAGTCCTCGTTTTGCACTCCTTTTTGCGCCCCGAGCGGCCAAAACCTCTCCCGTCGACCTCCGAGGCGATGGTTTTGGGCCTCGGAATTTGCCGTGACCGCTACGCAGTCAGTCTCGTGGGGCTCGGAGAGAGCTTTCCGGAATGGGGCCGCAATAGCGATTCCGAGTTCGTTCGAGAAAGTCCCGATGGTTTCGGCGCGCGCTTGCCGTGTCCGGTACGCGGTCGGCCTCATGGGCATCGGAGGGATCCGACAATGGCGATTCCGAGATCGTTCGAGAGGTTTCGGGGCTCCGGTCGTCGATGCGCCGTCCGCGACGTGCACAAAGGCGAGGGGCGACGCACACAAAACGTGTGCGATCATACCAGCATTAAAGCACCGGATCCCATCAGAACTCCGAAGTTAAGCGTGCTTGGGCGAGAGTTGTACTAGGATGGGTGACCCCTTGGGAAGTCCTCGTGTTGCCCTCCTTTTTGCGCCCCGAGCGGCCAAAAGACTTACTTAAAACTCTCTTTTAAGCTTTTCAATTTTTCCAGCATTATGGCCAACAATAAATATGTCATTAACATATATATAGCAGGAGAATAATGAAATCATCATCTAAAAATTTCTTCATAAAACATACAATGACCAGACATGGTTCTAGGATGGGTGACCCCCTGGGAAGTCCTCGTGTTGCACTCCTTTTTGCGCCCCGAGCGGCCAAAACCTCTCCCGTCGACCTCCGAGACGATGGTTTTGGGCCTCGGAATTTGCCGTGACCGCTACGCAGTCAGTCTCGTGGGGCTCGGAGAGAGCTTTCCGGAATGGGGCCGCAATAGCGATTCCGAGTTCGTTCGAGAAAGTCCCGATGGTTTCGGCGCGCGCTTGCCGTGTCCGGTACGCGGTCGGCCTCGTGGGCATCGGAGGGATCCGACAATGGCGATTCCGAGATCGTTCGAGAGGTTTCGGGGCTCCGGTCGTCGATGCGCCGTCCGCGACGTGCACAAAGGCGAGGGACCACGCACACAAAACGAGTACGATCATACCAGCACTAAAGCACCGGATCCCATCAGAACTCCGAAGTTAAGTCTGCTTGGCCAAGAGTAGTACAAGGATGGGTGACCCCCTGGGAAGTCCTCGTGTTGCACTCCTTTTTGCGCCCCGAGCGGCCAAAAGACTTACTTAAAACTCTCTTTTAAGCTTTTCAATTTTTCCAGCATTATGGCCAACAATAAATATGTCATTAACATATATATAGCAGGAGAATAATGAAATCATCATCTAAAAATTTCTTCATAAAACATACAATGACCAGACATGGTTCTAGGATGGGTGACCCCCTGGGAAGTCCTCGTGTTGCACTCCTTTTTGCGCCCCGAGCGGCCAAAACCTCTCCCGTCGACCTCCGAGACGATGGTTTTGGGCCTCGGAATTTGCCGTGACCGCTACGCAGTCAGTCTCGTGGGGCTCGGAGAGAGCTTTCCGGAATGGGGCCGCAATAGCGATTCCGAGTTCGTTCGAGAAAGTCCCGATGGTTTCGGCGCGCGCTTGCCGTGTCCGGTACGCGGTCGGCCTCGTGGGCATCGGAGGGATCCGACAATGGCGATTCCGAGATCGTTCGAGAGGTTTCGGGGCTCCGGTCGTCGATGCGCCGTCCGCGACGTGCACAAAGGCGAGGGACCACGCACACAAAACGAGTACGATCATACCAGCACTAAAGCACCGGATCCCATCAGAACTCCGAAGTTAAGTCTGCTTGGCCGAGAGTAGTACAAGGATGGGTGACCCCCTGGGAAGTCCTCGTGTTGCACTCCTTTTTGCGCCCCGAGCTGCCAAAAGACTTACTTAAAACTCTCTTTTAAGCTTTTCAATTTTTCCAGCATTATGGCCAACAATAAATATGTCATTAACATATATATAGCAGGAGAATAATGAAATCATCATCTAAAAATTTCTTCATAAAACATACAATGACCAGACATGGTTCTAGGATGGGTGACCCCCTGGGAAGTCCTCGTGTTGCACTCCTTTTTGCGCCCCGAGCGGCCAAAACCTCTCCCGTCGACCTCCGAGGCGATGGTTTTGGGCCTCGGAATTTGCCGTGACCGCTACGCAGTCAGTCTCGTGGGGCTCGGAGAGAGCTTTCCGGAATGGGGCCGCAATAGCGATTCCGAGTTCGTTCGAGAAAGTCCCGATGGTTTCGGCGCGCGCTTGCCATGTCCGTTACGCGGTCGGCCTCGTGGGCATCGGAGGGATCCGACAATGGCGATTCCGAGATCGTTCGAGAGGTTTCGGGGCTCCGGTCGTCGATGCGCCGTCCGCGACGTGCACAAAGGCGAGGGACGACGCACACAAAACGAGTGCGATCATACCAGCACTAAAGCACCGGATCCCATCAGAACTCCGAAGTTAAGCCTGCTTGGGCGAGAGTAGTACTAGGATGGGTGACCCCCTGGGAAGTCCTCGTGTTGCACTCCTTTTTGCGCCCCGAGCGGCCAAAAGACTTACTTAAAACTCTCTTTTAAGCTTTTCAATTTTTCCAGCATTATGGCCAACAATAAATATGTCATTAACATATATATAGCAGGAGAATAATGAAATCATCATCTAAAAATTTCTTCATAAAACATACAATGACCAGACATGGTTCTAGGATGGGTGACCCCCTGGGAAGTCCTCGTGTTGCACTCCTTTTTGCGCCCCGAGCGGCCAAAACCTCTCCCGTCGACCTCCGAGGCGATGGTTTTGGGCCTCGGAATTTGCCGTGACCGCTACGCAGTCAGTCTCGTGGGGCTCGGAGAGAGCTTTCCGGAATGGGGCCGCAATAGCGATTCCGAGTTCGTTCGAGAAAGTCCCGATGGTTTCGGCGCGCGCTTGCCATGTCCGTTACGCGGTCGGCCTCGTGGGCATCGGAGGGATCCGACAATGGCGATTCCGAGATCGTTCGAGAGGTTTCGGGGCTCCGGTCGTCGATGCGCCGTCCGCGACGTGCACAAAGGCGAGGGACGACGCACACAAAACGAGTGCGATCATACCAGCACTAAAGCACCGGATCCCATCAGAACTCCGAAGTTAAGCCTGCTTGGGCGAGAGTAGTACTAGGATGGGTGACCCCCTGGGAAGTCCTCGTGTTGCACTCCTTTTTGCGCCCCGAGCGGCCAAAAGACTTACTTAAAACTCTCTTTTAAGCTTTTCAATTTTTCCAGCATTATGGCCAACAATAAATATGTCATTAACATATATATAGCAGGAGAATAATGAAATCATCATCTAAAAATTTCTTCATAAAACATACAATGACCAGACATGGTTCTAGGATGGGTGACCCCCTGGGAAGTCCTCGTGTTGCACTCCTTTTTGCGCCCCGAGCGGCCAAAACCTCTCCCGTCGACCTCCGAGGCGATGGTTTTGGGCCTCGGAATTTGCCGTGACCGCTACGCAGTCAGTCTCGTGGGGCTCGGAGAGAGCTTTCCGGAATGGGGCCGCAATAGCGATTCCGAGTTCGTTCGAGAAAGTCCCGATGGTTTCGGCGCGCGCTTGCCATGTCCGGTACGCGGTCGGCCTCGTGGGCATCGGAGGGATCCGACAATGGCGATTCCGATATCGTTCGAGAGGTTTCGGGGCTACGGTCGTCGATGCGCCGTCCGCGACGTGCACAAAGGCGAGGGACGACGCACACAAAACGAGTGCGATCATACCAGCACTAAAGCACCGGATCCCATCAGAACTCCGAAGTTAAGCCTGCTTGGGCGAGAGTAGTACTAGGATGGGTGACCCCCTGGTAAGTCCTCGTGTTGCACTCCTTTTTGCGCCCCGAGCGGCCAAAAGACTTAATTAAAACTCTCTTTTAAGCTTTTCAATTTTTCCATCATTATGGCCAACAATAAATATGTCATTAACATATATATAGCAGGAGAATAATGAAATCATCATCTAAAAATTTCTTCATAAAACATACAATGACCAGACATGGTTCTAGGATGGGTGACTCCTTTTTGCGCCCCGAGCGGCCAAAACCTCTCCCGTCGAACTCCGAGGCGATGGTTTTGGGCCTCGGAATTTGCCGTGACCGCTACGCAGTCAGTCTCGTGGGGCTCGGAGAGAGCTTTCCGGAATGGGGCCGCAATAGCGATTCCGAGTTCGTTCGAGAAAGTCCCGATGGTTTCGGCGCGCGCTTGCCATGTCCGGTACGCGGTCGGCCTCGTGGGCATCGGAGGGATCCGACAATGGCGATTCCGATATCGTTCGAGAGGTTTCGGGGCTACGGTCGTCGATGCGCCGTCCGCGACGTGCACAAAGGCGAGGGACGACGCACACAAAACGAGTGCGATCATACCAGCACTAAAGCACCGGATCCCATCAGAACTCCGAAGTTAAGCCTGCTTGGGCGAGAGTAGTACTAGGATGGGTGACCCCCTGGGAAGTCCACGTGTTGCACTCCTTTTTGCGCCCCGAGCGGCCAAAAGACTTAATTAAAACTTTCTTTTAAGCTTTTCAATTTTTCCATCATTATGGCCAACAATAAATATGTCATTAACATATATATAGCAGGAGAATAATGAAATCATCATCTAAAAATTTCTTCATAAAACATACAATGACCAGACATGGTTCTAGGATGGGTGACCCCCTGGGAAGTCCTCGTGTTGCACTCCTTTTTGCGCCCCGAGCGGCCAAAAGACTTACTTAAAACTCTCTTTTAAGCTTTTCAATTTTTCCATCATTATGGCCAACAATAAATATGTCATTAACATATATATAGCAGGAGAATAATGAAATCATCATCTAAAAATTTCTTCATAAAACATACAATGACCAGACATGGTTCTAGGATGGGTGACCCCCTGGGAAGTCCTCGTGTTGCACTCCTTTTTGCGCCCCGAGCGGCCAAAACCTCTCCCGTCGACCTCCGAGGTGATGGTTTTGGGCCTCGGAATTTGCCGTGACCGCTACGCAGTCAGTCTCATGGGGCTCGGAGAGAGCTTTCCGGAATGGGGCCGCAATAGCGATTCCGAGTTCGTTCGAGAAAGTCCCGATGGTTTCGGCGCGCGCTTGCCGTGTCCGGTACGCGGTCGGCCTCGTAGGCATCGGAGGGATCCGACAATGGCGATTCCGATATCGTTCGAGAGGTTTCGGGGCTACGGTCGTCGATGCGCCGTCCGCGACGTGCACAAAGGCGAGGGACGACGCACACAAAACGAGTGCGATCATACCAGCACTAAAGCACCGGATCCCATCAGAACTCCGATGTTAAGCCTGCTTGGGCGAG
Source organism: Musa acuminata AAA Group (assembly GCF_036884655.1). Classification (NCBI taxonomy): domain Eukaryota; kingdom Viridiplantae; phylum Streptophyta; class Magnoliopsida; order Zingiberales; family Musaceae; genus Musa; species Musa acuminata. The sequence goes on from NC_088334.1 coordinate 39,748,250, forward strand.
AGTAGTGCTAGGATGGGTGACCCCCTGGGACGTCCTCGTGTTGCACTCCTTTTTGCGCCCCGAGCGGCCAAAAGACTTACTTAAAACTCTCTTTTAAGCTTTTCAATTTTTCCAGCATTATGGCCAACAATAAATATGTCATTAACATATATATAGCAGGAGAATAATGAAATCATCATCTAAAAATTTCTTCATAAAACATACAATGACCAGACATGGTTCTAGGATGGGTGACTCCTTTTTGCGCCTCGAGCGGCCAAAACCTCTCCCGTCGAACTCCGAGGCGATGGTTTTGGGCCTCGGAATTTGCCGTGACCGCTACGCAGTCAGTCTCGTGGGGCTCGGAGAGAGCTTTCCGGAATGGGGCCGCAATAGCGATTCCGAGTTCGTTCGAGAAAGTCCCGATGGTTTCGGCGCGCGCTTGCCGTGTCCGGTACGCGGTCGGCCTCGTGGGCATCGGAGGGATCCGACAATGGCGATTCCGAGATCGTTGGAGAGGTTTCGGGGCTCCGGTCGTCGATGCGCCGTCCGCGACGTGCACAAAGGCGAGGGACGACGCACACAAAATGAGTGCGATCATACCAGCACTAAAGCACCGGATCCCATCAGAACTCCGAAGTTAAGCCTGCTTGGGCGAGAGTAGTACTAGGATGGGTGACCCCCTGGGAAGTCCTCGTGTTGCACTCCTTTTTGCGCCCCGAGCGGCCAAAAGACTTACTTAAAACTCTCTTTTAAGCTTTTCAATTTTTCCAGCATTATGGCCAACAATAAATATGTCATTAACATATATATAGCAGGAGAATAATGAAATCATCATCTAAAAATTTCTTCATAAAACATACAATGACCAGACAAGGTTCTAGGATGGGTGACCCCCTGGGAAGTCTTCGTGTTGCACTCCTTTTTGCGCCCCGAGCGGCCAAAACCTCTCCCGTCGACCTCCGAGGCGATGGTTTTGGGCCTCGGAATTTGCCGTGACCGCTACGCAGTCAGTCTCGTGGGGCTCGGAGAGAGCTTTCCGGAATGGGGCCGCAATAGCGATTCCGAGTTCGTTCGAGAAAGTCCCGATGGTTTCGGCGCGCGCTTGCCGTGTCCGGTACGCGGTCGGCCTCGTGGGCATCGGAGGGATCCGACAATGGCGATTCCGAGATCGTTCGAGAGGTTTCGGGGCTCCGGTCGTCGATGCGCCGTCCGCGACGTGCACAAAGGCGAGGGACCACGCACACAAAACGAGTACGATCATACCAGCACTAAAGCACCGGATCCCATCAGAACTCCGAAGTTAAGTCTGCTTGGCCGAGAGTAGTACAAGGATGGGTGACCCCCTGGGAAGTCCTCGTGTTGCACTCCTTTTTGCGCCCCGAGCGGCCAAAAGACTTACTTAAAACTCTCTTTTAAGCTTTTCAATTTTTCCAGCATTATGGCCAACAATAAATATGTCATTAACATATATATAGCAGGAGAATAATGAAATCATCATCTAAAAATTTCTTCATAAAACATACAATGACCAGACATGGTTCTAGGATGGGTGACCCCCTGGGAAGTCCTCGTGTTGCACTCCTTTTTGCGCCCCGAGCGGCCAAAACCTCTCCCGTCGACCTCCGAGGTGATGGTTTTGGGCCTCGGAATTTGCCGTGACCGCTACGCAGTCAGTCTCGTGGGGCTCGGAGAGAGCTTTCCGGAATGGGGCCGCAATAGCGATTCCGAGTTCGTTCGAGAAAGTCCCGATGGTTTCGGCGCGCGCTTGCCGTGTCCGGTACGCGGTCGGCCTCGTGGGCATCGGAGGGATCCGACAATGGCGATTCCGATATCGTTCGAGAGGTTTCGGGGCTACGGTCGTCGATGCGCCGTCCGCGACGTGCACAAAGGCGAGGGACGACGCACACAAAACGAGTGCGATCATACCAGCACTAAAGCACCGGATCCCATCAGAACTCCGATGTTAAGCCTGCTTGGGCGAGAGTAGTACTAGGATGGGTGACCCCCTGGGAAGTCCTCGTGTTGCACTCCTTTTTGCGCCCCGAGCGGCCAAAAGACTTACTTAAAACTCTCTTTTAAGCTTTTCAATTTTTCCAGCATTATGGCCAACAATAAATATGTCATTAACATATATATAGCAGGAGAATAATGAAATCATCATCTAAAAATTTCTTCATAAAACATACATTGACCAGACATGGTTCTAGGATGGGTGACCCCCTGGGAAGTCCTCGTGTTGCACTCCTTTTTGCGCCCCGAGCGGCCAAAAGACTTACTTAAAACTCTCTTTTAAGCTTTTCAATTTTTCCATCATTATGGCCAACAATAAATATGTCATTAACATATATATAGCAGGAGAATAATGAAATCATCATCTAAAAATTTCTTCATAAAACATACAATGACCAGACATGGTTCTAGGATGGGTGACCCCCTGGGAAGTCCTCGTGTTGCACTCCTTTTTGCGCCCCGAGCGGCCAAAACCTCTCCCGTCGACCTCCGAGGTGATGGTTTTGGGCCTCGGAATTTGCCGTGACCGCTACGCAGTCAGTCTCGTGGGGCTCGGAGAGAGCTTTCCGGAATGGGGCCGCAATAGCGATTCCGAGTTCGTTCGAGAAAGTCCCGATGGTTTCGGCGCGCGCTTGCCGTGTCCGGTACGCGGTCGGCCTCGTGGGCATCGGAGGGATCCGACAATGGCGATTCCGATATCGTTCGAGAGGTTTCGGGGCTACGGTCGTCGATGCGCCGTCCGCGACGTGCACAAAGGCGAGGGACGACGCACACAAAACGAGTGCGATCATACCAGCACTAAAGCACCGGATCCCATCAGAACTCCGATGTTAAGCCTGCTTGGGCGAGAGTATTGCTAGGATGGGTGACCCCCTGGGACGTCCTCGTGTTGCACTCCTTTTTGCGCCCCGAGCGGCCAAAAGACTTACTTAAAACTCTCTTTTAAGCTTTTCAATTTTTCCAGCATTATGGCCAACAATAAATATGTCATTAACATATATATAGCAGGAGAATAATGAAATCATCATCTAAAAATTTCTTCATAAAACATACAATGACCAGACATGGTTCTAGGATGGGTGACTCCTTTTTGCGCCTCGAGCGGCCAAAACCTCTCCCGTCGAACTCCGAGGCGATGGTTTTGGGCCTCGGAATTTGCCGTGACCGCTACGCAGTCAGTCTCGTGGGGCTCGGAGAGAGCTTTCCGGAATGGGGCCGCAATAGCGATTCCGAGTTCGTTCGAGAAAGTCCCGATGGTTTCGGCGCGCGCTTGCCATGTCCGTTACGCGGTCGGCCTCGTGGGCATCGGAGGGATCCGACAATGGCGATTCCGAGATCGTTCGAGAGGTTTCGGGGCTCCGGTCGTCGATGCGCCGTCCGCGACGTGCACAAAGGCGAGGGACGACGCACACAAAACGAGTGCGATCATACCAGCACTAAAGCACCGGATCCCATCAGAACTCCGAAGTTAAGCCTGCTTGGGCGAGAGTAGTACTAGGATGGGTGACCCCCAGGGAAGTCCTCGTGTTGCACTCCTTTTTGTGCCCCGAGCGGCCAAAAGACTTACTTAAAACTCTCTTTTAAGCTTTTCAATTTTTCCAGCATTATGGCCAACAATAAATATGTCATTAACATATATATAGCAGGAGAATAATGAAATCATCATCTAAAAATTTCTTCATAAAACATACAATGACCAGACATGGTTCTAGGATGGGTGACCCCCTGGGAAGTCCTCGTGTTGCACTCCTTTCTGCGCCCCGAGCGGCCAAAACCTCTCCCGTCGACCTCCGAGGCGATGGTTTTGGGCCTCGGAATTTGCCGTGACCGCTACGCAGTCAGTCTCGTGGGGCTCGGAGAGAGCTTTCCGGAATGGGGCCGCAATAGCGATTCCGAGTTCGTTCGAGAAAGTCCCGATGGTTTCGGCGCGCGCTTGCCGTGTCCGGTACGCGGTCGGCCTCGTGGGCATCGGAGGGATCCGACAATGGCGATTACGAGATCGTTCGAGTGGTTTCGGGGCTCCGGTCGTCGATGCGCCGTCCGCGACGTGCACAAAGGCGAGGGACGACGCACATAAAACGAGTGCGATCATACCAGCACTAAAGCACCGGATCCCATCAGAACTCCGAAGTTAAGCCTGCTTGGGCGAGAGTAGTACTAGGATGGGTGACCCCCTGGGAAGTCCTCGTGTTGCACTCCTTTTTGCGCCCCGAGCGGCCAAAAGACTTACTTAAAACTCTCTTTTAAGCTTTTCAATTTTTCCAGCATTATGGCCAACAATAAATATGTCATTAACATATATATAGCAGGAGAATAATGAAATCATCATCTAAAAATTTCTTCATAAAACATACAATGACCAGACATGGTTCTAGGATGGGTAACCCCCTGGGAAGTCCTCGTGTTGCACTCCTTTTTGCGCCCCGAGCGGCCAAAACCTCTCCCGTCGACCTCCGAGGCGAGGGTTTTGGGCCTCGGAATTTGCCGTGACCGCTACGCAGTCAGTCTCGTGGGGCTCGGAGAGAGCTTTCCGGAATGGGGCCGCAATAGCGATTCCGAGTTCGTTCGAGAAAGTCCCGATGGTTTCGGCGCGCGCTTGCCGTGTCCGGTACGCGGTCGGCCTCGTGGGCATCGGAGGGATCCGACAATGGCGATTCCGAGATCGTTCGAGAGGTTTCGGGGCTCCGGTCGTCGATGCGCCGTCCGCGACGTGCACAAAGGGGAGGGACGACGCACACAAAACGATTGCGATCATACCAGCACTAAAGCACCGGATCCCATCAAAACTCCGAAGTTAAGCGTGCTTGGGCGAAAGTAGTACTAGGATGGGTGACCCCCTTGGAAGTCCTCGTGTTACACTCCTTTTTGCGCCCCGAGCGGCCAAAAGACTTACTTAAAACTCTCTTTTAAGCTTTTCAATTTTTCCAGCATTATGGCCAACAATAAATATGTCATTAACATATATATAGCAGGAGAATAATGAAATCATCATCTAAAAATTTCTTCATAAAACATACAATGACCAGACATGGTTCTAGGATGGGTGACCCCCTGGGAAGTCCTCGTGTTGCACTCCTTTCTGCGCCCCGAGCGGCCAAAACCTCTCCCGTCGACCTCCGAGGCGATGGTTTTGGGCCTCGGAATTTGCCGTGACCGCTACGCAGTCAGTCTCGTGGGGCTCGGAGAGAGCTTTCCGGAATGGGGCCGCAATAGCGATTCCGAGTTCGTTCGAGAAAGTCCCGATGGTTTCGGCGCGCGCTTGCCGTGTCCGGTACGCGGTCGGCCTCGTGGGCATCGGAGGGATCCGACAATGGCGATTACGAGATCGTTCGAGAGGTTTCGGGGCTCCGGTCGTCGATGCGCCGTCCGCGACGTGCACAAAGGCGAGGGACGACATAGACAAAATGAGTGCGATCATACCAGCACTAAAGCACCGGATCCCATCAGAACTCCGAAGTTAAGCGTGCTTGGGCGAGAGTAGTACTAGGATGGGTGACCCCCTGGGAAGTCCTCGTGTTGCACTCTTTTTTGCGCCCCGAGCGGCCAAAAGACTTACTTAAAACTCTCTTTTAAGCTTTTCAATTTTTCCAGCATTATGGCCAACAATAAATATGTCATTAACATATATATAGCAGGAGAATAATGAAATCATCATCTAAAAATTTCTTCATAAAACATACAATGACCAGACATGGTTCTAGGATGGGTGACCCCCTGGGAAGTCCTCGTGTTGCACTCCTTTTTGCGCCCCGAGCGGCCAAAACCTCTCCCGTCGACCTCCGAGGCGATGGTTTTGGGCCTCGGAATTTGCCGTGACCGCTACGCAGTCAGTCTCGTGGGGCTCGGAGAGAGCTTTCCGAAATGGGGCCGCAATAGCGATTCCGAGTTCGTTCGAGAAAGTCCCGATAGTTTCGGCGCGCGCTTGCCGTGTCCGGTACGCGGTCGGCCTCGTGGGCATCGGAGGGATCCGACAATGGCGATTCCGAGATCGTTCGAGAGGTTTCGGGGCTCCGGTCGTCGATGCGCCGTCCGCGACGTGCACAAAGGTGAGGGACGACGCACACAAAACGAGTGCGATCATACCAGCACTAAAGCACCGGATCCCATCAGAACTCCGAAGTTAAGCCTGCTTGGGCGAGAGTAGTACTAGGATGGGTGACCCCCTTGGAAGTCCTCGTGTTGCACTCCTTTTTGCGCCCCGAGCGGCCAAAAGACTTACTTAAAACTCTCTTTTAAGCTTTTCAATTTTTCCAGCATTATGGCTAACAATAAATATGTCATTAACATATATATAGCAGGAGAATAATGAAATCATCATCTAAAAATTTCTTCATAAAACATACAATGACCAGACATGGTTCTAGGATGGGTGACCCCCTGGGAAGTCCTCGTGTTGCACTCCTTTTTGCGCCCCGAGCGGCCAAAACCTCTCCCGTCGACCTCCGAGGCGATGGTTTTGGGCCTCGGAATTTGCCGTGACCGCTACGCAGTCAGTCTCGTGGGGCTCGGAGAGAGCTTTCCGGAATGGGGCCGCAATAGCGATTCCGAGTTCGTTCGAGAAAGTCCCGATGGTTTCGGCGCGCGCTTGCCGTGTCCGGTACGCGGTCGGCCTCGTGGGCATCGGAGGGATCCGACAATGGCGATTCCGAGATCGTTCGAGAGGTTTCGGGGCTCCGGTCGTCGATGCGCCGTCCGCGACGTGCACAAAGGCGAGGGACGACGCACACAAAACGATTGCGATCATACCAGCACTAAAGCACCGGATCCCATCAGAACTTCGAATTTAAGCGTGCTTGGGCGAGAGTAGTACTAGGATGAGTGACCCCCTGGGAAGTCCTTGTGTTGCACTCCTTTTTGCGCCCCGAGCGGCCAAAAGACTTACTTAAAACTCTCTTTTAAGCTTTTCAATTTTTTCAGCATTATGGCCAACAATAAATATGTCATTAACATATATATAGCAGGAGAATAATGAAATCATCATCTAAAAATTTCTTCATAAAACATACAATGACCAGACATGGTTCTTGGATGGGTGACCCCCTGGGAAGTCCTCGTGTTGCACTCCTTTTTGCGCCCCGAGCGGCCAAAACCTCTCCCGTCGACCTCCGAGGCGATGGTTTTGGGCCTCGGAATTTGCCGTCGATGCGCCGTCCGCGACGTGCACAAAGGCGAGGGACGACGCACACAAAAAGAGTGCGATCATACCAGCACTAAAGCACCGGATTCCATCAGAACTCCGAAGTTAAGCGTGCTTGGGCGAGAGTAGTACTAGGATGGGTGACCCCCTGGGAAGTCCTCTTGTTTCACTCTTTTTTGCGCCCCGAGCGGCCAAAAGACTTACTTAAAACTCTCTTTTAAGCTTTTCAATTTTTCCAGCATTATGGCCAACAATAAATATGTCATTAACATATATATTGCAGGAGAATAATGAAATCATCATCTAAAAATTTCTTCATAAAACATACAATGACCAGACATGGTTCTAGGATGGGTGACCCCCTGGGAAGTCCTCGTGTTGCACTCCTTTTTGCGCCCCGAGCGGCCAAAACCTCTCCCGTCGACCTCCGAGGCGAGGGTTTTGGGCCTCGGAATTTGCCGTGACCGCTACGCAGTCAGTCTCGTGGGGCTCGGAGAGAGCTTTCCGGAATGGGGCCGCAATAGCGATTCCGAGTTCGTTCGAGAAAGTCCCGATGGTTTCGGCGCGCGCTAGCCGTGTCCGGTACGCGGTCGGCCTCGTGGGCATCGGAGGGATCCGACAATGGCGATTCCGAGATCGTTCGAGAGGTTTCGGGGCTCCGGTCGTCGATGCGCCGTCCGCGACGTGCACAAAGGGGAGGGACGACGCACACAAAACGATTGCGATCATACCAGCACTAAAGCACCGGATCCCATCAAAACTCCGAAGTTAAGCGTGCTTGGGCGAAAGTAGTACTAGGATGGGTGACCCCTTTGGAAGTCCTCGTGTTGCACTCCTTTTTGCGCCCCGAGCGGCCAAAAGACTTACTTAAAACTCTCTTTTAAGCTTTTCAATTTTTCCAGCATTATGGCCAACAATAAATATGTCATTAACATATATATAGCAGGAGAATAATGAAATCATCATCTAAAAATTTCTTCATAAAACATACAATGACCAGACATGGTTCTAGGATGGGTGACCCCCTGGGAAGTCCTCGTGTTGCACTCCTTTCTGCGCCCCGAGCGGCCAAAACCTCTCCCGTCGACCTCCGAGGCGATGGTTTTGGGCCTCGGAATTTGCCGTGACCGCTACGCAGTCAGTCTCGTGGGGCTCGGAGAGAGCTTTCCGGAATGGGGCCGCAATAGCGATTCCGAGTTCGTTCGAGAAAGTCCCGATGGTTTCGGCGCGCGCTTGCCGTGTCCGGTACGCGGTCGGCCTCGTGGGCATCGGAGGGATCCGACAATGGCGATTCCGAGATCGTTCGAGAGGTTTCGGGGCTCCGGTCGTCGATGCGCCGTCCGCGACGTGCACAAAGGCGAGGGACGACGCACACAAAACGATTGCGATCATACCAGCACTAAAGCACCGGATCCCATCAAAACTCCGAAGTTACGCGTGCTTGGGCGAAAGTAGTACTAGGATGGGTGACCCCCTTGGAAGTCCTCGTGTTGCACTCCTTTTTGCGCCCCGAGCGGCCAAAAGACTTACTTAAAACTCTCTTTTAAGCTTTTCAATTTTTCCAGCATTATGGCCAACAATAAATATGTCATTAACATATATATAGCAGGAGAATAATGAAATCATCATCTAAAAATTTCTTCATAAAACATTCAATGACAAGACATGGTTCTAGGATGGGTGACCCCCTGGGAAGTCCTCGTGTTGCACTCCTTTTTGCGCCCCGAGCGGCCAAAACCTCTCCCGTCGACCTCCGAGGCGATGGTTTTGGGCCTCGGAATTTGCCGTGACCGCTACGCAGTCAGTCTCGTGGGGCTCGGAGAGAGCTTTCCGGAATGGGGCCGCAATAGCGATTCCGAGTTCGTTCGAGAAAGTCCCGATGGTTTCGGCGCTTGCTTGCCGTGTCCGGTACGCGGTCGGCCTCGTGGGCATCGGAGGGATCCGACAATGGCGATTACGAGATCGTTCGAGAGGTTTCGGGGCTCCGGTCGTCGATGCGCCGTCCGCGACGTGCACAAAGGCGAGGGACGACGCACACAAAACGAGTGCGATCATACCAGCACTAAAGCACCGGATCCCATCAGAACTCCGAAGTTAAGCCTGCTTGGGCGAGAGTAGTACTAGGATGGGTGACCCCCTGGGAAGTCCTCGTGTTGCACTCCTTTTTGCGCCCCGAGCGGCCAAAAGACTTACTTAAAACTCTCTTTTAAGCTTTTCAATTTTTCCAGCATTATGGCCAACAATTAATATGTCATTAACATATATATAGCAGGAGAATAATGAAATCATCATCTAAAAATTTCTTCATAAAACATACAATGACCAGACATGGTTCTAGGATGGGTGACCCCCTGGGAAGTCCTCATGTTGCACTCCTTTTTGCGCCCCGAGCGGCCAAAACCTCTCCCGTCGACCTCCGAGGCGAGGGTTTTGGGCCTCGGAATTTGCCGTGACCGCTACGCAGTCAGTCTCGTGGGGCTCGGAGAGAGCTTTCCGGAATGGGGCCGCAATAGCGATTCCGAGTTCGTTCGAGAAAGTCCCGATGGTTTCGGCGCGCGCTTGCCGTGTCCGGTACGCGGTCGGCCTCGTGGGCATCGGAGGGATCCGACAATGGCGATTCCGAGATCGTTCGAGAGGTTTCGGGGCTCCGGTCGTCGATGCGCCGTCCGCGACGTGCACAAAGGGGAGGGACGACGCACACAAAACCATTGCGATCATACCAGCACTAAAGCACCGGATCCCATCAAAACTCCGAAGTTAAGCGTGCTTGGGCGAAAGTAGTACTAGGATGGGTGACCCCCTTGGAAGTCCTCGTGTTGCACTCCTTTTTGCGCCCCGAGCGGCCAAAAGACTTACTTAAAACTCTCTTTTAAGCTTTTCAATTTTTCCAGCATTATGGCCAACAATAAATATGTCATTAACATATATATAGCAGGAGAATAATGAAATCATCATCTAAAAATTTCTTCATAAAACATACAATGACCAGACATGGTTCTAGGATGGGTGACCCCCTGGGAAGTCCTCGTGTTGCACTCCTTTCTGCGCCCCGAGCGGCCAAAACCTCTCCCGTCGACCTCCGAGGCGATGGTTTTGGGCCTCGGAATTTGCCGTGACCGCTACGCAGTCAGTCTCGTGGGGCTCGGAGAGAGCTTTCCGGAATGGGGCCGCAATAGCGATTCCGAGTTCGTTCGAGAAAGTCCCGATGGTTTCGGCGCGCGCTTGCCGTGTCCGGTACGCGGTCGGCCTCGTGGGCATCGGAGGGATCCGACAATGGCGATTACGAGATCGTTCGAGAGGTTTCGGGGCTCCGGTCGTCGATGCGCCGTCCGCGACGTGCACAAAGGCGAGGGACGACGCACACAAAACGATTGCGATCATACCAGCACTAAAGCACCGGATCCCATCAAAACTCCGAAGTTACGCGTGCTTCGGCGAAAGTAGTACTAGGATGGGTGACCCCCTTGGAAGTCCTCGTGTTGCACTCCTTTTTGCGCCCCGAGCGGCCAAAAGACTTACTTAAAACTCTCTTTTAAGCTTTTCAATTTTTCCAGCATTATGGCCAACAATAAATATGTCATTAACATATATATAGCAGGAGAATAATGAAATCATCATCTAAAAATTTCTTCATAAAACATTCAATGACAAGACATGGTTCTAGGATGGGTGACCCCCTGGGAAGTCCTCGTGTTGCACTCCTTTTTGCGCCCCGAGCGGCCAAAACCTCTCCCGTCGACCTCCGAGGCGATGGTTTTGGGCCTCGGAATTTGCCGTGACCGCTACGCAGTCAGTCTCGTGGGGCTCGGAGAGAGCTTTCCGGAATGGGGCCGCAATAGCGATTCCGAGTTCGTTCGAGAAAGTCCCGATGGTTTCGGCGCTTGCTTGCCGTGTCCGGTACGCGGTCGGCCTCGTGGGCATCGGAGGGATCCGACAATGGCGATTACGAGATCGTTCGAGAGGTTTCGGGGCTCCGGTCGTCGATGCGCCGTCCGCGACGTGCACAAAGGCGAGGGACGACGCACACAAAACGAGTGCGATCATACTAGCACTAAAGCACCGGATCCCATCAGAACTCCGAAGTTAAGCCTGCTTGGGCGAGAGTAGTACTAGGATGGGTGACCCCCTGGGAAGTCCTCGTGTTGCACTCCTTTTTGCGCCCCGAGCGGCCAAAAGACTTACTTAAAACTCTCTTTTAAGCTTTTCAAGTTTTCCAGCATTATGGCCAACAATAAATATGTCATTAACATATATATAGCAGGAGAATAATGAAATCATCATCTAAAAATTTCTTCATAAAACATACAATGACCAGACATGGTTCTAGGATGGGTGACCCCCTGGGAAGTCCTCATGTTGCACTCCTTTTTGCGCCCCGAGCGGCCAAAACCTCTCCCGTCGACCTCCGAGGCGAGGGTTTTGGGCCTCGGAATTTGCCGTGACCGCTACGCAGTCAGTCTCGTGGGGCTCGGAGAGAGCTTTCCGGAATGGGGCCGCAATAGCGATTCCGAGTTCGTTCGAGAAAGTCCCGATGGTTTCGGCGCGCGCTTGCCGTGTCCGGTACGCGGTCGGCCTCGTGGGCATCGGAGGGATCCGACAATGGCGATTCCGAGATCGTTCGAGAGGTTTCGGGGCTCCGGTCGTCGATGCGCCGTCCGCGACGTGCACAAAGGGGAGGGACGACGCACACAAAACCATTGCGATCATACCAGCACTAAAGCACCGGATCCCATCAAAACTCCGAAGTTAAGCGTGCTTGGGCGAAAGTAGTACTAGGATGGGTGACCCCCTTGGAAGTCCTCGTGTTGCACTCCTTTTTGCGCCCCGAGCGGCCAAAAGACTTACTTAAAACTCTCTTTTAAGCTTTTCAATTTTTCCAGCATTATGGCCAACAATAAATATGTCATTAACATATATATAGCAGGAGAATAATGAAATCATCATCTAAAAATTTCTTCATAAAACATACAATGACCAGACATGGTTCTAGGATGGGTGACCCCCTGGGAAGTCCTCGTGTTGCACTCCTTTCTGCGCCCCGAGCGGCCAAAACCTCTCCCGTCGACCTCCGAGGCGATGGTTTTGGGCCTCGGAATTTGCCGTGACCGCTACGCAGTCAGTCTCGTGGGGCTCGGAGAGAGCTTTCCGGAATGGGGCCGCAATAGCGATTCCGAGTTCGTTCGAGAAAGTCCCGATGGTTTCGGCGCGCGCTTGCCGTGTCCGGTACGCGGTCGGCCTCGTGGGCATCGGAGGGATCCGACAATGGCGATTACGAGATCGTTCGAGAGGTTTCGGGGCTCCGGTCGTCGATGCGCCGTCCGCGACGTGCACAAAGGCGAGGGACGACATAGACAAAATGAGTGCGATCATACCAGCACTAAAGCACCGGATCGGCGAGAGTAGTACTAGGATGGGTGACCCCCTGGGAAGTCCTCGTGTTGCACTCCTTTTTGCGCCCCGAGCGGCCAAAAGACTTACTTAAAACTCTCTTTTAAGCTTTTCAATTTTTCCAGCATTATGGCCAACAATAAATATGTCATTAACATATATATAGCAGGAGAATAATGAAATCATCATCTAAAAATTTCTTCATAAAACATACAATGACCAGACATGGTTCTAGGATGGGTGACCCCCTGGGAAGTCCTCGTGTTGCACTCCTTTTTGCGCCCCGAGCGGCCAAAACCTCTCCCGTCGACCTCCGAGGCGAGGGTTTTGGGCCTCGGAATTTGCCGTGACCGCTAGGCAGTCAGTCTCGTGGGGCTCGGAGAGAGCTTTCCGGAATGGGGCCGCAATAGCGATTCCGAGTTCGTTCGAGAAAGTCCCGATGGTTTCGGCGCGCGCTTGCCGTGTCCGGTACGCGGTCGGCCTCGTGGGCATCGGAGGGATCCGACAATGGCGATTCCGAGATCGTTCGAGAGGTTTCGGGGCTCCAGTCGTCGATGCGCCGTCCGCGACGTGCACAAAGGGGAGGGACGACGCACACAAAACGATTGCGATCATACCAACACTAAAGCACCGGATCCCATCAAAACTCCGAAGTTAAGCGTGCTTGGGCGAAAGTAGTACTAGGATGGGTGACCCCCTTGGAAGTCCTCGTGTTGCACTCCTTTTTGCGCCCCGAGCGGCCAAAAGACTTACTTAAAACTCTCTTTTAAGCTTTTCAATTTTTCCAGTATTATGGCCAACAATAAATATGTCATTAACATATATATAGCAGGAGAATAATGAAATCATCATCTAAAAATTTCTTCATAAAACATACAATGACCAGACATGGTTCTAGGATGGGTGACCCCCTGGGAAGTCCTCGTGTTGCACTCCTTTTTGCGCCCCGAGCGGCCAAAACCTCTCCCGTCGACCTCCGAGGCGATGGTTTTGGGCCTCGGAATTTGCCGTGACCGCTACGCAGTCAGTCTCGTGGGGCTCGGAGAGAGCTTTCCGGAATGGGGCCGCAATAGCGATTCCGAGTTCGTTCGAGAAAGTCCCGATGGTTTCGGCGCGCGCTTGCCGTGTCCGGTACGCGGTCGGCCTCGTGGGCATCAGAGGGATCCGACAATGGCGATTCCGAGATCGTTCGAGAGGTTTCGGGGCTCCGGTCGTCGATGCGCCGTCCGCGACGTGCACAAAGGCGAGGGACGACGCACACAAAAAGAGTTCGATCATACCAGCACTAAAGCACCGGATTCCATCAGAACTCCGAAGTTAAGCGTGTTTGGGCGAGAGTAGTACTAGGATGGGTGACCCCCTGGGAAGTCCTCTTGTTTTACTCTTTTTTGCGCCCCGAGCGGCCAAAAGACTTACTTAAAACTCTCTTTTAAGCTTTTCAATTTTTCCAGCATTATGGCCAACAATAAATATGTCATTAACATATATATAGCAGGAGAATAATGAAATCATCATCTAAAAATTTCTTCATAAAACATACAATGACCAGACATGGTTCTAGGATGGGTGACCCCCTGGGAAGTCCTCGTGTTGCACTCCTTTCTGCGCCCCGAGCGGCCAAAACCTCTCCCGTCGACCTCCGAGGCTAGGGTTTTGGGCCTCGGAATTTGCCGTGACCGCTACGCAGTCAGTCTCGTGGGGCTCGGAGAGAGCTTTCCGGAATGGGGCCGCAATAGCGATTCCGAGTTCGTTCGAGAAAGTCCCGATGGTTTCGGCGCGCGCTTGCCGTGTCCGGTACGCGGTCGGCCTCGTGGGCATCGGAGGGATCCGACAATGGCGATTACGAGATCGTTCGAGAGGTTTCGGGGCTCCGGTCGTCGATGCGCCGTCCGCGACGTGCACAAAGGCGAGGGACGACGCACACAAAACGAGTGCGATCATACCAGCACTAAAGCACCGGATCCCATCAGAACTCCGAAGTTAAGCCTGCTTGGGCGAGAGTAGTACTAGGATGGGTGACCCCCTGGGAAGTCCTCGTGTTGCACTCCTTTTTGCGCCCCGAGCGGCCAAAAGACTTACTTAAAACTCTCTTTTAAGCTTTTCAATTTTTCCAGCATTATGGCCAACAATAAATATGTCATTAACATATATATAGCAGGAGAATAATGAAATCATCATCTAAAAATTTCTTCATAAAACATACAATGACCAGACATGGTTCTAGGATGGGTGACCCCCTGGGAAGTCCTCGTGTTGCACTCCTTTTTGCGCCCCGAGCGGCCAAAACCTCTCCCGTCGACCTCCGAGGCGAGGGTTTTGGGCCTCGGAATTTGCCGTGACCGCTACGCAGTCAGTCTCGTGGGGCTCGGAGAGAGCTTTCCGGAATGGGGCCGCAATAGCGATTCCGAGTTCGTTCGAGAAAGTCCCGATGGTTTCGGCGCGCGCTTGCCGTGTCCGGTACGCGGTCGGCCTCGTGGGCATCGGAGGGATCCGACAATGGCGATTCCGAGATCGTTCGAGAGGTTTCGGGGCTCCGGTCGTCGATGCGCCGTCCGCGACGTGCACAAAGGGGAGGGACGACGCACACAAAACGATTGCGATCATACCAACACTAAAGCACCGGATCCCATCAAAACTCCGAAGTTAAGCGTGCTTGGGCGAAAGTAGTACTAGGATGGGTGACCCCCTTGGAAGTCCTCGTGTTGCACTCCTTTTTGCGCCCCGAGCGGCCAAAAGACTTACTTAAAACTCTCTTTTAAGCTTTTCAATTTTTCCAGTATTATGGCCAACAATAAATATGTCATTAACATATATATAGCAGGAGAATAATGAAATCATCATCTAAAAATTTCTTCATAAAACATACAATGACCAGACATGGTTCTAGGATGGGTGACCCCCTGGGAAGTCCTCGTGTTGCACTCCTTTTTGCGCCCCGAGCGGCCAAAACCTCTCCCGTCGACCTCCGAGGCGATGGTTTTGGGCCTCGGAATTTGCCGTGACCGCTACGCAGTCAGTCTCGTGGGGCTCGGAGAGAGCTTTCCGGAATGGGGCCGCAATAGCGATTCCGAGTTCGTTCGAGAAAGTCCCGATGGTTTCGGCGCGCGCTTGCCGTGTCCGGTACGCGGTCGGCCTCGTGGGCATCGGAGGGATCCGACAATGGCGATTCCGAGATCGTTCGAGAGGTTTCGGGGCTCCGGTCGTCGATGCGCCGTCCGCGACGTGCACAAAGGCGAGGGACGACGCACACAAAAAGAGTGCGATCATACCAGCACTAAAGCACCGGATTCCATCAGAACTCCGAAGTTAAGCCTGCTTGGGCGAGAGTAGTACTAGGATGGGTGACCCCCTTGGAAGTCCTCGTGTTGCACTCCTTTTTGCGCCCCGAGCGGCCAAAAGACTTACTTAAAACTCTCTTTTAAGCTTTTCAATTTTTCCAGCATTATGGCCAACAATAAATATGTCATTAACATATATATAGCAGGAGAATAATGAAATCATCATCTAAAAATTTCTTCATAAAACATACAATGACCAGACATGGTTCTAGGATGGGTGACCCCCTGGGAAGTCCTCGTGTTGCACTCCTTTCTGCGCCCCGAGCGGCCAAAACCTCTCCCGTCGACCTCCGAGGCGATGGTTTTGGGCCTCGGAATTTGCCGTGACCGCTACGCAGTCAATCTCGTGGGGCTCGGAGAGAGCTTTCCGGAATGGGGCCGCAATAGCGATTCCGAGTTCGTTCGAGAAAGTCCCGATGGTTTCGGCGCGCGCTTGCCGTGTCCGGTACGCGGTCGGCCTCGTGGGCATCGGAGGGATCCGACAATGGCGATTACGAGATCGTTCGAGAGGTTTCGGGGCTCCGGTCGTCGATGCGCCGTCCGCGACGTGCACAAAGGCGAGGGACGACGCACACAAAACGAGTGCGATCATACCAGCTCTAAAGCACCGGATCCCATCAGAACTCCGAAGTTAAGCGTGCTTGGGCGAGAGTAGTACTAGGATGGGTGACCCCCTGGGAAGTCCTCGTGTTGCACTCCTTTTTGCGCCCCGAGCGGCCAAAAGACTTACTTAAAACTCTCTTTTAAGCTTTTCAATTTTTCCAGCATTATGGCCAACAATAAATATGTCATTAACATATATATAGCAGGAGAATAATGAAATCATCATCTAAAAATTTCTTCATAAAACATACAATGACCAGACATGGTTCTAGGATGGGTGACCCCCTGGGAAGTCCTCGTGTTGCACTCCTTTTTGCGCCCCGAGCGGCTAAAACCTCTCCCGTCGACCTCCGAGGCTAGGGTTTTGGGCCTCGGAATTTGCCGTGACCGCTACGCAGTCAGTCTCGTGGGGCTCGGAGAGAGCTTTCCGGAATGGGGCCGCAATAGCGATTCCGAGTTCGTTCGAGAAAGTCCCGATGGTTTCGGCGCGCGCTTGCCGTGTCCGGTACGCGGTCGGCCTCGTGGGCATCGGAGGGATCCGACAATGGCGATTCCGAGATCGTTCGAGAGGTTTCGGGGCTCCGGTCGTCGATGCGCCGTCCGCGACGTGCACAAAGGGGAGGGACGACGCACACAAAACGATTGCGATCATACCAGCACTAAAGCACCGGATCTCATCAAAACTCCGAAGTTAAGCGTGCTTGGGCGAAAGTAGTACTAGGATGGGTGACCCCCTTGGAAGTCCTCGTGTTACACTCCTTTTTGCGCCCCGAGCGGCCAAAAGACTTACTTAAAACTCTCTTTTAAGCTTTTCAATTTTTCCAGCATTATGGCCAACAATAAATATGTCATTAACATATATATAGCAGGAGAATAATGAAATCATCATCTAAAAATTTCTTCATAAAACATACAATGACCAGACATGGTTCTAGGATGGGTGACCCCCTGGGAAGTCCTCGTGTTGCACTCCTTTCTGCGCCCCGAGCGGCCAAAACCTCTCCCGTCGACCTCCGAGGCGATGGTTTTGGGCCTCGGAATTTGCCGTGACCGCTACGCAGTCAGTCTCGTGGGGCTCGGAGAGAGCTTTCCGGAATGGGGCCGCAATAGCGATTCCGAGTTCGTTCGAGAAAGTCCCGATGGTTTCGGCGCGCGCTTGCCGTGTCCGGTACGCGGTCGGCCTCGTGGGCATCGGAGGGATCCGACAATGGCGATTACGAGATCGTTCGAGAGGTTTCGGGGCTCCGGTCGTCGATGCGCCGTCCGCGACGTGCACAAAGGCGAGGGACGACGCACACAAAACGAGTGCGATCATACCAGCACTAAAGCACCGGATCCCATCAGAACTCCGAAGTTAAGCTTGCTTGGGCGAGAGTAGTACTAGGATGGGTGACCCCCTGGGAAGTCCTCGTGTTGCACTCCTTTTTGCGCCCCGAGCGGCCAAAAGACTTACTTAAAACTCTCTTTTAAGCTTTTCAATTTTTCCAGCATTATGGCCAACAATAAATATGTCATTAACATATATATAGCAGGAGAATAATGAAATCATCATCTAAAAATTTCTTCATAAAACATACAATGACCAGACATGGTTCTAGGATGGGTGACCCCCTGGGAAGTCCTCGTGTTGCACTCCTTTCTGCGCCCCGAGCGGCCAAAACCTCTCCCGTCGACCTCCGAGGCGATGGTTTTGGGCCTCGGAATTTGCCGTGACCGCTACGCAGTCAGTCTCGTGGGGCTCGGAGAGAGCTTTCCGGAATGGGGCCGCAATAGCGATTCCGAGTTCGTTCGAGAAAGTCCCGATGGTTTCGGCGCGCGCTTGCCGTGTCCGGTACGCGGTCGGCCTCGTGGGCATCGGAGGGATCCGACAATGGCGATTACGAGATCGTTCGAGAGGTTTCGGGGCTCCGGTCGTCGATGCGCCGTCCGCGACGTGCACAAAGGCGAAGGACGACATAGACAAAATGAGTGCGATCATACCAGCACTAAAGCACCGGATCCCATCAGAACTCCGAAGTTAAGCGTGCTTGGGCGAGAGTAGTACTAGGATGGGTGACCCCCTGGGAAGTCCTCGTGTTGCACTCCTTTTTGCGCCCCGAGCGGCCAAAAGACTTACTTAAAACTCTCTTTTAAGCTTTTCAATTTTTCCAGCATTATGGCCAACAATAAATATGTCATTAACATATATATAGCAGGAGAATAATGAAATCATCATCTAAAAATTTCTTCATAAAACATACAATGACCAGACATGGTTCTAGGATGGGTGACCCCCTGGGAAGTCCTCGTGTTGCACTCCTTTTTGCGCCCCGAGCGGCCAAAACCTCTCCCGTCGACCTCCGAGGCGAGGGTTTTGGGCCTCGGAATTTGCCGTGACCGCTACGCAGTCAGTCTCGTGGGGCTCGGAGAGAGCTTTCCGGAATGGGGCCGCAATAGCGATTCCGAGTTCGTTCGAGAAAGTCCCGATGGTTTCGGCGCGCGCTTGCCGTGTCCGGTACGCGGTCGGCCTCGTGGGCATCGGAGGGATCCGACAATGGCGATTCCGAGATCGTTCGAGAGGTTTCGGGGCTCCAGTCGTCGATGCGCCGTCCGCGACGTGCACAAAGGGGAGGGACGACGCACACAAAACGATTGCGATCATACCAACACTAAAGCACCGGATCCCATCAAAACTCCGAAGTTAAGCGTGCTTGGGCGAAAGTAGTACTAGGATGGGTGACCCCCTTGGAAGTCCTCGTGTTGCACTCCTTTTTGCGCCCCGAGCGGCCAAAAGACTTACTTAAAACTCTCTTTTAAGCTTTTCAATTTTTCCAGTATTATGGCCAACAATAAATATGTCATTAACATATATATAGCAGGAGAATAATGAAATCATCATCTAAAAATTTCTTCATAAAACATACAATGACCAGACATGGTTCTAGGATGGGTGACCCCCTGGGAAGTCCTCGTGTTGCACTCCTTTTTGCGCCCCGAGCGGCCAAAACCTCTCCCGTCGACCTCCGAGGCGATGGTTTTGGGCCTCGGAATTTGCCGTGACCGCTACGCAGTCAGTCTCGTGGGGCTCGGAGAGAGCTTTCCGGAATGGGGCCGCAATAGCGATTCCGAGTTCGTTCGAGAAAGTCCCGATGGTTTCGGCGCGCGCTTGCCGTGTCCGGTACGCGGTCGGCCTCGTGGGCATCAGAGGGATCCGACAATGGCGATTCCGAGATCGTTCGAGAGGTTTCGGGGCTCCGGTCGTCGATGCGCCGTCCGCGACGTGCACAAAGGCGAGGGACGACGCACACAAAAAGAGTTCGATCATACCAGCACTAAAGCACCGGATTCCATCAGAACTCCGAAGTTAAGCGTGTTTGGGCGAGAGTAGTACTAGGATGGGTGACCCCCTGGGAAGTCCTCTTGTTTTACTCTTTTTTGCGCCCCGAGCGGCCAAAAGACTTACTTAAAACTCTCTTTTAAGCTTTTCAATTTTTCCAGCATTATGGCCAACAATAAATATGTCATTAACATATATATAGCAGGAGAATAATGAAATCATCATCTAAAAATTTCTTCATAAAACATACAATGACCAGACATGGTTCTAGGATGGGTGACCCCCTGGGAAGTCCTCGTGTTGCACTCCTTTCTGCGCCCCGAGCGGCCAAAACCTCTCCCGTCGACCTCCGAGGCTAGGGTTTTGGGCCTCGGAATTTGCCGTGACCGCTACGCAGTCAGTCTCGTGGGGCTCGGAGAGAGCTTTCCGGAATGGGGCCGCAATAGCGATTCCGAGTTCGTTCGAGAAAGTCCCGATGGTTTCGGCGCGCGCTTGCCGTGTCCGGTACGCGGTCGGCCTCGTGGGCATCGGAGGGATCCGACAATGGCGATTACGAGATCGTTCGAGAGGTTTCGGGGCTCCGGTCGTCGATGCGCCGTCCGCGACGTGCACAAAGGCGAGGGACGACGCACACAAAACGAGTGCGATCATACCAGCACTAAAGCACCGGATCCCATCAGAACTCCGAAGTTAAGCCTGCTTGGGCGAGAGTAGTACTAGGATGGGTGACCCCCTGGGAAGTCCTCGTGTTGCACTCCTTTTTGCGCCCCGAGCGGCCAAAAGACTTACTTAAAACTCTCTTTTAAGCTTTTCAATTTTTCCAGCATTATGGCCAACAATAAATATGTCATTAACATATATATAACAGGAGAATAATGAAATCATCATCTAAAAATTTCTTCATAAAACATACAATGACCAGACATGGTTCTAGGATGGGTGACCCCCTGGGAAGTCCTCGTGTTGCACTCCTTTTTGCGCCCCGAGCGGCCAAAACCTCTCCCGTCGACCTCCGAGGCGAGGGTTTTGGGCCTCGGAATTTGCCGTGACCGCTACGCAGTCAGTCTCGTGGGGCTCGGAGAGAGCTTTCCGGAATGGGGCCGCAATAGCGATTCCGAGTTCGTTCGAGAAAGTCCCGATGGTTTCGGCGCGCGCTTGCCGTGTCCGGTACGCGGTCGGCCTCGTGGGCATCGGAGGGATCCGACAATGGCGATTCCGAGATCGTTCGAGAGGTTTCGGGGCTCCGGTCGTCGATGCGCCGTCCGCGACGTGCACAAAGGGGAGGGACGACGCACACAAAACGATTGCGATCATACCAACACTAAAGCACCGGATCCCATCAAAACTCCGAAGTTAAGCGTGCTTGGGCGAAAGTAGTACTAGGATGGGTGACCCCCTTGGAAGTCCTCGTGTTGCACTCCTTTTTGCGCCCCGAGCGGCCAAAAGACTTACTTAAAACTCTCTTTTAAGCTTTTCAATTTTTCCAGTATTATGGCCAACAATAAATATGTCATTAACATATATATAGCAGGAGAATAATGAAATCATCATCTAAAAATTTCTTCATAAAACATACAATGACCAGACATGGTTCTAGGATGGGTGACCCCCTGGGAAGTCCTCGTGTTGCACTCCTTTTTGCGCCCCGAGCGGCCAAAACCTCTCCCGTCGACCTCCGAGGCGATGGTTTTGGGCCTCGGAATTTGCCGTGACCGCTACGCAGTCAGTCTCGTGGGGCTCGGAGAGAGCTTTCCGGAATGGGGCCGCAATAGCGATTCCGAGTTCGTTCGAGAAAGTCCCGATGGTTTCGGCGCGCGCTTGCCGTGTCCGGTACGCGGTCGGCCTCGTGGGCATCGGAGGGATCCGACAATGGCGATTCCGAGATCGTTCGAGAGGTTTCGGGGCTCCGGTCGTCGATGCGCCGTCCGCGACGTGCACAAAGGCGAGGGACGACGCACACAAAAAGAGTGCGATCATACCAGCACTAAAGCACCGGATTCCATCAGAACTCCGAAGTTAAGCCTGCTTGGGCGAGAGTAGTACTAGGATGGGTGACCCCCTTGGAAGTCCTCGTGTTGCACTCCTTTTTGCGCCCCGAGCGGCCAAAAGACTTACTTAAAACTCTCTTTTAAGCTTTTCAATTTTTCCAGCATTATGGCCAACAATAAATATGTCATTAACATATATATAGCAGGAGAATAATGAAATCATCATCTAAAAATTTCTTCATAAAACATACAATGACCAGACATGGTTCTAGGATGGGTGACCCCCTGGGAAGTCCTCGTGTTGCACTCCTTTCTGCGCCCCGAGCGACCAAAACCTCTCCCGTCGACCTCCGAGGCGATGGTTTTGGGCCTCGGAATTTGCCGTGACCGCTACGCAGTCAATCTCGTGGGGCTCGGAGAGAGCTTTCCGGAATGGGGCCGCAATAGCGATTCCGAGTTCGTTCGAGAAAGTCCCGATGGTTTCGGCGCGCGCTTGCCGTGTCCGGTACGCGGTCGGCCTCGTGGGCATCGGAGGGATCCGACAATGGCGATTACGAGATCGTTCGAGAGGTTTCGGGGCTCCGGTCGTCGATGCGCCGTCCGCGACGTGCACAAAGGCGAGGGACGACGCACACAAAACGAGTGCGATCATACCAGCTCTAAAGCACCGGATCCCATCAGAACTCCGAAGTTAAGCGTGCTTGGGCGAGAGTAGTACTAGGATGGGTGACCCCCTGGGAAGTCCTCGTGTTGCACTCCTTTTTGCGCCCCGAGCGGCCAAAAGACTTACTTAAAACTCTCTTTTAAGCTTTTCAATTTTTCCAGCATTATGGCCAACAATAAATATGTCATTAACATATATATAGCAGGAGAATAATGAAATCATCATCTAAAAATTTCTTCATAAAACATACAATGACCAGACATGGTTCTAGGATGGGTGACCCCCTGGGAAGTCCTCGTGTTGCACTCCTTTTTGCGCCCCGAGCGGCCAAAACCTCTCCCGTCGACCTCCGAGGCTAGGGTTTTGGGCCTCGGAATTTGCCGTGACCGCTACGCAGTCAGTCTCGTGGGGCTCGGAGAGAGCTTTCCGGAATGGGGCCGCAATAGCGATTCCGAGTTCGTTCGAGAAAGTCCCGATGGTTTCGGCGCGCGCTTGCCGTGTCCGGTACGCGGTCGGCCTCGTGGGCATCGGAGGGATCCGACAATGGCGATTCCGAGATCGTTCGAGAGGTTTCGGGGCTCCGGTCGTCGATGCGCCGTCCGCGACGTGCACAAAGGGGAGTGACGACGCACACAAAACGATTGCGATCATACCAGCACTAAAGCACCGGATCCCATCAAAACTCCGAAGTTAAGCGTGCTTGGGCGAAAGTAGTACTAGGATGGGTGACCCCCTTGGAAGTCCTCGTGTTACACTCCTTTTTGCGCCCCGAGCGGCCAAAAGACTTACTTAAAACTCTCTTTTAAGCTTTTCAATTTTTCCAGCATTATGGCCAACAATAAATATGTCATTAACATATATATAGCAGGAGAATAATGAAATCATCATCTAAAAATTTCTTCATAAAACATACAATGACCAGACATGGTTCTAGGATGGGTGACCCCCTGGGAAGTCCTCGTGTTGCACTCCTTTCTGCGCCCCGAGCGGCCAAAACCTCTCCCGTCGACCTCCGAGGCGATGGTTTTGGGCCTCGGAATTTGCCGTGACCGCTACGCAGTCAGTCTCGTGGGGCTCGGAGAGAGCTTTCCGGAATGGGGCCGCAATAGCGATTCCGAGTTCGTTCGAGAAAGTCCCGATGGTTTCGGCGCGCGCTTGCCGTGTCCGGTACGCGGTCGGCCTCGTGGGCATCGGAGGGATCCGACAATGGCGATTACGAGATCGTTCGAGAGGTTTCGGGGCTCCGGTCGTCGATGCGCCGTCCGCGACGTGCACAAAGGCGAGGGACGACACACACAAAACGAGTGCGATCATACCAGCACTAAAGCACCGGATCCCATCAGAACTCCGAAGTTAAGCGTGCTTGGGCGAGAGTAGTACTAGGATGGGTGACCCCCTGGGAAGTCCTCGTGTTGCACTCCTTTTTGCGCCCCGAGCGGCCAAAAGACTTACTTAAAACTCTCTTTTAAGCTTTTCAATTTTTCCAGCATTATGGCCAACAATAAATATGTCATTAACATATATATAGCAGGAGAATAATGAAATCATCATCTAAAAATTTCTTCATAAAACATACAATGACCAGACATGGTTCTAGGATGGGTGACCCCCTGGGAAGTCCTCGTGTTGCACTCCTTTCTGCGCCCCGAGCGGCCAAAACCTCTCCCGTCGACCTCCGAGGCGATGGTTTTGGGCCTCGGAATTTGCCGTGACCGCTACGCAGTCAGTCTCGTGGGGCTCGGAGAGAGCTTTCCGGAATGGGGCCGCAATAGCGATTCCGAGTTCGTTCGAGAAAGTCCCGATGGTTTCGGCGCGCGCTTGCCGTGTCCGGTACGCGGTCGGCCTCGTGGGCATCGGAGGGATCCGACAATGGCGATTACGAGATCGTTCGAGAGGTTTCGGGGCTCCGGTCGTCGATGCGCCGTCCGCGACGTGCACAAAGGCGAGGGACGACATAGACAAAATGAGTGCGATCATACCAGCACTAAAGCACCGGATCCCATCAGAACTCCGAAGTTAAGCGTGCTTGGGCGAGAGTAGTACTAGGATGGGTGACCCCCTGGGAAGTCCTCGTGTTGCACTCCTTTTTGCGCCCCGAGCGGCCAAAAGACTTACTTAAAACTCTCTTTTAAGCTTTTCAATTTTTCCAGCATTATGGCCAACAATAAATGTCATTAACATATATATAGCAGGAGAATAATGAAATCATCATCTAAAAATTTCTTCATAAAACATACAATGACCAGACATGGTTCTAGGATGGGTGACCCCCTGGGAAGTCCTCGTGTTGCACTCCTTTTTGCGCCCCGAGCGGCCAAAACCTCTCCCGTCGACCTCCGAGGCGAGGGTTTTGGGCCTCGGAATTTGCCGTGACCGCTACGCAGTCAGTCTCGTGGGGCTCGGAGAGAGCTTTCCGGAATGGGGCCGCAATAGCGATTCCGAGTTCGTTCGAGAAAGTCCCGATGGTTTCGGCGCGCGCTTGCCGTGTCCGGTACGCGGTCGGCCTCGTGGGCATCGGAGGGATCCGACAATGGCGATTCCGAGATCGTTCGAGAGGTTTCGGGGCTCCAGTCGTCGATGCGCCGTCCGCGACGTGCACAAAGGGGAGGGACGACGCACACAAAACGATTGCGATCATACCAACACTAAAGCACCGGATCCCATCAAAACTCCGAAGTTAAGCGTGCTTGGGCGAAAGTAGTACTAGGATGGGTGACCCCCTTGGAAGTCCTCGTGTTGCACTCCTTTTTGCGCCCCGAGCGGCCAAAAGACTTACTTAAAACTCTCTTTTAAGCTTTTCAATTTTTCCAGTATTATGGCCAACAATAAATATGTCATTAACATATATATAGCAGGAGAATAATGAAATCATCATCTAAAAATTTCTTCATAAAACATACAATGACCAGACATGGTTCTAGGATGGGTGACCCCCTGGGAAGTCCTCGTGTTGCACTCCTTTTTGCGCCCCGAGCGGCCAAAACCTCTCCCGTCGACCTCCGAGGCGATGGTTTTGGGCCTCGGAATTTGCCGTGACCGCTACGCAGTCAGTCTCGTGGGGCTCGGAGAGAGCTTTCCGGAATGGGGCCGCAATAGCGATTCCGAGTTCGTTCGAGAAAGTCCCGATGGTTTCGGCGCGCGCTTGCCGTGTCCGGTACGCGGTCGGCCTCGTGGGCATCGGAGGGATCCGACAATGGCGATTACGAGATCGTTCGAGAGGTTTCGGGGCTCCGGTCGTCGATGCGCCGTCCGCGACGTGCACAAAGGCGAGGGACGACGCACACAAAACGAGTGCGATCATACCAGCACTAAAGCACCGGATCCCATCAGAACTCCGAAGTTAAGCGTGCTTGGGCGAGAGTAGTACTAGGATGGGTGACCCCCTGGGAAGTCCTCGTTTTGCACTCCTTTTTGCGCCCCGAGCGGCCAAAAGACTTACTTAAAACTCTCTTTTAAGCTTTTCAATTTTTCCAGCATTATGGCCAACAATAAATATGTCATTAACATATATATAGCAGGAGAATAATGAAATCATCATCTAAAAATTTCTTCATAAAACATACAATGACCAGACATGGTTCTAGGATGGGTGACCCCCTGGGAAGTCCTCGTGTTGCACTCCTTTTTGCGCCCCGAGCGGCCAAAACCTCTCCCGTCGACCTCCGAGGCTAGGGTTTTGGGCCTCGGAATTTGCCGTGACCGCTACGCAGTCAGTCTCGTGGGGCTCGGAGAGAGCTTTCCGGAATGGGGCCGCAATAGCGATTCCGAGTTCGTTCGAGAAAGTCCCGATGGTTTCGGCGCGCGCTTGCCGTGTCCGGTACGCGGTCGGCCTCGTGGGCATCGGAGGGATCCGACAATGGCGATTCCGAGATCGTTCGAGAGGTTTCGGGGCTCCGGTCGTCGATGCGCCGTCTGCGACGTGCACAAAGGGGAGGGACGACGCACACAAAACGATTGCGATCATACCAGCACTAAAGCACCGGATCCCATCAAAACTCCGAAGTTAAGCGTGCTTGGGCGAAAGTAGTACTAGGATGGGTGACCCCCTTGGAAGTCCTCGTGTTACACTCCTTTTTGCGCCCCGAGCGGCCAAAAGACTTACTTAAAACTCTCTTTTAAGCTTTTCAATTTTTCCAGCATTATGGCCAACAATAAATATGTCATTAACATATATATAGCAGGAGAATAATGAAATCATCATCTAAAAATTTCTTCATAAAACATACAATGACCAGACATGGTTCTAGGATGGGTGACCCCCTGGGAAGTCCTCGTGTTGCACTCCTTTCTGCGCCCCGAGCGGCCAAAACCTCTCCCGTCGACCTCCGAGGCGATGGTTTTGGGCCTCGGAATTTGCCGTGACCGCTACGCAGTCAGTCTCGTGGGGCTCGGAGAGAGCTTTCCGGAATGGGGCCGCAATAGCGATTCCGAGTTCGTTCGAAAAAGTCCCGATGGTTTCGGCGCGCGCTTGCCGTGTCCGGTACGCGGTCGGCCTCGTGGGCATCGGAGGGATCTGACAATGGCGATTACGAGATCGTTCGAGAGGTTTCGGGGCTCCGGTCGTCGATGCGCCGTCCGCGACGTGCACAAAGGCGAGGGACGACATAGACAAAATGAGTGCGATCATACCAGCACTAAAGCACCGGATCCCATCAGAACTCCGAAGTTAAGCGTGCTTGGGCGAGAGTAGTACTAGGATGGGTGACCCCCTGGGAAGTCCTCGTGTTGCACTACTTTTTGCGCCCCGAGCGGCCAAAAGACTTACTTAAAACTCTCTTTTAAGCTTTTCAATTTTTCCAGCATTATGGCCAACAATAAATATGTCATTAACATATATATAGCAGGAGAATAATGAAATCATCATCTAAAAATTTCTTCATAAAACATACAATGACCAGACATGGTTCTAGGATGGGTGACCCCCTGGGAAGTCCTCGTGTTGCACTCCTTTTTGCGCCCCGAGCGGCCAAAACCTCTCCCGTCGACCTCCGAGGCGAGGGTTTTGGGCCTCGGAATTTGCCGTGACCGCTACGCAGTCAGTCTCGTGGGGCTCGGAGAGAGCTTTCCGGAATGGGGCCGCAATAGCGATTCCGAGTTCGTTCGAGAAAGTCCCGATGGTTTCGGCGCGCGCTTGCCGTGTCCGGTACGCGGTCGGCCTCGTGGGCATCGGAGGGATCCGACAATGGCGATTTCGAGATCGTTCGAGAGGTTTCGGGGCTCCGGTCGTCGATGCGCCGTCCGCGACGTGCACAAAGGGGAGGGACGACGCACACAAAACGATTGCGATCATACCAACACTAAAGCACCGGATCCCATCAAAACTCCGAAGTTAAGCGTGCTTGGGCGAAAGTAGTACTAGGATGGGTGACCCCCTTGGAAGTCCTCGTGTTGCACTCCTTTTTGCGCCCCGAGCGGCCAAAAGACTTACTTAAAACTCTCTTTTAAGCTTTTCAATTTTTCCAGTATTATGGCCAACAATAAATATGTCATTAACATATATATAGCAGGAGAATAATGAAATCATCATCTAAAAATTTCTTCATAAAACATACAATGACCAGACATGGTTCTAGGATGGGTGACCCCCTGGGAAGTCCTCGTGTTGCACTCCTTTTTGCGCCCCGAGCGGCCAAAACCTCTCCCGTCGACCTCCGAGGCGATGGTTTTGGGCCTCGGAATTTGCCGTGACCGCTACGCAGTCAGTCTCGTGGGGCTCGGAGAGAGCTTTCCGGAATGGGGCCGCAATAGCGATTCCGAGTTCGTTCGAGAAAGTCCCGATGGTTTCGGCGCGCGCTTGCCGTGTCCGGTACGCGGTCGGCCTCGTGGGCATCGGAGGGATCCGACAATGGCGATTCCGAGATCGTTCGAGAGGTTTCGGGGCTCCGGTCGTCGATGCGCCGTCCGCGACGTGCACAAAGGCGAGGGACGACGCACACAAAACGAGTGCGATCATACCAGCACTAAAGCACCGGATCCCATCAGAACTCCGAAGTTAAGCCTGCTTGGGCGAGAGTAGTACTAGGATGGGTGACCCCCTGGGAAGTCCTCGTGTTGCACTCCTTTTTGCGCCCCGAGCGGCCAAAAGACTTACTTAAAACTCTCTTTTAAGCTTTTCAATTTTTCCAGCATTATGGCCAACAATAAATATGTCATTAACATATATATAACAGGAGAATAATGAAATCATCATCTAAAAATTTCTTCATAAAACATACAATGACCAGACATGGTTCTAGGATGGGTGACCCCCTGGGAAGTCCTCGTGTTGCACTCCTTTTTGCGCCCCGAGCGGCCAAAACCTCTCCCGTCGACCTCCGAGGCGAGGGTTTTGGGCCTCGGAATTTGCCGTGACCGCTACGCAGTCAGTCTCGTGGGGCTCGGAGAGAGCTTTCCGGAATGGGGCCGCAATAGCGATTCCGAGTTCGTTCGAGAAAGTCCCGATGGTTTCGGCGCGCGCTTGCCGTGTCCGGTACGCGGTCGGCCTCGTGGGCATCGGAGGGATCCGACAATGGCGAT
Source organism: Musa acuminata AAA Group (assembly GCF_036884655.1). Lineage (NCBI taxonomy): Eukaryota > Viridiplantae > Streptophyta > Magnoliopsida > Zingiberales > Musaceae > Musa > Musa acuminata. The sequence goes on from NC_088334.1 coordinate 39,777,192, forward strand.
TCCGAGATCGTTCGAGAGGTTTCGGGGCTCCGGTCGTCGATGCGCCGTCCGCGACGTGCACAAAGGGGAGGGACGACGCACACAAAACGATTGCGATCATACCAACACTAAAGCACCGGATCCCATCAAAACTCCGAAGTTAAGCGTGCTTGGGCGAAAGTAGTACTAGGATGGGTGACCCCCTTGGAAGTCCTCGTGTTGCACTCCTTTTTGCGCCCCGAGCGGCCAAAAGACTTACTTAAAACTCTCTTTTAAGCTTTTCAATTTTTCCAGTATTATGGCCAACAATAAATATGTCATTAACATATATATAGCAGGAGAATAATGAAATCATCATCTAAAAATTTCTTCATAAAACATACAATGACCAGACATGGTTCTAGGATGGGTGACCCCCTGGGAAGTCCTCGTGTTGCACTCCTTTTTGCGCCCCGAGCGGCCAAAACCTCTCCCGTCGACCTCCGAGGCGATGGTTTTGGGCCTCGGAATTTGCCGTGACCGCTACGCAGTCAGTCTCGTGGGGCTCGGAGAGAGCTTTCCGGAATGGGGCCGCAATAGCGATTCCGAGTTCGTTCGAGAAAGTCCCGATGGTTTCGGCGCGCGCTTGCCGTGTCCGGTACGCGGTCGGCCTCGTGGGCATCGGAGGGATCCGACAATGGCGATTCCGAGATCGTTCGAGAGGTTTCGGGGCTCCGGTCGTCGATGCGCCGTCCGCGACGTGCACAAAGGCGAGGGACGACGCACACAAAAAGAGTGCGATCATACCAGCACTAAAGCACCGGATTCCATCAGAACTCCGAAGTTAAGCCTGCTTGGGCGAGAGTAGTACTAGGATGGGTGACCCCCTTGGAAGTCCTCGTGTTGCACTCCTTTTTGCGCCCCGAGCGGCCAAAAGACTTACTTAAAACTCTCTTTTAAGCTTTTCAATTTTTCCAGCATTATGGCCAACAATAAATATGTCATTAACATATATATAGCAGGAGAATAATGAAATCATCATCTAAAAATTTCTTCATAAAACATACAATGACCAGACATGGTTCTAGGATGGGTGACCCCCTGGGAAGTCCTCGTGTTGCACTCCTTTCTGCGCCCCGAGCGGCCAAAACCTCTCCCGTCGACCTCCGAGGCGATGGTTTTGGGCCTCGGAATTTGCCGTGACCGCTACGCAGTCAATCTCGTGGGGCTCGGAGAGAGCTTTCCGGAATGGGGCCGCAATAGCGATTCCGAGTTCGTTCGAGAAAGTCCCGATGGTTTCGGCGCGCGCTTGCCGTGTCCGGTACGCGGTCGGCCTCGTGGGCATCGGAGGGATCCGACAATGGCGATTACGAGATCGTTCGAGAGGTTTCGGGGCTCCGGTCGTCGATGCGCCGTCCGCGACGTGCACAAAGGCGAGGGACGACGCACACAAAACGAGTGCGATCATACCAGCTCTAAAGCACCGGATCCCATCAGAACTCCGAAGTTAAGCGTGCTTGGGCGAGAGTAGTACTAAGATGGGTGACCCCCTGGGAAGTCCTCGTGTTGCACTCCTTTTTGCGCCCCGAGCGGCCAAAAGACTTACTTAAAACTCTCTTTTAAGCTTTTCAATTTTTCCAGCATTATGGCCAACAATAAATATGTCATTAACATATATATAGCAGGAGAATAATGAAATCATCATCTAAAAATTTCTTCATAAAACATACAATGACCAGACATGGTTCTAGGATGGGTGACCCCCTGGGAAGTCCTCGTGTTGCACTCCTTTTTGCGCCCCGAGCGGCCAAAACCTCTCCCGTCGACCTCCGAGGCTAGGGTTTTGGGCCTCGGAATTTGCCGTGACCGCTACGCAGTCAGTCTCGTGGGGCTCGGAGAGAGCTTTCCGGAATGGGGCCGCAATAGCGATTCCGAGTTCGTTCGAGAAAGTCCCGATGGTTTCGGCGCGCGCTTGCCGTGTCCGGTACGCGGTCGGCCTCGTGGGCATCGGAGGGATCCGACAATGGCGATTCCGAGATCGTTCGAGAGGTTTCGGGGCTCCGGTCGTCGATGCGCCGTCCGCGACGTGCACAAAGGGGAGTGACGACGCACACAAAACGATTGCGATCATACCAGCACTAAAGCACCGGATCCCATCAAAACTCCGAAGTTAAGCGTGCTTGGGCGAAAGTAGTACTAGGATGGGTGACCCCCTTGGAAGTCCTCGTGTTACACTCCTTTTTGCGCCCCGAGCGGCCAAAAGACTTACTTAAAACTCTCTTTTAAGCTTTTCAATTTTTCCAGCATTATGGCCAACAATAAATATGTCATTAACATATATATAGCAGGAGAATAATGAAATCATCATCTAAAAATTTCTTCATAAAACATACAATGACCAGACATGGTTCTAGGATGGGTGACCCCCTGGGAAGTCCTCGTGTTGCACTCCTTTCTGCGCCCCGAGCGGCCAAAACCTCTCCCGTCGACCTCCGAGGCGATGGTTTTGGGCCTCGGAATTTGCCGTGACCGCTACGCAGTCAGTCTCGTGGGGCTCGGAGAGAGCTTTCCGGAATGGGGCCGCAATAGCGATTCCGAGTTCGTTCGAGAAAGTCCCGATGGTTTCGGCGCGCGCTTGCCGTGTCCGGTACGCGGTCGGCCTCGTGGGCATCGGAGGGATCCGACAATGGCGATTACGAGATCGTTCGAGAGGTTTCGGGGCTCCGGTCGTCGATGCGCCGTCCGCGACGTGCACAAAGGCGAGGGACGACACACACAAAACGAGTGCGATCATACCAGCACTAAAGCACCGGATCCCATCAGAACTCCGAAGTTAAGCGTGCTTGGGCGAGAGTAGTACTAGGATGGGTGACCCCCTGGGAAGTCCTCGTGTTGCACTCCTTTTTGCGCCCCGAGCGGCCAAAAGACTTACTTAAAACTCTCTTTTAAGCTTTTCAATTTTTCCAGCATTATGGCCAACAATAAATATGTCATTAACATATATATAGCAGGAGAATAATGAAATCATCATCTAAAAATTTCTTCATAAAACATACAATGACCAGACATGGTTCTAGGATGGGTGACCCCCTGGGAAGTCCTCGTGTTGCACTCCTTTCTGCGCCCCGAGCGGCCAAAACCTCTCCCGTCGACCTCCGAGGCGATGGTTTTGGGCCTCGGAATTTGCCGTGACCGCTACGCAGTCAGTCTCGTGGGGCTCGGAGAGAGCTTTCCGGAATGGGGCCGCAATAGCGATTCCGAGTTCGTTCGAGAAAGTCCCGATGGTTTCGGCGCGCGCTTGCCGTGTCCGGTACGCGGTCGGCCTCGTGGGCATCGGAGGGATCCGACAATGGCGATTACGAGATCGTTCGAGAGGTTTCGGGGCTCCGGTCGTCGATGCGCCGTCCGCGACGTGCACAAAGGCGAGGGACGACATAGACAAAATGAGTGCGATCATACCAGCACTAAAGCACCGGATCCCATCAGAACTCCGAAGTTAAGCGTGCTTGGGCGAGAGTAGTACTAGGATGGGTGACCCCCTGGGAAGTCCTCGTGTTGCACTCCTTTTTGCGCCCCGAGCGGCCAAAAGACTTACTTAAAACTCTCTTTTAAGCTTTTCAATTTTTCCAGCATTATGGCCAACAATAAATGTCATTAACATATATATAGCAGGAGAATAATGAAATCATCATCTAAAAATTTCTTCATAAAACATACAATGACCAGACATGGTTCTAGGATGGGTGACCCCCTGGGAAGTCCTCGTGTTGCACTCCTTTTTGCGCCCCGAGCGGCCAAAACCTCTCCCGTCGACCTCCGAGGCGAGGGTTTTGGGCCTCGGAATTTGCCGTGACCGCTACGCAGTCAGTCTCGTGGGGCTCGGAGAGAGCTTTCCGGAATGGGGCCGCAATAGCGATTCCGAGTTCGTTCGAGAAAGTCCCGATGGTTTCGGCGCGCGCTTGCCGTGTCCGGTACGCGGTCGGCCTCGTGGGCATCGGAGGGATCCGACAATGGCGATTCCGAGATCGTTCGAGAGGTTTCGGGGCTCCAGTCGTCGATGCGCCGTCCGCGACGTGCACAAAGGGGAGGGACGACGCACACAAAACGATTGCGATCATACCAACACTAAAGCACCGGATCCCATCAAAACTCCGAAGTTAAGCGTGCTTGGGCGAAAGTAGTACTAGGATGGGTGACCCCCTTGGAAGTCCTCGTGTTGCACTCCTTTTTGCGCCCCGAGCGGCCAAAAGACTTACTTAAAACTCTCTTTTAAGCTTTTCAATTTTTCCAGTATTATGGCCAACAATAAATATGTCATTAACATATATATAGCAGGAGAATAATGAAATCATCATCTAAAAATTTCTTCATAAAACATACAATGACCAGACATGGTTCTAGGATGGGTGACCCCCTGGGAAGTCCTCGTGTTGCACTCCTTTTTGCGCCCCGAGCGGCCAAAACCTCTCCCGTCGACCTCCGAGGCGATGGTTTTGGGCCTCGGAATTTGCCGTGACCGCTACGCAGTCAGTCTCGTGGGGCTCGGAGAGAGCTTTCCGGAATGGGGCCGCAATAGCGATTCCGAGTTCGTTCGAGAAAGTCCCGATGGTTTCGGCGCGCGCTTGCCGTGTCCGGTACGCGGTCGGCCTCGTGGGCATCGGAGGGATCCGACAATGGCGATTACGAGATCGTTCGAGAGGTTTCGGGGCTCCGGTCGTCGATGCGCCGTCCGCGACGTGCACAAAGGCGAGGGACGACGCACACAAAACGAGTGCGATCATACCAGCACTAAAGCACCGGATCCCATCAGAACTCCGAAGTTAAGCGTGCTTGGGCGAGAGTAGTACTAGGATGGGTGACCCCCTGGGAAGTCCTCGTTTTGCACTCCTTTTTGCGCCCCGAGCGGCCAAAAGACTTACTTAAAACTCTCTTTTAAGCTTTTCAATTTTTCCAGCATTATGGCCAACAATAAATATGTCATTAACATATATATAGCAGGAGAATAATGAAATCATCATCTAAAAATTTCTTCATAAAACATACAATGACCAGACATGGTTCTAGGATGGGTGACCCCCTGGGAAGTCCTCGTGTTGCACTCCTTTTTGCGCCCCGAGCGGCCAAAACCTCTCCCGTCGACCTCCGAGGCTAGGGTTTTGGGCCTCGGAATTTGCCGTGACCGCTACGCAGTCAGTCTCGTGGGGCTCGGAGAGAGCTTTCCGGAATGGGGCCGCAATAGCGATTCCGAGTTCGTTCGAGAAAGTCCCGATGGTTTCGGCGCGCGCTTGCCGTGTCCGGTACGCGGTCGGCCTCGTGGGCATCGGAGGGATCCGACAATGGCGATTCCGAGATCGTTCGAGAGGTTTCGGGGCTCCGGTCGTCGATGCGCCGTCTGCGACGTGCACAAAGGGGAGGGACGACGCACACAAAACGATTGCGATCATACCAGCACTAAAGCACCGGATCCCATCAAAACTCCGAAGTTAAGCATGCTTGGGCGAAAGTAGTACTAGGATGGGTGACCCCCTTGGAAGTCCTCGTGTTACACTCCTTTTTGCGCCCCGAGCGGCCAAAAGACTTACTTAAAACTCTCTTTTAAGCTTTTCAATTTTTCCAGCATTATGGCCAACAATAAATATGTCATTAACATATATATAGCAGGAGAATAATGAAATCATCATCTAAAAATTTCTTCATAAAACATACAATGACCAGACATGGTTCTAGGATGGGTGACCCCCTGGGAAGTCCTCGTGTTGCACTCCTTTCTGCGCCCCGAGCGGCCAAAACCTCTCCCGTCGACCTCCGAGGCGATGGTTTTGGGCCTCGGAATTTGCCGTGACCGCTACGCAGTCAGTCTCGTGGGGCTCGGAGAGAGCTTTCCGGAATGGGGCCGCAATAGCGATTCCGAGTTCGTTCGAAAAAGTCCCGATGGTTTCGGCGCGCGCTTGCCGTGTCCGGTACGCGGTCGGCCTCGTGGGCATCGGAGGGATCTGTCAATGGCGATTACGAGATCGTTCGAGAGGTTTCGGGGCTCCGGTCGTCGATGCGCCGTCCGCGACGTGCACAAAGGCGAGGGACGACATAGACAAAATGAGTGCGATCATACCAGCACTAAAGCACTGGATCCCATCAGAACTCCGAAGTTAAGCGTGCTTGGGCGAGAGTAGTACTAGGATGGGTGACCCCCTGGGAAGTCCTCGTGTTGCACTACTTTTTGCGCCCCGAGCGGCCAAAAGACTTACTTAAAACTCTCTTTTAAGCTTTTCAATTTTTCCAGCATTATGGCCAACAATAAATATGTCATTAACATATATATAGCAGGAGAATAATGAAATCATCATCTAAAAATTTCTTCATAAAACATACAATGACCAGACATGGTTCTAGGATGGGTGACCCCCTGGGAAGTCCTCGTGTTGCACTCCTTTTTGCGCCCCGAGCGGCCAAAACCTCTCCCGTCGACCTCCGAGGCGAGGGTTTTGGGCCTCGGAATTTGCCGTGACCGCTACGCAGTCAGTCTCGTGGGGCTCGGAGAGAGCTTTCCGGAATGGGGCCGCAATAGCGATTCCGAGTTCGTTCGAGAAAGTCCCGATGGTTTCGGCGCGCGCTTGCCGTGTCCGGTACGCGGTCGGCCTCGTGGGCATCGGAGGGATCCGACAATGGCGATTTCGAGATCGTTCGAGAGGTTTCGGGGCTCCGGTCGTCGATGCGCCGTCCGCGACGTGCACAAAGGGGAGGGACGACGCACACAAAACGATTGCGATCATACCAACACTAAAGCACCGGATCCCATCAAAACTCCGAAGTTAAGCGTGCTTGGGCGAAAGTAGTACTAGGATGGGTGACCCCCTTGGAAGTCCTCTTGTTGCACTCCTTTTTGCGCCCCGAGCGGCCAAAAGACTTACTTAAAACTCTCTTTTAAGCTTTTCAATTTTTCCAGTATTATGGCCAACAATAAATATGTCATTAACATATATATAGCAGGAGAATAATGAAATCATCATCTAAAAATTTCTTCATAAAACATACAATGACCAGACATGGTTCTAGGATGGGTGACCCCCTGGGAAGTCCTCGTGTTGCACTCCTTTTTGCGCCCCGAGCGGCCAAAACCTCTCCCGTCGACCTCCGAGGCGATGGTTTTGGGCCTCGGAATTTGCCGTGACCGCTACGCAGTCAGTCTCGTGGGGCTCGGAGAGAGCTTTCCGGAATGGGGCCGCAATAGCGATTCCGAGTTCGTTCGAGAAAGTCCCGATGGTTTCGGCGCGCGCTTGCCGTGTCCGGTACGCGGTCGGCCTCGTGGGCATCGGAGGGATCCGACAATGGCGATTCCGAGATCGTTCGAGAGGTTTCGGGGCTCCGGTCGTCGATGCGCCGTCCGCGACGTGCACAAAGGCGAGGGACGACGCACACAAAAAGAGTTCGATCATACCTGCACTAAAGCACCGGATTCCATCAGAACTCCGAAGTTAAGCGTGTTTGGGCGAGAGTAGTACTAGGATGGGTGACCCCCTGGGAAGTCCTCTTGTTTCACTCTTTTTTGCGCCCCGAGCGGCCAAAAGACTTACTTAAAACTCTCTTTTAAGCTTTTCAATTTTTCCAGCATTATGGCCAACAATAAATATGTCATTAACATATATATAGCAGGAGAATAATGAAATCATCATCTAAAAATTTCTTCATAAAACATACAATGACCAGACATGGTTCTAGGATGGGTGACCCCCTGGGAAGTCCTCGTGTTGCACTCCTTTCTGCGCCCCGAGCGGCCAAAACCTCTCCCGTCGACCTCCGAGGCGATGGTTTTGGGCCTCGGAATTTGCCGTGACCGCTACGCAGTCAGTCTCGTGGGGCTCGGAGAGAGCTTTCCGGAATGGGGCCGCAATAGCGATTCCGAGTTCGTTCGAGAAAGTCCCGATGGTTTCGGCGCGCGCTTGCCGTGTCCGGTACGCGGTCGGCCTCGTGGGCATCGGAGGGATCCGACAATGGCGATTACGAGATCGTTCGAGAGGTTTCGGGGCTCCGGTCGTCGATGCGCCGTCCGCGACGTGCACAAAGGCGAGGGACGACGCACACAAAACGAGTGCTATCATACCAGCACTAAAGCACCGGATCCCATCAGAACTCCGAAGTTAAGCGTGCTTGGGCGAGAGTAGTACTAGGATGGGTGACCCCCTGGGAAGTCCTCGTGTTGCACTCCTTTTTGCGCCCCGAGCGGCCAAAAGACTTACTTAAAACTCTCTTTTAAGCTTTTCAATTTTTCCAGCATTATGGCCAACAATAAATATGTCATTAACATATATATAGAAGGAGAATAATGAAATCATCATCTAAAAATTTCTTCATAAAACATACAATGACCAGACATGGTTCTAGGATGGGTGACCCCCTGGGAAGTCCTCGTGTTGCACTCCTTTTTGCGCCCCGAGCGGCCAAAACCTCTCCCGTCGACCTCCGAGGCTAGGGTTTTGGGCCTCGGAATTTGCCGTGACCGCTACGCAGTCAGTCTCGTGGGGCTCGGAGAGAGCTTTCCGGAATGGGGCCGCAATAGCGATTCCGAGTTCGTTCGAGAAAGTCCCGATGGTTTCGGCGCGCGCTTGCCGTGTCCGATACGCGGTCGGCCTCGTGGGCATCGGAGGGATCCGACAATGGCGATTCCGAGATCGTTCGAGAGGTTTCGGGGCTCCGGTCGTCGATGCGCCGTCCGCGACGTGCACAAAGGGGAGGGACGACACACACAAAACGATTGCGATCATACCAGCACTAAAGCACTGGATCCCATCAAAACTCCGAAGTTAAGCGTGCTTGGGCGAAAGTAGTACTAGGATGGGTGACCCCCTTGGAAGTCCTCGTGTTACACTCCTTTTTGCGCCCCGAGCGGCCAAAAGACTTACTTAAAACTCTCTTTTAAGCTTTTCAATTTTTCCAGCATTATGGCCAACAATAAATATGTCATTAACATATATATAGCAGGAGAATAATGAAATCATCATCTAAAAATTTCTTCATAAAACATACAATGACCAGACATGGTTCTAGGATGGGTGACCCCCTGGGAAGTCCTCGTGTTGCACTCCTTTCTGCGCCCCGAGCGGCCAAAACCTCTCCCGTCGACCTCCGAGGCGATGGTTTTGGGCCTCGGAATTTGCCGTGACCGCTACGCAGTCAGTCTCGTGGGGCTCGGAGAGAGCTTTCCGGAATGGGGCCGCAATAGCGATTCCGAGTTCGTTCGAGAAAGTCCCGATGGTTTCGGCGCGCGCTTGCCGTGTCCGGTACGCGGTCGGCCTCGTGGGCATCGGAGGGATCCGACAATGGCGATTACGAGATCGTTCGAGAGGTTTCGGGGCTCCGGTCGTCGATGCGCCGTCCGCGACGTGCACAAAGGCGAGGGACGACGCACACAAAACGAGTGCGATCATACCAGCACTAAAGCACCGGATCCCATCAGAACTCCGAAGTTAAGCGTGCTTGGGCGAGAGTAGTACTAGGATGGGTGACCCCCTGGGAAGTCCTCGTGTTGCACTCCTTTTTGCGCCCCGAGCGGCCAAAAGACTTACTTAAAACTCTCTTTTAAGCTTTTCAATTTTTCCAGCCTTATGGCCAACAATAAATATGTCATTAACATATATATAGCAGGAGAATAATGAAATCATCATCTAAAAATTTCTTCATAAAACATACAATGACCAGACATGGTTCTAGGATGGGTGACCCCCTGGGAAGTCCTCGTGTTGCACTCCTTTCTGCGCCCCGAGCGGCCAAAACCTCTCCCGTCGACCTCCGAGGCGATGGTTTTGGGCCTCGGAATTTGCCGTGACCGCTACGCAGTCAGTCTCGTGGGGCTCGGAGAGAGCTTTCCGGAATGGGGCCGCAATAGCGATTCCGAGTTCGTTCGAGAAAGTCCCGATGGTTTCGGCGCGCGCTTGCCGTGTCCGGTACGCGGTCGGCCTCGTGGGCATCGGAGGGATCCGACAATGGCGATTCCGAGATAGTTCGAGAGGTTTCGGGGCTCCGGTCGTCGATGCGCCGTCCGCGACGTGCACAAAGGCGAGGGACGACGCACACAAAACGAGTGCGATAATACCAGCACTAAAGCACCGGATCCCATCAGAACTCCGAAGTTAAGCCTGCTTGGGCGAGAGTAGTACTAGGATGGGTAACCCCCTGGGAAGTCCTCGTGTTGCACTCCTTTTTGCGCCCCGAGCGGCCAAAAGACTTACTTAAAACTCTCTTTTAAGCTTTTCAATTTTTCCAGCATTATGGCCAACAATAAATATGTCATTAACATATATATAGCAGGAGAATAATGAAATCATCATCTAAAAATTTCTTCATAAAACATACAATGACCAGACATGGTTCTAGGATGGGTGACCCCCTGGGAAGTCCTCGTGTTGCACTCCTTTTTGCGCCCCGAGCGGCCAAAACCTCTCCCGACGACCTCCGAGGCGATGGTTTTGGGCCTCGGAATTTGCCGTGACCGCTACGCAGTCAGTCTCGTGGGGCTCGGAGAGAGATTTCCGGAATGGGGCCGCAATAGCGATTCCGAGTTCGTTCGAGAAAGTCCCGATGGTTTCGGCGTGCGCTTGCCGTGTCCGGTACGCGGTCGGCCTCGTGGGCATCGGAGGGATCCGACAATGGCGATTACGAGATCGTTCGAGAGGTTTCGGGGCTCCGGTCGTCGATGCGCCGTCCGCGACGTGCACAAAGGCGAGGGACGACGCACACAAAACGAGTGCGATCATACCAGCACTAAAGCACCGGATCCCATCAGAACTCCGAAGTTAAGCCTGCTTGGGCGAGAGTAGTACTAGGATGGGTGACCCCCTGGGAAGTCCTCGTGTTGCACTCCTTTTTGCGCCCCGAGCGGCCAAAAGACTTACTTAAAACTCTCTTTTAAGCTTTTCAATTTTTCCAGCATTATGGCCAACAATAAATATGTCATTAACATATATATAGCAGGAGAATAATGAAATCATCATCTAAAAATTTCTTCATAAAACATACAATGACCAGACATGGTTCTAGGATGGGTGACCCCCTGGGAAGTCCTCGTGTTGCACTCCTTTTTGCGCCCCGAGCGGCCAAAACCTCTCCCGTCGACCTCCGAGGCGATGGTTTTGGGCCTCGGAATTTGCCGTGACCGCTACGCAGTCAGTCTCGTGGGGCTCGGAGAGAGCTTTCCGGAATGGGGCCGCAATAGCGATTCCGAGTTCGTTCGAGAAAGTCCCGATGGTTTCGGCGCACGCTTGCCATGTCCGTTACGCGGTCGGCCTCGTGGGCATCGGAGGGATCCGACAATGGCGATTCCGAGATCGTTCGAGAGGTTTCGGGGCTCCGGTCGTCGATGCGCCGTCCGCGACGTGCACAAAGGCGAGGGACGACGCACACAAAACGAGTACGATCATACCAGCACTAAAGCACCGGATCCCATCAGAACTCCGAAGTTAAGCCTGTTTGGGCGAGAGTAGTACAAGGATGGGTGACCCCCTGGGAAGTCCTCGTGTTGCACTCCTTTTTGCGCCCCGAGCGGCCAAAAGACTTACTTAAAACTCTCTTTTAAGCTTTTCAATTTTTCCAGCATTAAGGCCAACAATAAATATGTCATTAACATATATATAGCAGGAGAATAATGAAATCATCATCTAAAAATTTCTTCATAAAACATACAATGACCAGACATGGTTCTAGGATGGGTGACCCCCTGGGAAGTCCTCGTGTTGCACTCCTTTTTGCGCCCCGAGCGGCCAAAACCTCTCCCGTCGACCTCCGAGGCGATGGTTTTGGGCCTCGGAATTTGCCGTGACCGCTACGCAGTCAGTCTCGTGGGGCTCGGAGAGAGCTTTCCGGAATGGGGCCGCAATAGCGATTCCGAGTTCGTTCGAGAAAGTCCCGATGGTTTCGGCGCGCGCTTGCCGTGTCCGGTACGCGGTCGGCCTCGTGGGCATCGGAGGGATCCGACAATGGCGATTCCGAGATCGTTCGAGAGGTTTCGGGGCTCCGGTCGTCGATGCGCCGTCCGCGACGTGCACAAAGGCGAGGGACGACGCACACAAAACGAGTACGATCATACCAGCACTAAAGCACCGGATCCCATCAGAACTCCGAAGTTAAGCCTGTTTGGGCGAGAGTAGTACAAGGATGGGTGACCCCCTGGGAAGTCCTCGTGTTGCACTCCTTTTTGCGCCCCGAGCGGCCAAAAGACTTACTTAAAACTCTCTTTTAAGCTTTTCAATTTTTCCAGCATTATGGCCAACAATAAATATGTCATTAACATATATATAGCAGGAGAATAATGAAATCATCATCTAAAAATTTCTTCATAAAACATACAATGACCAGACAAGGTTCTAGGATGGGTGACCCCCTGGGAAGTCTTCGTGTTGCACTCCTTTTTGCGCCCCGAGCGGCCAAAACCTCTCCCGTCGACCTCCGAGGCGATGGTTTTGGGCCTCGGAATTTGCCGTGACCGCTACGCAGTCAGTCTCGTGGGGCTCGGAGAGAGCTTTCCGGAATGGGGCCGCAATAGCGATTCCGAGTTCGTTCGAGAAAGTCCCGATGGTTTCGGCGCGCGCTTGCCGTGTCCGGTACGCGGTCGGCCTCGTGGGCATCGGAGGGATCCGACAATGGCGATTCCGAGATCGTTCGAGAGGTTTCGGGGCTCCGGTCGTCGATGCGCCGTCCGCGACGTGCACAAAGGCGAGGGACGACGCACACAAAACGAGTGCGATCATACCAGCACTAAAGCACCGGATCCCATCAGAACTCCGAAGTTAAGCCTGCTTGGGCGAGAGTAGTACTAGGATGGGTGACCCCATGGGAAGTCCTCGTGTTGCACTCCTTTTTGCGCCCCGAGCGGCCAAAACCTCTCCCGACGACCTCCGAGGCGATGGTTTTGGGCCTCGGAATTTGCCGTGACCGCTACGCAGTCAGTCTCGTGGGGCTCGGAGAGAGATTTCCGGAATGGGGCCGCAATAGCGATTCCGAGTTCGTTCGAGAAAGTCCCGATGGTTTCGGCGTGCGCTTGCCGTGTTCGGTACGCGGTCGGCCTCGTGGGCATCGGAGGGATCCGACAATGGCGATTCCGAGATCGTTCGAGAGGTTTCGGGGCTCCGGTCGTCGATGCGCCGTCCGCGACGTGCACAAAGGCGAGGGACGACGCACACAAAACGAGTACGATCAAACCAGCACTAAAGCACCGGATCCCATCAGAACTCCGAAATTAAGCCTGTTTGGGCGAGAGTAGTACAAGGATGGGTGACCCCCTGGGAAGTCCTCGTGTTGCACTCCTTTTTGCGCCCCGAGCGGCCAAAAGACTTACTAAAAATTCTCTTTTAAGCTTTTCAATTTTTCCAGCATTATGGCCAACAATAAATATGTCATTAACATATATATAACAGGAGAATAATGAAATCATCATCTAAAAATTTCTTCATAAAACATACAATGACCAGACATGGTTCTAGGATGGGTGACCCCCTGGGAAGTCCTCGTGTTGCACTCCTTTTTGCGCCCCGAGCGGCCAAAACCTCTCCCGACGACCTCCGAGGCGATGGTTTTGGGCCTCGGAATTTGCCGTGACCGCTACGCAGTCAGTCTCGTGGGGCTCGGAGAGAGCTTTCCGGAATGGGGCCGCAATAGCGATTCCGAGTTCGTTCGAGAAAGTCCCGATGGTTTCGGCGCGCGCTTGCCGTGTCCGGTACGCGGTCGGCCTCGTGGGCATCGGAGGGATCCGACAATGGCGATTCCGAGATCGTTCGAGAGGTTTCGGGGCTCCGGTCGTCGATGCGCCGTCCGCGACGTGCACAAAGGCGAGGGACGACGCACACAAAACGAGTGCGATCATACCAGCACTAAAGCACCGGATCCCATCAGAACTCCGAAGTTAAGCCTGCTTGGGCGAGAGTAGTACAAGGATGGGTGACCCCCTGGGAAGTCCTCGTGTTGCACTCCTTTTTGCGCCCCGAGCGGCCAAAAGACTTACTTAAAACTCTCTTTTAAGCTTTTCAATTTTTCCAGCATTATGGCCAACAATAAATATGTCATTAACATATATATAGCAGGAGAATAATGAAATCATCATCTAAAAATTTCTTCATAAAACATACAATGACCAGACATGGTTCTAGGATGGGTGACCCCCTGGGAATTCCTCGTGTTGCACTCCTTTTTGCGCCCCGAGCGGCCAAAACCTCTCCCGTCGACCTCCGAGGCGATGGTTTTGGGCCTCGGAATTTGCCGTGACCGCTACGCAGTCAGTCTCGTGGGGCTCGGAGAGAGCTTTCGGGAATGGGGCTGCAAAAGCGATTCCGAGTTCGTTCGAGAAAGTCCCGATGGTTTCGGCGCGCGCTTGCCATGTCCGTTACGCGGTCGGCTTCGTGGGCATCGGAGGGATCCGACAATGGCGATTCCGAGATCGTTCGAGAGGTTTCGGGGCTCCGGTCGTCGATGCGCCGTCCGCGACGTGCACAAAGGCGAGGGACGACGCACACAAAACGAGTACGATCATACCAGCACTAAAGCACCGGATCCCATCAGAACTCCGAAGTTAAGCCTGTTTGGGCGAGAGTAGTACAAGGATGGGTGACCCCCTGGGAAGTCCTCGTGTTGCACTCCTTTTTGCGCCCCGAGCGGCCAAAAGACTTACTTAAAACTCTCTTTTAAGCTTTTCAATTTTTCCAGCATTATAGCCAACAATAAATATGTCATTAACATATATATAGCAGGAGAATAATGAAATCATCATCTAAAAATTTCTTCATAAAACATACAATGACCAGACATGGTTCTAGGATGGGTGACCCCCTGGGAAGTCCTCGTGTTGCACTCCTTTTTGCGCCCCGAGCGGCCAAAACCTCTCCCGTCGACCTCCGAGGCGATGGTTTTGGGCCTCGGAATTTGCCGTGATCGCTACGCAGTCAGTCTCGTGGGGCTCGGAGAGAGCTTTCCGGAATGGGGCCGCAATAGCGATTCCGAGTTCGTTCGAGAAAGTCCCGATGGTTTCGGCGCGCGCTTGCCGTGTCCGGTACGCGGTCGGCCTCGTGGGCATCGGAGGGATCCGACAATGGCGATTCCGAGATCGTTCGAGAGGTTTCGGGGCTCCGGTCGTCGATGCGCCGTCCGCGACGTGCACAAAGGCGAGGGACGACGCACACAAAACGAGTACGATCATACCAGCACTAAAGCACCGGATCCCATCAGAACTCCGAAGTTAAGCCTGTTTGGGCGAGAGTAGTACAAGGATGGGTGACCCCCTGGGAAGTCCTCGTGTTGCACTCCTTTTTGCGCCCCGAGCGGCCAAAAGACTTACTTAAAACTCTCTTTTAAGCTTTTCAATTTTTCCAGCATTATGGCCAACAATAAATATGTCATTAACATATATATAGCAGGAGAATAATGAAATCATCATCTAAAAATTTCTTCATAAAACATACAATGACCAGACATGGTTCTAGGATGGGTGACCCCCTGGGAATTCCTCGTGTTGCACTCCTTTTTGCGCCCCGAGCGGCCAAAACCTCTCCCGTCGACCTCCGAGGCGATGGTTTTGGGCCTCGAAATTTGCCGTGACCGCTACGCAGTCAGTCTCGTGGGGCTCGGAGAGAGCTTTCGGGAATGGGGCCGCAATAGCGATTCCGAGTTCGTTCGAGAAAGTCCCGATGGTTTCAGCGCGCGCTTGCCGTGTCCGGTACGCGGTCGGCCTCGTGGGCATCGGAGGGATCCGACAATGGCGATTCCGAGATCGTTCGAGAGGTTTCGGGGCTCCGGTCATCGATGCGCCGTCCGCGACGTGCACAAAGGCGAGGGACGACGCACATAAAACGAGTGCGATCATACCAGAACTAAAGCACCGGATCCCATTAGAACTCCGAAGTTAAGCGTGCTTGGGCGAGAGTAGTACTAGGATTGGTGACCCCCTGGGAAGTCCTCGTGTTGCACTCCTTTTTGCGCCCCGAGCGGCCAAAAGACTTGCTTAAAACTCTCTTTTAAGCTTTTCAATTTTTCCAGCATTATGGCCAACAATAAATATGTCATTAACATATATATAGCAGGAGAATAATGAAATCATCATCTAAAAATTTCTTCATAAAACATACAATGACCAGACATGGTTCTAGGATGGGTGACCCCCTGGGAAGTCCTCGTGTTGCACTCCTTTTTGCGCCCCGAGCGGCCAAAACCTCTCCCGTCGACCTCCGAGGCGATGGTTTTGGGCCTCGGAATTTGCCGTGACCGCTACACAGTCAGTCTCGTGGGGCTCGGAGAGAGCTTTCCGGAATGGGGCCGCAATAGCGATTCCGAGTTCGTTCGAGAAAGTCCCGATGGTTTCGGCGCGCGCTTGCCGTGTCCGGTACGCGGTCGGCCTCGTGGGCATCGGAGGGATCCGACAATGGCGATTCCGAGATCGTTCGAGAGGTTTCGGGGCTCCGGTCGTCGATGCGCCGTCCGCGACGTGCACAAAGGCGAGGGACGACGCACACAAAACGAGTGCGATCATACCAGCACTAAAGCACCGGATCCCATCAGAACTCCGAAGTTAAGCCTGCTTGGGCGAGAGTAGTGCTAGGATGGGTGACCCCCTGGGACGTCCTCGTGTTGCACTCCTTTTTGCGCCCCGAGCGGCCAAAAGACTTACTTAAAACTCTCTTTTAAGCTTTTCAATTTTTCCAGCATTATGGCCAACAATAAATATGTCATTAACATATATATAGCAGGAGAATAATGAAATCATCATCTAAAAATTTCTTCATAAAACATACAATGACCAGACATGGTTCTAGGATGGGTGACCCCCTGGGAATTCCTCGTGTTGCACTCCTTTTTGCGCCCCGAGCGGCCAAAACCTCTCCCGTCGACCTCCGAGGCGATGGTTTTGGGCCTCGGAATTTGCCGTGACCGCTACGCAGTCAGTCTCGTGGGGCTCGGAGAGAGCTTTCGGGAATGGGGCTGCAATAGCGATTCCGAGTTCGTTCGAGAAAGTCCCGATGGTTTCGGCGCGCGCTTGCCATGTCCGTTACGCGGTCGGCCTCGTGGGCATCGGAGGGATCCGACAATGGCGATTCCGAGATCGTTCGAGAGGTTTCGGGGCTCCGGTCGTCGATGCGCCGTCCGCGACGTGCACAAAGGCGAGGGACGACGCACACAAAACGAGTACGATCATACCAGCACTAAAGCACCGGATCCCATCAGAACTCCGAAGTTAAGCCTGTTTGGGCGAGAGTAGTACAAGGATGGGTGACCCCCTGGGAAGTCCTCGTGTTGCACTCCTTTTTGCGCCCCGAGCGGCCAAAAGACTTACTTAAAACTCTCTTTTAAGCTTTTCAATTTTTCCAGCATTATAGCCAACAATAAATATGTCATTAACATATATATAGCAGGAGAATAATGAAATCATCATCTAAAAATTTCTTCATAAAACATACAATGACCAGACATGGTTCTAGGATGGGTGACCCCCTGGGAAGTCCTCGTGTTGCACTCCTTTTTGCGCCCCGAGCGGCCAAAACCTCTCCCGTCGACCTCCGAGGCGATGGTTTTGGGCCTCGGAATTTGCCGTGATCGCTACGCAGTCAGTCTCGTGGGGCTCGGAGAGAGCTTTCCGGAATGGGGCCGCAATAGCGATTCCGAGTTCGTTCGAGAAAGTCCCGATGGTTTCGGCGCGCGCTTGCCGTGTCCGGTACGCGGTCGGCCTCGTGGGCATCGGAGGGATCCAACAATGGCGATTCCGAGATCGTTCGAGAGGTTTCGGGGCTCCGGTCGTCGATGCGCCGTCCGCGACGTGCACAAAGGCGAGGGACGACGCACACAAAACGAGTACGATCATACCAGCACTAAAGCACCGGATCCCATCAGAACTCCGAAGTTAAGCCTGTTTGGGCGAGAGTAGTACAAGGATGGGTGACCCCCTGGGAAGTCCTCGTGTTGCACTCCTTTTTGCGCCCCGAGCGGCCAAAAGACTTACTTAAAACTCTCTTTTAAGCTTTTCAATTTTTCCAGCATTATGGCCAACAATAAATATGTCATTAACATATATATAGCAGGAGAATAATGAAATCATCATCTAAAAATTTCTTCATAAAACATACAATGACCAGACATGGTTCTAGGATGGGTGACCCCCTGGGAATTCCTCGTGTTGCACTCCTTTTTGCGCCCCGAGCGGCCAAAACCTCTCCCGTCGACCTCCGAGGCGATGGTTTTGGGCCTCGAAATTTGCCGTGACCGCTACGCAGTCAGTCTCGTGGGGCTCGGAGAGAGCTTTCGGGAATGGGGCCGCAATAGCGATTCCGAGTTCGTTCGAGAAAGTCCCGATGGTTTCAGCGCGCGCTTGCCGTGTCCGGTACGCGGTCGGCCTCGTGGGCATCGGAGGGATCCGACAATGGCGATTCCGAGATCGTTCGAGAGGTTTCGGGGCTCCGGTCATCGATGCGCCGTCCGCGACGTGCACAAAGGCGAGGGACGACGCACATAAAACGAGTGTGATCATACCAGAACTAAAGCACCGGATCCCATTAGAACTCCGAAGTTAAGCGTGCTTGGGCGAGAGTAGTACTAGGATTGGTGACCCCCTGGGAAGTCCTCGTGTTGCACTCCTTTTTGCGCCCCGAGCGGCCAAAAGACTTGCTTAAAACTCTCTTTTAAGCTTTTCAATTTTTCCAGCATTATGGCCAACAATAAATATGTCATTAACATATATATAGCAGGAGAATAATGAAATCATCATCTAAAAATTTCTTCATAAAACATACAATGACCAGACATGGTTCTAGGATGGGTGACCCCCTGGGAAGTCCTCGTGTTGCACTCCTTTTTGCGCCCCGAGCGGCCAAAACCTCTCCCGTCGACCTCCGAGGCGATGGTTTTGGGCCTCGGAATTTGCCGTGACCGCTACACAGTCAGTCTCGTGGGGCTCGGAGAGAGCTTTCCGGAATGGGGCCGCAATAGCGATTCCGAGTTCGTTCGAGAAAGTCCCGATGGTTTCGGCGCGCGCTTGCCATGTCCGTTACGCGGTCGGCCTCGTGGGCATCGGAGGGATCCGACAATGGCGATTCCGAGATCGTTCGAGAGGTTTCGGGGCTCCGGTCGTCGATGCGCCGTCCGCGACGTGCACAAAGGCGAGGGACGACGCACACAAAACGAGTGCGATCATACCAGCACTAAAGCACCGGATCCCATCAGAACTCCGAAGTTAAGCCTGCTTGGGCGAGAGTAGTACTAGGATGGGTGACCCACTGGGAAGTCCTCGTGTTGCACTCCTTTTTGCGCCCCGAGCGGCCAAAAGACTTACTTAAAACTCTCTTTTAAGCTTTTCAATTTTTCCAGCATTATGGCCAACAATAAATATGTCATTAACATATATATAGCAGGAGAATAATGAAATCATCATCTAAAAATTTCTTCATAAAACATACAATGACCAGACATGGTTCTAGGATGGGTGACCCCCTGGGAAGTCCTCGTGTTGCACTCCTTTTTGCGCCCCGAGCGGCCAAAACCTCTCCCGTCGACCTCCGAGGCGATGGTTTTGGGCCTCGGAATTTGCCGTGACCGCTACGCAGTCAGTCTCGTGGGGCTCGGAGAGAGCTTTCCGGAATGGGGCCGCAATAGCGATTCCGAGTTCGTTCGAGAAAGTCCCGATGGTTTCGGCGCGCGCTTGCCGTGTCCGGTACGCGGTCGGCCTCGTGGGCATCGGAGGGATCCGACAATGGCGATTCCGAGATCGTTCGAGAGGTTTCGGGGCTCCGGTCGTCGATGCGCCGTCCGCGACGTGCACAAAGGCGAGGGACGACGCACACAAAATGAGTGCGATCATACCAGCACTAAAGCACCGGATCCCATCAGAACTCCGAAGTTAAGCCTGCTTGGGCGAGAGTAGTACTAGGATGGGTGACCCCCTGGGAAGTCCTCGTGTTGCACTCCTTTTTGCGCCCCGAGCGGCCAAAAGACTTAATTAAAACTCTCTTTTAAGCTTTTCAATTTTTCCAGCATTATGGCCAACAATAAATATGTCATTAACATATATATAGCAGGAGAATAATGAAATCATCATCTAAAAATTTCTTCATAAAACATACAATGACCAGACAAGGTTCTAGGATGGGTGACCCCCTGGGAAGTCTTCGTGTTGCACTCCTTTTTGCGCCCCGAGCGGCCAAAACCTCTCCCGTCGACCTCCGAGGCGATGGTTTTGGGCCTCGGAATTTGCCGTGACCGCTACGCAGTCAGTCTCGTGGGGCTCGGAGAGAGCTTTCGGGAATGGGGCCGCAATAGCGATTCCGAGTTCGTTCGAGAAAGTCCCGATGGTTTCGGCGCGCGCTTGCCGTGTCCGGTACGCGGTCGGCCTCGTGGGCATCGGAGGGATCCGACAATGGCGATTCCGAGATCGTTCGAGAGGTTTCGGGGCTCCGGTCGTCGATGCGCCGTCCGCGACGTGCACAAAGGCGAGGGACGACGCACACAAAACGAGTGCGATCATACCAGCACTAAAGCACCGGATCCCATCAGAACTCCGAAGTTAAGCCTGTTTGGGCGAGAGTAGTACTAGGATGGGTGACCCCATGGGAAGTCCTCGTGTTGCACTCCTTTTTGCGCCCCGAGCGGCCAAAAGACTTACTTAAAACTCTCTTTTAAGCTTTTCAATTTTTCCAGCATTATGGCCAACAATAAATATGTCCTTAACATATATATAGCAGGAGAATAATGAAATCATCATCTAAAAATTTCTTCATAAAACATACAATGACCAGACATGGTTCTAGGATGGGTGACCCCCTGGGAAGTCCTCGTTTTGCACTCCTTTTTGCGCCCCGAGCGGCCAAAACCTCTCCCGACGACCTCCGAGGCGATGGTTTTGGGCCTCGGAATTTGCCGTGACCGCTACGCAGTCAGTCTCGTGGGGCTCGGAGAGAGCTTTCCGGAATGGGGCCGCAATAGCGATTCCGAGTTCGTTCGAGAAAGTCCCGATGGTTTCGGCGCGCGCTTGCCGTGTCCGGTACGCGGTCGGCCTCGTGGGCATCGGAGTGATCCGACAATGGCGATTCCGAGATCGTTCGAGAGGTTTCGGGGCTCCGGTCGTCGATGCGCCGTCCGCGACGTGCACAAAGGCGAGGGACGACGCACACAAAACGAGTACGATCATACCAGCACTAAAGCACCGGATCCCATCAGAACTCCGAAGTTAAGCCTGTTTGGGCGAGAGTAGTACAAGGATGGGTGACCCCCTGGGAAGTCCTCGTGTTGCACTCTTTTTTGCGCCCCGAGCGGCCAAAAGACTTACTTAAAACTCTCTTTTAAGCTTTTCAATTTTTCAAGCATTATGGCCAACAATAAATATGTCATTAACATATATATAGCAGGAGAATAATGAAATCATCATCTAAAAATTTCTTCATAAAACATACAATGACCAGACATGGTTCTAGGATGGGTGACCCCCTTGGAATTCCTCGTGTTGCACTCCTTTTTGCGCCCCGAGCGGCCAAAACCTCTCCCGTCGACCTCCGAGGCGATGGTTTTGGGCCTCGAAATTTGCCGTGACCGCTACGCAGTCAGTCTCGTGGGGCTCGGAGAGAGCTTTCGGGAATGGGGCCGCAATAGCGATTCCGAGTTCGTTCGAGAAAGTCCCGATGGTTTCAGCGCGCGCTTGCCGTGTCCGGTACGCGGTCGGCCTCGTGGGCATCGGAGGGATCCGACAATGACGATTCCGAGATCGTTCGAGAGGTTTCGGGGCTCCGGTCATCGATGCGCCGTCCGCGACGTGCACAAAGGCGAGGGACGACGCACATAAAACGAGTGCGATCATACCAGAACTAAAGCACCGGATCCCATTAGAACTCCGAAGTTAAGCGTGCTTGGGCGAGAGTAGTACTAGGATTGGTGACCCCCTGGGAAGTCCTCGTGTTGCACTCCTTTTTGCGCCCCGAGCGGCCAAAAGACTTACTTAAAACTCACTTTTAAGCTTTTCAATTTTTCCAGCATTATGGCCAACAATAAATATGTCATTAACATATATATAGCAGGAGAATAATGAAATCATCATCTAAAAATTTCTTCATAAAACATACAATGACCAGACATGGTTCTAGGATGGGTGACCCCCTGGGAAGTCCTCGTGTTGCACTCCTTTTTGCGCCCCGAGCGGCCAAAACCTCTCCCGTCGACCTCCGAGGCGATGGTTTTGGGCCTCGGAATTTGCCGTGACCGCTACGCAGTCAGTCTCGTGGGGCTCGGAGAGAGCTTTCCGGAATGGGGCCGCAATAGCGATTCCGAGTTCGTTCGAGAAAGTCCCGATGGTTTCGGCGAGCGCTTGCCATGTCCGTTACGCGGTCGGCCTCGTGGGCATCGGAGGGATCCGACAATGGCGATTCCGAGATCGTTCGAGAGGTTTCGGGGCTCCGGTCGTCGATGCGCCGTCCGCGACGTGCACAAAGGCGAGGGACGACGCACACAAAACGAGTGCGATCATACCAGCACTAAAGCACCGGATCCCATCAGAACTCCGAAGTTAAGCCTGCTTGGGCGAGAGTAGTACTAGGATGGGTGACCCCCTGGGAAGTCCTCGTGTTGCACTCCTTTTTGCGCCCCGAGCGGCCAAAAGACTTAAAACTCTCTTTTAAGCTTTTCAATTTTTCCAGCATTATGGCCAACAATAAATATGTCATTAACATATATATAGCAGGAGAATAATGAAATCATCATCTAAAAATTTCTTCATAAAACATACAATGACCAGACATGGTTCTAGGATGGGTGACCCCCTGGGAAGTCCTCGTGTTGCACTCCTTTTTGCGCCCCGAGCGGCCAAAACCTCTCCCGTCGACCTCCGAGGCGATGGTTTTGGGCCTCGGAATTTGCCGTGACCGCTACGCAGTCAGTCTCGTGGGGCTCGGAGAGAGCTTTCCGGAATGGGGCCGCAATAGCGATTCCGAGTTCGTTCGAGAAAGTCCCGATGGTTTCGGCGCGCGCTTGCCGTGTCCGGTACGCGGTCGGCCTCGTGGGCATCGGAGGGATCCGACAATGGCGATTCCGAGATCGTTCGAGAGGTTTCGGGGCTCCGGTCGTCGATGCGCCGTCCGCGACGTGCACAAAGGCGAGGGACGACGCACACAAAATGAGTGCGATCATACCAGCACTAAAGCACCGGATCCCATCAGAACTCCGAAGTTAAGCCTGCTTGGGCGAGAGTAGTACTAGGATGGGTGACCCCCTGGGAAGTCCTCGTGTTGCACTCCTTTTTGCGCCCCGAGCGGCCAAAAGACTTACTTAAAACTATCTTTTAAGCTTTTCAATTTTTCCAGCATTATGGCCAACAATAAATATGTCATTAACATATATATAGCAGGAGAATAATGAAATCATCATCTAAAAATTTCTTCATAAAACATACAATGACCAGACAAGGTTCTAGGATGGGTGACCCCCTGGGAAGTCTTCGTGTTGCACTCCTTTTTGCGCCCCGAGCGGCCAAAACCTCTCCCGTCGACCTCCGAGGCGATGGTTTTGGGCCTCGGAATTTGCCGTGACCGCTACGCAGTCAGTCTCGTGGGGCTCGGAGAGAGCTTTCCGGAATGGGGCCGCAATAGCGATTCCGAGTTCGTTCGAGAAAGTCCCGATGGTTTCGGCGCGCGCTTGCCGTGTCCGGTACGCGGTCGGCCTCGTGGGCATCGGAGGGATCCGACAATGGCGATTCCGAGATCGTTCGAGAGGTTTCGGGGCTCCG
Source organism: Musa acuminata AAA Group (assembly GCF_036884655.1). Classification (NCBI taxonomy): domain Eukaryota; kingdom Viridiplantae; phylum Streptophyta; class Magnoliopsida; order Zingiberales; family Musaceae; genus Musa; species Musa acuminata. Next base: position 39,800,872 of record NC_088334.1, read on the forward strand.
GTCGTCGATGCGCCGTCCGCGACGTGCACAAAGGCGAGGGACGACGCACACAAAACGAGTGCGATCATACCAGCACTAAAGCACCGGATCCCATCAGAACTCCGAAGTTAAGCCTGCTTGGGCGAGAGTAGTACTAGGATGGGTGACCCCATGGGAAGTCCTCGTGTTGCACTCCTTTTTGCGCCCCGAGCGGCCAAAAGACTTACTTAAAACTCTCTTTTAAGCTTTTCAATTTTTCCAGCATTATGGCCAACAATAAATATGTCATTAACATATATATAGCAGGAGAATAATGAAATCATCATCTAAAAATTTCTTCATAAAACATACAATGACCAGACATGGTTCTAGGATGGGTGACCCCCTGGGAAGTCCTCGTTTTGCACTCCTTTTTGCGCCCCGAGCGGCCAAAACCTCTCCCGACGACCTCCGAGGCGATGGTTTTGGGCCTCGGAATTTGCCGTGACCGCTACGCAGTCAGTCTCGTGGGGCTCGGAGAGAGCTTTCCGGAATGGGGCCGCAATAGCGATTCCGAGTTCGTTCGAGAAAGTCCCGATGGTTTCGGCGCGCGCTTGCCGTGTCCGGTACGCGGTCGGCCTCGTGGGCATCGGAGGGATCCGACAATGGCGATTCCGAGATCGTTCGAGAGGTTTCGGGGCTCCGGTCGTCGATGCGCCGTCCGCGACGTGCACAAAGGCGAGGGACGACGCACAAAAAACGAGTGCGATCATACCAGCACCGGATCCCATCAGAACTCCGAAGTTAAGCCTGCTTGGGCGAGAGTAGTACTAGGATGGGTGACCCCCTGGGAAGTCCTCGTGTTGCACTCCTTTTTGCGCCCCGAGCGGCCAAAACCTCTCCCGACGAACTCCGAGGCGATGGTTTTGAGCCTCGGAATTTGCGCCGTCCGCGACGTGCACAAAGGCGAGGGACGACGCACACAAAATGAGTGCGATCATACCAGCACTAAAGCACCGGATCCCATCAGAACTCCGAAGTTAAGCCTGCTTGGGCGAGAGTAGTACTAGGATGGGTGACCCCCTGGGAAGTCCTCGTGTTGCACTCCTTTTTGCGCCCCGAGCGGCCAAAAGACTTACTTAAAACTCTCTTTTAAGCTTTTCGATTTTTCCAGCATTATGGCCAACAATAAATATGTCATTAACATATATATAGCAGGAGAATAATGAAATCATCATCTAAAAATTTCTTCATAAAACATACAATGACCAGACAAGGTTCTAGGATGGGTGACCCCCTGGGAAGTCTTCGTGTTGCACTCCTTTTTGCGCCCCGAGCGGCCAAAACCTCTCCCGTCGACCTCCGAGGCGATGGTTTTGGGCCTCGGAATTTGCCGTGACCGCTACGCAGTCAGTCTCGTGGGGCTCGGAGAGAGCTTTCCGGAATGGGGCCGCAATAGCGATTCCGAGTTCGTTCGAGAAAGTCCCGATGGTTTCGGCGCGCGCTTGCCGTGTCCGGTACGCGGTCGGCCTCGTGGGCATCGGAGGGATCCGACAATGGCGATTCCGAGATCGTTCGAGAGGTTTCGGGGCTCCGGTCGTCGATGCGCCGTCCGCGACGTGCACAAAGGCGAGGGACGACGCACACAAAACGAGTGCGATCATACCAGCACTAAAGCACCGGATCCCATCAGAACTCCGAAGTTAAGCCTGCTTGGGCGAGAGTAGTACTAGGATGGGTGACCCCCTTGGAAGTCCTCGTGTTGCACTCCTTTTTGCGCCCCGAGCGGCCAAAAGACTTACTTAAAACTCTCTTTTAAGCTTTTCAATTTTTCCAGCATTATGGCTAACAATAAATATGTCATTAACATATATATAGCAGGAGAATAATGAAATCATCATCTAAAAATTTCTTCATAAAACATACAATGACCAGACATGGTTCTAGGATGGGTGACCCCCTGGGAAGTCCTCGTGTTGCACTCCTTTTTGCGCCCCGAGCGGCCAAAACCTCTCCCGTCGACCTCCGAGGCGATGGTTTTGGGCCTCGGAATTTGCCGTGACCGCTACGCAGTCAGTCTCGTGGGGCTCGGAGAGAGCTTTCCGGAATGGGGCCGCAATAGCGATTCCGAGTTCGTTCGAGAAAGTCCCGATGGTTTCGGCGCGCGCTTGCCGTGTCCGGTACGCGGTCGGCCTCGTGGGCATCGGAGGGATCCGACAATGGCGATTCCGAGATCGTTCGAGAGGTTTCGGGGCTCCGGTCGTCGATGCGCCGTCCGCGACGTGCACAAAGGCGAGGGACGACGCACACAAAACGAGTGCGATCATACCAGCACTAAAGCACCGGATCCCATCAGAACTCCGAAGTTAAGCCTGCTTGGGCGAGAGTAGTGCTAGGATGGGTGACCCCCTGGGACGTCCTCGTGTTGCACTCCTTTTTGCGCCCCGAGCGGCCAAAAGACTTACTTAAAACTCTCTTTTAAGCTTTTCAATTTTTCCAGCATTATGGCCAACAATAAATATGTCATTAACATATATATAGCTGGAGAATAATGAAATCATCATCTAAAAATTTCTTCATAAAACATACAATGACCAGACATGGTTCTAGGATGGGTGACCCCCTGGGAAGTCCTCGTGTTGCACTCCTTTTTGCGCCCCGAGCGGCCAAAACCTCTCCCGACGAACTCCGTGGCGATGGTTTTGGGCCTCGGAATTTGCCGTGACCGCTACGCAGTCAGTCTCGTGGGGCTCGGAGAGAGCTTTCCGGAATGGGGCCGCAATAGCGATTCCGAGTTCGTTCGAGAAAGTCCCGATGGTTTCGGCGCGCGCTTGCCGTGTCCGGTACGCGGTCGGCCTCGTGGGCATCGGAGGGATCCGACAATGGCGATTCCGAGATCGTTCGAGAGGTTTCGGGGCTCCGGTCATCGATGCGCCGTCCGCGACGTGCACATAGGCGAGGGACGACGCACACAAAACGAGTGCGATCATACCTGCACTAAAGCACCGGATCCCATCAGAACTCCGAAGTTAAGCCTGCTTGGGCGAGAGTAGTACTAGGATGGGTGACCCCCTGGGAAGTCCTCGTGTTGCACTCCTTTTTGCGCCCCGAGCGGCCAAAACCTCTCCCGACGAACTCCGAGGCGATGGTTTTGGGCCTCGGAATTTGCGCCGTCCGCGACGTGCACATAGGCGAGGGACGACGCACACAAAACGAGTGCGATCATACCAGCACTAAAGCACCGGATCCCATCAGAACTCCGAAGTTAAGCCTGCTTGGGCGAGAGTAGTACTAGGATGGGTGACCCCCTGGGAAGTCCTCGTGTTGCACTCCTTTTTGCGCCCCGAGCGGCCAAAAGACTTACTTAAAACTCTCTTTTAAGCTTTTCAATTTTTCCAGCATTATGGCCAACAATAAATATGTCATTAACATATATATAACAGGAGAATAATGAAATCATCATCTAAAAATTTCTTCATAAAACATACAATGACCAGACATGGTTCTAGGATGGGTGACCCCCTGGGAAGTCTTCGTGTTGCACTCCTTTTTGCGCCCCGAGCGGCCAAAACCTCTCCCGTCGACCTCCGAGGCGATGGTTTTGGGCCTCGGAATTTGCCATGACCGCTACGCAGTCAGTCTCGTGGGGCTCGGAGAGAGCTTTCCGGAATGGGGCCGCAATAGCGATTCCGAGTTCGTTCGAGAAAGTCCCGATGGTTTCGTCGCGCGCTAGCCGTGTCCGGTACGCGGTCGGCCTCGTGGGCATCGGAGGGATCCGACAATGGCGATTCCGAGATCGTTCGAGAGGTTTCGGGGCTCCGGTCGTCGATGCGCCGTCCGCGACGTGCACAAAGGCGAGGGACGACGCACACAAAATGAGTGCGATCATACCAGCACTAAAGCACCGGATCCCATCAGAACTCCGAAGTTAAGCCTGCTTGGGCGAGAGTAGTACTAGGATGGGTGACCCCCTGGGACGTCCTCGTGTTGCACTCCTTTTTGCGCCCCGAGCGGCCAAAAGACTTACTTAAAACTCTCTTTTAAGCTTTTCAATTTTTCCAGCATTATGGCCAACAATAAATATGTCATTAACATATATATAGCAGGAGAATAATGAAATCATCATCTAAAAATTTCTTCATAAAACATACAATGACCAGACAAGGTTCTAGGATGGGTGACCCCCTGGGAAGTCTTCGTGTTGCACTCCTTTTTGCGCCCCGAGCGGCCAAAACCTCTCCCGTCGACCTCCGAGGCGATGGTTTTGGGCCTCGGAATTTGCCGTGACCGCTAAGCAGTCAGCCTCGTGGGGCTCGGAGAGAGCTTTCCGGAATAGGGCCGCAATAGCGATTCCGAGTTCGTTCGAGAAAGTCCCGATGGTTTCGGCGCGCGCTTGCCGTGTCCGGTACGCGGTCGGCCTCGTGGGCATCGGAGGGATCCGACAATGGCGATTCCAAGATCGTTCGAGAGGTTTCGGGGCTCCGGTCGTCGATGCGCCGTCCGCGACGTGCACAAAGGCGAGGGACGACGCACACAAAACGAGTGCGATCATACCAGCACTAAAGCACCGGATCCCATCAGAACTCCGAAGTTAAGCCTGCTTGGGCGAGAGTAGTGCTAGGATGGGTGACCCCCTGGGACGTCCTCGTGTTGCACTCCTTTTTGCGCCACGAGCGGCCAAAAGACTTACTTAAAACTCTCTTTTAAGCTTTTCAATTTTTCCAGCATTATGGCCAACAATAAATATGTCATTAACATATATATAGCTGGAGAATAATGAAATCATCATCTAAAAATTTCTTCATAAAACATACAATGACCAGACATGGTTCTAGGATGGGTGACCCCCTGGGAAGTCCTCGTGTTGCACTCCTTTTTGCGCCCCGAGCGGCCAAAACCTCTCCCGACGAACTCCGTGGCGATGGTTTTGGGCCTCGGAATTTGCCGTGACCGCTACGCAGTCAGTCTCGTGGGGCTCGGAGAGAGCTTTCCGGAATGGGGCCGCAATAGCGATTCCGAGTTCGTTCGAGAAAGTCCCGATGGTTTCGGCGCGCGCTTGCCGTGTCCGGTACGCGGTCGGCCTCGTGGGCATCGGAGGGATCCGACAATGGCGATTCCGAGATCGTTCGAGAGGTTTCGGGGCTCCGGTCATCGATGCGCCGTCCGCGACGTGCACATAGGCGAGGGACGACGCACACAAAACGAGTGCGATCATACCTGCACTAAAGCACCGGATCCCATCAGAACTCCGAAGTTAAGCCTGCTTGGGCGAGAGTAGTACTAGGATGGGTGACCCCCTGGGAAGTCATCGTGTTGCACTCCTTTTTGCGCCCCGAGCGGCCAAAACCTCTCCCGACGAACTCCGAGGCGATGGTTTTGAGCCTCGGAATTTGCGCCGTCCGCGACGTGCACAAAGGCGAGGGACGACGCACACAAAATGAGTGCGATCATACCAGCACTAAAGCACCGGATCCCATCAGAACTCCGAAGTTAAGCCTGCTTGGGCGAGAGTAGTACTAGGATGGGTGACCCCCTGGGAAGTCCTCGTGTTGCACTCCTTTTTGCGCCCCGAGCGGCCAAAAGACTTACTTAAAACTCTCTTTTAAGCTTTTCGATTTTTCCAGCATTATGGCCAACAATAAATATGTCATTAACATATATATAGCAGGAGAATAATGAAATCATCATCTAAAAATTTCTTCATAAAACATACAATGACCAGACAAGGTTCTAGGATGGGTGACCCCCTGGGAAGTCTTCGTGTTGCACTCCTTTTTGCGCCCCGAGCGGCCAAAACCTCTCCCGTCGACCTCCGAGGCGATGGTTTTGGGCCTCCGAATTTGCCGTGACCGCTACGCAGTCAGTCTCGTGGGGCTCGGAGAGAGCTTTCCGGAATGGGGCCGCAATAGCGATTCCGAGTTCGTTCGAGAAAGTCCCGATGGTTTCGGCGCGCGCTTGCCGTGTCCGGTACGCGGTCGGCCTCGTGGGCATCGGAGGGATCCGACAATGGCGATTCCGAGATCGTTCGAGAGGTTTCGGGGCTCCGGTCGTCGATGCGCCGTCCGCGACGTGCACAAAGGCGAGGGACGACGCACACAAAACGAGTGCGATCATACCAGCACTAAAGCACCGGATCCCATCAGAACTCCGAAGTTAAGCCTGCTTGGGCGAGAGTAGTACTAGGATGGGTGACCCCCTTGGAAGTCCTCGTGTTGCACTCCTTTTTGCGCCCCGAGCGGCCAAAAGACTTACTTAAAACTCTCTTTTAAGCTTTTCAATTTTTCCAGCATTATGGCTAACAATAAATATGTCATTAACATATATATAGCAGGAGAATAATGAAATCATCATCTAAAAATTTCTTCATAAAACATACAATGACCAGACATGGTTCTAGGATGGGTGACCCCCTGGGAAGTCCTCGTGTTGCACTCCTTTTTGCGCCCCGAGCGGCCAAAACCTCTCCCGTCGACCTCCGAGGCGATGGTTTTGGGCCTCGGAATTTGCCGTGACCGCTACGCAGTCAGTCTCGTGGGGCTCGGAGAGAGCTTTCCGGAATGGGGCCGCAATAGCGATTCCGAGTTCGTTCGAGAAAGTCCCGATGGTTTCGGCGCGCGCTTGCCGTGTCCGGTACGCGGTCGGCCTCGTGGGCATCGGAGGGATCCGACAATGGCGATTCCGAGATCGTTCGAGAGGTTTCGGGGCTCCGGTCGTCGATGCGCCGTCCGCGACGTGCACAAAGGCGAGGGACGACGCACACAAAACGAGTGCGATCATACCAGCACTAAAGCACCGGATCCCATCAGAACTCCGAAGTTAAGCCTGCTTGGGCGAGAGTAGTGCTAGGATGGGTGACCCCCTGGGACGTCCTCGTGTTGCACTCCTTTTTGCGCCCCGAGCGGCCAAAAGACTTACTTAAAACTCTCTTTTAAGCTTTTCAATTTTTCCAGCATTATGGCCAACAATAAATATGTCATTAACATATATATAGCTGGAGAATAATGAAATCATCATCTAAAAATTTCTTCATAAAACATACAATGACCAGACATGGTTCTAGGATGGGTGACCCCCTGGGAAGTCCTCGTGTTGCACTCCTTTTTGCGCCCCGAGCGGCCAAAACCTCTCCCGACGAACTCCGTGGCGATGGTTTTGGGCCTCGGAATTTGCCGTGACCGCTACGCAGTCAGTCTCGTGGGGCTCGGAGAGAGCTTTCCGGAATGGGGCCGCAATAGCGATTCCGAGTTCGTTCGAGAAAGTCCCGATGGTTTCGGCGCGCGCTTGCCGTGTCCGGTACGCGGTCGGCCTCGTGGGCATCGGAGGGATCCGACAATGGCGATTCCGAGATCGTTCGAGAGGTTTCGGGGCTCCGGTCATCGATGCGCCGTCCGCGACGTGCACATAGGCGAGGGACGACGCACACAAAACGAGTGCGATCATACCTGCACTAAAGCACCGGATCCCATCAGAACTCCGAAGTTAAGCCTGCTTGGGCGAGAGTAGTACTAGGATGGGTGACCCCCTGGGAAGTCCTCGTGTTGCACTCCTTTTTGCGCCCCGAGCGGCCAAAACCTCTCCCGACGAACTCCGAGGCGATGGTTTTGGGCCTCGGAATTTGCGCCGTCCGCGACGTGCACATAGGCGAGGGACGACGCACACAAAACGAGTGCGATCATACCAGCACTAAAGCACCGGATCCCATCAGAACTCCGAAGTTAAGCCTGCTTGGGCGAGAGTAGTACTAGGATGGGTGACCCCCTGGGAAGTCCTCGTGTTGCACTCCTTTTTGCGCCCCGAGCGGCCAAAAGACTTACTTAAAACTCTCTTTTAAGCTTTTCAATTTTTCCAGCATTATGGCCAACAATAAATATGTCATTAACATATATATAACAGGAGAATAATGAAATCATCATCTAAAAATTTCTTCATAAAACATACAATGACCAGACATGGTTCTAGGATGGGTGACCCCCTGGGAAGTCTTCGTGTTGCACTCCTTTTTGCGCCCCGAGCGGCCAAAACCTCTCCCGTCGACCTCCGAGGCGATGGTTTTGGGCCTCGGAATTTGCCATGACCGCTACGCAGTCAGTCTCGTGGGGCTCGGAGAGAGCTTTCCGGAATGGGGCCGCAATAGCGATTCCGAGTTCGTTCGAGAAAGTCCCGATGGTTTCGGCGCGCGCTAGCCGTGTCCGGTACGCGGTCGGCCTCGTGGGCATCGGAGGGATCCGACAATGGCGATTCCGAGATCGTTCGAGAGGTTTCGGGGCTCCGGTCGTCGATGCGCCGTCCGCGACGTGCACAAAGGCGAGGGACGACGCACACAAAATGAGTGCGATCATACCAGCACTAAAGCACCGGATCCCATCAGAACTCCGAAGTTAAGCCTGCTTGGGCGAGAGTAGTACTAGGATGGGTGACCCCCTGGGACGTCCTCGTGTTGCACTCCTTTTTGCGCCCCGAGCGGCCAAAAGACTTACTTAAAACTCTCTTTTAAGCTTTTCAATTTTTCCAGCATTATGGCCAACAATAAATATGTCATTAACATATATATAGCAGGAGAATAATGAAATCATCATCTAAAAATTTCTTCATAAAACATACAATGACCAGACAAGGTTCTAGGATGGGTGACCCCCTGGGAAGTCTTCGTGTTGCACTCCTTTTTGCGCCCCGAGCGGCCAAAACCTCTCCCGTCGACCTCCGAGGCGATGGTTTTGGGCCTCGGAATTTGCCGTGACCGCTAAGCAGTCAGTCTCGTGGGGCTCGGAGAGAGCTTTCCGGAATGGGGCCGCAATAGCGATTCCGAGTTCGTTCGAGAAAGTCCCGATGGTTTCGGCGCGCGCTTGCCGTGTCCGGTACGCGGTCGGCCTCGTGGGCATCGGAGGGATCCGACAATGGCGATTCCGAGATCGTTCGAGAGGTTTCGGGGCTCCGGTCGTCGATGCGCCGTCCGCGACGTGCACAAAGGCGAGGGACGACGCACACAAAACGAGTGCGATCCTACCAGCACTAAAGCACCGGATCCCATCAGAACTCCGAAGTTAAGCCTGCTTGGGCGAGAGTAGTACTAGGATGGGTGACCCCCTGGGAAGTCCTCGTGTTGCACTCCTTTTTGCGCCCCGAGCGGCCAAAAGACTTACTAAAAACTCTCTTTTAAGCTTTTCAATTTTTCCAGCATTATGGCCAACAATAAATATGTCATTAACATATATATAGCAGGAGAATAATGAAATCATCATCTAAAAATTTCTTCATAAAACATACAATGACCAGACATGGTTCTAGGATGGGTGACCCCCTGGGAAGTCCTCGTGTTGCACTCCTTTTTGCGCCCCGAGCGGCCAAAACCTCTCCCGACGACCTCCGAGGCGATGGTTTTGGGCCTCGGAATTTGCCGTGACCGCTACGCAGTCAGTCTCGTGGGGCTCGGAGAGAGCTTTTCGGAATGGGGCCGCAATAGCGATTCCGAGTTCGTTCGAGAAAGTCCCGATGGTTTCGGCGCGCGCTTGCCGTGTCCGGTACGCGGTCGGCCTCGTGGGCATCGGAGGGATCCGACAATGGCGATTCCGAGATCGTTCGAGAGGTTTCGGGGCTCCGGTCGTCGATGCGCCGTCCGCGACGTGCACAAAGGCGAGGGACGACGCACACAAAACGAGTGCGATCATACCAGCACTAAAGCACCGGATCCCATCAGAACTCCGAAGTTAAGCCTGCTTGGGCGAGAGTAGTGCTAGGATGGGTGACCCCCTGGGACGTCCTCGTGTTGCACTCCTTTTTGCGCCCCGAGCGGCCAAAAGACTTACTTAAAACTCTCTTTTAAGCTTTTCAATTTTTCCAGCATTATGGCCAACAATAAATATGTCATTAACATATATATAGCTGGAGAATAATGAAATCATCATCTAAAAATTTCTTCATAAAACATACAATGACCAGACATGGTTCTAGGATGGGTGACCCCCTGGGAAGTCCTCGTGTTGCACTCCTTTTTGCGCCCCGAGCGGCCAAAACCTCTCCCGACGAACTCCGTGGCGATGGTGTTGGGCCTCGGAATTTGCCGTGACCGCTACGCAGTCAGTCTCGTGGGGCTCGGAGAGAGCTTTCCGGAATGGGGCCGCAATAGCGATTCCGAGTTCGTTCGAGAAAGTCCCGATGGTTTCGGCGCGCGCTTGCCGTGTCCGGTACGCGGTCGGCCTCGTGGGCATCGGAGGGATCCGACAATGGCGATTCCGAGATCGTTCGAGAGGTTTCGGGGCTCCGGTCATCGATGCGCCGTCCGCGACGTGCACATAGGCGAGGGACGACGCACACAAAACGAGTGCGATCATACCTGCACTAAAGCACCGGATCCCATCAGAACTCCGAAGTTAAGCCTGCTTGGGCGAGAGTAGTACTAGGATGGGTGACCCCCTGGGAAGTCCTCGTGTTGCACTCCTTTTTGCGCCCCGAGCGGCCAAAACCTCTCCCGACGAACTCCGAGGCGATGGTTTTGGGCCTCGGAATTTGCGCCGTCCGCGACGTGCACATAGGCGAGGGACGACGCACACAAAACGAGTGCGATCATACCAGCACTAAAGCATCGGATCCCATCAGAACTCCGAAGTTAAGCCTGCTTGGGCGAGAGTAGTACTAGGATGGGTGACCCCTTGGGAAGTCCTCGTGTTGCACTCCTTTTTGCGCCCCGAGCGGCCAAAAGACTTACTTAAAACTCTCTTTTAAGCTTTTCAATTTTTCCAGCATTATGGCCAACAATAAATATGTCATTAACATATATATAACAGGAGAATAATGAAATCATCATCTAAAAATTTCTTCATAAAACATACAATGACCAGACATGGTTCTAGGATGGGTGACCCCCTGGGAAGTCTTCGTGTTGCACTCCTTTTTGCGCCCCGAGCGGCCAAAACCTCTCCCGTCGACCTCCGAGGCGATGGTTTTGGGCCTCGGAATTTGCCGTGACCGCTACGCAGTCAGTCTCGTGGGGCTCGGAGAGAGCTTTCCGGAATGGGGCCGCAATAGCGATTCCGAGTTCGTTCGAGAAAGTCCCGATGGTTTCGGCGCGCGCTTGCCGTGTCCGGTACGCGGTCGGCCTCGTGGGCATCGGAGGGATCCGACAATGGCGATTCCGAGATCGTTCGAGAGGTTTCGGGGCTCCGGTCGTCGATGCGCCGTCCGCGACGTGCACAAAGGCGAGGGACGACGCACACAAAATGAGTGCGATCATACCAGCACTAAAGCACCGGATCCCATCAGAACTCCGAAGTTAAGCCTGCTTGGGCGAGAGTAGTACTAGGATGGGTGACCCCCTGGGAAGTCCTCGTGTTGCACTCCTTTTTGCGCCCCGAGCGGCCAAAAGACTTACTTAAAACTCTCTTTTAAGCTTTTCAATTTTTCCAGCATTATGGCCAACAATAAATATGTCATTAACATATATATAGTAGGAGAATAATGAAATCATCATCTAAAAATTTCTTCATAAAACATACAATGACCAGACAAGGTTCTAGGATGGGTGACCCCCTGGGAAGTCTTCGTGTTGCACTCCTTTTTGCGCCCCGAGCGGCCAAAACCTCTCCCGTCGACCTCCGAGGCGATGGTTTTGGGCCTCGGAATTTGCCGTGACCGCTACGCAGTCAGTCTCGTGGGGCTCGGAGAGAGCTTTCCGGAATGGGGCCGCAATAGCGATTCCGAGTTCGTTCGAGAAAGTCCCGATGGTTTCGGCGCGCGCTTGCCGTGTCCGGTACGCGGTCGGCCTCGTGGGCATCGGAGGGATCCGACAATGGCGATTCCGAGATCGTTCGAGAGGTTTCGGCGCTCCGGTCATCGATGCGCCGTCCGCGACGTGCACATAGGCGAGGGACGACGCACACAAAACGAGTGCGATCATACCTGCACTAAAGCACCGGATCCCATCAGAACTCCGAAGTTAAGCCTGCTTGGGCGAGAGTAGTACTAGGATGGGTGACCCCATGGGAAGTCCTCGTGTTGCACTCCTTTTTGCGCCCCGAGCGGCCAAAAGACTTACTTAAAACTCTCTTTTAAGCTTTTCAATTTTTCCAGCATTATGGCCAACAATAAATATGTCATTAACATATATATAGCAGGAGAATAATGAAATCATCATCTAAAAATTTCTTCATAAAACATACAATGACCAGACAAGGTTCTAGGATGGGTGACCCCCTGGGAAGTCTTCGTGTTGCACTCCTTTTTGCGCCCCGAGCGGCCAAAACCTCTCCCGACGACCTCCGAGGCGATGGTTTTGGGCCTCGGAATTTGCCGTGACCGCTACGCATTCAGTCTCGTGGGGCTCGGAGAGAGCTTTCCGGAATGGGGCCGCAATAGCGATTCCGAGTTCGTTCGAGAAAGTCCCGATGGTTTCGGCGCGCGCTTGCCGTGTCCGGTACGCGGTCGGCCTCGTGGGCATCGGAGGGATCCGACAATGGCGATTCCGAGATCGTTCGAGAGGTTTCGGGGCTCCGGTCGTCGATGCGCCGTCCGCGACGTGCACAAAGGCGAGGGACGACGCACACAAAACGAGTGCGATCATACCAGCACTAAAGCACCGGATCCCATCAGAACTCCGAAGTTAAGCCTGCTTGGGCGAGAGTAGTACTAGGATGGGTGACCCCCTTGGAAGTCCTCGTGTTGCACTCCTTTTTGCGCCCCGAGCGGCCAAAAGACTTACTTAAAACTCTCTTTTAAGCTTTTCAATTTTTCCAGCATTATGGCTAACAATAAATATGTCATTAACATATATATAGCAGGAGAATAATGAAATCATCATCTAAAAATTTCTTCATAAAACATACAATGACCAGACATGGTTCTAGGATGGGTGACCCCCTGGGAAGTCCTCGTGTTGCACTCCTTTTTGCGCCCCGAGCGGCCAAAACCTCTCCCGTCGACCTCCGAGGCGATGGTTTTGGGCCTCGGAATTTGCCGTGACCGCTACGCAGTCAGTCTCGTGGGGCTCGGAGAGAGCTTTCCGGAATGGGGCCGCAATAGCGATTCCGAGTTCGTTCGAGAAAGTCCCGATGGTTTCGGCGCGCGCTTGCCGTGTCCGGTACGCGGTCGGCCTCGTGGGCATCGGAGGGATCCGACAATGGCGATTCCGAGATCGTTCGAGAGGTTTCGGGGCTCCGGTCGTCGATGCGCCGTCCGCGACGTGCACAAAGGCGAGGGACGACGCACACAAAACGAGTGCGATCATACCAGCACTAAAGCACCGGATCCCATCAGAACTCCGAAGTTAAGCCTGCTTGGGCGAGAGTAGTGCTAGGATGGGTGACCCCCTGGGACGTCCTCGTGTTGCACTCCTTTTTGCGCCCCGAGCGGCCAAAAGACTTACTTAAAACTCTCTTTTAAGCTTTTCAATTTTTCCAGCATTATGGCCAACAATAAATATGTCATTAACATATATATAGCTGGAGAATAATGAAATCATCATCTAAAAATTTCTTCATAAAACATACAATGACCAGACATGGTTCTAGGATGGGTGACCCCCTGGGAAGTCCTCGTGTTGCACTCCTTTTTGCGCCCCGAGCGGCCAAAACCTCTCCCGACGAACTCCGTGGCGATGGTTTTGGGCCTCGGAATTTGCCGTGACCGCTACGCAGTCAGTCTCGTGGGGCTCGGAGAGAGCTTTCCGGAATGGGGCCGCAATAGCGATTCCGAGTTCGTTCGAGAAAGTCCCGATGGTTTCGGCGCGCGCTTGCCGTGTCCGGTACGCGGTCGGCCTCGTGGGCATCGGAGGGATCCGACAATGGCGATTCCGAGATCGTTCGAGAGGTTTCGGGGCTCCGGTCATCGATGCGCCGTCCGCGACGTGCACATAGGCGAGGGACGACGCACACAAAACGAGTGCGATCATACCTGCACTAAAGCACCGGATCCCATCAGAACTCCGAAGTTAAGCCTGCTTGGGCGAGAGTAGTACTAGGATGGGTGACCCCCTGGGAAGTCCTCGTGTTGCACTCCTTTTTGCGCCCCGAGCGGCCAAAACCTCTCCCGACGAACTCCGAGGCGATGGTTTTGGGCCTCGGAATTTGCGCCGTCCGCGACGTGCACATAGGCGAGGGACGACGCACACAAAACGAGTGCGATCATACCAGCACTAAAGCACCGGATCCCATCAGAACTCCGAAGTTAAGCTTGCTTGGGCGAGAGTAGTACTAGGATGGGTGACCCCCTGGGAAGTCCTCGTGTTACACTCCTTTTTGCGCCCCGAGCGGCCAAAAGACTTACTTAAAACTCTCTTTTAAGCTTTTCAATTTTTCCAGCATTATGGCCAACAATAAATATGTCATTAACATATATATAACAGGAGAATAATGAAATCATCATCTAAAAATTTCTTCATAAAACATACAATGACCAGACATGGTTCTAGGATGGGTGACCCCCTGGGAAGTCTTCGTGTTGCACTCCTTTTTGCGCCCCGAGCGGCCAAAACCTCTCCCGTCGACCTCCGAGGCGATGGTTTTGGGCCTCGGAATTTGCCATGACCGCTACGCAGTCAGTCTCGTGGGGCTCGGAGAGAGCTTTCCGGAATGGGGCCGCAATAGCGATTCCGAGTTCGTTCGAGAAAGTCCCGATGGTTTCGGCGCGCGCTAGCCGTGTCCGGTACGCGGTCGGCCTCGTGGGCATCGGAGGGATCCGACAATGGCGATTCCGAGATCGTTCGAGAGGTTTCGGGGCTCCGGTCGTCGATGCGCCGTCCGCGACGTGCACAAAGGCGAGGGACGACGCACACAAAATGAGTGCGATCATACCAGCACTAAAGCACCGGATCCCATCAGAACTCCGAAGTTAAGCCTGCTTGGGCGAGAGTAGTACTAGGATGGGTGACCCCCTGGGACGTCCTCGTGTTGCACTCCTTTTTGCGCCCCGAGCGGCCAAAAGACTTACTTAAAACTCTCTTTTAAGCTTTTCAATTTTTCCAGCATTATGGCCAACAATAAATATGTCATTAACATATATATAGCAGGAGAATAATGAAATCATCATCTAAAAATTTCTTCATAAAACATACAATGACCAGACAAGGTTCTAGGATGGGTGACCCCCTGGGATGTCTTCGTGTTGCACTCCTTTTTGCGCCCCGAGCGGCCAAAACCTCTCCCGTCGACCTCCGAGGCGATGGTTTTGGGCCTCGGAATTTGCCGTGACCGCTACGCAGTCAGTCTCGTGGGGCTCGGAGAGAGCTTTCCGGAATGGGGCCGCAATAGCGATTCCGAGTTCGTTCGAGAAAGTCCCGATGGTTTCGGCGCGCGCTTGCCGTGTCCGGTACGCGGTCGGCCTCGTGGGCATCGGAGGGATCCGACAATGGCGATTCCGAGATCGTTCGAGAGGTTTCGGGGCTCCGGTCGTCGATGCGCCGTCCGCGACGTGCACAAAGGCGAGGGACGACGCACACAAAACGAGTGCGATCATACCAGCACTAAAGCACCGGATCCCATCAGAACTCCGAAGTTAAACCTGCTTGGGCGAGAGTAGTACTAGGATGGGTGACCCCCTGGGAAGTCCTCGTGTTGCACTCCTTTTTGCGCCCCGAGCGGCCAAAAGACTTACTAAAAACTCTCTTTTAAGCTTTTCAATTTTTCCAGCATTATGGCCAACAATAAATATGTCATTAACATATATATAGCAGGAGAATAATGAAATCATCATCTAAAAATTTCTTCATAAAACATACAATGACCAGACATGGTTCTAGGATGGGTGACCCCCTGGGAAGTCCTCGTGTTGCACTCCTTTTTGCGCCCCGAGCGGCCAAAACCTCTCCCGACGACCTCCGAGGCGATGGTTTTGGGCCTCGGAATTTGCCGTGACCGCTACGCAGTCAGTCTCGTGGGGCTCGGAGAGAGCTTTCCGGAATGGGGCCGCAATAGCGATTCCGAGTTCGTTCGAGAAAGTCCCGATGGTTTCGGCGCGCGCTTGCCGTGTCCGGTACGCGGTCGGCCTCGTGGGCATCGGAGGGATCCGACAATGGCGATTCCGAGATCGTTCGAGAGGTTTCGGGGCTCCGGTCGTCGATGCGCCGTCCGCGACGTGCACAAAGGCGAGGGACGACGCACACAAAACGAGTGCGATCATACCAGCACTAAAGCACCGGATCCCATCAGAACTCCGAAGTTAAGCCTGCTTGGGCGAGAGTAGTGCTAGGATGGGTGACCCCCTGGGACGTCCTCGTGTTGCACTCCTTTTTGCGCCCCGAGCGGCCAAAAGACTTACTTAAAACTCTCTTTTAAGCTTTTCAATTTTTCCAGCATTATGGCCAACAATAAATATGTCATTAACATATATATAGCTGGAGAATAATGAAATCATCATCTAAAAATTTCTTCATAAAACATACAATGACCAGACATGGTTCTAGGATGGGTGACCCCCTGGGAAGTCCTCGTGTTGCACTCCTTTTTGCGCCCCGAGCGGCCAAAACCTCTCCCGACGAACTCCGTGGCGATGGTGTTGGGCCTCGGAATTTGCCGTGACCGCTACGCAGTCAGTCTCGTGGGGCTCGGAGAGAGCTTTCCGGAATGGGGCCGCAATAGCGATTCCGAGTTCGTTCGAGAAAGTCCCGATGGTTTCGGCGCGCGCTTGCCGTGTCCGGTACGCGGTCGGCCTCGTGGGCATCGGAGGGATCCGATAATGGCGATTCCGAGATCGTTCGAGAGGTTTCGGGGCTCCGGTCATCGATGCGCCGTCCGCGACGTGCACATAGGCGAGGGACGACGCACACAAAACGAGTGCGATCATACCTGCACTAAAGCACCGGATCCCATCAGAACTCCGAAGTTAAGCCTGCTTGGGCGAGAGTAGTACTAGGATGGGTGACCCCCTGGGAAGTCCTCGTGTTGCACTCCTTTTTGCGCCCCGAGCGGCCAAAACCTCTCCCGACGAACTCCGAGGCGATGGTTTTGGGCCTCGGAATTTGCGCCGTCCGCGACGTGCACATAGGCGAGGGACGACGCACACAAAACGAGTGCGATCATACCAGCACTAAAGCACCGGATCCCATCAGAACTCCGAAGTTAAGCCTGCTTGGGCGAGAGTAGTACTAGGATGGGTGACCCCTTGGGAAGTCCTCGTGTTGCACTCCTTTTTGCGCCCCGAGCGGCCAAAAGACTTACTTAAAACTCTCTTTTAAGCTTTTCAATTTTTCCAGCATTATGGCCAACAATAAATATGTCATTAACATATATATAACAGGAGAATAATGAAATCATCATCTAAAAATTTCTTCATAAAACATACAATGACCAGACATGGTTCTAGGATGGGTGACCCCCTGGGAAGTCTTCGTGTTGCACTCCTTTTTGCGCCCCGAGCGGCCAAAACCTCTCCCGTCGACCTCCGAGGCGATGGTTTTGGGCCTCGGAATTTGCCGTGACCGCTACGCAGTCAGTCTCGTGGGGCTCGGAGAGAGCTTTCCGGAATGGGGCCGCAATAGCGATTCCGAGTTCGTTCGAGAAAGTCCCGATGGTTTCGGCGCGCGCTTGCCGTGTCCGGTACGCGGTCGGCCTCGTGGGCATCGGAGGGATCCGACAATGGCGATTCCGAGATCGTTCGAGAGGTTTCGGGGCTCCGGTCGTCGATGCGCCGTCCGCGACGTGCACAAAGGCGAGGGACGACGCACACAAAATGAGTGCGATCATACCAGCACTAAAGCACCGGATCCCATCAGAACTCCGAAGTTAAGCCTGCTTGGGCGAGAGTAGTACTAGGATGGGTGACCCCCTGGGAAGTCCTCGTGTTGCACTCCTTTTTGCGCCCCGAGCGGCCAAAAGACTTACTTAAAACTCTCTTTTAAGCTTTTCAATTTTTCCAGCATTATGGCCAACAATAAATATGTCATTAACATATATATAGCAGGAGAATAATGAAATCATCATCTAAAAATTTCTTCATAAAACATACAATGACCAGACAAGGTTCTAGGATGGGTGACCCCCTGGGAAGTCTTCGTGTTGCACTCCTTTTTGCGCCCCGAGCGGCCAAAACCTCTCCCGTCGACCTCCGAGGCGATGGTTTTGGGCCTCGGAATTTGCTGTGACCGCTACGCAGTCAGTCTCGTGGGGCTCGGAGAGAGCTTTCCGGAATGGGGCCGCAATAGCGATTCCGAGTTCGTTCGAGAAAGTCCCGATGGTTTCGGCGCGCGCTTGCCGTGTCCGGTACGCGGTCGGCCTCGTGGGCATCGGAGGGATCCGACAATGGCGATTCCGAGATCGTTCGAGAGGTTTCGGGGCTCCGGTCGTCGATGCGCCGTCCGCGACGTGCACAAAGGCGAGGGACGACGCAAACAAAACGAGTGCGATCATACCAGCACTAAAGCACCGGATCCCATCAGAACTCCGAAGTTAAGCCTGCTTGGGCGAGAGTAGTACTAGGATGGGTGACCCCCTGGGAAGTCCTCGTGTTGCACTCCTTTTTGCGCCCCGAGCGGCCAAAAGACTTACTTAAAACTCTCTTTTAAGCTTTTCAATTTTTCCAGCATTATGGCCAACAATAAATATGTCATTAACATATATATAGCAGGAGAATAATGAAATCATCATCTAAAAATTTCTTCATAAAACATACAATGACCAGACATGGTTCTAGGATGGGTGACCCCCTGGGAAGTCCTCGTGTTGCACTCCTTTTTGCGCCCCGAGCGGCCAAAACCTCTCCCGACGACCTCCGAGGCGATGGTTTTGGGCCTCGGAATTTGCCGTGACCGCTACGCAGTCAGTCTCGTGGGGCTCGGAGAGAGCTTTCCGGAATGGGACCGCAATAGCGATTCCGAGTTCGTTCGAGAAAGTCCCGATGGTTTCGGCGCGCGCTTGCCGTGTCCGGTACGCGGTCGGCCTCGTGGGCATCGGAGGGATCCGACAATGGCGATTCCGAGATCGTTCGAGAGGTTTCGGGGCTCCGGTCGTCGATGCGCCGTCCGCGACGTGCACAAAGGCGAGGGACGACGCACACAAAACGAGTGCGATCATACCAGCACTAAAGCACCGGATCCCATCAGAACTCCGAAGTTAAGCCTGCTTGAGCGAGAGTAGTGCTAGGATGGGTGACCCCCTGGGACGTCCTCGTGTTGCACTCCTTTTTGCGCCCCGAGCGGCCAAAAGACTTACTTAAAACTCTCTTTTAAGCTTTTCAATTTTTCCAGCATTATGGCCAACAATAAATATGTCATTAACATATATATAGCTGGAGAATAATGAAATCATCATCTAAAAATTTCTTCATAAAACATACAATGACCAGACATGGTTCTAGGATGGGTGACCCCCTGGGAAGTCCTCGTGTTGCACTCCTTTTTGCGCCCCGAGCGGCCAAAACCTCTCCCGACGAACTCCGAGGCGATGGTTTTGGGCCTCGGAATTTGCCGTGACCGCTACGCAGTCAGTCTCGTGGGGCTCGGAGAGAGCTTTCCGGAATGGGGCCGCAATAGCGATTCCGAGTTCGTTCGAGAAAGTCCCGATGGTTTCGGCGCGCGCTTGCCGTGTCCGGTACGCGGTCGGCCTCGTGGGCATCGGAGGGATCCGACAATGGCGATTCCAAGATCGTTCGAGAGGTTTCGGGGCTCCGGTCGTCGATGCGCCGTCCGCGACGTGCACAAAGGCGAGGGACGACGCACACAAAATGAGTGCGATCATACCAGCACTAAAGCACCGGATCCCATCAGAACTCCGAAGTTAAGCCTGCTTGGGCGAGAGTAGTACTAGGATGGGTGACCCCCTGGGAAGTCCTCGTGTTGCACTCCTTTTTGCGCCCCGAGCGGCCAAAAGACTTACTTAAAACTCTCTTTTAAGCTTTTCAATTTTTCCAGCATTATGGCCAACAATAAATATGTCATTAACATATATATAGCAGGAGAATAATGAAATCATCATCTAAAAATTTCCTCATAAAACATACAATGACCAGACAAGGTTCTAGGATGGGTGACCCCCTGGGAAGTCTTCGTGTTGCACTCCTTTTTGCGCCCCGAGCGGCCAAAACCTCTCCCGTCGACCTCCGAGGCGATGGTTTTGGGCCTCGGAATTTGCCGTGACCGCTACGCAGTCAGTCTCGTGGGGCTCGGAGAGAGCTTTCCGGAATGGGGCCGCAATAGCGATTCCGAGTTCGTTCGAGAAAGTCCCGATGGTTTCGGCGCGCGCTTGCCGTGTCCGGTACGCGGTCGGCCTCGTGGGCATCGGAGGGATCCGACAATGGCGATTCCGAGATCGTTCGAGAGGTTTCGGGGCTCCGGTCGTTGATGCGCCGTCCGCGACGTGCACAAAGGCGAGGGACGACGCACAAAAAACGAGTGCGATCATACCAGCACTAAAGCACCGGATCCCATCAGAACTCCGAAGTTAAGCCTGCTTGGGCGAGAGTAGTACTAGGATGGGTGACCCCCTGGGAAGTCCTCGTGTTGCACTCCTTTTTGCGCCCCGAGCGGCCAAAAGACTTACTAAAAACTCTCTTTTAAGCTTTTCAATTTTTCCAGCATTATGGCCAACAATAAATATGTCATTAACATATATATAGCAGGAGAATAATGAAATCATCATCTAAAAATTTCTTCATAAAACATACAATGACCAGACATGGTTCTAGGATGGGTGACCCCCTGGGAAGTCCTCGTGTTGCACTCCTTTTTGCGCCCCGAGCGGCCAAAACCTCTCCCGACGACCTCCGAGGCGATGGTTTTGGGCCTCGGAATTTGCCGTGACCGCTACGCAGTCAGTCTCGTGGGGCTCGGAGAGAGCTTTCCGGAATGGGGCCGCAATAGCGATTCCAAATTCGTTCGAGAAAGTCCCGATGGTTTCGGCGCGCGCTTGCCGTGTCCGGTACGCGGTCGGCCTCGTGGGCATCGGAGGGATCCGACAATGGCGATTCCGGGATCGTTCGAGAGGTTTCGGGGCTCCGGTCGTCGATGCGCCGTCCGCGACGTGCACAAAGGCGAGGGACGACGCACACAAAACGAGTGCGATCATACCAGCACTAAAGCACCGGATCCCATCAGAACTCCGAAGTTAAGCCTGCTTGGGCGAGAGTAGTGCTAGGATGGGTGACCCCCTGGGACGTCCTAGTGTTGCACTCCTTTTTGCGCCCCGAGCGGCCAAATGACTTACTTAAAACTCTCTTTTAAGCTTTTCAATTTTTCCAGCATTATGGCCAACAATAAATATGTCATTAACATATATATAGCTAGAGAATAATGAAATCATCATCTAAAAATTTCTTCATAAAACATACAATGACCAGACATGGTTCTAGGATGGGTGACCCCCTGGGAAGTCCTCGTGTTGCACTCCTTTTTGCGCCCCGAGCGGCCAAAACCTCTCCCGACGAACTCCGTGGCGATGGTTTTGGGCCTCGGAATTTGCCGTGACCGCTACGCAGTCAGTCTCGTGGGGCTCGGAGAGAGCTTTCCGGAATGGGGCCGCAATAGCGATTCCGAGTTCGTTCGAGAAAGTCCCGATGGTTTCGGCGCGCGCTTGCCGTGTCCGGTACGCGGTCGGCCTCGTGGGCATCGGAGGGATCCGACAATGGCGATTCCGAGATCGTTCGAGAGGTTTCGGGGCTCCGGTCATCGATGCGCCGTCCGCGACGTGCACATAGGCGAGGGACGACGCACACAAAACGAGTGCGATCATACCTGCACTAAAGCACCGGATCCCATCAGAACTCCGAAGTTAAGCCTGCTTGGGCGAGAGTAGTACTAGGATGGGTGACCCCCTGGGAAGTCCTCGTGTTGCACTCCTTTTTGCGCCCCGAGCGGCCAAAACCTCTCCCGACGAACTCCGAGGCGATGGTTTTGGGCCTCGGAATTTGCGCCGTCCGCGACGTGCACATAGGCGAGGGACGACGCACACAAAACGAGTGCGATCATACCAGCACTAAAGCACCGGATCCCATCAGAACTCCGAAGTTAAGCCTGCTTGGGCGAGAGTAGTACTAAGATGGGTGACCCCCTGGGAAGTCCTCGTGTTGCACTCCTTTTTGCGCCCCGAGCGGCCAAAAGACTTACTTAAAACTCTCTTTTAAGCTTTTCAATTTTTCCAGCATTATGGCCAACAATAAATATGTCATTAACATATATATAACAGGAGAATAATGAAATCATCATCTAAAAATTTCTTCATAAAACATACAATGACCAGACATGGTTCTAGGATGGGTGACCCCCTGGGAAGTCTTCGTGTTGCACTCCTTTTTGCGCCCCGAGCGGCCAAAACCTCTCCCGTCGACCTCCGAGGCGATGGTTTTGGGCCTCGAAATTTGCCGTGACCGCTACGCAGTCAGTCTCGTGGGGCTCGGAGAGAGCTTTCCGGAATGGGGCCGCAATAGCGATTCCGAGTTCGTTCGAGAAAGTCCCGATGGTTTCGGCGCGCGCTTGCCGTGTCCGGTACGCGGTCGGCCTCGTGGGCATCGGAGGGATCCGACAATGGCGATTCCGAGATCGTTCGAGAGGTTTCGGGGCTCCGGTCGTCGATGCGCCGTCCGCGACGTGCACAAAGGCGAGGGACGACGCACACAAAATGAGTGCGATCATACCAGCACTAAAGCACCGGATCCCATCAGAACTCCGAAGTTAAGCCTGCTTGGGCGAGAGTAGTACTAGGATGGGTGACCCCCTGGGAAGTCCTCGTGTTGCACTCCTTTTTGCGCCCCGAGCGGCCAAAAGACTTACTTAAAACTCTCTTTTAAGCTTTTCAATTTTTCCAGCATTATGGCCAACAATAAATATGTCATTAACATATATATAGCAGGAGAATAATGAAATCATCATCTAAAAATTTCTTCATAAAACATACAATGACCAGACAAGGTTCTAGGATGGGTGACCCCCTGGGAAGTCTTCGTGTTGCACTCCTTTTTGCGCCCCGAGCGGCCAAAACCTCTCCCGTCGACCTCCGAGGCGATGGTTTTGGGCCTCGGAATTTGCCGTGACCGCTACGCAGTCAGTCTCGTGGGGCTCGGAGAGAGCTTTCCGGAATGGGGCCGCAATAGCGATTCCGAGTTCGTTCGAGAAAGACCCGATGGTTTCGGCGCGCGCTTGCCGTGTCCGGTACGCGGTCGGCCTCGTGGGCATCGGAGGGATCCGACAATGGCGATTCCGAGATCGTTCGAGAGGTTTCGGGGCTCCGGTCGTCGATGCGCCGTCCGCGACGTGCACAAAGGCGAGGGACGACGCACACAAAACGAGTGCGATCATACCAGCACTAAAGCACCGGATCCCATCAGAACTCCGAAGTTAAGCCTGCTTGGGCGAGAGTAGTACTAGGATGGGTAACCCCCCGGGAAGTCCTCGTGTTGCACTCCTTTTTGCGCCCCGAGCGGCCAAAAGACTTACTTAAAACTCTCTTTTAAGCTTTTCAATTTTTCCAGCATTATGGCCAACAATAAATATGTCATTAACATATATATAGCAGGAGAATAATGAAATCATCATCTAAAAATTTCTTCATAAAACATACAATGACCAGACATGGTTCTAGGATGGGTGACCCCCTGGGAAGTCCTCGTGTTGCACTCCTTTTTGCGCCCCGAGCGGCCAAAACCTCTCCCGACGACCTCCGAGGCGATGGTTTTGGGCCTCGGAATTTGCCGTGACCGCTACGCAGTCAGTCTCGTGGGGCTCGGAGAGAGCTTTCCGGAATGGGACCGCAATAGCGATTCCGAGTTCGTTCGAGAAAGTCCCGATGGTTTCGGCGCGCGCTTGCCGTGTCCGGTACGCGGTCGGCCTCGTGGGCATCGGAGGGATCCGACAATGGCGATTCCGAGATCGTTCGAGAGGTTTCGGGGCTCCGGTCGTCGATGCGCCGTCCGCGACGTGCACAAAGGCGAGGGACGACGCACACAAAACGAGTGCGATCATACCAGCACTAAAGCACCGGATCCCATCAGAACTCCGAAGTTAAGCCTGCTTGGGCGAGAGTAGTGCTAGGATGGGTGACCCCCTGGGACGTCCTCGTGTTGCACTCCTTTTTGCGCCCCGAGCGGCCAAAAGACTTACTTAAAACTCTCTTTTAAGCTTTTCAATTTTTCCAGCATTATGGCCAACAATAAATATGTCATTAACATATATATAGCTGGAGAATAATGAAATCATCATCTAAAAATTTCTTCATAAAACATACAATGACCAGACATGGTTCTAGGATGGGTGACCCCCTGGGAAGTCCTCGTGTTGCACTCCTTTTTGCGCCCCGAGCGGCCAAAACCTCTCCCGACGAACTCCGAGGCGATGGTTTTGGGCCTCGGAATTTGCCGTGACCGCTACGCAGTCAGTCTCGTGGGGCTCGGAGAGAGCTTTCCGGAATGGGGCCGCAATAGCGATTCCGAGTTCGTTCGAGAAAGTCCCGATGGTTTCGGCGCGCGCTTGCCGTGTCCGGTACGCGGTCGGCCTCGTGGGCATCGGAGGGATCCGACAATGGCGATTCCGAGATCGTTCGAGAGGTTTCGGGGCTCCGGTCGTCGATGCGCCGTCCGCGATGTGCACAAAGGCGAGGGACGACGCACACAAAATGAGTGCGATCATACCAGCACTAAAGCACCGGATCCCATCAGAACTCCGAAGTTAAGCCTGCTTGGGCGAGAGTAGTACTAGGATGGGTGACCCCCTGGGAAGTCCTCGTGTTGCACTCCTTTTTGCGCCCCGAGCGGCCAAAAGACTTACTTAAAACTCTCTTTTATGCTTTTCAATTTTTCCAGCATTATGGCCAACAATAAATATGTCATTAACATATATATAGCAGGAGAATAAAGAAATCATCATCTAAAAATTTCTTCATAAAACATACAATGACCAGACAAGGTTCTAGGATGGGTGACCCCCTGGGAAGTCTTCGTGTTGCACTCCTTTTTGCGCCCCGAGCGGCCAAAACCTCTCCCGTCGACCTCCGAGGCGATGGTTTTGGGCCTCGGAATTTGCCGTGACCGCTACGCAGTCAGTCTCGTGGGGCTCGGAGAGAGCTTTCCGGAATGGGGCCGCAATAGCGATTCCGAGTTCGTTCGAGAAAGTCCCGATGGTTTCGGCGCGCGCTTGCCGTGTCCGGTACGCGGTCGGCCTCGTGGGCATCGGAGGGATCCGACAATGGCGATTCCGAGATCGTTCGAGAGGTTTCGGGGCTCCGGTCGTCGATGCGCCGTCCGCGACGTGCACAAAGGCGAGGGACGACGCACACAAAATGAGTGCGATCATACCAGCACTAAAGCACCGGATCCCATCAGAACTCCGAAGTTAAGCCTGCTTGGGCGAGAGTAGTACTAGGATGGGTGACCCCCTGGGAAGTCCTCGTGTTGCACTCCTTTTTGCGCCCCGAGCGGCCAAAAGACTTACTTAAAACTCTCTTTTAAGCTTTTCAATTTTTCCAGCATTATGGCCAACAATAAATATGTCATTAACATATATATAGCAGGAGAATAATGAAATCATCATCTAAAAATTTCTTCATAAAACATACAATGACCAGACAAGGTTCTAGGATGGGTGACCCCCTGGGAAGTCTTCGTGTTGCACTCCTTTTTGCGCCCCGAGCGGCCAAAACCTCTCCCGTCGACCTCCGAGGCGATGGTTTTGGGCCTCGGAATTTGCTGTGACCGCTACGCAGTCAGTCTCGTGGGGCTCGGAGAGAGCTTTCCGGAATGGGGCCGCAATAGCGATTCCGAGTTCGTTCGAGAAAGTCCCGATGGTTTCGGCGCGCGCTTGCCGTGTCCGGTACGCGGTCGGCCTCGTGGGCATCGGAGGGATCCGACAATGGCGATTCCGAGATCGTTCGAGAGGTTTCGGGGCTCCGGTCGTCGATGCGCCGTCCGCGACGTGCACAAAGGCGAGGGACGACGCAAACAAAACGAGTGCGATCATACCAGCACTAAAGCACCGGATCCCATCAGAACTCCGAAGTTAAGCCTGCTTGGGCGAGAGTAGTACTAGGATGGGTGACCCCCTGGGAAGTCCTCGTGTTGCACTCCTTTTTGCGCCCCGAGCGGCCAAAAGACTTACTTAAAACTCTCTTTTAAGCTTTTCAATTTTTCCAGCATTATGGCCAACAATAAATATGTCATTAACATATATATAGCAGGAGAATAATGAAATCATCATCTAAAAATTTCTTCATAAAACATACAATGACCAGACATGGTTCTAGGATGGGTGACCCCCTGGGAAGTCCTCGTGTTGCACTCCTTTTTGCGCCCCGAGCGGCCAAAACCTCTCCCGACGACCTCCGAGGCGATGGTTTTGGGCCTCGGAATTTGCCGTGACCGCTACGCAGTCAGTCTCGTGGGGCTCGGAGAGAGCTTTCCGGAATGGGACCGCAATAGCGATTCCGAGTTCGTTCGAGAAAGTCCCGATGGTTTCGGCGCGCGCTTGCCGTGTCCGGTACGCGGTCGGCCTCGTGGGCATCGGAGGGATCCGACAATGGCGATTCCGAGATCGTTCGAGAGGTTTCGGGGCTCCGGTCGTCGATGCGCCGTCCGCGACGTGCACAAAGGCGAGGGACGACGCACACAAAACGAGTGCGATAATACCAGCACTAAAGCACCGGATCCCATCAGAACTCCGAAGTTAAGCCTGCTTGAGCGAGAGTAGTGCTAGGATGGGTGACCCCCTGGGACGTCCTCGTGTTGCACTCCTTTTTGCGCCCCGAGCGGCCAAAAGACTTACTTAAAACTCTCTTTTAAGCTTTTCAATTTTTCCAGCATTATGGCCAACAATAAATATGTCATTAACATATATATAGCTGGAGAATAATGAAATCATCATCTAAAAATTTCTTCATAAAACATACAATGACCAGACATGGTTCTAGGATGGGTGACCCCCTGGGAAGTCCTCGTGTTGCACTCCTTTTTGCGCCCCGAGCGGCCAAAACCTCTCCCGACGAACTCCGAGGCGATGGTTTTGGGCCTCGGAATTTGCCGTGACCGCTACGCAGTCAGTCTCGTGGGGCTCGGAGAGAGCTTTCCGGAATGGGGCCGCAATAGCGATTCCGAGTTCGTTCGAGAAAGTCCCGATGGTTTCGGCGCGCGCTTGCCGTGTCCGGTACGCGGTCGGCCTCGTGGGCATCGGAGGGATCCGACAATGGCGATTCCAAGATCGTTCGAGAGGTTTCGGGGCTCCGGTCGTCGATGCGCCGTCCGCGACGTGCACAAAGGCGAGGGACGACGCACACAAAATGAGTGCGATCATACCAGCACTAAAGCACCGGATCCCATCAGAACTCCGAAGTTAAGCCTGCTTGGGCGAGAGTAGTACTAGGATGGGTGACCCCCTGGGAAGTCCTCGTGTTGCACTCCTTTTTGCGCCCCGAGCGGCCAAAAGACTTACTTAAAACTCTCTTTTAAGCTTTTCAATTTTTCCAGCATTATGGCCAACAATAAATATGTCATTAACATATATATAGCAGGAGAATAATGAAATCATCATCTAAAAATTTCCTCATAAAACATACAATGACCAGACAAGGTTCTAGGATGGGTGACCCCCTGGGAAGTCTTCGTGTTGCACTCCTTTTTGCGCCCCGAGCGGCCAAAACCTCTCCCGTCGACCTCCGAGGCGATGGTTTTGGGCCTCGGAATTTGCCGTGACCGCTACGCAGTCAGTCTCGTGGGGCTCGGAGAGAGCTTTCCGGAATGGGGCCGCAATAGCGATTCCGAGTTCGTTCGAGAAAGTCCCGATGGTTTCGGCGCGCGCTTGCCGTGTCCGGTACGCGGTCGGCCTCGTGGGCATCGGAGGGATCCGACAATGGCGATTCCGAGATCGTTCGAGAGGTTTCGGGGCTCCGGTCGTTGATGCGCCGTCCGCGACGTGCACAAAGGCGAGGGACGACGCACAAAAAACGAGTGCGATCATACCAGCACTAAAGCACCGGATCCCATCAGAACTCCGAAGTTAAGCCTGCTTGGGCGAGAGTAGTACTAGGATGGGTGACCCCCTGGGAAGTCCTCGTGTTGCACTCCTTTTTGCGCCCCGAGCGGCCAAAAGACTTACTAAAAACTCTCTTTTAAGCTTTTCAATTTTTCCAGCATTATGGCCAACAATAAATATGTCATTAACATATATATAGCAGGAGAATAATGAAATCATCATCTAAAAATTTCTTCATAAAACATACAATGACCAGACATGGTTCTAGGATGGGTGACCCCCTGGGAAGTCCTCGTGTTGCACTCCTTTTTGCGCCCCGAGCGGCCAAAACCTCTCCCGACGACCTCCGAGGCGATGGTTTTGGGCCTCGGAATTTGCCGTGACCGCTACGCAGTCAGTCTCGTGGGGCTCGGAGAGAGCTTTCCGGAATGGGGCCGCAATAGCGATTCCAAATTCGTTCGAGAAAGTCCCGATGGTTTCGGCGCGCGCTTGCCGTGTCCGGTACGCGGTCGGCCTCGTGGGCATCGGAGGGATCCGACAATGGCGATTCCGGGATCGTTCGAGAGGTTTCGGGGCTCCGGTCGTCGATGCGCCGTCCGCGACGTGCACAAAGGCGAGGGACGACGCACACAAAACGAGTGCGATCATACCAGCACTAAAGCACCGGATCCCATCAGAACTCCGAAGTTAAGCCTGCTTGGGCGAGAGTAGTGCTAGGATGGGTGACCCCCTGGGACGTCCTAGTGTTGCACTCCTTTTTGCGCCCCGAGCGGCCAAATGACTTACTTAAAACTCTCTTTTAAGCTTTTCAATTTTTCCAGCATTATGGCCAACAATAAATATGTCATTAACATATATATAGCTAGAGAATAATGAAATCATCATCTAAAAATTTCTTCATAAAACATACAATGACCAGACATGGTTCTAGGATGGGTGACCCCCTGGGAAGTCCTCGTGTTGCACTCCTTTTTGCGCCCCGAGCGGCCAAAACCTCTCCCGACGAACTCCGTGGCGATGGTTTTGGGCCTCGGAATTTGCCGTGACCGCTACGCAGTCAGTCTCGTGGGGCTCGGAGAGAGCTTTCCGGAATGGGGCCGCAATAGCGATTCCGAGTTCGTTCGAGAAAGTCCCGATGGTTTCGGCGCGCGCTTGCCGTGTCCGGTACGCGGTCGGCCTCGTGGGCATCGGAGGGATCCGACAATGGCGATTCCGAGATCGTTCGAGAGGTTTCGGGGCTCCGGTCATCGATGCGCCGTCCGCGACGTGCACATAGGCGAGGGACGACGCACACAAAACGAGTGCGATCATACCTGCACTAAAGCACCGGATCCCATCAGAACTCCGAAGTTAAGCCTGCTTGGGCGAGAGTAGTACTAGGATGGGTGACCCCCTGGGAAGTCCTCGTGTTGCACTCCTTTTTGCGCCCCGAGCGGCCAAAACCTCTCCCGACGAACTCCGAGGCGATGGTTTTGGGCCTCGGAATTTGCGCCGTCCGCGACGTGCACATAGGCGAGGGACGACGCACACAAAACGAGTGCGATCATACCAGCACTAAAGCACCGGATCCCATCAGAACTCCGAAGTTAAGCCTGCTTGGGCGAGAGTAGTACTAAGATGGGTGACCCCCTGGGAAGTCCTCGTGTTGCACTCCTTTTTGCGCCCCGAGCGGCCAAAAGACTTACTTAAAACTCTCTTTTAAGCTTTTCAATTTTTCCAGCATTATGGCCAACAATAAATATGTCATTAACATATATATAACAGGAGAATAATGAAATCATCATCTAAAAATTTCTTCATAAAACATACAATGACCAGACATGGTTCTAGGATGGGTGACCCCCTGGGAAGTCTTCGTGTTGCACTCCTTTTTGCGCCCCGAGCGGCCAAAACCTCTCCCGTCGACCTCCGAGGCGATGGTTTTGGGCCTCGAAATTTGCCGTGACCGCTACGCAGTCAGTCTCGTGGGGCTCGGAGAGAGCTTTCCGGAATGGGGCCGCAATAGCGATTCCGAGTTCGTTCGAGAAAGTCCCGATGGTTTCGGCGCGCGCTTGCCGTGTCCGGTACGCGGTCGGCCTCGTGGGCATCGGAGGGATCCGACAATGGCGATTCCGAGATCGTTCGAGAGGTTTCGGGGCTCCGGTCGTCGATGCGCCGTCCGCGACGTGCACAAAGGCGAGGGACGACGCACACAAAATGAGTGCGATCATACCAGCACTAAAGCACCGGATCCCATCAGAACTCCGAAGTTAAGCCTGCTTGGGCGAGAGTAGTACTAGGATGGGTGACCCCCTGGGAAGTCCTCGTGTTGCACTCCTTTTTGCGCCCCGAGCGGCCAAAAGACTTACTTAAAACTCTCTTTTAAGCTTTTCAATTTTTCCAGCATTATGGCCAACAATAAATATGTCATTAACATATATATAGCAGGAGAATAATGAAATCATCATCTAAAAATTTCTTCATAAAACATACAATGACCAGACAAGGTTCTAGGATGGGTGACCCCCTGGGAAGTCTTCGTGTTGCACTCCTTTTTGCGCCCCGAGCGGCCAAAACCTCTCCTGTCGACCTCCGAGGCGATGGTTTTGGGCCTCGGAATTTGCCGTGACCGCTACGCAGTCAGTCTCGTGGGGCTCGGAGAGAGCTTTCCGGAATGGGGCCGCAATAGCGATTCCGAGTTCGTTCGAGAAAGACCCGATGGTTTCGGCGCGCGCTTGCCGTGTCCGGTACGCGGTCGGCCTCGTGGGCATCGGAGGGATCCGACAATGGCGATTCCGAGATCGTTCGAGAGGTTTCGGGGCTCCGGTCGTCGATGCGCCGTCCGCGACGTGCACAAAGGCGAGGGACGACGCACACAAAACGAGTGCGATCATACCAGCACTAAAGCACCGGATCCCATCAGAACTCCGAAGTTAAGCCTGCTTGGGCGAGAGTAGTACTAGGATGGGTAACCCCCCGGGAAGTCCTCGTGTTGCACTCCTTTTTGCGCCCCGAGCGGCCAAAAGACTTACTTAAAACTCTCTTTTAAGCTTTTCAATTTTTCCAGCATTATGGCCAACAATAAATATGTCATTAACATATATATAGCAGGAGAATAATGAAATCATCATCTAAAAATTTCTTCATAAAACATACAATGACCAGACATGGTTCTAGGATGGGTGACCCCCTGGGAAGTCCTCGTGTTGCACTCCTTTTTGCGCCCCGAGCGGCCAAAACCTCTCCCGACGACCTCCGAGGCGATGGTTTTGGGCCTCGGAATTTGCCGTGACCGCTACGCAGTCAGTCTCGTGGGGCTCGGAGAGAGCTTTCCGGAATGGGACCGCAATAGCGATTCCGAGTTCGTTCGAGAAAGTCCCGATGGTTTCGGCGCGCGCTTGCCGTGTCCGGTACGCGGTCGGCCTCGTGGGCATCGGAGGGATCCGACAATGGCGATTCCGAGATCGTTCGAGAGGTTTCGGGGCTCCGGTCGTCGATGCGCCGTCCGCGACGTGCACAAAGGCGAGGGACGACGCACACAAAACGAGTGCGATCATACCAGCACTAAAGCACCGGATCCCATCAGAACTCCGAAGTTAAGCCTGCTTGGGCGAGAGTAGTGCTAGGATGGGTGACCCCCTGGGACGTCCTCGTGTTGCACTCCTTTTTGCGCCCCGAGCGGCCAAAAGACTTACTTAAAACTCTCTTTTAAGCTTTTCAATTTTTCCAGCATTATGGCCAACAATAAATATGTCATTAACATATATATAGCTGGAGAATAATGAAATCATCATCTAAAAATTTCTTCATAAAACATACAATGACCAGACATGGTTCTAGGATGGGTGACCCCCTGGGAAGTCCTCGTGTTGCACTCCTTTTTGCGCCCCGAGCGGCCAAAACCTCTCCCGACGAACTCCGAGGCGATGGTTTTGGGCCTCGGAATTTGCCGTGACCGCTACGCAGTCAGTCTCGTGGGGCTCGGAGAGAGCTTTCCGGAATGGGGCCGCAATAGCGATTCCGAGTTCGTTCGAGAAAGTCCCGATGGTTTCGGCGCGCGCTTGCCGTGTCCGGTACGCGGTCGGCCTCGTGGGCATCGGAGGGATCCGACAATGGCGATTCCGAGATCGTTCGAGAGGTTTCGGGGCTCCGGTCGTCGATGCGCCGTCCGCGATGTGCACAAAGGCGAGGGACGACGCACACAAAATGAGTGCGATCATACCAGCACTAAAGCACCGGATCCCATCAGAACTCCGAAGTTAAGCCTGCTTGGGCGAGAGTAGTACTAGGATGGGTGACCCCCTGGGAAGTCCTCGTGTTGCACTCCTTTTTGCGCCCCGAGCGGCCAAAAGACTTACTTAAAACTCTCTTTTATGCTTTTCAATTTTTCCAGCATTATGGCCAACAATAAATATGTCATTAACATATATATAGCAGGAGAATAAAGAAATCATCATCTAAAAATTTCTTCATAAAACATACAATGACCAGACAAGGTTCTAGGATGGGTGACCCCCTGGGAAGTCTTCGTGTTGCACTCCTTTTTGCGCCCCGAGCGGCCAAAACCTCTCCCGTCGACCTCCGAGGCGATGGTTTTGGGCCTCGGAATTTGCCGTGACCGCTACGCAGTCAGTCTCGTGGGGCTCGGAGAGAGCTTTCCGGAATGGGGCCGCAATAGCGATTCCGAGTTCGTTCGAGAAAGTCCCGATGGTTTCGGCGCGCGCTTGCCGTGTCCGGTACGCGGTCGGCCTCGTGGGCATCGGAGGGATCCGACAATGGCGATTCCGAGATCGTTCGAGAGGTTTCGGGGCTCCGGTCGTCGATGCGCCGTCCGCGACGTGCACAAAGGCGAGGGACGACGCACAAAAAACGATTGCGATCATACCAGCACTAAAGCACCGGATCCCATCAGAACTCCGAAGTTAAGCCTGCTTGGGCGAGAGTAGTACTAGGATGGGTGACCCCCTGGGAAGTCCTCGTGTTGCACTCCTTTTTGCGCCCCGAGCGGCCAAAAGACTTACTAAAAACTCTCTTTTAAGCTTTTCAATTTTTCCAGCATTATGGCCAACAATAAATATGTCATTAACATATATATAGCAGGAGAATAATGAAATCATCATCTAAAAATTTCTTCATAAAACATACAATGACCAGACATGGTTCTAGGATGGGTGACCCCCTGGGAAGTCCTCGTGTTGCACTCCTTTTTGCGCCCCGAGCGGCCAAAACCTCTCCCGACGACCTCCGAGGCGATGGTTTTGGGCCTCGGAATTTGCCGTGACCGCTACGCATTCAGTCTCGTGGGGCTCGGAGAGAGCTTTCCGGAATGGGGCCGCAATAGCGATTCCGAGTTCGTTCGAGAAAGTCCCGATGGTTTCGGCGCGCGCTTGCCGTGTCCGGTACGCGGTCGGCCTCGTGGGCATCGGAGGGATCCGACAATGGCGATTCCGGGATCGTTCGAGAGGTTTCGGGGCTCCGGTCGTCGATGCGCCGTCCGCGACGTGCACAAAGGCGAGGGACGACGCACACAAAACGAGTGCGATCATACCTGCACTAAAGCACCGGATCCCATCAGAACTCCTAAGTTAAGCCTGCTTGGGCGAGAGTAGTACTAGGATGGGTGACCCCCTGGGAAGTCCTCGTGTTGCACTCCTTTTTGCGCCCCGAGCGGCCGAAACCTCTCCCGACGAACTCCGAGGCGATGGTTTTGGGCCTCGGAATTTGCGCCGTCCGCGACGTGCACATAGGCGAGGGACGACGCACACAAAACGAGTGCGATCATACCAGCACTAAAGCACCGGATCCCATCAGAACTCCGAAGTTAAGCCTGCTTGGGTGACCCCCTGGGAAGTCCTCGTGTTGCACTCCTTTTTGCGCCCCGAGCGGCCAAAAGACTTACTAAAAACTCTCTTTTAAGCTTTTCAATTTTTCCAGCATTATGGCCAACAATAAATATGTCATTAACATATATATAGCAGGAGAATAATGAAATCATCATCTAAAAATTTCTTCATAAAACATACAATGACCAGACATGGTTCTAGGATGGGTGACCCCCTGGGAAGTCCTCGTGTTGCACTCCTTTTTGCGCCCCGAGCGTCCAAAACCTCTCCCGTTGACCTCCGAGGTGATGGTTTTGGGCCTCGGAATTTGCCGTGACCGCTACGCTGTCAGTCTCGTGGGGCTCGGAGAGAGCTTTCCGGAATGGGGCCGCAATAGCGATTCCGAGTTCGTTCGAGAAAGTCCCGATGGTTTCGGCGCGCGCTTGCCGTGACCGGTACGCGGTCGGCCTCGTGGGCATCGGAGGGATCCGACAATGGCGATTCCGAGATCGTTCGAGAGGTTTCGGGGCTCCGGTCGTCGATGCGCCGTCCGCGACATGCACAAAAGCGAGGGACGACGCACACAAAACTATTGCGATCATACCAGCACTAAAGCACCGGATCCCATCAGAACTCCGAAGTTAAGCGTGCTTGGTCGAGAGTAGTACTAGGATGGCTGACCCCTTGGGAAGTCCTCGTGTTGCACTACTTTTTGCGCCCCGAGCGGCCAAAAGACTTACTTAAAACTCTCTTTTAAGCTTTTCAATTTTTCCAGCATTATGGCCAACAATAAATATGTCATTAACATATATATAGCAGGAGAATAATGAAATCATCATCTAAAAATTTCTTTATAAAACATACAATGACCAGACATGGTTCTAGGATGGGTGACCCCCTGGGAAGTCCTCGTGTTGCACTCCTTTTTGCGCCCCGAGCGGCCAAAACATCTCCCGTCGACCTCCGAGGCGATGGTTTTGGGCCTCGGAATTTGCCGTGACCGCTACGCAGTCAGTCTCGTGGGGCTCGGAGAGAGCTTTCCGGAATGGGGCCGCAATAGCGATTCCGAGTTCGTTCGAGAAAGTCCCGATGGTTTCGGCGTGCGCTTGCCGTGTCCGGTACGCGGTCGGCCTCGTGTGCATCGGAGGGATCCGACAATGGCGATTCCGAGATCGTTCAAGAGGTTTCGGGGCTCCGGTCGTCGATGCGCCGTCCGCGACGTGCACAAAGGCGAGGAACGACGCACACAAAACGAGTGCGATCATACCAGCACCGGATCCCATCAGAACTCCGAAGTTAAGCGTGCTTGGGCGAGAGTAGTATTAGGATGGGTGACCCCCTGGGAAGTCCTCGTGTTGCACTCCTTTTTGCGCCCCGAGCGGCCAAAAGACTTACTTAAAACTCTCTTTTAAGCTTTTCAATTTTTCCAGCATTATGGCCAAAAATAAATATGTCATTAACATATATATAGCAGGAGAATAATGAAATCATCATCTAAAAATTTCTTCATAAAACATACAATAACCAGACATGGTTCTAGGATGGGTGACCCCCTGGGAAGTCCTCGTGTTGCACTCCTTTTTGCGCCCCGAGCGGCCAAAACCTCTCCCGTCGACCTCCGAGGCGATGGTTTTGGGCCTCGGAATTTGCCGTGACCGCTACGCAGTCAGAGCTTTCCGGAATGGGGCCGCAATAGCGATTCCGAGTTCGTTCGAGAAAGTCCCGATGGTTTCGGCGCGCGCTTGCCGTGTCCGGTACGCGGTCGGCCTCGAGGGCATCGGAGGGATCCGACAATGGCGATTCCGAGATCGTTTGAGAGGTTTCGGGGCTCCGGTCGTCGATGCGCCGTCCGCGACGTGCACAAAGGCGAGGGACGACGCACATAAAACGAATGTGATCATACCAGCACTAAAGCACCGGATCCCATCAGAACTTCAAAGTCAAGCGTGCTTGGTCGAGAGTAGTACTAGGATGGGTGACCCCCTGGGAAGTCCTCGTGTTGCACTCCTTTTTGCGCCACGAGCGGCCAAAAGACTTACTTAAAACTCTCTTTTAGGCTTTTCAATTTTTCCAGCATTATGGCCAACAATAAATATGTCATTAACATATATATAGCAGGAGAATAATGAAATCATCATCTAAAAATTTCTTCATAAAACATACAATGACCAGACATGGTTCTAGGATGGGTGACCCCCTGGGAAGTCCTCGTGTTGCACTCCTTTTTGCGCCCCGAGCGGCCAAAACCTCTCCCGTCGACCTCCGAGGCGATGGTTTTGGGCCTCGGAATTTGCCGTGACCACTACGAAGTCAGTCTCGTGGGGCTCGGAGAGAGCTTTCCGGAATGGGGCCGCAATAGCGATTCCGAGTTCGTTCGAGAAAGTCCCGATGGTTTCGGCGCGCGCTTGCAATGTCCGGTACGCGGTCGGCCTCGTGGGCATCGGAGGGATACGACAATGGCGATTCCGAGATCGTTCGAGAGGTTTCGGGGCTCCGGTCGTCGATGCGCCGTCCGCGACGTGCACAAAGGCGAGGGACGACGCACACAAAACGAGTGCGATCATACCAGCACTAAAGCACCGGATCCCATTAGAACTCCGAAGTTAAGCCTGCTTCGGTGAGAGTAGTACTAGGATGGGTGACCCCCTGGGAAGTCCTCGTGTTGCACTCCTTTTTGCGCCCCGAGCGGCCAAAAGACTTACTTAAAACTCTCTTTTAAGCTTTTCAATTTTTCCAGCATTATGGCCGACAATAAATATGTCATTAACATATATATAGCAGGAGAATAATGAAATCATCATCTAAAAATTTCTTCATAAAACATACAATGACCAGACATGGTTCTAGGATGGGTGACCCCCTGGGAAGTCCTCGTGTTGCACTCCTTTTTGCGCCCCGAGCGGCCAAAACCTCTCCCGTCGACCTCCGAGGCAATGGTTTTGGGCCTCGGAATTTGCCGTGACCGCTACGCAGTCAGTCTCGTGGGGCTCGGAGAGAGCTTTCCGGAATGGGGCCGCAATAGCGATTCCGAGTTCGTTCGAGAAAGTCCCGATGGTTTCGGCGCGCGCTTGCCGTGTCCGGTACGCGGTCGGCCTCGTGGGCATCGGAGGGATCCGACAATGGCGATTCCGAGATCGTTCGAGAGGTTTCGGGGCTCCGGTCGTCGATGCGCCGTCCGCGACGTGCACAAAGGCGAGGAACGACGCACACAAAACGAGTGCGATCATACCAGCACCGGATCCCATCAGAACTCTGAAGTTAAGCGTGCTTGGGCGAGAGTAGTATTAGGATGGGTGACCCCTTGGGAAGTCCTCGTGTTGCACTCCTTTTTGCGCCCCGAGCGGCCAAAAGACTTACTTAAAACTCTCTTTTAAGCTTTTCAATTTTTCCAGCATTATGGCCAACAATAAATATGTCATTAACATATATATAGCAGGAGAATAATGAAATCATCATCTAAAAATTTCTTCATAAAACATACAATGACCAGACATGGTTCTAGGATGGGTGACCCCCTGGGAAGTCCTCGTGTTGCACTCCTTTCTGCGCCCCGAGCGGCCAAAACCTCTCCCGTCGACCTCCGAGGCGATGGTTTTGGGCCTCGGAATTTGCCGTGACCGCTACGCAGTCAGTCTCGTGGGGCTCGGAGAGAGCTTTCCGGAATGGGGCCGCAATAGCGATTCCGAGTTCGTTCGAGAAAGTCCCGATGGTTTCGGCGCGCGCTTGCCGTGTCCGGTACGCGGTCGGCCTCGTGGGCATCGGAGGGATCCGACAATGGCGATTCCGAGATCGTTCGAGAGGTTTCGGGGCTCCGGTCGTCGATGCGCCGTCCGCGACGTGCACAAAGGCGAGGGACGACGCACACAAAACGATTGCCATCATACCAGCACTAAAGCACCGGATCCCATCAGAACTCCGAAGTTAAGCGTGCTTGAGCGAGAGTAGTACTAGGATGGTTGACCCCTTGGGAAGTCCTCGTGTTGCACTCCTTTTTGCGCCCCGAGCGGCCAAAAGACTTACTTAAAACTCTCTTTTAAGCTTTTCAATTTTTCCAGCATTATGGCCAACAATAAATATGTCATTAACATATATATAGCAGGAGAATAATGAAATCATCATCTAAAAATTTCTTCATAAAACATACAATGACCAGACATGGTTCTAGGATGGGTGACCCCCTGGGAAGTCCTCGTGTTGCACTCCTTTCTGCGCCCCGAGCGGCCAAAACCTCTCCCGTCGACCTCCGAGGCGATGGTTTTGGGCCTCGGAATTTGCCGTGACCGCTACGCAGTCAGTCTCGTGGGGCTCGGAGAGAGCTTTCCGGAATGGGGCCGCAATAGCGATTCCGAGTTCGTTCGAGAAAGTCCCGATGGTTTCGGCGCGCGCTTGCCGTGTCCGGTACGCGGTCGGCCTCGTGGGCATCGGAGGGATCCGACAATGGCGATTCCGAGATCGTTCGAGAGGTTTCGGGGCTCCGGTCGTCGATGCGCCGTCCGCGACGTGCACAAAGGCGAGGGACGACGCACACAAAACGATTGCCATCATACCAGCACTAAAGCACCGGATCCCATCAGAACTCCGAAGTTAAGCCTGCTTGGGCGAGAGTAGTACTAGGATGGGTGACCCCTTGGGAAGTCCTCGTGTTGCACTACTTTTTGCGCCCCGAGCGGCCAAAAGACTTACTTAAAACTCTCTTTTAAGCTTTTCAATTTTTCCAGCATTATGGCCAACAATAAATATGTCATTAACATATATATAGCAGGAGAATAATGAAATCATCATTTAAAAATTTCTTCATAAAACATACAATAACCAGACATGGTTCTAGGATGGGTGACCCCCTGGGAAGTCCTCGTGTTGCACTCCTTTTTGCGCCCCGAGCGGCCAAAACCTCTCCCGTCGACCTCCGAGGCGATGGTTTTGGGCCTCGGAATTTGCGCCGTCCGCGACGTGCACATAGGCGAGGGACGACGCAAACAAAACGAGTGCGATCATACCAGCACTAAAGCACCGGATCCCATCAGAACTCCGAAGTTAAGCCTGCTTGGGTGACCCCCTGGGAAGTCCTCGTGTTGCACTCCTTTTTGCGCCCCGAGCGGCCAAAAGACTTACTAAAAACTCTCTTTTAAGCTTTTCAATTTTTCCAGCATTATGGCCAACAATAAATATGTCATTAACATATATATAGCAGGAGAATAATGAAATCATCATCTAAAAATTTCTTCATAAAACATACAATGACCAGACATGGTTCTAGGATGGGTGACCCCCTGGGAAGTCCTCGTGTTGCACTCCTTTTTGCGCCCCGAGCGTCCAAAACCTCTCCCGTTGACCTCCGAGGTGACGGTTTTGGGCCTCGGAATTTGCCGTGACCGCTACGCTGTCAGTCTCGTGGGGCTCGGAGAGAGCTTTCCGGAATGGGGCCGCAATAGCGATTCCGAGTTCGTTCGAGAAAGTCCCGATGGTTTCGGCGCGCGCTTGCCGTGACCGGTACGCGGTCGGCCTCGTGGGCATCGGAGGGATCCGACAATGGCGATTCCGAGATCGTTCGAGAGGTTTCGGGGCTCCGGTCGTCGATGCGCCGTCCGCGACATGCACAAAAGCGAGGGACGACGCACACAAAACTATTGCGATTATACCAGCACTAAAGCACCGGATCCCATCAGAACTCCGAAGTTAAGCGTGCTTGGTCGAGAGTAGTACTAGGATGGCTGACCCCTTGGGAAGTCCTCGTGTTGCACTACTTTTTGCGCCCCGAGCGGCCAAAAGACTTACTTAAAACTCTCTTTTAAGCTTTTCAATTTTTCCAGCATTATGGCCAACAATAAATATGTCATTAACATATATATAGCAGGAGAATAATGAAATCATCATCTAAAAATTTCTTCATAAAACATACAATGACCAGACATGGTTCTAGGATGGGTGACCCCCTGGGAAGTCCTCGTGTTGCACTCCTTTCTGCGCCCCGAGCGGCCAAAACCTCTCCCGTCGACCTCCGAGGCGATGGTTTTGGGCCTCGGAATTTGCCGTGACCGCTACGCAGTCAGTCTCGTGGGGCTTGGAGAGAGCTTTCCGGAATGGGGCCGCAATAGCGATTCCGAGTTCGTTCGAGAAAGTCCCGATGGTTTCGGCGCGCGCTTGCCGTGTCCGGTACGCGGTCGGCCTCGTGGGCATCGGAGGGATCCGACAATGGCGATTCCGAGATCGTTCGAGAGGTTTCGGGGCTCCGGTCGTCGATGCGCCGTCTGCGACGTGCACAAAGGCGAGGGACGACGCACACAAAACGATTGCCATCATACCAGCACTAAAGCACCGGATCCCATCAGAACTCCGAAGTTAAGCGTGCTTGGGCGAGAGTAGTACTAGGATGGTTGACCCCTTGGGAAGTCCTCGTGTTGCACTCCTTTTTGCGCCCCGAGCGGCCAAAAGACTTACTTAAAACTCTCTTTTAAGCTTTTCAATTTTTCCAGCATTATGGCCAACAATAAATATGTCATTAACATATATATAGCAGGAGAATAATGAAATCATCATCTAAAAATTTCTTCATAAAACATACAATAACCAGACATGGTTCTAGGATGGGTGACCCCCTGGGAAGTCCTCGTGTTGCACTCCTTTTTGCGCCCCGAGCGGCCAAAACCTCTCCCGTCGACCTCCGAGGCGATGGTTTTGGGCCTCGGAATTTGCCGTGACCGCTACGCAGTCAGTCTCGTGGGGCTCGGAGAGAGCTTTCCGGAATGGGGCCGCAATAGCGATTCCGAGTTCGTTCGAGAAAGTCCCGATGGTTTCGGCGCGCGCTTGCCGTGTCCGGTACGCGGTCGGCCTCGTGGGCATCGGAGGGATCCGACAATGGCGATTCCGAGATCGTTCGAGAGGTTTCGGGGCTCCGGTCGTCGATGCGCCGTCCGCGACGTGCACAAAGGCGAGGGACGACGCACACAAAACGATTGCCATCATACCAGCACTTATGCACCGGATCCCATTAGAACTCCGAAGTTAAGCCTGCTTGGGCGAGAGTAGTACTAGGATGGGTGACCCCCTGGGAAGTCCTCGTGTTGCACTCCTTTTTGCGCCCCGAGCGGCCAAAAGACTTACTTAAAACTCTCTTTTAAGCTTTTCAATTTTTCCAGCATTATGGCCAACAATAAATATGTCATTAACATATATATAGCAGGAGAATAATGAAATCATCATCTAAAAATTTCTTCATAAAACATACAATAACCAGACATGGTTCTAGGATGGGTGACCCCTTGGGAAGTCCTCGTGTTGCACTCCTTTTTGCGCCCCGAGCGGCCAAAACCTCTCCCGTCGACCTCCGAGGCGATGGTTTTGGGCCTCGGAATTTGCCGTGACCGCTACGCAGTCAGTCTCGTGGGGCTCGGAGAGAGCTTTCCGGAATGGGGCCGCAATAGCGATTCCGAGTTCGTTCGAGAAAGTCCCGATGGTTTCGGCGCGCGCTTGCCGTGTCCGGTACGCGGTCGGCCTCGTGGGCATCGGAGGGATCCGACAATGGCGATTCCGAGATCGTTCGAGAGGTTTCGGGGCTCCGGTCGTCGATGCGCCGTCCGCGACGTGCACAAAGGCGAGGGACGACGCACACAAAACGATTGCCATCATACCAGCACTAAAGCACCGGATCCCATCAGAACTCCGAAGTTAAGCCTGCTTGGGCGAGAGTAGTACTAGGATGGGTGACCCCCTGGGAAGTCCTCGTGTTGCACTCCTTTTTGCGCCCCGAGCGGCCAAAAGACTTACTTAAAACTCTCTTTTAAGCTTTTCAATTTTTCCAGCATTATGGCCAACAATAAATATGTCATTAACATATATATAGCAGGAGAATAATGAAATCATCATCTAAAAATTTCTTCATAAAACATACAATGACCAGACATGGTTCTAGGATGGGTGACCCCCTGGGAAGTCCTCGTGTTGCACTCCTTTTTGCGCCCCGAGCGGCCAAAACCTCTCCCGTCGACCTCCGAGGCGATGGTTTTGGGCCTCGGAATTTGCCGTGACCGCTACGCAGTCAGTCTCGTGGGGCTCGGAGAGAGCTTTCCGGAATGGGGCCGCAATAGCGATTCCGCGTTCGTTCGAGAAAGTCCCGATGGTTTCGGCGCGCGCTTGCCGTGTCCGGTACGCGGTCGGCCTCGTGGGCATCGGAGGGATCCGACAATGGTGATTCCGAGATCGTTCGAGAGGTTTCGGGGCTCCGGTCGTCGATGCGCCGTCCGCGACGTGCACAAAGGCGAGGGACGACGCACACAAAACGAGTGCGATCATACCAGCACTAAAGCACCGGATCCCATCAGAACTCCGAAGTTAAGCCTGCTTGGGTGAGAGTAGTACTAGGATGGGAGACCCCCTGGGAAGTCCTCGTGTTGCACTCCTTTTTGCGCCCCGAGCGG
This sequence comes from Musa acuminata AAA Group, assembly GCF_036884655.1. Lineage (NCBI taxonomy): Eukaryota > Viridiplantae > Streptophyta > Magnoliopsida > Zingiberales > Musaceae > Musa > Musa acuminata. Next base: position 39,842,907 of record NC_088334.1, read on the forward strand.
CCAAAAGACTTACTTAAAACTCTCTTTTAAGCTTTTCAATTTTTCCAGCATTATGGCCAACAATAAATATGTCATTAACATATATATAGCAGGAGAATAATGGAATCATCATCTAAAAATTTCTTCATAAAACAAACAATGACCAGACATGGTTCTAGGATGGGTGACCCCCTGGGAAGTCCTCGTGTTGCACTCCTTTTTGCGCCCCGAGCGGTCAAAACCTCTCCCGTCGACCTCCGAGGCGATGGTTTTGGGCCTTGGAATTTGCCGTGACCGCTACGCTGTCAGTCTCGTGGGGCTCGGAGAGAGCTTTCCGGAATGGGGCCGCAATAGCGATTCCGAGTTCGTTCGAGAAAGTCCCGATGGTTTCGGCGCGCGCTTGCCGTGTCCGGTACGCGGTCGGCCTCGTGGGCATCGGAGGGATCCGACAATGGCGATTCCGAGATAGTTCGAGAGGTTTCGGGGCTCCGGTCGTCGATGCGCCGTCCGCGACGTGCGCAAAGGCGAGGGACGACGCACACAAAATGAGTGCGATCATACCAGCACTAAAGCACCGGATCCCATCAGAACTCCGAAGTTAAGCGTGCTTGTGCGAGATTAGTTCTAGGATTGGTGACCCCCTGGGATGTCCTCGTGTCGCACTCCTTTTTGCGCCCCGAGCGGCCAAAAGACTTCCCCTGGGATGTCCTCGTGTCGCACTCCTTTTTGCGCCCCGAGCGGCCAAAAGACTTACTTAAAACTCTCTTTTAAGCTTTTCAATTTTTCCAGCATTATGGCCAACAATAAATATGTCATTAACATATATATAGCAGGAGAATAATGAAATCATCATCTAAAAATTTCTTCATAAAACATACAATGACCAGACATGGTTCTAGGATGGGTGACCCCCTGGGAAGTCCTCGTGTTGCACTCCTTTTTGCGCCCCGAGCGGCCAAAACCTCTCCTGTCGACCTCCGAGGCGATGGTTTTGGGCCTCGGAATTTGCCGTGACCGCTACGCAGTCAGTCTCGTGGGGCTCGGAGAGAGCTTTCCGGAATGGGGCCGCAATAGCGATTCCGAGTTCGTTCGAGAAAGTCCCGATGGTTTCGGCGCGCGCTTGCCGTGTCCGGTACGCGGTCGGCCTCGTGGGCATCGGAGGGATCCGACAATGGCGATTCTGAGATCGTTCGAGAGGTTTCGGGGCTCCGGTCGTCGATGCGCCGTCCGCGACGTGCACAAAGGCGAGGGACGACGCACACAAAACGATTGCCATCATACCAGCACTAAAGCACCGGATCCCATCAGAACTCCGAAGTTAAGCCTGCTTGGGCGAGAGTAGTACTAGGATGGGTGACCCCCTGGGAAGTCCTCGTGTTGCACTCCTTTTTGCGCCCCGAGCGGCCAAAAGACTTACTTAAAACTCTCTTTTAAGCTTTTCAATTTTTCCAGCATTATGGCCAACAATAAATATGTCATTAACATATATATAGCAGGAGAATAATGAAATCATCATCTAAAAATTTCTTCATAAAACATACAATGACCAGACATGGTTCTAGAATGGGTGACCCCCTGGGAAGTCCTCATGTTGCACTCCTTTTTGCGCCCCGAGCGTCCAAAACCTCTCCCGTTGACCTCCGAGGCGATGGTTTTGGGCCTCGGAATTTGCCTTGACCGCTACGCTGTCAGTCTCGTGGGGCTCGGAGAGAGCTTTCCGGAATGGGGCCGCAATAGCGATTCCGAGTTCGTTCGAGAAAGTCCCGATGGTTTCGGCGCGCGCTTGCCGTGTCCGGTACGCGGTCGGCCTCGTGGGCATCGGAGGGATCCGACAATGGCGATTCCGAGATCGTTCGAGAGGTTTCGGGGCTCCGGTCGTCGATGCGCCGTCCGCGACGTGCACAAAGGCGAGGGACGACGCACACAAAACGATTGCCATCATACCAGCACTAAAGCACCGGATCCCATCAGAACTCCGAAGTTAAGCCTGCTTGGGCGAGAGTAGTACTAGGATGGGTGACCCCCTGGGAAGTCCTCGTGTTGCACTCCTTTTTGCGCCCCGAGCGGCCAAAAGACTTACTTAAAACTCTCTTTTAAGCTTTTCAATTTTTCCAGCATTATGGCCAACAATAAATATGTCATTAACATATATATAGCAGGAGAATAATGAAATCATCATCTAAAAATTTCTTCATAAAACATACAATGACCAGACATGGTTCTAGGATGGGTGACCCCCTGGGAAGTCCTCGTGTTGCACTCCTTTTTGCGCCCCGAGCGGCCAAAACCTCTCCCGTCGACCTCCGAGGCGATGGTTTTGGGCCTCGGAATTTGCCGTGACCGCTACGTAGTCAGTCTCGTGGGGCTCGGAGAGAGCTTTCCGGAATGGGGCCGCAATAGCGATTCCGAGTTCGTTCGAGAAAGTCCCGATGGTTTCGGCGCGCGCTTGCCGTGTCCGGTACGCGGTCGGCCTCGTGGGCATCGGAGGGATCCGACAATGGCGATTCCGAGATCGTTCGAGAGGTTTCGGGGCTCCGGTCGTCGATGCGCCGTCCGCGACGTGCACAAAGGCGAGGGACGACGCACACAAAACGATTGCCATCATACCAGCACTTATGCACCGGATCCCATTAGAACTCCGAAGTTAAGCCTGCTTGGGCGAGAGTAGTACTAGGATGGGTGACCCCCTGGGAAGTCCTCGTGTTGCACTCCTTTTTGCGCCCCGAGCGGCCAAAAGACTTACTTAAAACTCTCTTTTAAGCTTTTCAATTTTTCCAGCATTATGGCCAACAATAAATATGTCATTAACATATATATAGCAGGAGAATAATGAAATCATCATCTAAAAATTTCTTCATAAAACATACAATAACCAGACATGGTTCTAGGATGGGTGACCCCTTGGGAAGTCCTCGTGTTGCACTCCTTTTTGCGCCCCGAGCGGCCAAAACCTCTCCCGTCGACCTCCGAAGCGATGGTTTTGGGCCTCGGAATTTGCCGTGACCGCTACGCAGTCAGTCTCGTGGGGCTCGGAGAGAGCTTTCCGGAATGGGGCCGCAATAGCGATTCCGAGTTCGTTCGAGAAAGTCCCGATGGTTTCGGCGCGCGCTTGCCGTGTCCGGTACGCGGTCGGCCTCGTGGGCATCGGAGGGATCCGACAATGGCGATTCCGAGATCGTTCGAGAGGTTTCGGGGCTCCGGTCGTCGATGCGCCGTCCGCGACGTGCACAAAGGCGAGGGACGACGCACACAAAATGATTGCCATCATACCAGCACTAAAGCACCGGATCCCATCAGAACTCCGAAGTTAAGCCTGCTTGGGCGAGAGTAGTACTAGGATGGGTGACCCCCTGGGAAGTCCTCGTGTTGCACTCCTTTTTGCGCCCCGAGCGGCCAAAAGACTTACTTAAAACTCTCTTTTAAGCTTTTCAATTTTTCCAGCATTATGGCCAACAATAAATATGTCATTAACATATATATAGCAGGAGAATAATGAAATCATCATCTAAAAATTTCTTCATAAAACATACAATGACCAGACATGGTTCTAGGATGGGTGACCCCCTGGGAAGTCCTCGTGTTGCACTCCTTTTTGCGCCCCGAGCGGCCAAAACCTCTCCCGTCGACCTCCGAGGCGATGGTTTTGGGCCTCGGAATTTGCCGTGACCGCTACGCAGTCAGTCTCGTGGGGCTCGGAGAGAGCTTTCCGGAATGGGGCCGCAATAGCGATTCCGCGTTCGTTCGAGAAAGTCCCGATGGTTTCGGCGCGCGCTTGCCGTGTCCGGTACGCGGTCGGCCTCGTGGGCATCGGAGGGATCCGACAATGGTGATTCCGAGATCGATCGAGAGGTTTCGGGGCTCCGGTCGTCGATGCGCCGTCCGCGACGTGCACAAAGGCGAGGGACGACGCACACAAAACGAGTGCGATCATACCAGCACTAAAGCACCGGATCCCATCAGAACTCCGAAGTTAAGCCTGCTTGGGTGAGAGTAGTACTAGGATGGGAGACCCCCTGGGAAGTCCTCGTGTTGCACTCCTTTTTGCGCCCCGAGCGGCCAAAAGACTTACTTAAAACTCTCTTTTAAGCTTTTCAATTTTTCCAGCATTATGGCCAACAATAAATATGTCATTAACATATATATAGCAGGAGAATAATGGAATCATCATCTAAAAATTTCTTCATAAAACAAACAATGACCAGACATGGTTCTAGGATGGGTGACCCCCTGGGAAGTCCTCGTGTTGCACTCCTTTTTGCGCCCCGAGCGGTCAAAACCTCTCCCGTCGACCTCCGAGGCGATGGTTTTGGGCCTTGGAATTTGCCGTGACCGCTACGCTGTCAGTCTCGTGGGGCTCGGAGAGAGCTTTCCGGAATGGGGCCGCAATAGCGATTCCGAGTTCGTTCGAGAAAGTCCCGATGGTTTCGGCGCGCGCTTGCCGTGTCCGGTACGCGGTCGGCCTCGTGGGCTTCGGAGGGATCCGACAATGGCGATTCCGAGATAGTTCGAGAGGTTTCGGGGCTCCGGTCGTCGATGCGCCGTCCGCGACGTGCGCAAAGGCGAGGGACGACGCACACAAAATGAGTGCGATCATACCAGCACTAAAGCACCGGATCCCATCAGAACTCCGAAGTTAAGCGTGCTTGTGCGAGATTAGTACTAGGATTGGTGACCCCCTGGGATGTCCTCGTGTCGCACTCCTTTTTGCGCCCCGAGCGGCCAAAAGACTTCCCCTGGGATGTCCTCGTGTCGCACTCCTTTTTGCGCCCCGAGCGGCCAAAAGACTTACTTAAAACTCTCTTTTAAGCTTTTCAATTTTTCCAGCATTATGGCCAACAATAAATATGTCATTAACATATATATAGCAGGAGAATAATGAAATCATCATCTAAAAATTTCTTCATAAAACATACAATGACCAGACATGGTTCTAGGATGGGTGACCCCCTGGGAAGTCCTCGTGTTGCACTCCTTTTTGCGCCCCGAGCGGCCAAAACCTCTCCTGTCGACCTCCGAGGCGATGGTTTTGGGCCTCGGAATTTGCCGTGACCGCTACGCAGTCAGTCTCGTGGGGCTCGGAGAGAGCTTTCCGGAATGGGGCCGCAATAGCGATTCCGAGTTCGTTCGAGAAAGTCCCGATGGTTTCGGCGCGCGCTTGCCGTGTCCGGTACGCGGTCGGCCTCGTGGGCATCGGAGGGATCCGACAATGGCGATTCTGAGATCGTTCGAGAGGTTTCGGGGCTCCGGTCGTCGATGCGCCGTCCGCGACGTGCACAAAGGCGAGGGACGACGCACACAAAACGATTGCCATCATACCAGCACTAAAGCACCGGATCCCATCAGAACTCCGAAGTTAAGCCTGCTTGGGCGAGAGTAGTACTAGGATGGGTGACCCCCTGGGAAGTCCTCGTGTTGCACTCCTTTTTGCGCCCCGAGCGGCCAAAAGACTTACTTAAAACTCTCTTTTAAGCTTTTCAATTTTTCCAGCATTATGGCCAACAATAAATATGTCATTAACATATATATAGCAGGAGAATAATGAAATCATCATCTAAAAATTTCTTCATAAAACATACAATGACCAGACATGGTTCTAGAATGGGTGACCCCCTGGGAAGTCCTCATGTTGCACTCCTTTTTGCGCCCCGAGCGTCCAAAACCTCTCCCGTTGACCTCCGAGGCGATGGTTTTGGGCCTCGGAATTTGCCTTGACCGCTACGCTGTCAGTCTCGTGGGGCTCGGAGAGAGCTTTCCGGAATGGGGCCGCAATAGCGATTCCGAGTTCGTTCGAGAAAGTCCCGATGGTTTCGGCGCGCGCTTGCCGTGACCGGTACGCGGTCGGCCTCGTGGGCATTGGAGGGATCCGACAATGGCGATTCCGAGATCGTTCGAGAGGTTTCGGGGCTCCGGTCGTCGATGCGCCGTCCGCGACATGCACAAAGGCGAGGGACGACGCACACAAAACTATTGCGATCATACCAGCACTAAAGCACCGGATCCCATCAGAACTCCGAAGTTAAGCGTGCTTGGTCGAGAGTAGTACTAGGATGGCTGACCCCTTGGGAAGTCCTCGTGTTGCACTACTTTTTGCGCCCCGAGCGGCCAAAAGACTTACTTAAAACTCTCTTTTAAGCTTTTCAATTTTTCCAGCATTATGGCCAACAATAAATATGTCATTAACATATATATAGCAGGAGAATAATGAAATCATCATCTAAAAATTTCTTTATAAAACATACAATGACCAGACATGGTTCTAGGATGGGTGACCCCCTGGGAAGTCCTCGTGTTGCACTCCTTTTTGCGCCCCGAGCGGCCAAAACATCTCCCGTCGACCTCCGAGGCGATGGTTTTGGGCCTCGGAATTTGCCGTGACCGCTACGCAGTCAGTCTCGTGGGGCTCGGAGAGAGCTTTCCGGAATGGGGCCGCAATAGCGATTCTGAGTTCGTTCGAGAAAGTCCCGATGGTTTCGGCGTGCGCTTGCTGTGTCCGGTACGCGGTCGGCCTCGTGGGCATCGGAGGGATCCGACAATGGCGATTCCGAGATCGTTCGAGAGGTTTCGGGGCTCCGGTCGTCGATGCGCCGTCCGCGACGTGCACAAAGGCGAGGAACGACGCACACAAAACGAGTGCGATCATACCAGCACCGGATCCCATCAGAACTCCGAAGTTAAGCGTGCTAGGGCGAGAGTAGTATTAGGATGGGTGACCCCCTGGGAAGTCCTCGTGTTGCACTCCTTTTTGCGCCCCGAGCGGACAAAAGACTTACTTAAAACTCTCTTTTAAGCTTTTCAATTTTTCCAGCATTATGGCCAATAATAAATATGTCATTAACATATATATAGCAGGAGAATAATGAAATCATCATCTAAAAATTTCTTAATAAAACATACAATAACCAGACATGGTTCTAGGATGGGTGACCCCCTGGGAAGTCCTCATGTTGCACTCCTTTTTGCGCCCCGAGCGGCCAAAACCTCTCCCGTCGACCTCCGAGGCGATGGTTTTGGGCCTCGGAATTTGCCGTGACCGCTACGCAGTCAGAGCTTTCCGGAATGGGGCCGCAATAGTGATTCCGAGTTTGTTCGAGAAAGTCCCGATGGTTTCGGCGCGCGCTTGCCGTGTCCGGTACGCGGTCGGCCTCGTGGGCATCGGAGGGATCCGACAATGGCGATTCCGAGATCGTTCGAGAGGTTTCGGGGCTCCGGTCGTCGATGCGCCGTCCGCGACGTGCACAAAGGCGAGGGACGACGCACACAAAACGATTGCCATCATACCAGCACTAAAGCACCGGATCCCATCAGAACTCCGAAGTTAAGCCTGCTTGGGCGAGAGTAGTACTAGGATGGGTTACCCCCTGGGAAGTCCTCGTGTTGCACTCCTTTTTGCGCCCCGAGTGGCCAAAAGACTTACTTAAAACTCTCTTTTAAGCTTTTCAAATTTTCCAGCATTATGGCCAACAATAAATATGTCATTAACATATATATAGGAGGAGAATAATGAAATCATCATCTAAAAATTTCTTCATAAAACATACAATGACCAGACATGGTTCTAGGATGGGTGACCCCCTGGGAAGTCCTCGTGTTGCACTCCTTTTTGCGCCCCGAGCGGTCAAAACCTCTCCCGTCGACCTCCGAGGCGATGGTTTTGGGTCTCAGAATTTGCCGTGACCGCTACGCAGTCAGTCTCGTGGGGCTCGGAGAGAGCTTTCCGGAATGGGGCCGCAATAGCGATTCCGAGTTCGTTCGAGAAAGTCCCGATGGTTTCGGCGTGCGCTTGCCGTGTCCGGTACGCGGTCGGCCTCGTGGGCATCGGAGGGATCCGACAATGGCGATTCCGAGATCGTTCGAGAGGTTTCGGGGCTCCGGTCGTCGATGCGCCGTCCGCGACGTGCGCAAAGGCGAGGGACGACGCACACAAAATGAGTGCGATCATACCAGCACTAAAGCACCGGATCCCATCAGAACTCCGACGTTAAGCGTGGTTGTGCGAGATTAGTACTAGGATTGGTGACCCCCTGGGAAGTCCTCGTGTTGCACTCCTTTTTGCGCCCCGAGCAGCCAAAAGACTTGCTTAAAACTCTCTTTTAAGCTTTTCAATTTTTCCAGCATTATGGCCAACAATAAATATGTCATTAACATATATATAGCAGGAGAATAATGAAATCATCATCTAAAAATTTCTTCATAAAACATACAATGACCAGACATGGTTCTAGGATGGGTGACCCCCTAGGAAGTCCTCGTGTTGCACTCTTGTTTGCGCCCCGAGCGGCCAAAACCTCTCCCGTCGACCTCCGAGGCGATGGTTTTGGGCCTCGGAATTTGCCGTGACCGCTACACAGTCAGTCTCGTGGGGCTCGGAGAGAGCTTTCCAGAATGGGGCCGCAATAGCGATTCCGAGTTCGTTCGAGAAAGTCCCGATGGTTTCGGCGCGCGCTTGCCGTGTCCGGTACGCGGTCGGCCTCGTGGGCATCGGATGGATACGACAATGACGATTCCGAGATCGTACGAGAGGTTTCGGGGCTCCGGTCGTCGATGCGCCGTCCGCGACGTGCACAAAGGCGAGGGACGACGCACACAAAACGAGTGCGATCATACCAGCACCGGATCCCATCAGAACTCCGAAGTTAAGCGTGCTTGGGCGAGAGTAGTACTAGGATGGGTGACCCCCTGGGAAGTCCTCGTGTTGCACTCCTTTTTGCGCCCCGAGCGGCCAAAACCTCTCCCGTCGACCTCCGAGGCGATGGTTTTGGGCCTCGGAATTTGCCGTGACCGCTACGCAGTCAGTCTCGTGGGGCTCGGAGAGAGCTTTCCGGAATGGGGCCGCAATAGCGATTCCGAGTTCGTTCGAGAAAGTCCCGATGGTTTCGGCGCGCGCTTGCCGTGTCCGGTACGCGGTCGGCCTCGTGGGCATCGGAGGGATCAGACAATGGCGATTCCGAGATCGTTCGAGAGATTTCGGGGCTCCGGTCGTCGATGCGCCGTCCGCGACGTGCACAAAGGCGAGGGACGACGCACACAAAACGAGTGCGATCATACCAGCACCGGATCCCATCAGAACTCCGAAGTTAAGCGTGCTTGGGCGAGAGTAGTACTAGGATGGGTGACCCCCTGGGAAGTCCTCGTGTTGCACTCCTTTTTGCGCCCCGAGCGGCCAAAAGACTTGCTTAAAACTCTCTTTTAAGCTTTTCAATTTTTCCAGCATTATGGCCAACAATAAATATGTCATTAACATATATATAGCAGGAGAATAATGAAATCATCATCTAAAAATTTCTTCATAAAACATACAATGACCAGACATGGTTCTAGGATGGGTGACCCCCTAGGAAGTCCTCGTGTTGCACTCTTGTTTGCGCCCCGAGCGGCCAAAACCTCTCCCGTCGACCTCCGAGGCGATGGTTTTGGGCCTCGGAATTTGCCGTGACCGCTACACAGTCAGTCTCGTGGGGCTCGGAGAGAGCTTTCCAGAATGGGGCCGCAATAGCGATTCCGAGTTCGTTCGAGAAAGTCCCGATGGTTTCGGCGCGCGCTTGCCGTGTCCGGTACGCGGTCGGCCTCGTGGGCATCGGATGGATCCGACAATGACGATTCCGAGATCGTACGAGAGGTTTCGGGGCTCCGGTCGTCGATGCGCCGTCCGCGACGTGCACAAAGGCGAGGGACGACGCACACAAAACGAGTGCGATCATACCAGCACCGGATCCCATCAGAACTCCGAAGTTAAGCGTGCTTGGGCGAGAGTAGTACTAGGATGGGTAACCCCCTGGGAAGTCCTCGTGTTGCACTCCTTTTTGCGCCCCGAGCGGCCAAAAGACTTACTTAAAACTCTCTTTTAAGCTTTTCAATTTTTCCAGCATTATGGCCTACAATAAATATGTCATTAACATATATATAGCAGGAGAATAATGAAATCATCATCTAAAAATTTCTTAATAAAACATACAATGACCAGACATGGTTCTAGGATGGGTGACCCCCTGGGAAGTCCTCGTGTTGCACTCCTTTTTGCTCCCCGAGCCGCCAAAACCTCTCCCGTCGACCTCCGAGGCGATGGTTTTGGGCCTCGGAATTTGCCGTGACCGCTACGCAGTCAGTCTCGTGGGGCTCGGAGAGAGCTTTCCGGAATGGGGCCGCAATAGCGATTCCGAGTTCGTTCGAGAAAGTCCCGATGGTTTCGGCGCGCGCTTGCCGTGTCCGGTACGCGGTCGGCCTCGTGGGCATCGGAGGGATCCGACAATGGCGATTCCGAGATCGTTCGAGAGGTTTCGGGGCTCCGGTCGTCGATGCGGCGTCCGCGACGTGCACAAAGGCGAGGGACGACGCACACAAAACGAGTGCGATCATACCAGCACCGGATCCCATCAGAACTCCGAAGTTAAGCGTGCTTGGGCGAGAGTAGTACTAGGATGGGTGACCCCCTGGGAAGTCCTCGTGTTGCACTCCTTTTTGCGCCCCGAGCGGCCAAAAGACTTGCTTAAAACTCTCTTTTAAGCTTTTCAATTTTTCCAGCATTATGGCCAACAATAAATATGTCATTAACATATATATAGCAGGAGAATAATGAAATCATCATCTAAAAATTTCTTCATAAAACATACAACGACCAGACATGGTTCTAGGATGGGTGACCCCCTGGGAAGTCCTCGTGTTGCACTCTTGTTTGCGCCCCGAGCGGCCAAAACCTCTCCCGTCGACCTCCGAGGCGATGGTTTTGGGCCTCGGAATTTGCCGTGACCGCTACACAGTCAGTCTCGTGGGGCTCGGAGAGAGCTTTCCGGAATGGGGCCGCAATAGCGATTCCGAGTTCGTTCGAGAAAGTCCCGATGGTTTTGGCGCGCGCTTGCCGTGTCCGGTACGCGGTCGGCCTCGTGGGCATCGGATGGATCCGACAATGACGATTCCGAGATCGTTCGAGAGGTTTCGGGGCTCTGGTCGTCGATGCGCCGTCCGCGACGTGCACAAAGGCGAGGGACGACGCACACAAAACGAGTGCGATCATACCAGCACCGGATCCCATCAGAACTCCGAAGTTAAGCGTGCTTGGGCGAGAGTAGTACTAGGATGGGTGACCCCCTGGGAAGTCCTCGTATTGCACTCCTTTTTGCGCCCCGAGCGTCCAAAAGACTTACTTAAAACTCTCTTTTAAGATTTTCAATTTTTCCAGCATTATGGCCAACAATAAATATGTCATTAACATATATATAGCAGGAGAATAATGAAATCATCATCTAAAAATTTCTTCATAAAACATACAATGACCAGACATGGTTCTAGGATGGGTGACCCCCTGGGAAGTCCTCGTGTTGCACTCCTTTTTGCTCCCCGAGCCGCCAAAACCTCTCCCGTCGACCTCCGAGGCGATGGTTTTGGGCCTCGGAATTTGCCGTGACCGCTACGCAGTCAGTCTCGTGGGGCTTGGAGAGAGCTTTCCGGAATGGGGCCGCAATAGCGATTCCGAGTTCGTTCGAGAAAGTCCCGATGGTTTCGGCGCGCGCTTGCCGTGTCCGGTACGCGGTCGGCCTCGTGGGCATCGGAGGGATCCGACAATGGCGATTCAGAGATCGTTCGAGAGGTTTCGGGGCTCCGGTCGTCGATGCGCCGTCCGCGACGTGCACAAAGGCGAGGGACGACGCACACAAAACGAGTGCGATCATACCAGCACCGGATCCCATCAGAACTCCGAAGTTAAGCGTGCTTGGGCGAGAGTAGTACTAGGATGGGTGACCCCCTGCGAAGTCCTCGTGTTGCACTCCTTTTTGCGCCCCGAGCGGCCAAAAGACTTGCTTAAAACTCTCTTTTAAGCTTTTCAATTTTTCCAGCATTATGGCCAACAATAAATATGTCATTAACATATATATAGCAGGAGAATAATGAAATCATCATCTAAAAATTTCTTCATAAAACATACAATGACCAGATATGGTTCTAGGATGGGTGACCCCTTGGGAAGTCCTCGTGTTGCACTCATGTTTGCGCCCCGAGCGGCCAAAACCTCTCCCGTCGACCTCCGAGGCGATGGTTTTGGGCCTCGGAATTTGCCGTGACCGCTACACAGTCAGTCTCGTGGGGCTCGGAGAGAGCTTTCCGGAATGGGGCCGCAATAGCGATTCCGAGTTCGTTCGAGAAAGTCCCGATGGTTTCGGCGCGTGCTTGCCGTGTCCGGTACGCGGTCGGCCTCGTGGGCATCGGATGGATCCGACAATGACGATTCCGAGATCGTTCGAGAGGTTTCGGGGCTCCGGTCGTCGATGCGCCGTCCGCGACGTGCACAAAGGCGAGGGACGACGCACACAAAACGAGTGCGATCATACCAGCACCGGATCCCATCAGAACTCCGAAGTTAAGCGTGCTTGGGCGAGAGTAGTACTAGGATGGGTGACCCCCTGGGAAGTCCTCGTGTTGCACTCCTTTTTGCGCCCCGAGCGGCCAAAAGACTTACTTAAAACTCTCTTTTAAGCTTTTCAATTTTTCCAGCATTATGGCCAACAATAAATATGTCATTAACATATATATAGTAGGAGAATAATGAAATCATCATCTAAAAATTTCTTCATAAAACATACAATGACCAGACATGGTTCTAGGATGGGTGACCCCCTGGGAAGTCCTCGTGTTGCACTCCTTTTTGCTCCCCGAGCCGCCAAAACCTCTCCTGTCGACCTCCGAGGCGATAGTTTTGGGCCTCGGAATTTGCCGTGACCGCTACGCAGTCAGTCTCGTGGGGCTCGGAGAGAGCTTTCCGGAATGGGGTCGCAATAGCGATTCCGAGTTCGTTCGAGAAAGTCCCGATGGTTTCGGCGCGCGCTTGCCGTGTCCGGTACGCGGTCGGCCTCGTGGGCATCGGAGGGATCCGACAATGGCGATTCCGAGATCGTTCGAGAGGTTTCGGGGCTCCGGTCGTCGATGCGCCGTCCGCGACGTGCACAAAGGCGAGGGACGACGCACACAAAACGAGTGCGATCATACCAGCACCGGATCCCATCAGAACTCCGAAGTTAAGCGTGCTTGGGCGAGAGTAGTACTAGGATGGGTGACCTCCTGGGAAGTCCTCGTGTTGCACTCCTTTTTGCGCCCCGAGCGGCCAAAAGACTTGCTTAAAACTCTCTTTTAAGCTTTTCAATTTTTCCAGCATTATGGCCAACAATAAATATGTCATTAACATATATATAGCAGGAGAATATTGAAATCATCATCTAAAAATTTCATCATAAAACATACAATGACCAGATATGGTTCTAGGATGGGTGACCCCCTGGGAAGTCCTCGTGTTGCACTCTTGTTTGCGCCCCGAGCGGCCAAAACCTCTCCCGTCGACCTCCGAGGCGATGGTTTTGGGCCTCGGAATTTGCCGTGACCGCTACACAGTCAGTCTCGTGGGGCTCGGAGAGAGCTTTCCGGAATGGGGCCGCAATAGCGATTCCGAGTTCGTTCGAGAAAGTCCCGATGGTTTCGGCGCGCGCTTGTCGTGTCCGGTACACGGTCGGCCTCGTGGGCATCGGAGGGATCCGACAATGGCGATTCCGAGATCGTTCGAGAGGTTTCGGGGCTCCGGTCGTCGATGCGCCGTCCGCGACGTGCACAAAGGTGAGGGACGACGCACACAAAACGAGTGCGATCATACCAGCACCGGATCCCATCAGAACTCCGAAGTTAAGCGTGCTTGGGCGAGAGTAGTACTAGGATGGGTGACCCCCTGGGAAGTCCTCGTGTTGCACTCCTTTTTGCGCCCCGAGCGGCCAAAAGACTTGCTTAAAACTCTCTTTTAAGCTTTTCAATTTTTCCAGCATTATGGCCAACAATAAATATGTCATTAACATATATATAGCAGGAGAATAATGAAATCATCATCTAAAAATTTCTTCATAAAACATACAATGACCAGACATGGTTCTAGGATGGGTGACCCCCTGGGAAGTCCTCGTGTTGCACTCTTGTTTGCGCCCCGAGCGGCCAAAACCTCTCCCGTCGACCTCCGAGGCGATGGTTTTGGGCCTCGGAATTTGCCGTGACCGATACATAGTCAGTCTCGTGGGGCTCGGAGAGAGCTTTCCGGAATGGGGCCGCAATAGCGATTACGAGTTCGTTCGAGAAAGTCCCGATGGTTTCGGCGCGCGCTTGCCGTGTCCGGTACGCGGTCGGCCTCGTGGGCATCGGATGGATCCGACAATGACGATTCCGAGATCGTTCGAGAGGTTTCGGGGCTCCGGTCGTCGATGCGCCGTCCGCGACGTGCACAAAGGCGAGGGACGACGCACACAAAACGAGTGCGATAATACCAGCACCGGATCCCATCAGAACTCTGAAGTTAAGCGTGCTTGGGCGAGAGTAGTACTAGGATGGGTGACCCCCTGGGAAGTCCTCGTGTTGCACTCCTTTTTGCGCCCCGAGCGGCCAAAAGACTTACTTAAACTCTCTTTTAAGCTTTTCAATTTTTCCAGCATTATGGCCAACAATAAATATGTCATTAACATATATATAGCAGGAGAATAATGAAATCATCATCTAAAAATTTCTTCATAAAACATACAATGACCAGACATGGTTCTAGGATGGGTGACCCCCTGGGAAGTCCTCGTGTTGCACTCCTTTTTGCTCCCCGAGCCGCCAAAACCTCTCCCGTCGACCTCCGAGGCGATGGTTTTGGGCCTCGGAATTTGCCGTGACCGCTACATAGTCAGTCTCGTGGGGCTCGGAGAGAGCTTTCCGGAATGGGGCCACAATAGCGATTCCGAGTTCGTTCGAGAAAGTCCCGATGGTTTCGGCGCGCGCTTGCCGTGTCCGGTACGCGGTCGTCCTCGTGGGCATCGGATGGATCCGACAATGACGATTCCGAGATCGTTCGAGAGGTTTCGGGGCTCCGGTCGTCGATGCGCCGTCCGCGACGTGCACAAAGGCGAGGGACGACGCACACAAAACGAGTGCGATCATACCAGCACCGGATCCCATCAGAACTCCGAAGTTAAGCGTGCTTGGGCGAGAGTAGTACTAGGATGGGTGACCCCCTGGGAAGTCCTCGTGTTGCACTCCTTTTTGCGCCCCGAGCGGCCAAAAGACTTACTTAAAACTCTCTTTTAAGCTTTTCAATTTTTCCAGCATTATGGCCAACAATAAATATGTCATTAACATATATATAGCAGGAGAATAATGAAATCATCATCTAAAAATTTCTTCATAAAACATACAATGACCAGACATGGTTCTAGGATGGGTGACCCCCTGGGAAGTCCTCGTGTTGCACTCCTTTTTGCTCCCCGAGCCGCCAAAACCTCTCCCGTCGACCTCCGAGGCGATGGTTTTGGGCCTCGGAATTTGCCGTGACCGCTACGCAGTCAGTCTCGTGGGGCTCGGAGAGAGCTTTCCGGAATGGGGCCGCAATAGCGATTCCGAGTTCGTTCGAGAAAGTCCCGATGGTTTCGGCGCGCGCTTGCCGTGTCCGGTACACGGTCGGCCTCGTGGGCATCGGAGGGATCCGACAATGGCGATTCCGAGATCGTTCGAGAGGTTTCGGGGCTCCGGTCGTCGATGCGCCGTCCGCGACGTGCACAAAGGCGAGGGACGACGCACACAAAACGAGTGCGATTATACCAGCACCGGATCCCATTAGAACTCCGAAGTTAAGCGTGCTTGGGCGAGAGTAGTACTAGGATGGGTGACCCCCTGGGAAGTCCTCGTGTTGCACTCTTTTTTGCGCCCCGAGCGGCCAAAAGACTTGATTAAAACTCTCTTTTAAGCTTTTCAATTTTTCCAGCATTATGGCCAACAATAAATATGTCATTAACATATATATAGCAGGAGAATAATGAAGTCATCATCTAAAAATTTCTTCATAAAACATACAATGACCAGACATGGTTCTAGGATGGGTGACCCCCTGGGAAGTCCTCGTGTTGCACTCTTGTTTGCGCCCCGAGCGGCCAAAACCTCTCCCGTCGACCTCCGAGGCGATGGTTTTGGGCCTCGGAATTTGCCGTGACCGCTACATAGTCAGTCTCGTGGGGCTCGGAGAGAGCTTTCCGGAATGGGGCCGCAATAGCGATTCCGAGTTCGTTCGAGAAAGTCCCGATGGTTTCGGCGCGCGCTTGCCGTGTCCGGTACGCGGTCGGCCTCGTGGGCATCGGATGGATCCGACAATGACGATTCCGAGATCGTTCGAGAGGTTTCGGGGCTCCGGTCGTCGATGCGCCGTCCGCGACGTGCACAAAGGCGAGGGACGACGCACACAAAACGAGTGCGATCATACCAGCACCGGATCCCATCAGAACTCCGAAGTTAAGCGTGCTTGGGCGAGAGTAGTACTAGGATGGGTGACCCCCTGGGAAGTACTCGTGTTGCACTCCTTTTTGCGCCCCGAGCGGCCAAAAGACTTACTTAAACTCTCTTTTAAGCTTTTCAATTTTTCCACCATTATGGCCAACAATAAATATGTCATTAACATATATATAGCAGGAGAATAATGAAATCATCATCTAAAAATTTCTTCATAAAACATACAATGACCAGACATGGTTCTAGGATGGGTGACCCCCTGGGAAGTCCTCGTGTTGCACTCCTTTTTGCTCCCCGAGCCGCCAAAACCTCTCCCGTCGACCTCCGAGGCGATGGTTTTGGGCCTCGGAATTTGCCGTGACCGCTACGCAGTCAGTCTCGTGGGGCTCGGAGAGAGCTTTCCGGAATGGGGCCGCAATAGCGATTCCGAGTTCGTTCGAGAAAGTCCCGATGGTTTCGGCGCGCGCTTGCCGTGTCCGGTACGCGGTCAGCCTCGTGGGCATCGGAGGTATCCGACAATGGCGATTCCGAGATCGTTCGAGAGGTTTCGGGGCTCCTGTCGTCGATGCGCCGTCCGCGACGTGCACAAAGGCGAGGGACGACGCACACAAAACGAGTGCGATCATACCAGCACCGGATCCCATCAGAACTCCGAAGTTAAGCGTGCTTGGGCGAGAGTAGAACTAGGATGGGTGACCCCCTGGGAAGTCCTCGTGTTGCACTCCTTTTTGCGCCCCGAGCGGCCAAAAGACTTACTTGAAACTCTCTTTTAAGCTTTTCAATTTTTCCAGCATTATGGCCAACAATAAATATGTCATTAACATATATATAGCAGGAGAATAATGAAATCATCATCTAAAAATTTCTTCATAAAACATACAATGACCAGACATGGTTCTAGGATGGGTGACCCCGTGGGAAGTCCTCGTGTTGCACTCCTTTTTGCGCCCCGAGCAGCCAAAACCTCTCCCGTCGACCTCCGAGGCGATGGTTTTGGGCCTCGGAATTTGCCATGACCGCTACGCAGTCAGTCTCGTGGGGCTCGGAGAGAGCTTTCCGGAATGGGGCCGCAATAGCGATTCCGAGTTCGTTCGAGAAAGTCCCGATGGTTTCGGCGCGCGCTTGCCGTGTCCGGTACGCGGTCGGCCTCGTGGGCATCGGAGGGATCCGACAATGGCGATTCCGAGATCGTTCGAGAGGTTTCGGGGCTCCGGTCGTCGATGCGCCGTCCGCGACGTGCACAAAGGCGAGGGACGACGCACACAAAACGAGTGCGATCATACCAGCACCGGATCCCATCAGAACTCCGAAGTTAAGCGTGCTTGGGCGAGAGTAGTACTAGGATGGGTGACCTAGGAAGTCCTCGTGTTGCACTCCTTTTTGCGCCCCGAGCGGCCAAAAGACTTACTTAAAACTCTCTTTAAAGCTTTTCAATTTTTCGAGCATTATGGCCAACAATAAATATGTCATTAACATATATATAGCAGGAGAATAATGAAATCATCATCTAAAAATTTCTTCATAAAACATACAATGACCAGACATGGTTCTAGGATGGGTGACCCCCTGGGAAGTCCTCGTGTTGCACTCCTTTTTGCGCCCCGAGCGGCCAAAACCTCTCCCGTCGACCTCCGAGGCGATGGTTTTGGGCCTCGGAATTTGCCATGACCGCTACGTCGTCAGTATCGTGGGGCTCGGAGAGAGCTTTCCGGAATGGGGCCGCAATAGCGATTCCGAGTTCGTTCGAGAAAGTCCCGATGGTTTCGGCGCGCGCTTGCCGTGTCCGGTACGCGGTCGGCCTCGTGGGCATCGGAGGGATCCGACAATGGCGATTCCGAGATCGTTCGAGAGGTTTCGGGGCTCCGGTCGTCGATGCGCCGTCCGCGACGTGCACAAAGGCGAGGGACGACGCACACAAAACGAGTGCGATCATACCAGCACCGGATCCCATCAGAACTCCGAAGTTAAGCGTGCTTGGGCGAGAGTAGTACAAGGATGGGTGACCCCCTGGGAAGTCCTCGTGTTGCACTCCTTTTTGCGCCCCGAGCGGCCAAAAGACTTACTTGAAACTCTCTTTTAAGCTTTTCAATTTTTCCAGCATTATGGCCAACAATAAATATGTCATTAACATATATATAGCAGGAGAATAATGAAATCATCATCTAAAAATTTCTTCATAAAACATACAATGACCAGACATGGTTCTAGGATGGGTGACCCCGTGGGAAGTCCTCGTGTTGCACTCCTTTTTGCGCCCCGAGCAGCCAAAACCTCTCCCATCGACCTCCGAGGCGATGGTTTTGGGCCTCGGAATTTGCCATGACCGCTACGCAGTCAGTCTCGTGGGGCTCGGAGAGAGCTTTCCGGAATGGGGCCGCAATAGCGATTCCGAGTTCGTTCGAGAAAGTCCCGATGGTTTCGGCGCGCGCTTGCCGTGTCCGGTACGCGGTCGGCCTCGTGGGCATCGGAGGGATCCGACAATGGCGATTCCGAGATCGTTCGAGAGGTTTCGGGGCTCCGGTCGTCGATGCGCCGTCCGCGACGTGCACAAAGGCGAGGGACGACGCACACAAAACGAGTGCGATCATACCAGCACCGGATCCCATCAGAACTCCGAAGTTAAGCGTGCTTGGGCGAGAGTAGTACTAGGATGGGTGACCTAGGAAGTCCTCGTGTTGCACTCCTTTTTGCGCCCCGAGCGGCCAAAAGACTTACTTAAAACTCTCTTTAAAGCTTTTCAATTTTTCGAGCATTATGGCCAACAATAAATATGTCATTAACATATATATAGCAGGAGAATAATGAAATCATCATCTAAAAATTTCTTCATAAAACATACAATGACCAGACATGGTTCTAGGATGGGTGACCCCCTGGGAAGTCCTCGTGTTGCACTCCTTTTTGCGCCCTGAGCGGCCAAAACCTCTCCCGTCGACCTCCGAGGCGATGGTTTTGGGCCTCGGAATTTGCCATGACCGCTACGCTGTCAGTCTCGTGGGGCTCGGAGAGAGCTTTCCGGAATGGGGCCGCAATAGCGATTCCGAGTTCGTTCGAGAAAGTCCCGATGGTTTCGGCGCGCGCTTGCCGTGTCCGGTACGCGGTCAGCCTCGTGGGCATCGGAGGGATCCGACAATGGCGATTCCGAGATCGTTCGAGAGGTTTCGGGGCTCCTGTCGTCGATGCGCCGTCCGCGACGTGCACAAAGGCGAGGGACGACGCACACAAAACGAGTGCGATCATACCAGCACCGGATCCCATCAGAACTCCGAAGTTAAGCGTGCTTGGGCGAGAGTAGAACTAGGATGGGTGACCCCCTGGGAAGTCCTCGTGTTGCACTCCTTTTTGCGCCCCGAGCGGCCAAAAGACTTACTTGAAACTCTCTTTTAAGCTTTTCAATTTTTCCAGCATTATGGCCAACAATAAATATGTCATTAACATATATATAGCAGGAGAATAATGAAATCATCATCTAAAAATTTCTTCATAAAACATACAATGACCAGACATGGTTCTAGGATGGGTGACCCCGTGGGAAGTCCTCGTGTTGCACTCCTTTTTGCGCCCCGAGCAGCCAAAACCTCTCCCGTCGACCTCCGAGGCGATGGTTTTGGGCCTCGGAATTTGCCATGACCGCTACGCAGTCAGTCTCGTGGGGCTCGGAGAGAGCTTTCCGGAATGGGGCCGCAATAGCGATTCCGAGTTCGTTCGAGAAAGTCCCGATGGTTTCGGCGCGCGCTTGCCGTGTCCGGTACGCGGTCGGCCTCGTGGGCATCGGAGGGATCCGACAATGGCGATTCCGAGATCGTTCGAGAGGTTTCGGGGCTCCGGTCGTCGATGCGCCGTCCGCGACGTGCACAAAGGCGAGGGACGACGCACACAAAACGAGTGCGATCATACCAGCACCGGATCCCATCAGAACTCCGAAGTTAAGCGTGCTTGGGCGAGAGTAGTACTAGGATGGGTGACCTAGGAAGTCCTCGTGTTGCACTCCTTTTTGCGCCCCGAGCGGCCAAAAGACTTACTTAAAACTCTCTTTAAAGCTTTTCAATTTTTCGAGCATTATGGCCAACAATAAATATGTCATTAACATATATATAGCAGGAGAATAATGAAATCATCATCTAAAAATTTCTTCATAAAACATACAATGACCAGACATGGTTCTAGGATGGGTGACCCCCTGGGAAGTCCTCGTGTTGCACTCCTTTTTGCGCCCCGAGCGGCCAAAACCTCTCCCGTCGACCTCCGAGGCGATGGTTTTGGGCCTCGGAATTTGCCATGACCGCTACGTCGTCAGTATCGTGGGGCTCGGAGAGAGCTTTCCGGAATGGGGCCGCAATAGCGATTCCGAGTTCGTTCGAGAAAGTCCCGATGGTTTCGGCGCGCGCTTGCCGTGTCCGGTACGCGGTCGGCCTCGTGGGCATCGGAGGGATCCGACAATGGCGATTCCGAGATCGTTCGAGAGGTTTCGGGGCTCCGGTCGTCGATGCGCCGTCCGCGACGTGCACAAAGGCGAGGGACGACGCACACAAAACGAGTGCGATCATACCAGCACCGGATCCCATCAGAACTCCGAAGTTAAGCGTGCTTGGGCGAGAGTAGTACAAGGATGGGTGACCCCCTGGGAAGTCCTCGTGTTGCACTCCTTTTTGCGCCCCGAGCGGCCAAAAGACTTACTTGAAACTCTCTTTTAAGCTTTTCAATTTTTCCAGCATTATGGCCAACAATAAATATGTCATTAACATATATATAGCAGGAGAATAATGAAATCATCATCTAAAAATTTCTTCATAAAACATACAATGACCAGACATGGTTCTAGGATGGGTGACCCCGTGGGAAGTCCTCGTGTTGCACTCCTTTTTGCGCCCCGAGCAGCCAAAACCTCTCCCATCGACCTCCGAGGCGATGGTTTTGGGCCTCGGAATTTGCCATGACCGCTACGCAGTCAGTCTCGTGGGGCTCGGAGAGAGCTTTCCGGAATGGGGCCGCAATAGCGATTCCGAGTTCGTTCGAGAAAGTCCCGATGGTTTCGGCGCGCGCTTGCCGTGTCCGGTACGCGGTCGGCCTCGTGGGCATCGGAGGGATCCGACAATGGCGATTCCGAGATCGTTCGAGAGGTTTCGGGGCTCCGGTCGTCGATGCGCCGTCCGCGACGTGCACAAAGGCGAGGGACGACGCACACAAAACGAGTGCGATCATACCAGCACCGGATCCCATCAGAACTCCGAAGTTAAGCGTGCTTGGGCGAGAGTAGTACTAGGATGGGTGACCTAGGAAGTCCTCGTGTTGCACTCCTTTTTGCGCCCCGAGCGGCCAAAAGACTTACTTAAAACTCTCTTTAAAGCTTTTCAATTTTTCGAGCATTATGGCCAACAATAAATATGTCATTAACATATATATAGCAGGAGAATAATGAAATCATCATCTAAAAATTTCTTCATAAAACATACAATGACCAGACATGGTTCTAGGATGGGTGACCCCCTGGGAAGTCCTCGTGTTGCACTCCTTTTTGCGCCCTGAGCGGCCAAAACCTCTCCCGTCGACCTCCGAGGCGATGGTTTTGGGCCTCGGAATTTGCCATGACCGCTACGCTGTCATTCTCGTGGGGCTCGGAGAGAGCTTTCCGGAATGGGGCCGCAATAGCGATTCCGAGTTCGTTCGAGAAAGTCCCGATGGTTTCGGCGCGCGCTTGCCGTGTCCGGTACGCGGTCGGCCTCGTGGGCATCGGATGGATCCGACAATGACGATTCCGAGATCGTTCGAGAGGTTTCGGGGCTCCGGTCGTCGATGCGCCGTCCGCGACGTTCACAAAGGCGAGGGACGACGCACACAAAACGAGTGCGATCATACCAGCACCGGATCCCATCAGAACTCCGAAGTTAAGCGTGCTTGGGCGAGAGTAGTACTAGGATGGGTGACCCCCTGGGAAGTCCTCGTGTTGCACTCCTTTTTGCGCCCCGAGCGGCCAAAAGACTTACTTAAACTCTCTTTTAAGCTTTTCAATTTTTCCAGCATTATGGCCAACAATAAATATGTCATTAACATATATATAGCAGGAGAATAATGAAATCATCATCTAAAAATTTCTTCATAAAACATACAATGACCAGACATGGTTCTAGGATGGGTGACCCCCTGGGAAGTCCTCGTGTTGCACTCCTTTTTGCTCCCCGAGCCGCCAAAACCTCTCCCGTCGACCTCCGAGGCGATGGTTTTGGGCCTCGGAATTTGCCGTGACCGCTACATAGTCAGTCTCGTGGGGCTCGGAGAGAGCTTTCCGGAATGGGGCCGCAATAGCGATTCCGAGTTCGTTCGAGAAAGTCCCGATGGTTTCGGCGCGCGCTTGCCGTGTCCGGTACGCGGTCGGCCTCGTGGGCATCGGATGGATCCGACAATGACGATTCCGAGATCGTTCGAGAGGTTTCGGGGCTCCGGTCGTCGATGCGCCGTCCGCGACGTGCACAAAGGCGAGGGACGACGCACACAAAACGAGTGCGATCATACCAGCACCG
Source organism: Musa acuminata AAA Group (assembly GCF_036884655.1). Lineage (NCBI taxonomy): Eukaryota > Viridiplantae > Streptophyta > Magnoliopsida > Zingiberales > Musaceae > Musa > Musa acuminata. Next base: position 39,865,679 of record NC_088334.1, read on the forward strand.
GATCCCATCAGAACTCCGAAGTTAAGCGTGCTTGGGCGAGAGTAGTACTAGGATGGGTGACCCCCTGGGAAGTCCTCGTGTTGCACTCCTTTTTGCGCCCCGAGCGGCCAAAAGACTTACTTAAACTCTCTTTTAAGCTTTTCAATTTTTCCAGCATTATGGCCAACAATAAATATGTCATTAACATATATATAGCAGGAGAATAATGAAATCATCATCTAAAAATTTCTTCATAAAACATACAATGACCAGACATGGTTCTAGGATGGGTGACCCCCTGGGAAGTCCTCGTGTTGCACTCCTTTTTGCGCCCCGAGCGGCCAAAACCTCTCCCGTCGACCTCCGAGGCGATGGTTTTGGGCCTCGGAATTTGCCGTGACCGCTACGCTGTCAGTCTCGTGGGGCTCGGAGAGAGCTTTCCGGAATGGGGCCGCAATAGCGATTCCGAGTTCGTTCGAGAAAGTCCCGATGGTTTCGGCGCGCGCTTGCCGTGTCCGGTACGCGGTCGGCCTCGTGGGCATCGGATGGATCCGACAATGACGATTCCGAGATCGTTCGAGAGGTTTCGGGGCTCCGGTCGTCGATGCGCCGTCCGCGACGTGCACAAAGGCGAGGGACGACGCACACAAAACGAGTGCGATCATACCAGCACCGGATCCCATCAGAACTCCGAAGTTAAGCGTGCTTGGGCGAGAGTAGTACTAGGATGGGTGACCCCCTGGGAAGTCCTCGTGTTGCACTCCTTTTTGCGCCCCGAGCGGCCAAAAGACTTACTTAAACTCTCTTTTAAGCTTTTCAATTTTTCCAGCATTATGGCCAACAATAAATATGTCATTAACATATATATAGCAGGAGAATAATGAAATCATCATCTAAAAATTTCTTCATAAAACATACAATGACCAGACATGGTTCTAGGATGGGTGACCCCCTGGGAAGTCCTCGTGTTGCACTCCTTTTTGCTCCCCGAGCCGCCAAAACCTCTCCCGTCGACCTCCGAGGCGATGGTTTTGGGCCTCGGAATTTGCCGTGACCGCTACATAGTCAGTCTCGTGGGGCTCGGAGAGAGCTTTCCGGAATGGGGCCGCAATAGCGATTCCGAGTTCGTTCGAGAAAGTCCCGATGGTTTCGGCGCGCGCTTGCCGTGTCCGGTACACGGTCGGCCTCGTGGGCATCGGAGGGATCCGACAATGGCGATTCCGAGATCGTTCGAGAGGTTTCGGGGCTCCGGTCATCGATGCGCCGTCCGCGACGTGCACAAAGGCGAGGGACGACGCACACAAAATGAGTGCGATCATACCAGCACCGGATCCCATCAGAACTCCGAAGTTAAGCGTGCTTGGGCGAGAGTAGTACTAGGATGGGTGACCCCCTGGGAAGTCCTCGTGTTGCACTCCTTTTTGCGCCCCGAGCGGCCAAAAGACTTGCTTAAAACTCTCTTTTAAGCTTTTCAATTTTTCCAGCATTATGGCCAACAATAAATATGTCATTAACATATATATAGCAGGAGAATAATGAAGTCATCATCTAAAAATTTCTTCATAAAACATACAATGACCAGACATGGTTCTAGGATGGGTGACCCCCTGGGAAGTCCTCGTGTTGCACTCTTGTTTGCGCCCCGAGCGGCCAAAACCTCTCCCGTCGACCTCCGAGGCGATGGTTTTGGGCCTCGGAATTTGCCGTGACCGCTACATAGTCAGTCTCGTGGGGCTCGGAGAGAGCTTTCCGGAATGGGGCCGCAATAGCGATTCCGAGTTCGTTCGAGAAAGTCCCGATGGTTTCGGCGCACGCTTGCCGTGTCCGGTACGCGGTCGGCCTCGTGGGCATCGGATGGATCCGACAATGACGATTCCGAGATCGTTCGAGAGGTTTCGGGGCTCCGGTCGTCGATGCGCCGTCCGCGACGTGCACAAAGGCGAGGGACGACGCACACAAAACGAGTGCGATCAACCAGCACCGGATCCCATCAGAACTCCGAAGTTAAGCGTGCTTGGGCGAGAGTAGTACTAGGATGGGTGACCCCCTGGGAAGTCCTCGTGTTGCACTCCTTTTTGCGCCCCGAGCGGCCAAAAGACTTACTTAAACTCTCTTTTAAGCTTTTCAATTTTTCCAGCATTATGGCCAACAATAAATATGTCATTAACATATATATAGCAGGAGAATAATGAAGTCATCATCTAAAAATTTCTTCATAAAACATACAATGACCAGACATGGTTCTAGGATGGGTGACCCCCTGGGAAGTCCTCGTGTTGCACTCTTGTTTGCGCCCCGAGCGGCCAAAACCTCTCCCGTCGACCTCCGAGGCGATGGTTTTGGGCCTCGGAATTTGCCGTGACCGCTACATAGTCAGTCTCGTGGGGCTCGGAGAGAGCTTTCCGGAATGGGGCCGCAATAGCGATTCCGAGTTCGTTCGAGAAAGTCCCGATGGTTTCGGCGCGCGCTTGCCGTGTCCGGTACGCGGTCGGCCTCGTGGGCATCGGATGGATCCGACAATGACGATTCCGAGATCGTTCGAGAGGTTTCGGGGCTCCGGTCGTCGATGCGCCGTCCGCGACGTGCACAAAGGCGAGGGACGACGCACACAAAACGAGTGCGATCATACCAGCACCGGATCCCATCAGAACTCCGAAGTTAAGCGTGCTTGGGCGAGAGTAGTACTAGGATGGGTGACCCCCTGGGAAGTCCTCGTGTTGCACTCCTTTTTGCGCCCCGAGCGGCCAAAAGACTTACTTAAACTCTCTTTTAAGCTTTTCAATTTTTTCAGCATTATGGCCAACAATAAATATGTCATTAACATATATATAGCAGGAGAATAATGAAATCATCATCTAAAAATTTCTTTATAAAACATACAATGACCAGACATGGTTCTAGGATGGGTGACCTCCTGGGAAGTCCTCGTGTTGCACTCCTTTTTGCGCCCCGAGCGGCCAAAACCTCTCCCGTCGACCTCCGAGGCGATGGTTTTGGGCCTCGGAATTTGCCGTGACCGCTACGCAGTCAGTCTCGTGGGGCTCGGAGAAAGCTTTCCGGAATGGGGCCGCAATAGCGATTCCGAGTTCGTTCGAGAAAGTCCCGATGGTTTCGGCGCGCGCTTGCCGTGTCCGGTACGCGGTAGACCTCGTGGGCATCGGATGGATCCGACAATGACGATTCCGAGATCGTTCGAGAGGTTTCGGGGCTCCGGTCGTCGATGCGCCGTCCGCGACGTGCACAAAGGCGAGGGACGACGCACACAAAACGAGTGCGATCATACCAGCACCGGATCCCATCAGAACTCCGAAGTTAAGCGTGCTTGGGCGAGAGTAGAACTAGGATGGGTGACCCCCTGGGAAGTCCTCGTGTTGCACTCCTTTTTGCGCCCCGAGCGGCCAAAAGACTTACTTGAAACTCTCTTTTAAGCTTTTCAATTTTTCCAGCATTATGGCCAACAATAAATATGTCATTAACATATATATAGCAGGAGAATAATGAAATCATCATCTAAAAATTTCTTCATAAAACATACAATGACCAGACATGGTTCTAGGATGGGTGACCCCGTGGGAAGTCCTCGTGTTGCACTCCTTTTTGCGCCCCGAGCGGCCAAAACCTCTCCCGTCGACCTCCGAGGCGATGGTTTTGGGCCTCGGAATTTGCCATGACCGCTACGTCGTTAGTCTCGTGGGGCTCGGAGAGAGCTTTCCGGAATGGGGCCGCAATAGCGATTCCGAGTTCGTTCGAGAAAGTCCCGATGGTTTCGGCGCGCGCTTGCCGTGTCCGGTACGCGGTCGGCTTCGTGGGCATCGGAGGGATCCGACAATGGCGATTCCGAGATCGTTCGAGAGGTTTCGTGGCTCCGGTCGTCGATGCGCCGTCTGCGACGTGCACAAAGGCGAGGGACGACGCACACAAAACGAGTGCGATCATACCAGCACCGGATCCCATCAGAACTCCGAAGTTAAGCGTGCTTGGGCGAGAGTAGTACTAGGATGGGTGACCCCCTGGGAAGTCCTCGTGTTGCACTCCTTTTTGCGCCCCGAACGGCCAAAAGACTTACTTAAAACTCTCTTTAAAGCTTTTCAATTTTTCGAGCATTATGGCCAACAATAAATATGTCATTAACATATATATAGCAGGAGAATAATGAAATCATCATCTAAAAATTTCTTCATAAAACATACAATGACCAGACATGGTTCTAGGATGGGTGACCCCCTGGGAAGTCCTCGTGTTGCACTCCTTTTTGCGCCCTGAGCGGCCAAAACCTCTCCCGTCGACCTCCGAGGCGATGGTTTTGGGCCTCGGAATTTGCCGTGACCGCTACGCTGTCAGTCTCGTGGGGCTCGGAGAGAGCTTTCCGGAATGGGGCCGCAATAGCGATTCCGAGTTCGTTCGAGAAAGTCCCGATGGTTTCGGCGCGCGCTTGCCGTGTCCGGTACGCGGTCGGCCTCGTGGGCATCGGATGGATCCGACAATGACGATTCCGAGATCGTTCGAGAGGTTTCGGGGCTCCGGTCGTCGATGCGCCGTCCGCGACGTGCACAAAGGCGAGGGACGACGCACACAAAACGAGTGCGATCATACCAGCACCGGATCCCATCAGAACTCCGAAGTTAAGCGTGCTTGGGCGAGAGTAGTACTAGGATGGGTGACCCCCTGGGAAGTCCTCGTGTTGCACTCCTTTTTGCGCCCCGAGCGGCCAAAAGACTTACTTAAACTCTCTTTTAAGCTTTTCAATTTTTCCAGCATTATGGCCAACAATAAATATGTCATTAACATATATATAGCAGGAGAATAATGAAATCATCATCTAAAAATTTCTTCATAAAACATACAATGACCAGACATGGTTCTAGGATGGGTGACCCCCTGGGAAGTCCTCGTGTTGCACTCCTTTTTGCTCCCCGAGCCGCCAAAACCTCTCCCGTAGACCTCCGAGGCGATGGTTTTGGGCCTCGGAATTTGCCGTGACCGCTACATAGTCAGTCTCGTGGGGCTCGGAGAGAGCTTTCCGGAATGGGGCCGCAATAGCGATTCCGAGTTCGTTCGAGAAAGTCCCGATGGTTTCGGCGCGCGCTTGCCGTCTCCGTTACGCGGTCGGCCTCGTGGGCATCGGATGGATCCGACAATGACGATTCCGAGATCGTTCGAGAGGTTTCGGGGCTCCGGTCGTCGATGCGCCGTCCGCGACGTGCACAAAGGCGAGGGACGACGCACACAAAACGAGTGCGATCATACCAGCACCGGATCCCATCAGAACTCCGAAGTTAAGCGTGCTTGGGCGAGAGTAGTACTAGGATGGGTGACCCCCTGGGAAGTCCTCGTGTTGCACTCCTTTTTGCGCCCCGAGCGGCCAAAAGACTTACTTAAAACTCTCTTTTAAGCTTTTCAATTTTTCCAGCATTATGGCCAACAATAAATATGTCATTAACATAAATATAGCTGGAGAATAATGAAATCATCATCTAAAAATTTCTTCATAAAACATACAATGACCAGACATGGTTCTAGGATGGGTGACCCCCTGGGAAGTCCTCGTGTTGCACTCCTTTTTGCTCCCCGAGCCGCCAAAACCTCTCCCGTCGACCTCCGAGGCGATGGTTTTGGGCCTCGGAATTTGCCGTGACCGCTACGCAGTCAGTCTCGTGGGGCTCGGAGAGAGCTTTCCGGAATGGGGCCGCAATAGCGATTCCGAGTTCGTTCGAGAAAGTCCCGATGGTTTCGGCGCGCGCTTGCCGTGTCCGGTACACGGTCGGCCTCGTGGGCATCGGAGGGATCCGACAATGGCGATTCCGAGATCGTTCGAGAGGTTTCGGGGCTCCGGTCGTCGATGCGCCGTCCGCGACGTGCACAAAGGCGAGGGACGACGCACACAAAATGAGTGCGATCATACCAGCACCGGATCCCATCAGAACTCCGAAGTTAAGCGTGCTTGGGCGAGAGTAGTACTAGGATGGGTGACCCCCTGGGAAGTCCTCGTGTTGCACTCCTTTTTGCGCCCCGAGCGGCCAAAAGACTTGCTTAAAACTCTCTTTTAAGCTTTTCAATTTTTCCAGCATTATGGCCAACAATAAATATGTCATTAACATATATATAGCAGGAGAATAATGAAGTCATCATCTAAAAATTTCTTCATAAAACATACAATGACCAGACATGGTTCTAGGATGGGTGACCCCCTGGGAAGTCCTCGTGTTGCACTCTTGTTTGCGCCCCGAGCGGCCAAAACCTCTCCCGTCGACCTCCGAGGCGATGGTTTTGGGCCTCGGAAATTGCCGTGACCGCTACATAGTCAGTCTCGTGGGGCTCGGAGAGAGCTTTCCGGAATGGGGCCGCAATAGCGATTCCGAGTTCGTTCGAGAAAGTCCCGATGGTTTCGGCGCGCGCTTGCCGTGTCCGGTACGCGGTCGGCCTCGTGGGCATCGGATGGATCCGACAATGACGATTCCGAGATCGTTCGAGAGGTTTCGGGGCTCCGGTCGTCGATGCGCCGTCCGCGACGTGCACAAAGGCGAGGGACGACGCACACAAAACGAGTGCGATCATACCAGCACCGGATCCCATCAGAACTCCGAAGTTAAGCGTGCTTGGGCGAGAGTAGTACTAGGAAGGGTGACCCCCTGGGAAGTCCTCGTGTTGCACTCCTTTTTGCGCCCCGAGCGGCCAAAAGACTTACTTAAACTCTCTTTTAAGCTTTTCAATTTTTCCAGCATTATGGCCAACAATAAATATGTCATTAACATATATATAGCAGGAGAATAATGAAATCATCATCTAAAAATTTCTTCATAAAACATACAATGACCAGACATGGTTCTAGGATGGGTGACCCCGTGGGAAGTCCTCGTGTTGCACTCCATTTTGATCCCCGAGCCGCCAAAACCTCTCCCGTCGACCTCCGAGGCGATGGTTTTGGGCCTCGGAATTTGCCGTGACCGCTACGCAGTCAGTCTCGTGGGGCTCGGAGAGAGCTTTCCGGAATGGGGCCGCAATAGCGATTCCGAGTTCGTTCGAGAAAGTCCCGATGGTTTCGGCGCGCGCTTGCCGTGTCCGGTACACGGTCGGCCTCGTGGGCATCGGAGGGATCCGACAATGGCGATTCCGAGATCGTTCGAGAGGTTTCGGGGCTCCGGTCGTCGATGCGCCGTCCGCGACGTGCACAAAGGCGAGGGACGACGCACACAAAACGAGTGCGATCATACCAGCACCGGATCCCATCAGAACTCCGAAGTTAAGCGTGCTTGGGCGAGAGTAGTACTAGGATGGGTGACCCCCTGGGAAGTCCTCGTGTTGCACTCCTTTTTGCGCCCCGAGCGGCCAAAAGACTTGCTTAAAACTCTCTTTTAAGCTTTTCAATTTTTCCAGCATTATGGCCAACAAAAAATATGTCATTAACATATATATAGCAGGAGAATAATGAAGTCATCATCTAAAAATTTCTTCATAAAACATACAATGACCAGACATGGTTCTAGGATGGGTGACCCCCTGGGAAGTCCTCGTGTTGCACTCTTGTTTGCGCCCCGAGCGGCCAAAACCTCCCCCGTCGACCTCCGAGGCGATGGTTTTGGGCCTCGGAATTTGCCGTGACCGCTACATAGTCAGTCTCGTGGGGCTCGGAGAGAGCTTTCCGGAATGGGGCCGCAATAGCGATTCCGAGTTCGTTCGAGAAAGTCCCGATGGTTTCGGCGCGCGCTTACCGTGTCCGGTACGCGGTCAGCCTCGTGGGCATCAGAGGGATCCGACAATGGCGATTCCGAGATCGTTCGAGAGGTTTCGGGGCTCCGGTCGTCGATGTGCCGTCCGCGACGTGCACAAAGGCGAGGGACGACGCACACAAAACGAGTGCGATCATACCAGCACCGGATCCCATCAGAACTCCGAAGTTAAGCGTGCTTGGGCGAGAGTAGAACTAGGATGGGTGACCCCCTGGGAAGTCCTCGTGTTGCACTCCTTTTTGCGCCCCGAGCGGCCAAAAGACTTACTTGAAACTCTCTTTTAAGCTTTTCAATTTTTCCAGCATTATGGCCAACAATAAATATGTCATTAACATATATTTAGCAGGAGAATAATGAAATCATCATCTAAAAATTTCTTCATAAAACATACAATGACCAGACATGGTTCTAGGATGGGTGACCCCGTGGGGAGTCCTCGTGTTGCACTCCTTTTTGCGCCCCGAGCGGCCAAAACCTCTCCCGTCGACCTCCGAGGCGATGGTTTTGGGCCTCGGAATTTGCCATGACCGCTACGCAGTCAGTCTCGTGGGGCTCGGAGAGAGCTTTCCGGAATGGGGCCGCAATAGCGATTCCGAGTTCGTTCGAGAAAGTCCCGATGGTTTCGGCACGCGCTTGCCGTGTCCGGTACGCGGTCGGCCTCGTGGGCATCGGAGGGATCCGACAATGGCGATTCCGAGATCGTTCGAGAGGTTTCGGGGCTCCGGTCGTCGATGCGCCGTCCGCGACGTGCACAAAGGCGAGGGACGACGCACACAAAACGAGTGCGATCATACCAGCACCGGATCCCATCAGAACTCCGAAGTTAAGCGTGCTTGGGCGAGAGTAGAACTAGGATGGGTGACCCCCTGGGAAGTCCTCGTGTTGCACTCCTTTTTGCGCCCCGAGCGGCCAAAAGACTTACTTGAAACTCTCTTTTAAGCTTTTCAATTTTTCCAGCATTATGGCCAACAATAAATATGTCATTAACATATATATAGCAGGAGAATAATGAAATCATCATCTAAAAATTTCTTCATAAAACATACAATGACCAGACATGGTTCTAGGATGGGTGACCCCCTGGGAAGTCCTCGTGTTGCACTCCTTTTTGCGCCCTGAGCGGCCAAAACCTCTCCCGTCGACCTCCGAGGCGATGGTTTTGGGCCTCGGAATTTGCCGTGACCGCTACGCTGTCAGTCTCGTGGGGCTCGGAGAGAGCTTTCCGGAATGGGGCCGCAATAGCAATTCCGAGTTCGTTCGAGAAAGTCCCGATGGTTTCGGCGCGCGCTTGCCGTGTCCGGTACGCGGTCGGCCTCGTGGGCATCGGAGGGATCCGACAATGGCGATTCCGAGATCGTTCGAGAGGTTTCGGGGCTCCGGTCGTCGATGCGCCGTCCGCGACGTGCACAAAGGCGAGGGACGACGCACACAAAACGAGTGCGATCATACCAGCACCGGATCCCATCAGAACTCCGAAGTTAAGCGTGCTTGGGCGAGAGTAGTACTAGGATGGGTGACCCCCTGGGAAGTCCTCGTGTTGCACTCCTTTTTGCGCCCCGAGCGGCCAAAAGACTTACTTAAAACTCTCTTTAAAGCTTTTCAATTTTTCGAGCATTATGGCCAACAATAAATATGTCATTAACATATATATAGCAGGAGAATAATGAAATCATCATCTAAAAATTTCTTCATAAAACATACAATGACCAGACATGGTTCTAGGATGGGTGACCCCCTGGGAAGTCCTCGTGTTGCACTCCTTTTTGCGCCCCGAGCGGCCAAAACCTCTCCCGTCGACCTCCGAGGCGATGGTTTTGGGCCTCGGAATTTGCCGTGACCGCTAAGCAGTCAGTCTCGTGGGGCTCGGAGAGAGCTTTCCGGAATGGGGCCGCAATAGCGATTCCGAGTTCGTTCGAGAAAGTCCCGATGGTTTCGGCGCGCGCTTGCCGTGTCCGGTACGCGGTAGACCTCGTGGGCATCGGATGGATCCGACAATGACGATTCCGAGATCATTCGAGAGGTTTCGGGGCTCCGGTCGTCGATGCGCCGTCCGCGACGTGCACAAAGGCGAGGGACGACGCACACAAAACGAGTGCGATCATACCAGCACCGGATCCCATCAGAACTCCTAAGTTAAGCGTGCTTGGGCGAGAGTAGTACTAGGATGGGTGACCCCCTGGGAAGTCCTCGTGTTGCACTCCTTTTTGCGCCCCGAGCGGCCAAAAGACTTACTTAAAACTCTCTTTTAAGCTTTTCAATTTTTCCAGCATTATGGCCAACAATAAATATGTCATTAACATATATATAGCAGGAGAATAATGAAATCATCATCTAAAAATTTCTTCATAAAACATACAATGACCAGACATGGTTCTAGGATGGGTGACCCCCTGGGAAGTCCTCGTGTTGCACTCCTTTTTGCGCCCCGAGCCGCCAAAACCTCTCCCGTCGACCTCCGAGGCGATGGTTTTGGGCCTCGGAATTTGCCGTGACCGCTACGCAGTCAGTCTCGTGGGGCTCGGAGAGAGCTTTCCGGAATGGGGCCGCAATAGCGATTCCGAGTTCGTTCGAGAAAGTCCCGATGGTTTCGGCGCGCGCTTGCCGTGTCCGGTACGCGGTCGGCCTCGTGGGCATCGGAGGGATTTGACAATGGCGATTCCGAGATCGTTCAAGAGGTATCGGGGCTCCGGTCGTCGATGCGCCGTCCGCGACGTGCACAAAGGCGAGGGACGACGCACACAAAACGAGTGCGATCATACCAGCACCGGATCCCATCAGAACTCCGAAGTTAAGCGTGCTTGGGCGAGAGTAGTACTAGGATGGGTGACCCCCTGGGAAGTCCTCGTGTTGCACTCCTTTTTGCGCCCCGAGCGGCCAAAAGACTTACTTAAAACTCTCTTTAAAGCTTTTCAATTTTTCGAGCATTATGGCCAACAATAAATATGTCATTAACATATATATAGCAGGAGAATAATGAAATCATCATCTAAAAATTTCTTCATAAAACATACAATGACCAGACATGGTTCTAGGATGGGTGACCCCGTGGGAAGTCCTCGTGTTGCACTCCTTTTTGCGCCCCGAGCGGCCAAAACCTCTCCCGTCGACCTCCGTGGCGATGGTTTTGGGCCTCGGAATTTGCCATGACCGCTACGCAGTCAGTCTCGTGGGGCTCGGAGAGAGCTTTCCGGAATGGGGCCGCAATAGCGATTCCGAGTTCGTTCGAGAAAGTCCCGATGGTTTCGGCACGCGCTTGCCGTGTCCGGTACGCGGTCGGCCTCGTGGGCATCGGAGGGATCCGAAAATGGCGTTTCCGAGATCGTTCGAGAGGTTTCGGGGCTCCGGTCGTCGATGCGCCGTCCGCGACGTGCACAAAGGCGAGGGACGACGCACACAAAACGAGTGCGATCATACCAGCACCGGATCCCATCAGAACTCCGAAGTTAAGCGTGCTTGGGCGAGAGTAGAACTAGGATGGGTGACCCCCTGGGAAGTCCTCGTGTTGCACTCCTTTTTACGCCCCGAGCGGCCAAAAGACTTACTTGAAACTCTCTTTTAAGCTTTTCAATTTTTCCAGCATTATGGCCAACAATAAATATGTCATTAACATATATATAGCAGGAGAATAATGAAATCATCATCTAAAAATTTCTTCATAAAACATACAATGACCAGACATGGTTCTAGGATGGGTGACCCCCTGGGAAGTCCTCGTGTTGCACTCCTTTTTGCGCCCTGAGCGGCCAAAACCTCTCCCGTCGACCTCCGAGGCGATGATTTTGGGCCTCGGAATTTGCCGTGACCGCTACGCTGTCAGTCTCGTGGGGCTCGGAGAGAGCTTTCCAGAATGGGGCCGCAATAGCAATTCCGAGTTCGTTCGAGAAAGTCCCGATGGTTTCGGCGCGCGCTTGCCGTGTCCGGTACGCGGTCGGCCTCGTGGGCATCGGAGGGATCCGACAATGGCGATTCCGAGATCGTTCGAGAGGTTTCGGGGCTCCGGTCGTCGATGCGCCGTCCGCGACGTGCACAAAGGCGAGGGACGACGCACACAAAACGAGTGCGATCATACCAGCACCGGATCCCATCAGAACTCCGAAGTTAAGCGTGCTTGGGCGAGAGTAGTACTAGGATGGGTGACCCCCTGGGAAGTCCTCGTGTTGCACTCCTTTTTGCGCCCCGAGCGGCCAAAAGACTTACTTAAAACTCTCTTTAAAGCTTTTCAATTTTTCGAGCATTATGGCCAACAATAAATATGTCATTAACATATATATAGCAGGAGAATAATGAAATCATCATCTAAAAATTTCTTCATAAAACATACAATGACCAGACATGGTTCTAGGATGGGTGACCCCGTGGGAAGTCCTCGTGTTGCACTCCTTTTTGCGCCCCGAGCGGCCAAAACCTCTCCCGTCGACCTCCGAGGCGATGGTTTTGGGCCTCGGAATTTGCCGTGACCGCTACGCTGTCAGTCTCGTGGGGCTCGGAGAGAGCTTTCCGGAATGGGGCCGCAATAGCAATTCCGAGTTCGTTCGAGAAAGTCCCGATGGTTTCGACGCGCGCTTGCCGTGTCCGGTACGCGGTCGGCCTCGTGGGCATCGGAGGGATCCGACAATGGCGATTCCGAGATCGCTCGAGAGGTTTCGGGGCTCCGGTCGTCGATGCGCCGTCCGCGACGTGCACAAAGGCGAGGGACGACGCACACAAAACGAGTGCGATCATACCAGCACCGGATCCCATCAGAACTCCGAAGTTAAGCGTGCTTGGGCGAGAGTAGTACTAGGATGGGTGACCCCCTGGGAAGTCCTCGTGTTGCACTCCTTTTTGCGCCCCGAGCGGCCAAAAGACTTACTTAAAACTCTCTTTAAAGCTTTTCAATTTTTCGAGCATTATGGCCAACAATAAATATGTCATTAACATATATATAGCAGGAGAATAATGAAATCATCATCTAAAAATTTCTTCATAAAACATACAATGACCAGACATGGTTCTAGGATGGGTGACCCCGTGGGAAGTCCTCGTGTTGCACTCCTTTTTGCGCCCCGAGCGGCCAAAACCTCTCCCGTCGACCTCCGAGGCGATGGTTTTGGGCCTCGGAATTTGCCATGACAGCTACGCAGTCAGTCTCGTGGGGCTCGGAGAGAGCTTTCCGGAATGGGGCCGCCATAGCGATTCCGAGTTCGTTCGAGAAAGTCCCGATGGTTTCGGCACGCGCTTGCCGTGTCCGGTACGCGGTCGGCCTCGTGGGCATCGGAGGGATCCGACAATGGCGATTCCGAGATCGTTCGAGAGGTTTCGGGGCTCCGGTCGTCGATGCGCCGTCCGCGACGTGCACAAAGGCGAGGGACGACGCACACAAAACGAGTGCGATCATACCAGCACCGGATCCCATCAGAACTCTGAAGTTAAGCGTGCTTGGGCGAGAGTAGAACTAGGATGGGTGACCCCCTGGGAAGTCCTCGTGTTGCACTCCTTTTTGCGCCCCGAGCGGCCAAAAGACTTACTTGAAACTCTCTTTTAAGCTTTTCAATTTTTCCAGCATTATGGCCAACAATAAATATGTCATTAACATATATTTAGCAGGAAAATAATGAAATCATCATCTAAAAATTTCTTCATAAAACATACAATGACCAGACATGGTTCTAGGATGGGTGACCCCGTGGGAAGTCCTCGTGTTGCACTCCTTTTTGCGCCCCGAGCGGCCAAAACCTCTCCCGTCGACCTCTGAGGCGATGGTTTTGGGCCTCGGAATTTGCCATGACCGCTACGCAGTCAGTCTCGTGGGGCTCGGAGAGAGCTTTCCGGAATGGGGCCGCAATAGCGATTCCGAGTTCGTTCGAGAAAGTCCCGATGGTTTCGGCACGCGCTTGCCGTGTCCGGTACGCGGTCGGCCTCGTGGGCATCGGAGGGATCCGACAATGGCGATTCCAAGATCGTTCGAGAGGTTTCGGGGCTCCGGTCGTCGATGCGCCGTCCGCGACGTGCACAAAGGCGAGGGACGACGCACACAAAACGAGTGCGATCATACCAGCACCGGATCCCATCAGAACTCCGAAGTTAAGCGTGCTTGGGCGAGAGTAGAACTAGGATGGGTGACCCCCTGGGAAGTCCTCGTGTTGCACTCCTTTTTGCGCCCCGAGCGGCCAAAAGACTTACTTGAAACTCTCTTTTAAGCTTTTCAATTTTTCCAGCATTATGGCCAACAATAAATATGTCATTAACATATATATAGCAGGAGAATAATGAAATCATCATCTAAAAATTTCTTCATAAAACATACAATGACCAGACATGGTTCTAGGATGGGTGACCCCCTGGAAGTCCTCGTGTTGCACTCCTTTTTGCGCCCTGAGCGGCCAAAACCTCTCCCGTCGACCTCCGAGGCGATGGTTTTGGGCCTCGGAATTTGCCGTGACCGCTACGCTGTCAGTCTCGTGGGGCTCGGAGAGAGCTTTCCGGAATGGGGCCGCAATAGCAATTCCGAGTTCGTTCGAGAAAGTCCCGATGGTTTCGGCGCGCGCTTGCCGTGTCCGGTACGCGGTCGGCCTCGTGGGCATCGGAGGGATCCGACAATGGCGATTCCGAGATCGTTCGAGTGGTTTCGGGGCTCCGGTCGTCGATGCGCCGTCCGCGACGTGCACAAAGGCGAGGGACGACGCACACAAAACGAGTGCGATCATACCAGCACCGGATCCCATCAGAACTCCGAAGTTAAGCGTGCTTGGGCGAGAGTAGTACTAGGATGGGTGACCCCCTGGGAAGTCCTCGTGTTGCACTCCTTTTTGCGCCCCGAGCGGCCAAAAGACTTACTTAAAACTCTCTTTAAAGCTTTTCAATTTTTCGAGCATTATGGCCAACAATAAATATGTCATTAACATATATATAGCAGGAGAATAATGAAATCATCATCTAAAAATTTCTTCATAAAACATACAATGACCAGACATGGTTCTAGGATGGGTGACCCCCTGGGAAGTCCTCGTGTTGCACTCCTTTTTGCGCCCCGAGCGGCCAAAACCTCTCCCGTCGACCTCCGAGGCGATGGTTTTGGGCCTCGGAATTTGCCGTGACCGCTAAGCAGTCAGTCTCGTGGGGCTCGGAGAGAGCTTTCCGGAATGGGGCCGCAATAGCGATTCCGAGTTCGTTCGAGAAAGTCCCGATGGTTTCGGCGCGCGCTTGCCGTGTCCGGTACGCGGTAGACCTCGTGGGCATCGGATGGATCCGACAATGACGATTCCGAGATCATTCGAGAGGTTTCGGGGCTCCGGTCGTCGATGCGCCGTCCGCGACGTGCACAAAGGCGAGGGACGACGCACACAAAACGAGTGCGATCATACCAGCACCGGATCCCATCAGAACTCCTAAGTTAAGCGTGCTTGGGCGAGAGTAGTACTAGGATGGGTGACCCCCTGGGAAGTCCTCGTGTTGCACTCCTTTTTGCGCCCCGAGCGGCCAAAAGACTTACTTAAAACTCTCTTTTAAGCTTTTCAATTTTTCCAGCATTATGGCCAACAATAAATATGTCATTAACATATATATAGCAGGAGAATAATGAAATCATCATCTAAAAATTTCTTCATAAAACATACAATGACCAGACATGGTTCTAGGATGGGTGACCCCGTGGGAAGTCCTCGTGTTGCACTCCTTTTTGCGCCCCGAGCGGCCAAAACCTCTCCCGTCGACCTCCGAGGCGATGGTTTTGGGCCTCGGAATTTGCCATGACCGCTACGCAGTCAGTCTCGTGGGGCTCGGAGAGAGCTTTCCGGAATGGGGCCGCAATAGCGATTCCGAGTTCGTTCGAGAAAGTCCCGATTGTTTCGGCGCGCGCTTGCCGTGTCCGGTACGCGGTCGGCCTCGTGGGCATCGGAGGGATCCGACAATGGCGATTCCGAGATCGTTCGAGAGGTTTCGGGGCTCCGGTCGTCGATGCGCCGTCCGCGACGTGCACAAAGGCGAGGGACGACGCACACAAAACGAGTGCGATCATACCAGCACCGGATCCCATCAGAACTCCGAAGTTAAGCGTGCTTGGGCGAGAGTAGTACTAGGATGGGTGACCCCCTGGGAAGTCCTCGTGTTGCACTCCTTTTTGCGCCCCGAGCGGCCAAAAGACTTACTTGAAACTCTCTTTTAAGCTTTTCAATTTTTCCAGCATTATGGCCAACAATAAATATGTCATTAACATATATATAGCAGGAGAATAATGAAATCATCATCTAAAAATTTCTTCATAAAACATACAATGACCAGACATGGTTCTAGGATGGGTGACCCCGTGGGAAGTCCTCGTGTTGCACTCCTTTTTGCGCCCCGAGCGGCCAAAACCTCTCCCGTCGACCTCTGAGGCGATGGTTTTGGGCCTCGGAATTTGCCATGACCGCTACGCAGTCAGTCTCGTGGGGCTCGGAGAGAGCTTTCCGGAATGGGGCCGCAATAGCGATTCCGAGTTCGTTCGAGAAAGTCCCGATGGTTTCGGCACGCGCTTGCCGTGTCCGGTACGCGGTCGGCCTCGTGGGCATCGGAGGGATCCGACAATGGCGATTCCAAGATCGTTCGAGAGGTTTCGGGGCTCCGGTCGTCGATGCGCCGTCCGCGACGTGCACAAAGGCGAGGGACGACGCACACAAAACGAGTGCGATCATACCAGCACCGGATCCCATCAGAACTCCGAAGTTAAGCGTGCTTGGGCGAGAGTAGAACTAGGATGGGTGACCCCCTGGGAAGTCCTCGTGTTGCACTCCTTTTTGCGCCCCGAGCGGCCAAAAGACTTACTTGAAACTCTCTTTTAAGCTTTTCAATTTTTCCAGCATTATGGCCAACAATAAATATGTCATTAACATATATATAGCAGGAGAATAATGAAATCATCATCTAAAAATTTCTTCATAAAACATACAATGACCAGACATGGTTCTAGGATGGGTGACCCCCTGGAAGTCCTCGTGTTGCACTCCTTTTTGCGCCCTGAGCGGCCAAAACCTCTCCCGTCGACCTCCGAGGCGATGGTTTTGGGCCTCGGAATTTGCCGTGACTGCTACGCTGTCAGTCTCGTGGGGCTCGGAGAGAGCTTTCCGGAATGGGGCCGCAATAGCAATTCCGAGTTCGTTCGAGAAAGTCCCGATGGTTTCGGCGCGCGCTTGCCGTGTCCGGTACGCGGTCGGCCTCGTGGGCATCGGAGGGATCCGACAATGGCGATTCCGAGATCGTTCGAGAGGTTTCGGGGCTCCGGTCGTCGATGCGCCGTCCGCGACGTGCACAAAGGCGAGGGACGACGCACACAAAACGAGTGCGATCATACCAGCACCGGATCCCATCAGAACTCCGAAGTTAAGCGTGCTGGGGCGAGAGTAGTACTAGGATGGGTGACCCCCTGGGATGTCCTCGTGTTGCACTCCTTTTTGCGCCCCGAGCGGCCAAAAGACTTACTTAAAACTCTCTTTAAAGCTTTTCAATTTTTCGAGCATTATGGCCAACAATAAATATGTCATTAACATATATATAGCAGGAGAATAATGAAATCATCATCTAAAAATTTCTTCATAAAACATACAATGACCAGACATGGTTCTAGGATGGGTGACCCCCTGGGAAGTCCTCGTGTTGCACTCCTTTTTGCGCCCCGAGCGGCCAAAACCTCTCCCGTCGACCTCCGAGGCGATGGTTTTGGGCCTCGGAATTTGCCGTGACCGCTAAGCAGTCAGTCTCGTGGGGCTCGGAGAGAGCTTTCCGGAATGGGGCCGCAATAGCGATTCCGAGTTCGTTCGAGAAAGTCCCGATGGTTTCGGCGCGCGCTTGCCGTGTCCGGTACGCGGTAGACCTCGTGGGCATCGGATGGATCCGACAATGACGATTCCGAGATCATTCGAGAGGTTTCGGGGCTCCGGTCGTCGATGCGCCGTCCGCGACGTGCACAAAGGCGAGGGACGACGCACACAAAACGAGTGCGATCATACCAGCACCGGATCCCATCAGAACTCCTAAGTTAAGCGTGCTTGGGCGAGAGTAGTACTAGGATGGGTGACCCCCTGGGAAGTCCTCGTGTTGCACTCCTTTTTGCGCCCCGAGCGGCCAAAAGACTTACTTAAAACTCTCTTTTAAGCTTTTCAATTTTTCCAGCATTATGGCCAACAATAAATATGTCATTAACATATATATAGCAGGAGAATAATGAAATCATCATCTAAAAATTTCTTCATAAAACATACAATGACCAGACATGGTTCTAGGATGGGTGACCCCGTGGGAAGTCCTCGTGTTGCACTCCTTTTTGCGCCCCGAGCGGCCAAAACCTCTCCCGTCGACCTCCGAGGCGATGGTTTTGGGCCTCGGAATTTGCCATGACCGCTACGCAGTCAGTCTCGTGGGGCTCGGAGAGAGCTTTCCGGAATGGGGCCGCAATAGCGATTCCGAGTTCGTTCGAGAAAGTCCCGATTGTTTCGGCGCGCGCTTGCCGTGTCCGGTACGCGGTCGGCCTCGTGGGCATCGGAGGGATCCGACAATGGCGATTCCGAGATCGTTCGAGAGGTTTCGGGGCTCCGGTCGTCGATGCGCCGTCCGCGACGTGCACAAAGGCGAGGGACGACGCACACAAAACGAGTGCGATCATACCAGCACCGGATCCCATCAGAACTCCGAAGTTAAGCGTGCTTGGGCGAGAGTAGTACTAGGATGGGTGACCCCTTGGGAAGTCCTCGTGTTGCACTCCTTTTTGCGCCCCGAGCGGCCAAAAGACTTACTTAAAACTCTCTTTAAAGCTTTTCAATTTTTCGAGCATTATGGCCAACAATAAATATGTCATTAACATATATATAGCAGGAGAATAATGAAATCATCATCTAAAAATTTCTTCATAAAACATACAATGACCAGACATGGTTCTAGGATGGGTGACCCCGTGGGAAGTCCTCGTGTTGCACTCCTTTTTGCGCCCCGAGCGGCCAAAACCTCTCCCGTCGAACTCCGAGGCGATGGTTTTGGGCCTCGGAATTTGCCATGACCGCTACGCAGTCAGTCTCGTGGGGCTCGGAGAGAGCTTTCCGGAATGGGGCCGCAATAGCGATTCCGAGTTCGTTCGAGAAAGTCCCGATGGTTTCGGCGCGCGCTTGCCGTGTCCGGTACGCGGTCGGCCTCGTGGGCATCGGAGGGATCCGACAATGGCGATTCCGAGATCGTTCGAGAGGTTTCGGGGCTCCGGTCGTCGATGCGCCTTCCGCGACGTGCACAAAGGCGAGGGACGACGCACACAAAACGAGTGCGATCATACCAGCACCGGATCCCATCAGAACTCCGAAGTTAAGCGTGCTTGGGCGAGAGTAGTACTAGGATGGGTGACCCCCTGGGAAGTCCTCGTGTTGCACTCCTTTTTGCGCCCCGAGCGGCCAAAAGACTTACTTGAAACTCTCTTTTAAGCTTTTCAATTTTTCCAGCATTATGGCCAACAATAAATATGTCATTAACATATATATAGCAGGAGAATAATGAAATCATCATCTAAAAATTTCTTCATAAAACATACAATGACCAGACATGGTTCTAGGATGGGTGACCCCGTGGGAAGTCCTCGTGTTGCACTCCTTTTTGCGCCCCGAGCGGCCAAAACCTCTCCCGTCGACCTCCGAGGTGATGGTTTTGGGCCTCGGAATTTGCCATGACCGCTACGCAGTCAGTCTCGTGGGGCTCGGAGAGAGCTTTCCGGAATGGGGCCGCAATAGCGATTCCGAGTTCGTTCGAGAAAGTCCCGATGGTTTCGGCACGCGCTTGCCGTGTCCGGTACGCGGTCGGCCTCGTGGGCATCGGAGGGATCCGACAATGGCGATTCCGAGATCGTTCGAGAGGTTTCGGGGCTCCGGTCGTCGATGCGCCGTCCGCGACGTGCACAAAGGCGAGGGACGACGCACACAAAACGAGTGCGATCATACCAGCACCGGATCCCATCAGAACTCTGAAGTTAAGCGTGCTTGGGCGAGAGTAGAACTAGGATGGGTGACCCCCTGGGAAGTCCTCGTGTTGCACTCCTTTTTGCGCCCCGAGCGGCCAAAAGACTTACTTGAAACTCTCTTTTAAGCTTTTCAATTTTTCCAGCATTATGGCCAACAATAAATATGTCATTAACATATATTTAGCAGGAGAATAATGAAATCATCATCTAAAAATTTCTTCATAAAACATACAATGACCAGACATGGTTCTAGGATGGGTGACCCCGTGGGAAGTCCTCGTGTTGCACTCCTTTTTGCGCCCCGAGCGGCCAAAACCTCTCCCGTCGACCTCCGAGGCGATGGTTTTGGGCCTCGGAATTTGCCATGACCGCTACGCAGTCAGTCTCGTGGGGCTCGGAGAGAGCTTTCCGGAATGGGGCCGCAATAGCGATTCCGAGTTCGTTCGAGAAAGTCCCGATGGTTTCGGCACGCGCTTGCCGTGTCCGGTACGCGGTCGGCCTCGTGGGCATCGGAGGGATCCGACAATGGCGATTCCGAGATCGTTCGAGAGGTTTCGGGGCTCCGGTCGTCGATGCGCCGTCCGCGACGTGCACAAAGGCGAGGGACGACGCACACAAAACGAGTGCGATCATACCAGCACCGGATCCCATCAGAACTCCGAAGTTAAGCGTGCTTGGGCGAGAGTAGAACTAGGATGGGTGACCCCCTGGGAAGTCCTCGTGTTGCACTCCTTTTTGCGCCCCGAGCGGCCAAAAGACTTACTTGAAACTCTCTTTTAAGCTTTTCAATTTTTCCAGCATTATGGCCAACAATAAATATGTCATTAACATATATATAGCAGTAGAATAATGAAATCATCATCTAAAAATTTCTTCATAAAACATACAATGACCAGACATGGTTCTAGGATGGGTGACCCCCTGGGAAGTCCTCGTGTTGCACTCCTTTTTGCGCCCTGAGCGGCCAAAACCTCTCCCGTCGACCTCCGAGGCGATGGTTTTGGGCCTCGGAATTTGCCGTGACCGCTACGCTGTCAGTCTCGTGGGGCTCGGAGAGAGCTTTCCGGAATGGGGCCGCAATAGCAATTCCGAGTTCGTTCGAGAAAGTCCCGATGGTTTCGGCGCGCGCTTGCCGTGTCCGGTACGCGGTCGGCCTCGTGGGCATCGGAGGGATCCGACAATGGCGATTCCGAGATCGTTCGAGAGGTTTCGGGGCTCCGGTCGTCGATGCGCCGTCCGCGACGTGCACAAAGGCGAGGGACGACGCACACAAAACGAGTGCGATCATACCAGCACCGGATCCCATCAGAACTCCGAAGTTAAGCGTGCTTGGGCGAGAGTAGTACTAGGATGGGTGACCCCCTGGGAAGTCCTCGTGTTGCACTCCTTTTTGCGCCCCGAGCGGCCAAAAGACTTACTTAAAACTCTCTTTAAAGCTTTTCAATTTTTCGAGCATTATGGCCAACAATAAATATGTCATTAACATATATATAGCAGGAGAATAATGAAATCATCATCTAAAAATTTCTTCATAAAACATACAATGACCAGACATGGTTCTAGGATGGGTGACCCCCTGGGAAGTCCTCGTGTTGCACTCCTTTTTGCGCCCCGAGCGGCCAAAACCTCTCCCGTCGACCTCCGAGGCGATGGTTTTGGGCCTCGGAATTTGCCGTGACCGCTAAGCAGTCAGTCTCGTGGGGCTCGGAGAGAGCTTTCCGGAATGGGGCCGCAATAGCGATTCCGAGTTCGTTCGAGAAAGTCCCGATGGTTTCGGCGCGCGCTTGCCGTGTCCGGTACGCGGTAGACCTCGTGGGCATCGGATGGATCCGACAATGACGATTCCGAGATCATTCGAGAGGTTTCGGGGCTCCGGTCGTCGATGCGCCGTCCGCGACGTGCACAAAGGCGAGGGACGACGCACACAAAACGAGTGCGATCATACCAGCACCGGATCCCATCAGAACTCCTAAGTTAAGCGTGCTTGGGCGAGAGTAGTACTAGGATGGGTGACCCCCTGGGAAGTCCTCGTGTTGCACTCCTTTTTGCGCCCCGAGCGGCCAAAAGACTTACTTAAAACTCTCTTTTAAGCTTTTCAATTTTTCCAGCATTATGGTCAACAATAAATATGTCATTAACATATATATAGCAGGAGAATAATGAAATCATCATCTAAAAATTTCTTCATAAAACATACAATGACCAGACATGGTTCTAGGATGGGTGACCCCGTGGGAAGTCCTCGTGTTGCACTCCTTTTTGCGCCCCGAGCGGCCAAAACCTCTCCCGTCGACCTCCGAGGCGATGGTTTTGGGCCTCGGAATTTGCCATGACCGCTACGCAGTCAGTCTCGTGGGGCTCGGAGAGAGCTTTCCGGAATGGGGCCGCAATAGCGATTCCGAGTTCGTTCGAGAAAGTCCCGATTGTTTCGGCGCGCGCTTGCCGTGTCCGGTACGCGGTCGGCCTCGTGGGCATCGGAGGGATCCGACAATGGCGATTCCGAGATCGTTCGAGAGGTTTCGGGGCTCCGGTCGTCGATGCGCCGTCCGCGACGTGCACAAAGGCGAGGGACGACGCACACAAAACGAGTGCGATCATACCAGCACCGGATCCCATCAGAACTCCGAAGTTAAGCGTGCTTGGGCGAGAGTAGTACTAGGATGGGTGACCCCTTGGGAAGTCCTCGTGTTGCACTCCTTTTTGCGCCCCGAGCGGCCAAAAGACTTACTTAAAACTCTCTTTAAAGCTTTTCAATTTTTCGAGCATTATGGCCAACAATAAATATGTCATTAACATATATATAGCAGGAGAATAATGAAATCATCATCTAAAAATTTCTTCATAAAACATACAATGACCAGACATGGTTCTAGGATGGGTGACCCCGTGGGAAGTCCTCGTGTTGCACTCCTTTTTGCGCCCCGAGCGGCCAAAACCTCTCCCGTCGAACTCCGAGGCGATGGTTTTGGGCCTCGGAATTTGCCATGACCGCTACGCAGTCAGTCTCGTGGGGCTCGGAGAGAGCTTTCCGGAATGGGGCCGCAATAGCGATTCCGAGTTCGTTCGAGAAAGTCCCGATGGTTTCGGCGCGCGCTTGCCGTGTCCGGTACGCGGTCGGCCTCGTGGGCATCGGAGGGATCCGACAATGGCGATTCCGAGATCGTTCGAGAGGTTTCGGGGCTCCGGTCGTCGATGCGCCTTCCGCGACGTGCACAAAGGCGAGGGACGACGCACACAAAACGAGTGCGATCATACCAGCACCGGATCCCATCAGAACTCCGAAGTTAAACGTGCTTGGGCGAGAGTAGTACTAGGATGGGTGACCCCCTGGGAAGTCCTCGTGTTGCACTCCTTTTTGCGCCCCGAGCGGCCAAAAGACTTACTTGAAACTCTCTTTTAAGCTTTTCAATTTTTCCAGCATTATGGCCAACAATAAATATGTCATTAACATATATATAGCAGGAGAATAATGAAATCATCATCTAAAAATTTCTTCATAAAACATACAATGACCAGACATGGTTCTAGGATGGGTGACCCCGTGGGAAGTCCTCGTGTTGCACTCCTTTTTGCGCCCCGAGCGGCCAAAACCTCTCCCGTCGACCTCCGAGGCGATGGTTTTGGGCCTCGGAATTTGCCATGACCGCTACGCAGTCAGTCTCGTGGGGCTCGGAGAGAGCTTTCCGGAATGGGGCCGCAATAGCGATTCCGAGTTCGTTCGAGAAAGTCCCGATGGTTTCGGCACGCGCTTGCCGTGTCCGGTACGCGGTCGGCCTCGTGGGCATCGGAGGGATCCGACAATGGCGATTCCGAGATCGTTCGAGAGGTTTCGGGGCTCCGGTCGTCGATGCGCCGTCCGCGACGTGCACAAAGGCGAGGGACGACGCACACAAAACGAGTGCGATCATACCAGCACCGGATCCCATCAGAACTCTGAAGTTAAGCGTGCTTGGGCGAGAGTAGAACTAGGATGGGTGACCCCCTGGGAAGTCCTCGTGTTGCACTCCTTTTTGCGCCCCGAGCGGCCAAAAGACTTACTTGAAACTCTCTTTTAAGCTTTTCAATTTTTCCAGCATTATGGCCAACAATAAATATGTCATTAACATATATTTAGCAGGAGAATAATGAAATCATCATCTAAAAATTTCTTCATAAAACATACAATGACCAGACATGGTTCTAGGATGGGTGACCCCGTGGGAAGTCCTCGTGTTGCACTCCTTTTTGCGCCCCGAGCGGCCAAAACCTCTCCCGTCGACCTCCGAGGCGATGGTTTTGGGCCTCGGAATTTGCCATGACCGCTACGCAGTCAGTCTCGTGGGGCTCGGAGAGAGCTTTCCGGAATGGGGCCGCAATAGCGATTCCGAGTTCGTTCGAGAAAGTCCCGATGGTTTCGGCGCGCGCTTGCCGTGTCCGGTACGCGGTCGGCCTCGTGGGCATCGGAGGGATCCGACAATGGCGATTCCGAGATCGTTCGAGAGGTTTCGGGGCTCCGGTCGTCGATGCGCCGTCCGCGACGTGCACAAAGGCGAGGGACGACGCACACAAAACGAGTGCGATCATACCAGCACCGGATCCCATCAGAACTCCGAAGTTAAGCGTGCTTGGGCGAGAGTAGTACTAGGATGGGTGACCCCTTGGGAAGTCCTCGTGTTGCACTCCTTTTTGCGCCCCGAGCGGCCAAAAGACTTACTTAAAACTCTCTTTAAAGCTTTTCAATTTTTCGAGCATTATGGCCAACAATAAATATGTCATTAACATATATATAGCAGGAGAATAATGAAATCATCATCTAAAAATTTCTTCATAAAACATACAATGACCAGACATGGTTCTAGGATGGGTGACCCCGTGGGAAGTCCTCGTGTTGCACTCCTTTTTGCGCCCCGAGCGGCCAAAACCTCTCCCGTCGAACTCCGAGGCGATGGTTTTGGGCCTCGGAATTTGCCATGACCGCTACGCAGTCAGTCTCGTGGGGCTCGGAGAGAGCTTTCCGGAATGGGGCCGCAATAGCGATTCCGAGTTCGTTCGAGAAAGTCCCGATGGTTTCGGCGCGCGCTTGCCGTGTCCGGTACGCGGTCGGCCTCGTGGGCATCGGAGGGATCCCACAATGGCGATTCCGAGATCGTTCGAGAGGTTTCGGGGCTCCGGTCGTCGATGCGCCTTCCGCGACGTGCACAAAGGCGAGGGACGACGCACACAAAACGAGTGCGATCATACCAGCACCGGATCCCATCAGAACTCCGAAGTTAAGCGTGCTTGGGCGAGAGTAGTACTAGGATGGGTGACCCCCTGGGAAGTCCTCGTGTTGCACTCCTTTTTGCGCCCCGAGCGGCCAAAAGACTTACTTGAAACTCTCTTTTAAGCTTTTCAATTTTTCCAGCATTATGGCCAACAATAAATATGTCATTAACATATATATAGCAGGAGAATAATGAAATCATCATCTAAAAATTTCTTCATAAAACATACAATGACCAGACATGGTTCTAGGATGGGTGACCCCGTGGGAAGTCCTCGTGTTGCACTCCTTTTTGCGCCCCGAGCGGCCAAAACCTCTCCCGTCGACCTCCGAGGCGATGGTTTTGGGCCTCGGAATTTGCCATGACCGCTACGCAGTCAGTCTCGTGGGGCTCGGAGAGAGCTTTCCGGAATGGGGCCGCAATAGCGATTCCGAGTTCGTTCGAGAAAGTCCCGATGGTTTCGGCACGCGCTTCCCGTGTCCGGTACGCGGTCGGCCTCGTGGGCATCGGAGGGATCCGACAATGGCGATTCCGAGATCGTTCGAGAGGTTTCGGGGCTCCGGTCGTCGATGCGCCGTCCGCGACGTGCACAAAGGCGAGGGACGACGCACACAAAACGAGTGCGATCATACCAGCACCGGATCCCATCAGAACTCTGAAGTTAAGCGTGCTTGGGCGAGAGTAGAACTAGGATGGGTGACCCCCTGGGAAGTCCTCGTGTTGCACTCCTTTTTGCGCCCCGAGCGGCCAAAAGACTTACTTGAAACTCTCTTTTAAGCTTTTCAATTTTTCCAGCATTATGGCCAACAATAAATATGTCATTAACATATATTTAGCAGGAGAATAATGAAATCATCATCTAAAAATTTCTTCATAAAACATACAATGACCAGACATGGTTCTAGGATGGGTGACCCCGTGGGAAGTCCTCGTGTTGCACTCCTTTTTGCGCCCCGAGCGGCCAAAACCTCTCCCGTCGACCTCCGAGGCGATGGTTTTGGGCCTCGGAATTTGCCATGACCGCTACGCAGTCAGTCTCGTGGGGCTCGGAGAGAGCTTTCCGGAATGGGGCCGCAATAGCGATTCCGAGTTCGTTCGAGAAAGTCCCGATGGTTTCGGCACGCGCTTGCCGTGTCCGGTACGCGGTCGGCCTCGTGGGCATCGGAGGGATCCGACAATGGCGATTCCGAGATCGTTCGAGAGTTTTCGGGGCTCCGGTCGTCGATGCGCCGTCCGCGACGTGCACAAAGGCGAGGGACGACGCACACAAAACGAGTGCGATCATACCAGCACCGGATCCCATCAGAACTCTGAAGTTAAGCGTGCTTGGGCGAGAGTAGAACTAGGATGGGTGACCCCCTGGGAAGTCCTCGTGTTGCACTCCTTTTTGCGCCCCGAGCGGCCAAAAGACTTACTTGAAACTCTCTTTTAAGCTTTTCAATTTTTCCAGCATTATGGCCAACAATAAATATGTCATTAACATATATTTAGCAGGAGAATAATGAAATCATCATCTAAAAATTTCTTCATAAAACATACAATGACCAGACATGGTTCTAGGATGGGTGACCCCGTGGGAAGTCCTCGTGTTGCACTCCTTTTTGCGCCCCGAGCGGCCAAAACCTCTCCCGTCGACCTCCGAGGCGATGGTTTTGGGCCTCGGAATTTGCCATGACCGCTACGCAGTCAGTCTCGTGGGGCTCGGAGAGAGCTTTCCGGAATGGGGCCGCAATAGCGATTCCGAGTTCGTTCGAGAAAGTCCCGATGGTTTCGGCACGCGCTTGCCGTGTCCGGTACGCGGTCGGCCTCGTGGGCATCGGAGGGATCCGACAATGGCGATTCCGAGATCGTTCGAGAGGTTTCGGGGCTCCGGTCGTCGATGCGCCGTCCGCGACGTGCACAAAGGCGAGGGACGACGCACACAAAACGAGTGCGATCATACCAGCACCGGATCCCATCAGAACTCCGAAGTTAAGCGTGCTTGGGCGAGAGTAGAACTAGGATGGGTGACCCCCTGGGAAGTCCTCGTGTTGCACTCCTTTTTGCGCCCCGAGCGGCCAAAAGACTTACTTGAAACTCTCTTTTAAGCTTTTCAATTTTTCCAGCATTATGGCCAACAATAAATATGTCATTAACATATATATAGCAGGAGAATAATGAAATCATCATCTAAAAATTTTTTCATAAAACATACAATGACCAGACATGGTTCTAGGATGGGTGACCCCCTGGGAAGTCCTCGTGTTGCACTCCTTTTTGCGCCCTGAGCGGCCAAAACCTCTCCCGTCGACCTCCGAGGCGATGGTTTTGGGCCTCGGAATTTGCCGTGACCGCTACGCTGTCAGTCTCGTGGGGCTCGGAGAGAGCTTTCCGTAATGGGGCCGCAATAGCAATTCCGAGTTCGTTCGAGAAAGTCCCGATGGTTTCGGCGCGCGCTTGCCGTGTCCGGTACGCGGTCGGCCTCGTGGGCATCGGAGGGATCCGACAATGGCGATTCCGAGATCGTTCGAGAGGTTTCGGGGCTCCGGTCGTCGATGCGCCGTCCGCGACGTGCACAAAGGCGAGGGACGACGCACACAAAACGAGTGCGATCATACCAGCACCGGATCCCATCAGAACTCCGAAGTTAAGCGTGCTTGGGCGAGAGTAGTACTAGGATGGGTGACCCCCTGGGAAGTCCTCGTGTTACACTCCTTTTTGCGCCCCGAGCGGCCAAAAGACTTACTTAAAACTCTCT
The DNA here is from genome assembly GCF_036884655.1 of Musa acuminata AAA Group. Classification (NCBI taxonomy): domain Eukaryota; kingdom Viridiplantae; phylum Streptophyta; class Magnoliopsida; order Zingiberales; family Musaceae; genus Musa; species Musa acuminata. Next base: position 39,893,312 of record NC_088334.1, read on the forward strand.
TTAAAGCTTTTCAATTTTTCGAGCATTATGGCCAACAATAAATATGTCATTAACATATATATAGCAGGAGAATAATGAAATCATCATCTAAAAATTTCTTCATAAAACATACAATGACCAGACATGGTTCTAGGATGGGTGACCCCCTGGGAAGTCCTCGTGTTGCACTCCTTTTTGCGCCCCTAGCGGCCAAAACCTCTCCCGTCGACCTCCGAGGCGATGGTTTTGGGCCTCGGAATTTGCCGTGACCGCTAAGCAGTCAGTCTCGTGGGGCTCGGAGAGAGCTTTCCGGAATGGGGCCGCAATAGCGATTCCGAGTTCGTTCGAGAAAGTCCCGATGGTTTCGGCGCGCGCTTGCCGTGTCCGGTACGCGGTAGACCTCGTGGGCATCGGATGGATCCGACAATGACGATTCCGAGATCATTCGAGAGGTTTCGGGGCTCCGGTCGTCGATGCGCCGTCCGCGACGTGCACAAAGGCGAGGGACGACGCACACAAAACGAGTGCGATCATACCAGCACCGGATCCCATCAGAACTCCTAAGTTAAGCGTGCTTGGGCGAGAGTAGTACTAGGATGGGTGACCCCCTGGGAAGTCCTCGTGTTGCACTCCTTTTTGCGCCCCGAGCGGCCAAAAGACTTACTTAAAACTCTCTTTTAAGCTTTTCAATTTTTCCAGCATTATGGCCAACAATAAATATGTCATTAACATATATATAGCAGGAGAATAATGAAATCATCATCTAAAAATTTCTTCATAAAACATACAATGACCAGACATGGTTCTAGGATGGGTGACCCCTTGGGAAGTCCTCGTGTTGCACTCCTTTTTGCGCCCCGAGCCGCCAAAACCTCTCCCGTCGACCTCCGAGGCGATGGTTTTGGGCCTCGGAATTTGCCGTGACCGCTACGCAGTCAGTCTCGTGGGGCTCGGAGAGAGCTTTCCGGAATGAGGCCGCAATAGCGACTCCGAGTTCGTTCGAGAAAGTCCCGATTGTTTCGGCGCGCGCTTGCCGTGTCCGGTACGCGGTCGGCCTCGTGGGCATCGGAGGGATCCGACAATGGCGATTCCGAGATCGTTCGAGAGGTTTCGGGGCTCCGGTCGTCGATGCGCCGTCCGCGACGTGCACAAAGGCGAGGGACGACGCACACAAAACGAGTGCGATCATACCAGCACCGGATCCCATCAGAACTCCGAAGTTAAGCGTGCTTGGGCGAGAGTAGTACTAGGATGGGTGACCCCCTGGGAAGTCCTCGTGTTGCACTCCTTTTTGCGCCCCGAGCGGCCAAAAGACTTACTTAAAACTCTCTTTAAAGCTTTTCAATTTTTCGAGCATTATGGCCAACAATAAATATGTCATTAACATATATATAGCAGGAGAATAATGAAATCATCATCTAAAAATTTCTTCATAAAACATACAATGACCAGACATGGTTCTAGGATGGGTGACCCCCTGGGAAGTCCTCGTGTTGCACTCCTTTTTGCGCCCCGAGCGGCCAAAACCTCTCCCGTCGACCTCCGAGGCGATGGTTTTGGGCCTCGGAATTTGCCGTGACCGCTAAGCAGTCAGTCTCGTGGGGCTCGGAGAGAGCTTTCCGGAATGGGGCCGCAATAGCAATTCCGAGTTCGTTCGAGAAAGTCCCGATGGTTTCGGCGCGCGCTTGCCGTGTCCGGTACGCGGTAGACCTCGTGGGCATCGGATGGATCCGACAATGACGATTCCGAGATCATTCGAGAGGTTTCGGGGCTCCGGTCGTCGATGCGCCGTCCGCGACGTGCACAAAGGCGAGGGACGACGCACACAAAACGAGTGCGATCATACCAGCACCGGATCCCATCAGAACTCCGAAGTTAAGCGTGCTTGGGCGAGAGTAGAACTAGGATGGGTGACCCCCTGGGAAGTCCTCGTGTTGCACTCCTTTTTGCGCCCCGAGCGGCCAAAAGACTTACTTGAAACTCTCTTTTAAGCTTTTCAATTTTTCCAGCATTATGGCCAACAATAAATATGTCATTAACATATATATAGCAGGAGAATAATGAAATCATCATCTAAAAATTTCTTCATAAAACATACAATGACCAGACATGGTTCTAGGATGGGTGACCCCCTGGGAAGTCCTCGTGTTGCACTCCTTTTTGCGCCCTGAGCGGCCAAAACCTCTCCCGTCGACCTCCGAGGCGATGGTTTTGGGCCTCGGAATTTGCCGTGACCGCTACGCTGTCAGTCTCGTGGGGCTCGGAGAGAGCTTTACGGAATGGGGCCGCAATAGCAATTCCGAGTTCGTTCGAGAAAGTCCCGATGGTTTCGGCGCGCGCTTGCCGTGTCCGGTACGCGGTCGGCCTCGTGGGCATCGGAGGGATCCGACAATGGCGATTCCGAGATCGTTCGAAAGGTTTCGGGGCTCCGGTCGTCGATGCGCCGTCCGCGACGTGCACAAAGGCGAGGGACGACGCACACAAAACGAGTGCGATCATACCAGCACCGGATCCCATCAGAACTCCGAAGTTAAGCGTGCTTGGGCGAGAGTAGTACTAGGATGGGTGACCCCCTGGGATGTCCTCGTGTTGCACTCCTTTTTGCGCCCCGAGCGGCCAAAAGACTTACTTAAAACTCTCTTTTAAGCTTTTCAATTTTTCCAGCATTATGGCCAACAATAAATATGTCATTAACATATATATAGCAGGAGAATAATGAAATCATCATCTAAAAATTGCTTCATAAAACATACAATGACCAGACATGGTTCTAGGATGGGTGACCCCCTGGGAAGTCCTCGTGTTGCACTCCTTTTTGTGCCCCGAGCGGCCAAAACCTCTCCCGTCGACCTCCGAGGCGATGGTTTTGGGCCTCGGAATTTGCCGTGACCGCTACGCAGTCAGTCTCGTGGGGCTCGGAGAGAGCTTTCCGGAATGGGGCCGCAATAGCGATTCCGAGTTCGTTCGAGAAAGTCCCGATGGTTTCGGCGCGCGCTTGCCGTGTCCGGTACGCGGTCGGCCTCGTGGGCATCGGAGGGATCCGACAATGGCGATTCCGAGATCGTTCGAGAGCTTTCGGGGCTCCGTTCGTCGATGCGCCGTCCGCGACGTGCACAAAGGCGAGGGACGACGCATACAAAACGAGTGCGATCATACAAGCACCGGATCCCATCAGAACTCCGAAGTTAAGCGTGCTTGGGCGAGAGTAGTACTAGGATGGGTGACCCCCTGGGAAGTCCTCGTGTTGCACTCCTTTTTGCGCCCCGAGCGGCCAAAAGACTTACTTAAAACTCTCTTTTAAGCTTTTCAATTTTTCCAGCATTATGGCCAACAATAAATATGTCATTAACATATATATAGCAGGAGAATAATGAAATCATCATCTAAAAATTTTTTCATAAAACATACAATGACCAGACATGGTTCTTGGATGGGTGACCCCCTGGGAAGTCCTCGTGTTGCACTCCTTTTTGCGCCCCGAGCGGCCAAAACCTCTCCCGTCGACCTCCAAGGCGATGGTTTTGGGCCTCGGAATTTGCCGTGACCGCTACGCTGTCAGTCTCGTGGGGCTCGGAGAGAGCTTTCCGGAATGGGGCCGCAATAGCGATTCCGAGTTCGTTCGAGAAAGTCCCGATGGTTTCGGCGCGCGCTTGCCGTGTCCGGTACGCGGTCGGCCTCGTGGGCATCGGAGGGATCCGACAATGGCGATTCCGAGATCGTTCGAGAGGTTTCGGGGCTCCGGTCGTCGATGCGCCGTTCGCGACGTGCACAAAGGCGAGGGACGACGCACACAAAACGGGTGCGATCATACCAGCACCGGATCCCATCAGAACTCCGAAGTTAAGCGTGCTTGGGCGAGAGTAGTACTAGGATGGGTGACCCCCTGGGAAGTCCTCGTGTTGCACTCCTTTTTGCGCCCCGAGCGGCCAAAAGACTTACTTAAAACTCTTTTTAAGCTTTTCAATTTTTCCAGCATTATGGCCAACAATAAATATGTCATTAACATATATATAGCAGGAGAATAATGAAATCATCATCTAAAAATTTTTTCATAAAACATACAATGACCAGACATGGTTCTTGGATGGGTGACCCCCTGGGAAGTCCTCGTGTTGCACTCCTTTTTGCGCCCCGAGCGGCCAAAAGACTTACTTAAAACTCTCTTTTAAGCTTTTCAATTTTTCCAGCATTATGGCCAACAATAAATATGTCATTAACATATATATAGCAGGAGAATAATGAAATCATCATCTAAAAATTTCTTCATAAAACATACAATGACCAGACATGGTTCTAGGATGGGTGACCCCCTGGGAAGTCCTCGTGTTGCACTCCTTTTTGCGCCCTGAGCGGCCAAAACCTCTCCCGTCGACCTCCGAGGCGATGGTTTTGGGCCTCGGAATTTGCCGTGACCGCTACGCAGTCAGTCTCGTGGGGCTCGGAGAGAGCTTTCCGGAATGGGGCCGCAATAGCGATTCCGAGTTCGTTCGAGAAAGTCCCGATGGTTTCGGCGCGCGCTTGCCGTGTCCGGTACGCGGTCGGCCTCGTGGGCATCGGAGGGATCCGACAATGGCGATTCCGAGATCGTTCGAGAGCTTTCGGGGCTCCGGTCGTCGATGCGCCGTCCGCGACGTGCACAAAGGCGAGGGACGACGCACACAAAACGAGTGCGATCATACAAGCACCGGATCCCATCAGAACTCCGAAGTTAAGCGTGCTTGGGCGAGAGTAGTACTAGGATGGGTGACCCCCTGGGAAGTCCTCGTGTTGCACTCCTTTTTGCGCCCCGAGCGGCCAAAAGACTTACTTAAAACTCTCTTTTAAGCTTTTCAATTTTTCCAGCATTATGGCCAACAATAAATATGTCATTAACATATATATAGCAGGAGAATAATGAAATCATCATCTAAAAATTTTTTCATAAAACATACAATGACCAGACATGGTTCTTGGATGGGTGACCCCCTGGGAAGTCCTCGTGTTGCACTCCTTTTTACGCCCCGAGCGGCCAAAACCTCTCCCGTCGACCTCCGAGGCGATGGTTTTGGGCCTCGGAATTTGCCGTGACCGCTACACAGTCAGTCTCGTGGGGCTCGGAGAGAGCTTTCCGGAATGGGGCCGCAATAGCGATTCCGAGTTCGTTCGAGAAAGTCCCGATGGTTTCGGCGCGCGCTTGCCGTGTCCGGTACGCGGTCGGCCTCGTGGGCATCGGAGGGATCCGACAATGGCGATTCCGAGATCGTTCGAGAGGTTTCGGGGCTCCGGTCGTCGATGCGCCGTTCGCGACGTGCACAAAGGCGAGGGACGACGCACACAAAACGGGTGCGATCATACCAGCACCGGATCCCATCAGAACTCCGAAGTTAAGCGTGCTTGGGCGAGAGTAGTACTAGGATGGGTGACCCCCTGGGAAGTCCTCGTGTTGCACTCCTTTTTGCGCCCCGAGCGGCCAAAAGACTTACTTAAAACTCTCTTTTAAGCTTTTCAATTTTTCCAGCATTATGGCCAACAATAAATATGTCATTAACATATATATAGCAGGAGAATAATGAAATCATCATCTAAAAATTGCTTCATAAAACATACAATGACCAGACATGGTTCTAGGATGGGTGACCCCCTGGGAAGTCCTCGTGTTGCACTCCTTTTTGTGCCCCGAGCGGCCAAAACCTCTCCCGTCGACCTCCGAGGCGATGGTTTTGGTCCTCGGAATTTGCCGTGACCGCTACGCAGTCAGTCTCGTGGGGCTCGGAGAGAGCTTTCCGGAATGGGGCCGCAATAGCGATTCCGAGTTCGTTCGAGAAAGTCCCGATGGTTTCGGCGCGCGCTTGCCGTGTCCGGTACGCGGTCGGCCTCGTGGGCATCGGAGGGATCCGACAATGGCGATTCCGAGATCGTTCGAGAGCTTTCGGGGCTCCGGTCGTCGATGCGCCGTCCGCGACGTGCACAAAGGCGAGGGACGACGCACACAAAACGAGTGCGATCATACAAGCACCGGATCCCATCAGAACTCCGAAGTTAAGCGTGCTTGGGCGAGAGTAGTACTAGGATGGGTGACCCCCTGGGAAGTCCTCGTGTTGCACTCCTTTTTGCGCCCCGAGCGGCCAAAAGACTTACTTAAAACTCTCTTTTAAGCTTTTCAATTTTTCCAGCATTATGGCCAACAATAAATATGTCATTAACATATATATAGCAGGAGAATAAAGAAATCATCATCTAAAAATTTCTTCATAAAACATACAATGACCAGACATGGTTCTTGGATGGGTGACCCCCTGGGAAGTCCTCGTGTTGCACTCCTTTTTGCGCCCCGAGCGGCCAAAACCTCTCCCGTCGACCTCCGAGGCGATGGTTTTGGGCCTCGGAATTTGCCGTGACCGCTACGCAGTCAGTCTCGTGGGGCTCGGAGAGAGCTTTCCGGAATGGGGCCGCAATAGCGATTACGAGTTCGTTCGAGAAAGTCCCGATGGTTTCGGCGCGCGCTTGCCGTGTCCGGTACGCGGTCGGCCTCGTGGGCATCGGAGGGATCCGACAATGGCGATTCCGAGATCGTTCGAGAGGTTTCGGGGCTCCGGTCGTCGATGCGCCGTCCGCGACGTGCACAAAGGCGAGGGACGACGCACACAAAACGAGTGCGATCATACAAGCACCGGATCCCATCAGAACTCCGAAGTTAAGCGTGCTTGGGCGAGAGTAGTACTAGGATGGGTGACCCCCTGGGAAGTCCTCGTGTTGCACTCCTTTTTGCGCCCCGAGCGGCCAAAAGACTTACTTAAAACTCTCTTTTAAGCTTTTCAATTTTTCCAGCATTATGGCCAACAATAAATATGTCATTAACATATATATAGCAGGAGAATAATGAAATCATCATCTAAAAATTTCTTCATAAAACATACAATGACCAGACATAGTTCTAGGATGGGTGACCCCCTGGGAAGTCCTCGTGTTGCACTCCTTTTTGTGCCCCGAGCGGCCAAAACCTCTCCCGTCGACCTCCGAGGCGATGGTTTTGGGCCTCGGAATTTGCCGTGACCGCTACGCAGTCAGTCTCGTGGGGCTCGGAGAGAGCTTTCCGGAATGGGGCCGCAATAGCGATTCCGAGTTCGTTCGAGAAAGTCCCGATGGTTTCGGCGCGCGCTTGCCGTGTCCGGTACGCGGTCGGCCTCGTGGGCATCGGAGGGATCCGACAATGGCGATTCCGAGATCGTTCGAGAGGTTTCGGGGCTCCGGTCGTCGATGCGCCGTTCGCGACGTGCACAAAGGCGAGGGACGACGCACACAAAACGGGTGCGATCATACCAGCACCGGATCCCATCAGAACTCCGAAGTTAAGCGTGCTTGGGCGAGAGTAGTACTAGGATGGGTGACCCCTTGGGAAGTCCTCGTGTTGCACTCCTTTTTGCGCCCCGAGCGGCCAAAAGACTTACTTAAAACTCTCTTTTAAGCTTTTCAATTTTTCCAGCATTATGGCCAACAATAAATATGTCATTAACATATATATAGCAGGAGAATAATGAAATCATCATCTAAAAATTTCTTCATAAAACATACAATGACCAGACATAGTTCTAGGATGGGTGACCCCCTGGGAAGTCCTCGTGTTGCACTACTTTTTGCGCCCCGAGCGGCCAAAAGACTTACTTAAAACTCTCTTTTAAGCTTTTCAATTTTTCCAGCATTATGGCCAACAATAAATATGTCATTAACATATATATAGCAGGAGAATAAAGAAATCATCATCTAAAAATTTCTTCATAAAACATACAATGACCAGACATGGTTCTTGGATGGGTGACCCCCTGGGAAGTCCTCGTGTTGCACTCCTTTTTGCGCCCCGAGCGGCCAAAACCTATCCCGTCGACCTCCGAGGCGATGGTTTTGGGCCTCGGAATTTGCCGTGACCGCTACGCAGTCAGTCTCGTGGGGCTCGGAGAGAGCTTTCCGGAATGGGGCCGCAATAGCGATTCCGAGTTCGTTCGAGAAAGTCCCGATGGTTTCGGCGCGCGCTTGCCGTGTCCGGTACGCGGTCGGCCTCGTGGGCATCGGAGGGATCCGACAATGGCGATTCCGAAATCGTTCGAGAGGTTTCGGGGCTCCGGTCGTCGATGAGCCGTCCGCGACGTGCACAAAGGCGAGGGACGACGCACACAAAACGAGTGCGATCATACCAGCACTAAAGCACCGGATCCCATCAGAACTCCGAAGTTAAGCCTGCTTGGGCGAGAGTAGTACTAGGATGGGTGACCCCCTGGGAAGTCCTTGTGTTGCACTCCTTTTTGCGCCCCGAGCGGCCAAAAGACTTACTTAAAACTCTCTTTTAAGCTTTTCAATTTTTCCAGCATCATGGCTAACAATAAATATGTCATTAACATATATATAGCAGGAGAATAATGAAATCATCATCTAAAAATTTCTTCATAAAACATACAATGACCAGACATGGTTCTAGGATGGGTGACCCCCTGGGAAGTCCTCGTGTTGCACTCCTTTTTGCGCCCCGAGCGGCCAAAACCTCTCCCGTCGACCTCCGAGGCGATGGTTTTGGGCCTCGGAATTTGTCGTCGATGCACCGTCCGCGACGTGCACAAAGGCGAGGGACGACGCACACAAACCGAGTGCGATCATACCAGCACTAAACCACCGGATCCCTTCAGAACTCCGAAGTTAAGCGTGCTTGGGCGAGAGTAGTACTAGGATGGGTGACCCCCTGGGAAGTCCTCGTGTTGCACTCCTTTTTGCGCCCCGAGCAGCCAAAAGACTTACTTAAAACTCTCTTTTAAGCTTTTCAATTTTTCCAGCATTATGGCCAACAATAAATATGTCATTAACATATATATAGCAGGAGAATAATGAAATCATCATCTAAAAATTTCTTCATAAAACATACAATGACCAGACATGGTTCTAGGATGGGTGACCCCCTGGGAAGTCCTCGTGTTGCACTCCTTTCTGCGCCCCGAGCGGCCAAAACCTCTCCCGTCGACCTCCGAGGCGATGGTTTTGGGCCTCGGAATTTGCCGTGACCGCTACGCAGTCAGTCTCGTGGGGCTCGGAGAGAGCTTTCCGGAATGGGGCCGCAATAGCGATTCCGAGTTCGTTCGAGAAAGTCCCGATGGTTTCGGCGCGCGCTTGCCGTGTCCGGTACGCGGTCGGCCTCGTGGGCATCGGAGGGATCCGACAATGGCGATTCCGAGATCGTTCGAGAGGTTTCGGGGCTCCGGTCGTCGATGCGCCGTCCGCGACGTGCACAAAGGCGAGGGACGACGCACACAAAACCAGTGCGATCATACCAGCACTAAAGCACCGGATCCCATCAGAACTCCGAAGTTAAGCGTGCTTGGGTGAGAGTAGTACTAGGATGGGTGACCCCCTGGGAAGTCCTCGGGTTGCACTCCTTTTTGCGCCCCGAGCGGCCAAAAGACTTACTTAAAACTCTCTTTTAAGCTTTTCAATTTTTCCAGCATTATGGCCAACAATAAATATGTCATTAACATATATATAGCAGGAGAATAATGAAATCATCATCTAAAAATTTCTTCATAAAACATACAATGACCAGACATGGTTCTTAATTGGGTGACCCCCTGGGAAGTCCTCGTGTTGCACTCCTTTTTGCTCCCCGAGCCGCCAAAACCTCTCCCGTCGACCTCCGAGGCGATGGTTTTGGGCCTCGGAATTTGCCGTGACCGCTACATAGTCAGTCTCGTGGGGCTCGGAGAGAGCTTTCCGGAATGGGGCCACAATAGCGATTCCGAGTTCGTTCGAGAAAGTCCCGATGGTTTCGGCGCGCGCTTGCCGTGTCCGGTACGCGGTCGGCCTCGTGGGCATCGGAGGGATCCGACAATGGCGATTCCGAGATCGTTCGAGAGGTTTCGGGGCTCCGGTCGTCGATGCGCCGTTCGCGACGTGCACAAAGGCGAGGGACGACGCACACAAAACGGGTGCGATCATACCAGCACCGGATCCCATCAGAACTCCGAAGTTAAGCGTGCTTGGGCGAGAGTAGTACTAGAATGGGTGACCCCTTGGGAAGTCCTCGTGTTGCACTCCTTTTTGCGCCCCGAGCGGCCAAAAGACTTACTTAAAACTCTCTTTTAAGCTTTTCAATTTTTCCAGCATTATGGCCAACAATAAATATGTCATTAACATATATATAGCAGGAGAATAATGAAATCATCATCTAAAAATTTCTTCATAAAACATACAATGACCAGACATAGTTCTAGGATGGGTGACCCCCTGGGAAGTCCTCGTGTTGCACTACTTTTTGCGCCCCGAGCGGCCAAAAGACTTACTTAAAACTCTCTTTTAAGCTTTTCAATTTTTCCAGCATTATGGCCAACAATAAATATGTCATTAACATATATATAGCAGGAGAATAAAGAAATCATCATCTAAAAATTTCTTCATAAAACATACAATGACCAGACATGGTTCTTGGATGGGTGACCCCCTGGGAAGTCCTCGTGTTGCACTCCTTTTTGCGCCCCGAGCGGCCAAAACCTATCCCGTCGACCTCCGAGGCGATGGTTTTGGGCCTCGGAATTTGCCGTGACCGCTACGCAGTCAGTCTCGTGGGGCTCGGAGAGAGCTTTCCGGAATGGGGCCGCAATAGCGATTCCGAGTTCGTTCGAGAAAGTCCCGATGGTTTCGGCGCGCGCTTGCCGTGTCCGGTACGCGGTCGGCCTCGTGGGCATCGGAGGGATCCGACAATGGCGATTCCGAGATCGTTCGAGAGGTTTCGGGGCTCCGGTCGTCGATGAGCCGTCCGCGACGTGCACAAAGGCGAGGGACGACGCACACAAAACGAGTGCGATCATACCAGCACTAAAGCACCGGATCCCATCAGAACTCCGAAGTTAAGCCTGCTTGGGCGAGAGTAGTACTAGGATGGGTGACCCCCTGGGAAGTCCTTGTGTTGCACTCCTTTTTGCGCCCCGAGCGGCCAAAAGACTTACTTAAAACTCTCTTTTAAGCTTTTCAATTTTTCCAGCATTATGGCTAACAATAAATATGTCATTAACATATATATAGCAGGAGAATAATGAAATCATCATCTAAAAATTTCTTCATAAAACATACAATGACCAGACATGGTTCTAGGATGGGTGACCCCCTGGGAAGTCCTCGTGTTGCACTCCTTTTTGCGCCCCGAGCGGCCAAAACCTCTCCCGTCGACCTCCGAGGCGATGGTTTTGGGCCTCGGAATTTGTCGTCGATGCACCGTCCGCGACGTGCACAAAGGCGAGGGACGACGCACACAAACCGAGTGCGATCATACCAGCACTAAACCACCGGATCCCTTCAGAACTCCGAAGTTAAGCGTGCTTGGGCGAGAGTAGTACTAGGATGGGTGACCCCCTGGGAAGTCCTCGTGTTGCACTCCTTTTTGCGCCCCGAGCAGCCAAAAGACTTACTTAAAACTCTCTTTTAAGCTTTTCAATTTTTCCAGCATTATGGCCAACAATAAATATGTCATTAACATATATATAGCAGGAGAATAATGAAATCATCATCTAAAAATTTCTTCATAAAACATACAATGACCAGACATGGTTCTAGGATGGGTGACCCCCTGGGAAGTCCTCGTGTTGCACTCCTTTCTGCGCCCCGAGCAGCCAAAAGACTTACTTAAAACTCTCTTTTAAGCTTTTCAATTTTTCCAGCATTATGGCCAACAATAAATATGTCATTAACATATATATAGCAGGAGAATAAAGAAATCATCATCTAAAAATTTCTTCATAAAACATACAATGACCAGACATGGTTCTTGGATGGGTGACCCCCTGGGAAGTCCTCGTGTTGCACTCCTTTTTGCGCCCCGAGCGGCCAAAACCTATCCCGTCGACCTCCGAGGCGATGGTTTTGGGCCTCGGAATTTGCCGTGACCGCTACGCAGTCAGTCTCGTGGGGCTCGGAGAGAGCTTTCCGGAATGGGGCCGCAATAGCGATTCCGAGTTCGTTCGAGAAAGTCCCGATGGTTTCGGCGCGCGCTTGCCGTGTCCGGTACGCGGTCGGCCTCGTGGGCATCGGAGGGATCCGACAATGGCGATTCCGAGATCGTTCGAGAGGTTTCGGGGCTTCGGTCGTCGATGCGCCGTCCGCGACGTGCACAAAGGCGAGGGACGACGCACACAAACCGAGTGCGATCATACCAGCACTAAACCACCGGATCCCTTCAGAACTCCGAAGTTAAGCGTGCTTGGGCGAGAGTAGTACTAGAATGGGTGACCCCCTGGGAAGTCCTCGTGTTGCACTCCTTTTTGCGCCCCGAGCAGCCAAAAGACTTACTTAAAACTCTCTTTTAAGCTTTTCAATTTTTCCAGCATTATGGCCAACAATAAATATGTCATTAACATATATATAGCAGGAGAATAATGAAATCATCATCTAAAAATTTCTTCATAAAACATACAATGACCAGACATGGTTCTAGGATGGGTGACCCCCTGGGAAGTCCTCGTGTTGCACTCCTTTCTGCGCCCCGAGCGGCCAAAACCTCTCCCGTCGACCTCCGAGGCGATGGTTTTGGGCCTCGGAATTTGCCGTGACCGCTACGCAGTCAGTCTCGTGGGGCTCGGAGAGAGCTTTCCGGAATGGGGCCGCAATAGCGATTCCGAGTTCGTTCGAGAAAGTCCCGATGGTTTCGGCGCGCGCTTGCCGTGTCCGGTACGCGGTCGGCCTCGTGGGCATCGGAGGGATCCGACAATGGCGATTCCGAGATCGTTCGAGAGGTTTCGGGGCTCCGGTCGTCGATGCGCCGTCCGCGACGTGCACAAAGGCGAGGGACGACGCACACAAAACGAGTGCGATCATACCAGCACTAAAGCACCGGATCCCATCAGAACTCCGAAGTTAAGCGTGCTTGGGCGAGAGTAGTACTAGGATGGGTGACCCCCTGGGAAGACCTCGGGTTGCACTCCTTTTTGCGCCCCGAGCGGCCAAAATACTTAAAACTCTCTTTTAAGCTTTTCAATTTTTCCAGCATTATGGCCAACAATAAATATGTCATTAACATATATATAGCAGGAGAATAATGAAATCATCATCTAAAAATTTCTTCATAAAACATACAATGACCAGACATGGTTCTAGGATGGGTGACGCCCTGGGAAGTCCTCGTGTTGCACTCCTTTTTCCGCCCCGAGCGGCCAAAACCTCTCCCGTCGACCTCCGAGGCGATGGTTTTGGGCCTCGGAATTTGCCGTGACCGCTACGCAGTCAGTCTCGTGGGGCTCGGAGAGAGCTTTCCGGAATGGGGCCGCAATAGCGATTCCGAGTTCGTTCGAGAAAGTCTCGATGGTTTCGGCGCGCGCTTGCCGTGTCCGGTACGCGGTCGGCCTCGTGGGCATCGGAGGGATCCGACAATGGCGATTCCGAGATCGTTCGAGAGGTTTCGGGGCTCCGGTCGTCGATGCGCCGTCCGCGACGTGCACAAAGGCGAGGGACGACGCACACAAAACGAGTGCGATCATACCAGCACCGGATCCCATCAGAACTCCGAAGTTAAGCGTGCTTGGGCGAGAGTAGTACTAGGATGGGTGACCCCCTGGGAAGTCCTCGTGTTGCACTCCTTTTTGCGCCCCGAGCGGCCAAAAGACTTACTTAAAACTCTCTTTTAAGCTTTTCAATTTTTCCAGCATTATGGCCAACAATAAATATGTCATTAACATATATATAGCAGGAGAATAATGAAATCATCATCTAAAAATTTCTTCATAAAACATACAATGACCAGACATGGTTCTAGGATGGGTGACCCCCTGGGAAGTCCTCGTGTTGCACTCCTTTTTGCGCCCCGAGCGGCCAAAACCTCTCCCGTCGACCTCCGAGGCGATGGTTTTGGGCCTCGGAATTTGCCATGACCGCTACGCAGTCAGTCTCGTGGGGCTCGGAGAGAGCTTTCCGGAATGGGGCCGCAATAGCGATTCCGAGTTCGTTCGAGAAAGTCCCGATGGTTTCGGCGCGCGCTTGCCGTGTCCGGTACGCGGTCGGCCTCGTGGGCATCGGAGGGATCCGACAATGGCGATTCCGAGATCGTTCGAGAGGTTTCGGGGCTCCGGTCGTCGATGCGCCGTCCGCGACGTGCACAAAGGCGAGGGACGACGCACACAAAACGAGTGCCATCATACCAGCACTAAAGCACCGGATCCCATCAGAACTCCGAAGTTAAGCCTGCTTGGGCGAGAGTAGTACTAGGATGGGTGACCCCCTGGGAAGTCCTCGTGTTGCACTCCTTTTTGCGCCCCGAGCGGCCAAAAGACTTACTTAAAACTCTCTTTTAAGCTTTTCAATTTTTCCAGCATTATGGCCAACAATAAATATGTCATTAACATATATATAGCAGGAGAATAATGAAATCATCATCTAAAAATTTCTTCATAAAACATACAATGACCAGACATGGTTCTAGGATGGGTGACCCCCTGGGAAGTCCTCGTGTTGCACTCCTTTTTGCGCCCCGAGCGGCCAAAACCTCTCCCGTCGACTTCCGAGGCGATGGTTTTGGGCCTCGGAATTTGCCGTGACCGCTACGCAGTCAGTCTCGTGGGGCTCGGAGAGAGCTTTCCGGAATGGGGCCGCAATAGCGATTCCGAGTTCGTTCGAGAAAGTCCCGATGGTTTCGGCGCGCGCTTGCCGTGTCCGGTACGCGGTCGGCCTCGTGGGCATCGGAGGGATCCGACAATGGCGATTCCGAGATCGTTCGAGAGGTTTCGGGGCTCCGGTCGTCGATGCGCCGTCCGCGACGTGCACAAAGGCGAGGGACGACGCACACAAAACGAGTGCCATCATACCAGCACTAAAGCAATGGATCCCATCAGAACTCCGAAGTTAAGCATGCTTGGGCGAGAGTACTACTAGGATGGTTGACCCCCTTGGAAGTCCTCGTGTTGCACTCCTTTTTGCGCCCCGAGCGGCCAAAAGACTTACTTAAAACTCTCTTTTAAGCTTTTCAATTTTTCCAGCATTATGGCCAACAATAAATATGTCATTAACATATATATAGCAGGAGAATAATGAAATCATCATCTAAAAATTTCTTCATAAAACATACAATGACCAGACATGGTTCTAGGATGGGTGACCCCCTGGTAAGTCCTCGTGTTGCACTCCTTTCTGCGCCCCGAGCGGCCAAAACCTCTCCCGTCGACCTCCGAGGCGATGGTTTTGGGCCTCGGAATTTGCCATGACCGCTACGCAGTCAGTCTCGTGGGGCTCGGAGAGAGCTTTCCGGAATGGGGCCGCAATAGCGATTCCGAGTTCGTTCGAGAAAGTCCCGATGGTTTCGGCGCGCGCTTGCCGTGTCCGGTACGTGGTCGGCCTCGTGGGCATCGGAGGGATCCGACAATGGCGATTCCGAGATCGTTCGAGAGGTTTCGGGGCTCCGGTCGTCGATGCGCCGTCCGCGACATGCACAAAGGCGAGGGACGACGCACACAAAACCAATGCGATCATACCATCACTAAAGCAACGGATCCCATCAGAACTCCAAAGTTAAGCTTGCTTGGGCGAGAGTAGTACTAGGATGGGTGACCCCCTGGGAAGTCCTCGTGTTGCACTCCTTTTTGCGCCCCGAGCGGCCAAAAGACTTACTTAAAACTCTCTTTTAAGCTTTTCAATTTTTCCAGCATTATGGCCAACAATAAATATGTCATTAACATATATATAGCAGGAGAATAATGAAATCATCATCTAAAAATTTCTTCATAAAACATACAATGACCAGACATGGTTCTAGGATGGGTGACCCCCTGGGAAGTCCTCGTGTTGCACTCCTTTCTGCGCCCCGAGCGGCCAAAACCTCTCCCGTCGACCTCCGAGGCGATGGTTTTGGGCCTCGGAATTTGCCGTGACCGCTACGCAGTCAGTCTCGTGGGGCTCGGAGAGAGCTTTCCGGAATGGGGCCGCAATAGCGATTCCGAGTTCGTTCGAGAAAGTCCCGATGGTTTCGGCGCGCGCTTGCCGTGTCCGGTACGCGGTCGGCCTCGTGGGCATCGGAGGGATCCGACAATGGCGATTCCGAGATCGTTCGAGAGGTTTCGGGGCTCCGGTCGTCGATGCGCCGTCCGCGACGTGCACAAAGGCGAGGGACGACGCCCAAAAAACGATTTCGATCATACCAGCACTAAAGCACCGGATCCCATCAGAACTCCGAAGTTAAGCGTGCTTGGGCGAGAGTAGTACTAGGATGGGTGACCCCCTGGGAAGTCCTCGTGTTGCACTCCTTTTTGCGCCCCGAGCGGCCAAAAGACTTACTTAAAACTCTCTTTTAAGCTTTTCAATTTTTCCAGCATTATGGCCAACAATAAATATGTCATTAACATATATATAGCAGGAGAATAATGAAATCATCATCTAAAAATTTCTTCATAAAACATACAATGACCAGACATGGTTCTAGGATGGGTGACCCCCTGGTAAGTCCTCGTGTTGCACTCCTTTCTGCGCCCCGAGCGGCCAAAACCTCTCCCGTCGACCTCCGAGGCGATGGTTTTGGGCCTCGGAATTTGCCGTGACCGCTACGCAGTCAGTCTCGTGGGGCTCGGAGAGAGCTTTCCGGAATGGGGCCGCAATAGCGATTCCGAGTTCGTTCGAGAAAGTCTCGATTGTTTCGGGGCTCCGGTCGTCGATGCGCCGTCCGCGACGTGCACAAAGGCGAGGGACGACGCACACAAAACGAGTGCGATCATACCAGCACTAAAGTACCGGATCCCATCAGAACTCCGAAGTTAAGCCTGCTTGGGCGAGAGTAGTACTAGGATGGGTGACCCCCTGGGAAGTCCTCGTGTTGCACTCCTTTTTGCGCCCCGGGCGGCCAAAAGACTTACTTAAAACTCTCTTTTAAGCTTTTCAATTTTTCCAGCATTATGGCCAACAATAAATATGTCATTAACATATATATAGCAGGAGAATAATGAAATCATCATCTAAAAATTTCTTCATAAAACATACAATGACCAGACATGGTTCTAGGATGGGTGACCCCTTGGGAAGTCCTCGTGTTGCACTCCTTTTTGCGCCCCGAGCGGCCAAAACCTCTCCCGACGACCTCCTAGGCGATGGTTTTGGGCCTCGGAATTTGCCGTGACCGCTACGCCGTCAGTCTCGTGGGGCTCGGAGAGAGCTTTCCGGAATGGGGCCGCAATAGCGATTCCGAGTTCGTTCGAGAAAGTCCCGATGGTTTCGGCGCGCGCTTGCCGTGTCCGGTACGCGATCGGCCTCGTGGGCATCGGAGGGATCCGACAATGGCGATTCCGAGATCGTTCGAGAGGTTTCGGGGCTCCGGTCGTCGATACGCCGTCCGCGACGTGCACATAGGCGAGGGA
This sequence comes from Musa acuminata AAA Group, assembly GCF_036884655.1. Classification (NCBI taxonomy): domain Eukaryota; kingdom Viridiplantae; phylum Streptophyta; class Magnoliopsida; order Zingiberales; family Musaceae; genus Musa; species Musa acuminata. Next base: position 39,910,621 of record NC_088334.1, read on the forward strand.
CGACGCACACAAAACGAGTGCGATTATACCAGCACTAAAGCACCGGATCCCATCAGAACTCCGAAGTTAAGCCTGCTTGGGCGAAAGTAGTACTAGGATGGGTGACCCCCTGTGAAGTCCTCGTGTTGCACTACTTTTTGCGCCCCGAGCGGCCAAAAGACTTACTTAAAACTCTCTTTTAAGCTTTTCAATTTTTCCAGCATTATGGCCAACAATAAATATGTCATTAACATATATATAGCAGGAGAATAATGAAATCATCATCTAAAAATTTCTTCATAAAACATACAATGACCAGACATGGTTCTAGGATGGGTGACCCCCTGGGAAGTCCTCGTGTTGCACTCCTTTTTGCGCCCCGAGCGGCCAAAACCTCTCCCGTCGACCTCCGAGGCGATGGTTTTGGGCCTCGGAATTTGCCGTGACCGCTACGCAGTCAGTCTCGTGGGGCTCGGAGAGAGCTTTCCGGAATGGGGGCCGCAATAGCGATTCCGAGTTCGTTCGAGAAAGTCCCGATGGTTTCGGCGCGCGCTTGCCGTGTCCGGTACGTGGTCGGCCTCGTGGGCATCGGAGGGATCCGACAATGGCGATTCCGAGATCGTTCGAGAGGTTTCGGGGCTCCGGTCGTCGATGCGCCGTCCGCGACGTGCACAAAGGCGAGGGACGACGCACACAAAACCAATGCGATCATACCATCACTAAAGCAACGGATCCCATCAGAACTCCAAAGTTAAGCTTGCTTGGGCGAGAGTAGTACTAGGATGGGTGACCCCCTGGGAAGTCCTCGTGTTGCACTCCTTTTTGCGCCCCGAGCGGCCAAAAGACTTACTTAAAACTCTCTTTTAAGCTTTTCAATTTTTCCAGCATTATGGCCAACAATAAATATGTCATTAACATATATATAGCAGGAGAATAATGAAATCATCATCTAAAAATTTCTTCATAAAACATACAATGACCAGACATGGTTCTAGGATGGGTGACCCCCTGGGAAGTCCTCGTGTTGCACTCCTTTTTGCGCCCCGAGAGGCCAAAACCTCTCCCGTCGACCTCCGAGGCGATGGTTTTGGGCCTCGGAATTTGCCGTGACCACTACGCTGTCAGTCTCGTGGGGCTCGGAGAGAGCTTTCCGGAATGGGGCCGCAATAGCGATTCCGAGTTCGTTCGAGAAAGTACCGATGGTTTCGGCGCGCGCTTGTCGTGTCCGGTACGCGGTCGGCCTCGTGGGCATCGGAGGGATCCGACAATGGCGATTACGAGATCGTTCGAGAGGTTTCGGGGCTCCGGTCGTCGATGCGCCGTCCGCGACGTGCACAAAGGCGAGGGACGACGCACACAAAACCAGTGCGATCATACCAGCACTAAAGCACCGGATCCCATCAGAACTCCGAAGTTAAGCGTGCTTGGGCGAGAGTAGTACTAGAATGGGTGACCCCCTGGGAAGTCCTCGTGTTGCACTCCTTTTTGCGCCCCGAGCGGCCAAAAGACTTACTTAAAACTCTCTTTTAAGCTTTTCAATTTTTCCAGCATTATGGCCAACAATAAATATGTCATTAACATATATATAGCAGGAGAATAATGAAATCATCATCTAAAAATTTCTTCATAAAACATACAATGACCAGACATGGTTCTTAATTGGGTGACCCCCTGGGAAGTCCTCGTGTTGCACTCCTTTTTGCGCCCCGAGCGGCCAAAACCTCTCCCGTCGACCTCCGAGGCGATGGTTTTGGGCCTCGGAATTTGTCGTCGATGCGCCGTCCGCGACGTGCACAAAGGCGAGGGACGACGCAGACAAAACTAGTGCGATCATACCAGCACTAAAGCACCGGATCCCATCAGAACTCCAAAGTTAAGCGTGCTTGGGCGAGAGTAGTACTAGGATGGGTGACCCCCTGGGAAGTCCTCGTGTTGCACTCCTTTTTGCGCCCCGAGCGGCCAAAAGACTTACTTAAAACTCTCTTTTAAGCTTTTCAATTTTTCCAGCATTATGGCTAACAATAAATATGTCATTAACATATATATAGCAGGAGAATAATGAAATCATCATCTAAAAATTTCTTCATAAAACATACAATGACCAGACATGGTTCTAGGATGGGTGACCCCCTGGGAAGTCCTCGTGTTGCACTCCTTTTTGCGCCCCGAGCGGCCAAAACCTCTCCCGTCGACCTCCGAGGCGATGGTTTTGGGCCTCGGAATTTGCCGTGACCGCTACGCAGTCAGTCTCGTGGGGCTCGGAGAGAGCTTTCCGGAATGGGGCCGCAATAGCGATTCCGAGTTCGTTCGAGAAAGTCCCGATGGTTTCGGCGCGCGCTTGCCATGTCCGGTACGCGGTCGGCCTCGTGGGCATCGGAGGGATCCGACAATGGCGATTCCGAGATCGTTCGAGAGGTTTCGGGGCTCCGGTCGTCGATGCGCCGTCCGCGACGTGCACAAAGGCGAGGGACGACGCACACAAAACGAGTGCGATCATACCAGCACTAAAGCACCGGATCCCATCAAAACTCCGAAGTTAAGCGTGCTTGGGCGAAAGTAGTACTAGGATGGTTGACCCCCTTGGAAGTCCTCGTGTTGCACTCCTTTTTGCGCCCCGAGCGGCCAAAAGACTTACTTAAAACTCTCTTTTAAGCTTTTCAATTTTTCCAGCATTATGGCCAACAATAAATATGTCATTAACATATATATAGCAGGAGAATAATGAAATCATCATCTAAAAATTTCTTCATAAAACATACAATGACCAGACATGGTTCTAGGATGGGTGACCCCCTGGGAAGTCCTCGTGTTGCACTCCTTTTTGCGCCCCGAGAGGCCAAAACCTCTCCCGTCGACCTCCGAGGCGATGGTTTTGGGCCTCGGAATTTGCCGTGACCGCTACGCAGTCAGTCTCGTGGGGCTCGGAGAGAGCTTTCCGGAATGGGGCCGCAATAGCGATTCCGAGTTCGTTCGAGAAAGTCCCGATGGTTTCGGCGCGCGCTTGCCGTGTCCGGTACGCGGTCGGCCTCGTGGGCATCGGAGGGATCCGACAATGGCGATTCCGAGATCGTTCGAGAGGTTTCGGGGCTCCGGTCGTCGATGCGCCGTACGCGACGTGCACAAAGGCGAGGGACGACGCACAAAAAACCATTGCGATCATACCAGCACTAAAGCACCGGATCCCATCAGAACTCCGAAGTTAAGCGTGCTTGGGCGAGAGTAGTAATAGGATGGGTGACCCCCTGGGAAGTCCTCGTGTTGCACTCCTTTTTGCGCCCCGAGCGGCCAAAAGACTTACTTAAAACTCTCTTTTAAGCTTTTCAATTTTTCCAGCATTATGGCCAACAATAAATATGTCATTAACATATATATAGCAGGAGAATAATGAAATCATCATCTAAAAATTTCTTCATAAAACATACAATGACCAGACATGGTTCTAGGATGGGTGACCCCCTGGGAAGTCCTCGTGTTGCACTCCTTTTTGCGCCCCGAGCGGCCAAAACCTCTCCCGTCGACCTCCGAGGCGATGGTTTTGGGCCTCGGAATTGGCCGTGACCGCTACGCAGTCAGTCTCGTGGGGCTCGGAGAGAGCTTTCCGGAATGGGGCCGCAATAGCGATTCCGAGTTCGTTCGAGAAAGTCCCGATGTTTTCGGCGCGCGCTTGCCATGTCCGGTACGCGGTCGGCCTCGTGGGCATCGGAGGGATCCGACAATGGCGATTCCGAGATCGTTCGAGAGGTTTCGGGGCTCCGGTCGTCGATGCGCCGTCCGCGACGTGCACAAAGGCGAGGGACGACGCACACAAAACGAGTGCGATCATACCAGCACTAAAGCACCGGATCCCATCAAAACTCCGAAGTTAAGCGTGCTTGGGCGAAAGTAGTACTAGGATGGTTGACCCCCTTGGAAGTCCTCGTGTTGCACTCCTTTTTGCGCCCCGAGCGGCCAAAAGACTTACTTAAAACTCTCTTTTAAGCTTTTCAATTTTTCCAGCATTATGGCCAACAATAAATATGTCATTAACATATATATAGCAGGAGAATAATGAAATCATCATCTAAAAATTTCTTCATAAAACATACAATGACCAGACATGGTTCTAGGATGGGTGACCCCCTGGGAAGTCCTCGTGTTGCACTCCTTTTTGCGCCCCGAGAGGCCAAAACCTCTCCCGTCGACCTCCGAGGCGATGGTTTTGGGCCTCGGAATTTGCCGTGACCACTACGCTGTCAGTCTCGTGGGGCTCGGAGAGAGCTTTCCGGAATGGGGCCGCAATAGCGATTCCGAGTTCGTTCGAGAAAGTCCCGATGGTTTCGGCGCGCGCTTGTCGTGTCCGGTACGCGGTCGGCCTCGTGGGCATCGGAGGGATCCGACAATGGCGATTACGAGATCGTTCGAGAGGTTTCGGGGCTCCGGTCGTCGATGCGCCGTCCGCGACGTGCACAAAGGCGATGGACGACGCACACAAAATGAGTGCGATCATACCAGCACTAAAGCACCGGATCCCATCAGAACTCCGAAGTTAGGCGTGCTTGGGCGAGAGTAGTACTAGGATGGGTGACCCCCTGGGAAGTCCTCGTGTTGAACTCCTTTTTGCGCCCCGAGCGGCCAAAAGACTTACTTAAAACTCTCTTTTAAGCTTTTCAATTTTTCCAGCATTATGGCCAACAATAAATATGTCATTAACATATATATAGCAGGAGAATAATGAAATCATCATCTAAAAATTTCTTCATAAAACATACAATGACCAGACATGGTTCTTAATTGGGTGACCCCCTGGGAAGTCCTCGTGTTGCACTCCTTTTTGCGCCCCGAGTGGCCAAAACCTCTCCCGTCGACCTCCGAGGCGATGGTTTTGGGCCTCGGAATTTGTCGTCGATGCGCCGTCCGCGACGTGCACAAAGGCGAGGGACGACGCACACAAAACTAGTGCGATCATACCAGCACTAAAGCACCGGATCCCATCAGAACTCCGAAGTTAAGCGTGCTTGGGCGTGAGTAGTACTAGGATGGGTGACCCCCTGGGAAGTCCTCGTGTTGCACTCCTTTTTGCGCCCCGAGCGGCCAAAAGACTTACTTAAAACTCTCTTTTAAGCTTTTCAATTTTTCCAGCATTATGGCCAACAATAAATATGTCATTAACATATATATAGCAGGAGAATAATGAAATCATCATCTAAAAATTTCTTCATAAAACATACAATGACCAGACATGGTTCTAGGATGGGTGACCCCCTGGGAAGTCCTCGTGTTGCACTCCTTTTTGCGCCCCGAGCGGCCAAAACCTCTCCCGTCGACCTCCGAGGCGATGGTTTTGGGCCTCGGAATTTGCCGTGACCGCTACGCAGTCAGTCTCGTGGGGCTCGGAGAGAGCTTTCCGGAATGGGGCCGCAATAGCGATTCCGAGTTCGTTCGAGAAAGTCCCGATGGTTTCGGCGCGCGCTTGCCGTGTCCGGTACGCGGTCGGCCTCGTGGGCATCGGAGGGATCCGACAATGGCGATTCCGAGATCGTTCGAGAGGTTTCGGGGCTCCGGTCGTCGATGCGCCGTCCGCGACGTGCACAAAGGCGAGGGACGACGCACACAAAACGAGTGCGATCATACCAGCACTAAAGCACCGGATCCCATCAGAACTCCGAAGTTAAGCCTGCTTGGGCGAGAGTAGTACTAGGATGGGTGACCCCCTTGGAAGTCCTCGTGTTGCACTCCTTTTTGCGCCCCGAGCGGCCAAAAGACTTACTTAAAACTCTCTTTTAAGCTTTTCAATTTTTCCAGCATTATGGCCAACAATAAATATGTCATTAACATATATATAGCAGGAGAATAATGAAATCATCATCTAAAAATTTCTTCATAAAACATACAATGACCAGACATGGTTCTAGGATGGGTGACCCCCTGGGAAGTCCTCGTGTTGCACTCCTTTTTGCGCCCCGAGCGGCCAAAACCTCTCCCGTCGACCTCCGAGGCGATGGTTTTGGGCCTCGGAATTTGCCGTGACCGCTACGCAGTCAGTCTCGTGGGGCTCGGAGAGAGCTTTCCGGAATGGGGCCGCAATAGCGATTCCGAGTTCGTTCGAGAAAGTCCCGATGGTTTCGGCGCGCGCTTGCCGTGTCCGGTACGCGGTCGGCCTCGTGGGCATCGGAGGGATCCGACAATGGCGATTCCGAGATCGTTCGAGAGGTTTCGGGGCTCCGGTCGTCGATGCGCCGTCCGCGACGTGCACATAGGCGAGGGACGACGCACACAAAACTAGTGCGATCATACCAGCACTATAGCACCGGATCCCATCAGAACTCCGAAGTTAAGCTTGCTTGGGCGAGAGTAGTACTAGGATGGGTGACCCCCTGGGAAGTCCTCGTGTTGCACTCCTTTTTGCGCCCCGAGCGGCCAAAAGACTTACTTAAAACTCTCTTTTAAGCTTTTCAATTTTTCCAGCATTATGGCCAACAATAAATATGTCATTAACATATATATAGCAGGAGAATAATGAAATCATCATCTAAAAATTTCTTCATAAAACATACAATGACCAGACATGGTTCTAGGATGGGTGACCCCCTGGGAAGTCCTCGTGTTGCACTCCTTTTTGCGCCCCGAGCGGCCAAAACCTCTCCCGTCGACCTCCGAGGCGATGGTTTTGGGCCTCGGAATTTGCCGTGACCGCTACGCAGTCAGTCTCGTGGGGCTCGGAGAGAGCTTTCCGGAATGGGGCCGCAATAGCGATTCCGAGTTCGTTCGAGAAAGTCCCGATGGTTTCGGCGCGCGCTTGCCGTGTCCGGTACGCGGTCGGCCTCGTGGGTATCGGAGGGATCCGACAATGGCGATTCCGAGATCGTTCGAGAGGTTTCGGGGCTCCGGTCGTCGATGCGCCGTCCGCGACGTGCACAAAGGCGAGGGACGACGCACACAAAACGAGTGCGATCATACCAGCACTAAAGCACCGGATCCCATCAGAACTCCGAAGTTAAGCCTGCTTGGGCGAGAGTAGTACTAGGATGGGTGACCCCCTTGGAAGTCCTCGTGTTGCACTCCTTTTTGCGCCCCGAGCGGCCAAAAGACTTACTTAAAACTCTCTTTTAAGCTTTTCAATTTTTCCAGCATTATGGCCAACAATAAATATGTCATTAACATATATATAGCAGGAGAATAATGAAATCATCATCTAAAAATTTCTTCATAAAACATACAATGACCAGACATGGTTCTAGGATGGGTGACCCCCTGGGAAGTCCTCGTGTTGCACTCCTTTTTGCGCCCCGAGCGGCCAAAACCTCTCCCGTCGACCTCCGAGGCGATGGTTTTGGGCCTCGGAATTTGCCGTGACCGCTACGCAGTCAGTCTCGTGGGGCTCGGAGAGAGCTTTCCGGAATGGGGCCGCAATAGCGATTCCGAGTTCGTTCGAGAAAGTCCCGATGGTTTCGGCGCGCGCTTGCCGTTTCCGGTACGCGGTCGGCCTCGTGGGCATCGGAGGGATCCGACAATGGCGGTTCCGAGATCGTTCGAGAGGTTTCGGGGCTCCGGTCGTCGATGCGCCGTCCGCGACGTGCACAAAGGCGAGGGACGACGCACACAAAACGAGCGCGATCATACCAGCACTAAAGCACCGGATCCCATCAGAACTCCGAAGTTAAGCGTGCTTGGGCGAGAGTAGTACTAGGATGGTTGACCCCCTGGGAAGTCCTCGTGTTGCACTCCTTTTTGCGCCCCGAGCGGCCAAAAGACTTACTTAAAACTCTCTTTTAAGCTTTTCAATTTTTCCAGCATTATGGCCAACAATAAATATGTCATTAACATATATATAGCAGGAGAATAATGAAATCATCATCTAAAAATTTCTTCATAAAACATACAATGACCAGACATGGTTCTAGGATGGGTGACCCCCTGGGAAGTCCTCGTGTTGCACTCCTTTTTGCGCCCCGAGCGGCCAAAACCTCTCCCGTCGACCTCCGAGGCGATGGTTTTGGGCCTCGGAATTTGCCGTGACCGCTACGCAGTCAGTCTCGTGGGGCTCGGAGAGAGCTTTCCGGAATGGGGCCGCAATAGCGATTCCGAGTTCGTTCGAGAAAGTCCCGATGGTTTCGGCGCGCGCTTGCCGTGTCCGGTACGCGGTCGGCCTCGTGGGTATCGGAGGGATCCGACAATGGCGATTCCGAGATCGTTCGAGAGGTTTCGGGGCTCCGGTCGTCGATGCGCCGTCCGCGACGTGCACAAAGGCGAGGGACGACGCACACAAAACGAGTGCGATCATACCAGCACTAAAGCACCGGATCCCATCAGAACTCCGAAGTTAAGCCTGCTTGGGCGAGAGTAGTACTAGGATGGGTGACCCCCTTGGAAGTCCTCGTGTTGCACTCCTTTTTGCGCCCCGAGCGGCCAAAAGACTTACTTAAAACTCTCTTTTAAGCTTTTCAATTTTTCCAGCATTATGGCCAACAATAAATATGTCATTAACATATATATAGCAGGAGAATAATGAAATCATCATCTAAAAATTTCTTCATAAAACATACAATGACCAGACATGGTTCTAGGATGGGTGACCCCCTGGGAAGTCCTCGTGTTGCACTCCTTTTTGCGCCCCGAGCGGCCAAAACCTCTCCCGTCGACCTCCGAGGCGATGGTTTTGGGCCTCGGAATTTGCCGTGACCGCTACGCAGTCAGTCTCGTGGGGCTCGGAGAGAGCTTTCCGGAATGGGGCCGCAATAGCGATTCCGAGTTCGTTCGAGAAAGTCCCGATGGTTTCGGCGCGCGCTTGCCGTTTCCGGTACGCGGTCGGCCTCGTGGGCATCGGAGGGATCCGACAATGGCGGTTCCGAGATCGTTCGAGAGGTTTCGGGGCTCCGGTCGTCGATGCGCCGTCCGCGACGTGCACAAAGGCGAGGGACGACGCACACAAAACGAGCGCGATCATACCAGCACTAAAGCACCGGATCCCATCAGAACTCCGAAGTTAAGCGTGCTTGGGCGAGAGTAGTACTAGGATGGTTGACCCCCTGGGAAGTCCTCGTGTTGCACTCCTTTTTGCGCCCCGAGCGGCCAAAAGACTTACTTAAAACTCTCTTTTAAGCTTTTCAATTTTTCCAGCATTATGGCTAACAATAAATATGTCATTAACATATATATAGCAGGAGAATAATGAAATCATCATCTAAAAATTTCTTCATAAAACATACAATGACCAGACATGGTTCTAGGATGGGTGACCCCCTGGGAAGTCCTCGTGTTGCACTCCTTTTTGCGCCCCGAGCGGCCAAAACCTCTCCCGTCGACCTCCGAGGCGATGGTTTTGGGCCTCGGAATTTGCCGTGACCGCTACGCAGTCAGTCTCGTGGGGCTCGGAGAGAGCTTTCCGGAATGGGGCCGCAATAGCGATTCCGAGTTCGTTCGAGAAAGTCCCGATGGTTTCGGCGCGCGCTTGCCGTGTCCGGTACGCGGTCGGCCTCGTGGGCATCGGAGGGATCCGACAATGGCGATTCCGAGATCGTTCGAGAGGTTTCGGGGCTCCGGTCGTCGATGCGCCGTCCGCGACGTGCACAAAGGCGAGGGACGACGCACACAAAACGAGTGCGATCATACCAGCACTAAAGCACCGGATCCCATCAGAACTCCGAAGTTAAGCCTGCTTGGGCGAGAGTAGTACTAGGATGGGTGACCCCCTTGGAAGTCCTCGTGTTGCACTCCTTTTTGCGCCCCGAGCGGCCAAAAGACTTACTTAAAACTCTCTTTTAAGCTTTTCAATTTTTCCAGCATTATGGCCAACAATAAATATGTCATTAACATATATATAGCAGGAGAATAATGAAATCATCATCTAAAAATTTCTTCATAAAACATACAATGACCAGACATGGTTCTAGGATGGGTGACCCCCTGGGAAGTCCTCGTGTTGCACTCCTTTCTGCGCCCCGAGCGGCCAAAACCTCTCCCGTCGACCTCCGAGGCGATGGTTTTGGGCCTCGGAATTTGCCGTGACCGCTACGCAGTCAGTCTCGTGGGGCTCGGAGAGAGCTTTCCGGAATGGGGCCGCAATAGCGATTCCGAGTTCGTTCGAGAAAGTCCCGATGGTTTCGGCGCGCGCTAGCCGTGTCCGGTACGCGGTCGGCCTCGTGGGCATCGGAGGGATCCGACAATGGCGATTACGAGATCGTTCGAGAGGTTTCGGGGCTCCGGTCGTCGATGCGCCGTCCGCGACGTGCACAAAGGCTAGGGACGACGCAAATAAAACGAGTGCGATCATACCAGCACTAAAGCACCGGATCCCATCAGAACTCCCAAGTTAAGCGTGCTTGGGCGAGAGTAGTACTAGGATGGGTGACCCCTTGGGAAGTCCTCGTGTTGCACTCCTTTTTGCGCCCCGAGCGGCCAAAAGACTTACTTAAAACTCTTTTTTAAGCTTTTCAATTTTTCCAGGATTATGGCCAACAATAAATATGTCATTAACATATATATAGCAGGAGAATAATGAAATTATCATCTAAAAATTTCTTCATAAAACATACAATGACCAGACATGGTTCTAGGATGGGTGACCCCCTGGGAAGTCCTCGTGTTGCACTCCTTTTTGCGCCCCGAGCGGCCAAAACCTCTCCCGTCGACCTCCGAGGCGATGGTTTTGGGCCTCGGAATTTGCCGTGACCGCTACGCAGTCAGTCTCGTGGGGCTCGGAGAGAGCTTTCCGGAATGGGGCCGCAATAGCGATTCCGAGTTCGTTCGAGAAAGTCCCGATGGTTTCGGCGCGCGCTTGCCGTGTCCGGTACGCGGTCGGCCTCGTGGGCATCGGAGGGATCCGACAATGGCGATTCCGAGATCGTTCGAGAGGTTTCGGGGCTCCGGTCGTCGATGCGCCGTCCGAGACGTGCACAAAGGCGAGGGACGACGCACACAAAATGACTTCGATCATACCAGCACTAAAGCACCGGATCCCATCAGAACTCGGAAGTTAAGCGTGCTTGGGCGAGAGTAGTACTAGGATGGGTGACCCCCTGGGAAGTCCTGTTGTTGCACTCCTTTTTGCGCCCCGAGCGGACAAAAGACTTACTTAAAACTTAAACTCTCTTTTAAGCTTTTCAATTTTTCCAGCATTATGGCCAACAATAAATATGTCATTAACATATATATAGCAGGAGAATAATGAAATCATCATCTAAAAATTTCTTCATAAAACATACAATGACCAGACATGGTTCTAGGATGGGTGACCCCCTGGGAAGTCCTCGTGTTGCACTCCTTTCTGCGCCCCGAGCGGCCAAAACCTCTCCCGTCGACCTCCGAGGCGATGGTTTTGGGCCTCGGAATTTGCCGTGACCGCTACGCAGTCAGTCTCGTGGGGCTCGGAGAGAGCTTTCCGGAATGGGGCCGCAATAGCGATTCCGAGTTCGTTCGAGAAAGTCCCGATGGTTTCGGCGCGCGCTAGCCGTGTCCGGTACGCGGTCGGCCTCGTGGGCATCGGAGGGATCCGACAATGGCGATTACGAGATCGTTCGAGAGGTTTCGGGGCTCCGGTCGTCGATGCGCCGTCCGCGACGTGCACAAAGGCTAGGGACGACGCAAACAAAACGAGTGCGATCATACCAGCACTAAAGCACCGGATCCCATCAGAACTCCCAAGTTAAGCGTGCTTGGGCGAGAGTAGTACTAGGATGGGTGACCCCTTGGGAAGTCCTCGTGTTGCACTCCTTTTTGCGCCCCGAGCGGCCAAAAGACTTACTTAAAACTCTTTTTTAAGCTTTTCAATTTTTCCAGGATTATGGCCAACAATAAATATGTCATTAACATATATATAGCAGGAGAATAATGAAATTATCATCTAAAAATTTCTTCATAAAACATACAATGACCAGACATGGTTCTAGGATGGGTGACCCCCTGGGAAGTCCTCGTGTTGCACTCCTTTTTGCGCCCCGAGCGGCCAAAACCTCTCCCGTCGACCTCCGAGGCGATGGTTTTGGGCCTCGGAATTTGCCGTGACCGCTACGCAGTCAGTCTCGTGGGGCTCGGAGAGAGCTTTCCGGAATGGGGCCGCAATAGCGATTCCGAGTTCGTTCGAGAAAGTCCCGATGGTTTCGGCGCGCGCTTGCCGTGTCCGGTACGCGGTCGGCCTCGTGGGCATCGGAGGGATCCGACAATGGCGATTCCGAGATCGTTCGAGAGGTTTCGGGGCTCCGGTCGTCGATGCGCCGTCCGAGACGTGCACAAAGGCGAGGGACGACGCACACAAAATGACTTCGATCATACCAGCACTAAAGCACCGGATCCCATCAGAACTCGGAAGTTAAGCGTGCTTGGGCGAGAGTAGTACTAGGATGGGTGACCCCCTGGGAAGTCCTGTTGTTGCACTCCTTTTTGCGCCCCGAGCGGACAAAAGACTTACTTAAAACTTAAACTCTCTTTTAAGCTTTTCAATTTTTCCAGCATTATGGCCAACAATAAATATGTCATTAACATATATATAGCAGGAGAATAATGAAATCATCATCTAAAAATTTCTTCATAAAACATACAATGACCAGACATGGTTCTAGGATGGGTGACCCCCTGGGAAGTCCTCGTGTTGCACTCCTTTCTGCGCCCCGAGCGGCCAAAACCTCTCCCGTCGACCTCCGAGGCGATGGTTTTGGGCCTCGGAATTTGCCGTGACCGCTACGCAGTCAGTCTCGTGGGGCTCGGAGAGAGCTTTCCGGAATGGGGCCGCAATAGCGATTCCGAGTTCGTTCGAGAAAGTCCCGATGGTTTCGGCGCGCGCTTGCCGTGTCCGGTACGTGGTCGGCCTCGTGGGCATCGGAGGGATCCGACAATGGCGATTCCGAGATCGTTCGAGAGGTTTCGGGGCTCCGGTCGTCGATGCGCCGTCCGCGACGTGCACAAAGGCGAGGGACGACGCACACAAAACGAGTGCGATCATACCAGCACTAAAGCACCGGATCCCATCAGAACTCCGAAGTTAAGCGTTCTTAGGCGAGAGTAGTACTAGGATGGGTGACCCCCTTGGAAGTCCTCGTGTTGCACTCTTTTTTGCGCCCCGAGCGGCCAAAAGACTTACTTAAAACTCTCTTTTAAGCTTTTCAATTTTTCCAGCATTATGGCCAACAATAAATATGTCATTAACATATATATAGCAGGAGAATAATGAAATCATCATCTAAAAATTTCTTCATAAAACATACAATGACCAGACATGGTTCTAGGATGGGTGACCCCCTGGGAAGTCCTCGTGTTGCACTCCTTTTTGCGCCCCGAGCGGCCAAAACCTCTCCCGTCGACCTCCGAGGCGATGGTTTTGGGCCTCGGAATTTGCCGTGACCGCTACGCAGTCAGTCTCGTGGGGCTCGGAGAGAGCTTTCCGGAATGGGGCCGCAATAGCGATTCCGAGTTCGTTCGAGAAAGTCCCGATGGTTTCGGCGCGCGCTTGCCGTGTCCGGTACGCGGTCGGCCTCGTGGGCATCGGAGGGATCCGACAATGGCGATTACGAGATCGTTCGAGAGGTTTCGGGGCTCCGGTCGTCGATGCGCCGTCCGCGACGTGCACAAAGGCGAGGGACGACGCACACAAAACGAGTGCGATCATACCAGCACTAAAGCACCGGATCCCATCAGAACTCCGAAGTTAAGCATTCTTAGGCGAGAGTAGTACTAGGATGGGTGACCCCCTTGGAAGTCCTCGTGTTGCACTCTTTTTTGCGCCCCGAGCGGCCAAAAGACTTACTTAAAACTCTCTTTTAAGCTTTTCAATTTTTCCAGCATTATGGCCAACAATAAATATGTCATTAACATATATATAGCAGGAGAATAATGAAATCATCATCTAAAAATTTCTTCATAAAACATACAATGACCAGACATGGTTCTAGGATGGGTGACCCCCTGGGAAGTCCTCGTGTTGCACTCCTTTTTGCGCCCCGAGCGGCCAAAACCTCTCCCGTCGACCTCCGAGGCGATGGTTTTGGGCCTCGGAATTTGCCGTGACCGCTACGCAGTCAGTCTCGTGGAGCTCGGAGAGAGCTTTCCGGAATGGGGCCGCAATAGCGATTCCGAGTTCGTTCGAGAAAGTCCCGATGGTTTCGGCGCGCGCTTGCCGTGTCCGGTACGCGGTCGGCCTCGTGGGCATCGGAGGGATCCGACAATGGCGATTCCGAGATCGTTCGAGAGGTTTCGGGGCTCCGGTCGTCGATGCGCCGTCCGCGACGTGCACAAAGGCGAGGGACGACGCACACAAAACGAGTTCGATCATACCAGCATTAAAGCACCGGATCCCATCAGAACCCCGAAGTTAAGCGTGCTTGGGCGAGAGTATTACTAGGATGGGTGACCCCTTGGGAAGTCCTCTTGTTGCCCTCCTTTTTGCGCCCCGAGCGGCCAAAAGACTTACTTAAAACTCTCTTTTAAGCTTTTCAATTTTTCCAGCATTATGGCCAACAATAAATATGTCATTAACATATATATAGCAGGAGAATAATGAAATCATCATCTAAAAATTTCTTCATAAAACATACAATGACCAGACATGGTTCTAGGATGGGTGACCCCCTGGGAAGTCCTCGTGTTGCACTCCTTTTTGCGCCCCGAGCGGCCAAAACCTCTCCCGTCGACCTCCGAGGCGATGGTTTTGGGCCTCGGAATTTGCCGTGACCGCTACGCAGTCAGTCTCGTGGGGCTCGGAGAGAGCTTTCCGGAATGGGGCCGCAATAGCGATTCCGAGTTCGTTCGAGAAAGTCCCGATGGTTTCGGCGCGCGCTTGCCGTGTCCGGTACGTGGTCGGCCTCGTGGGCATCGGAGGGATCCGACAATGGCGATTCCGAGATCGTTCGAGAGGTTTCGGGGCTCCGGTCGTCGATGCGCCGTCCGCGACGTGCACATAGGCGAGGGACGACGCACACAAAACTAGTGCGATCATACCAGCACTATAGCACCGGATCCCATCAGAACTCTGAAGTTAAGCTTGCTTGGGTGAGAGTAGTACTAGGATGGGTGACCCCCTGGGAAGTCCTCGTGTTGCACTCCTTTTTGCGCCCCGAGCGGCCAAAAGACTTACTTAAAACTCTCTTTTAAGCTTTTCAATTTTTCCAGCATTATGGCCAACAATAAATATGTCATTAACATATATATAGCAGGAGAATAATGAAATCATCATCTAAAAATTTCTTCATAAAACATACAATGACCAGACATGGTTCTAGGATGGGTGACCCCCTGGGAAGTCCTCGTGTTGCACTCCTTTTTGCGCCCCGAGCGGCCAAAACCTCTCCCGTCGACCTCCGAGGCGATGGTTTTGGGCCTCGGAATTTGCCGTGACCGCTACGCAGTCAGTCTCGTGGGGCTCGGAGAGAGCTTTCCGGAATGGGGCCGCAATAGCGATTCCGAGTTCGTTCGAGAAAGTCCCGATGGTTTCGGCGCGCGCTTGCCGTGTCCGGTACGCGGTCGGCCTCGTGGGCATCGGAGGGATCCGACAATGGCGATTCCGAGATCGTTCGAGAGGTTTCGGGGCTCCGGTCGTCGATGCGCCGTCCGCGACGTGCACAAAGGCGAGGGACGACGCAAACAAAACGAGTGCGATCATACCAGCACAAAAGCACCGGATCCCATCAGAACTCTGAAGTTAAGCGTGCTTGGGCGAGAGTAGTACTAGGATGGGTGACCCCCTGGGAAGTTCTCGTGTTGCACTCCTTTTTGCGCCCCGAGCGGCCAAAAGACTTACTTAAAACTCTCTTTTAAGCTTTTCAATTTTTCCAGCATTATGGCCAACAATAAATATGTCATTAACATATATATAGCAGGAGAATAATGAAATCATCATCTAAAAATTTCTTCATAAAACATACAATGACCAGACATGGTTCTTGGATGGGTGACCCCCTGGGAAGTCCTCGTGTTGCACTCCTTTTTGCGCCCCGAGCGGCCAAAACCTCTCCCGTCGACCTCCGAGGCGATGGTTTTCGGCCTCGGAATTTGTCGTCGATGCGCCGTCCGCGACGTGCACAAAGGCGAGGGACGACGCATACAAAACGAGTGCGATCATACCAGCACTAAAGCACCGGATCCCATCAGAACTCCGAAGTTAAGCTTGCTTGGGCGAGAGTAGTACTAGGATGGGTGACCCCCTGGGAAGTCCTCATGTTGCACTCCTTTTTGCGCCCCGAGCGGCCAAAAGACTTACTTAAAACTCTCTTTTAAGCTTTTCAATTTTTCCAGCATTATGGCCAACAATAAATATGTCATTAACATATATATAGCAGGAGAATAATGAAATCATCATCTAAAAATTTCTTCATAAAACATACAATGACCAGACATGGTTCTAGGATGGGTGACCCCCTGGGAAGTCCTCGTGTTGCACTCCTTTCTGCTCCCCGAGCGGCCAAAACCTCTCCCGTCGACCTCCGAGGCGATGGTTTTGGGCCTCGGAATTTGCCGTGACCGCTACGCAGTCAGTCTCGTGGGGCTCGGAGAGAGCTTTCCGGAATGGGGCCGCAATAGCGATTCCGAGTTCGTTCGAGAAAGTCCCGATGGTTTCGGCGCGCGCTTGCCGTGTCCGGTACGCGGTCGGCCTCGTGGGCATCGGAGGGATCCGACAATGGCGATTCCGAGATCGTTCGAGAGGTTTCGGGGCTCCGGTCGTCGATGCGCCGTCCGCGACGTGCACAAAGGCGAGGGACGACGCAAACAAAACGAGTGCGATCATTCCAGCACAAAAGCACCGGATCGCATCAGAACTCTGAAGTTAAGCGTGCTTGGGCGAGAGTAGTACTAGGATGGGTGACCCCCTGGGAAGTCCTCGTGTTGCACTCCTTTTTGCGCCCCGAGCGGCCAAAAGACTTACTTAAAACTCTCTTTTAAGCTTTTCAATTTTTCCAGCATTATGGCCAACAATAAATATGTCATTAACATATATATAGCAGGAGAATAATGAAATCATCATCTAAAAATTTCTTCATAAAACATACAATGACCAGACATGGTTCTTGGATGGGTGACCCCCTGGGAAGTCCTCGTGTTGCACTCCTTTTTGCGCCCCGAGCGGCCAAAACCTCTCCCGTCGACCTCCGAGGCGATGGTTTTCGGCCTCGAAATTTGTCGTCGATGCGCCGTCCGCGACGTGCACAAAGGCGAGGGACGACGCATACAAAACGAGTGAGATCATACCAGCACTAAAGCACCGGATCCCATCAGAACTCCGAAGTTAAGCTTGCTTGGGCGAGAGTAGTACTAGGATGGGTGACCCCCTGGGAAGTCCTCATGTTGCACTCCTTTTTGCGCCCCGAGCGGCCAAAAGACTTACTTAAAACTCTCTTTTAAGCTTTTCAATTTTTCCAGCATTATGGCCAACAATAAATATGTCATTAACATATATATAGCAGGAGAATAATGAAATCATCATCTAAAAATTTCTTCATAAAACATACAATGACCAGACATGGTTCTAGGATGGGTGACCCCCTGGGAAGTCCTCGTGTTGCACTCCTTTCTGCTCCCCGAGCGGCCAAAACCTCTCCCGTCGACCTCCGAGGCGATGGTTTTGGGCCTCGGAATTTGCCGTGACCGCTACGTAGTCAGTCTCGTGGGGCTCGGAGAGAGCTTTCCGGAATGGGGCCGCAATAGCGATTCCGAGTTCGTTCGAGAAAGTCCCGATGGTTTCGGCGCGCGCTTGCCGTGTCCGGTACGTGGTCGGCCTCGTGGGCATCGGAGGGATCCGACAATGGCGATTCCGAGATCGTTCGAGAGGTTTCGGGGCTCCGGTCGTCGATGCGCCGTCCGCGACGTGCACATAGGCGAGGGACGACGCACACAAAACTAGTGCGATCATACCAGCACTATAGCACCGGATCCCATCAGAACTCTGAAGTTAAGCTTGCTTGGGCGAGAGTAGTACTAGGATGGGTGACCCCCTGGGAAGTCCTCGTGTTGCACTCCTTTTTGCGCCCCGAGCGGCCAAAAGACTTACTTAAAACTCTCTTTTAAGCTTTTCAATTTTTCCAGCATTATGGCCAACAATAAATATGTCATTAACATATATATAGCAGGAGAATAATGAAATCATCATCTAAAAATTTCTTCATAAAACATACAATGACCAGACATGGTTCTAGGATGGGTGACCCCCTGGGAAGTCCTCGTGTTGCACTCCTTTTTGCGCCCCGAGCGGCCAAAACCTCTCCCGTCGACCTCCGAGGCGATGGTTTTGGGCCTCGGAATTTGCCGTGACCGCTACGCAGTCAGTCTCGTGGGGCTCGGAGAGAGCTTTCCGGAATGGGGCCGCAATAGCGATTCCGAGTTCGTTCGAGAAAGTCCCGATGGTTTCGGCGCGCGCTTGCCGTGTCCGGTACGCGGTCGGCCTCGTGGGCATCGGAGGGATCCGACAATGGCGATTCCGAGATCGTTCGAGAGGTTTCGGGGCTCCGGTCGTCGATGCGCCGTCCGCGACGTGCACAAAGGCGAGGGACGACGCACACAAAACGAGTGCGATCATACCAGCACTAAAGCACCGGATCCCATCAGAACTCCGAAGTTAAGCCTGCTTGGGTGAGAGTAGTACTAGGATGGGTGACCCCCTTGGAAGTCCTCGTGTTGCACTCCTTTTTGCGCCCCGAGCGGCCAAAAGACTTACTTAAAACTCTCTTTTAAGCTTTTCAATTTTTCCAGCATTATGGCCAACAATAAATATGTCATTAACATATATATAGCAGGAGAATAATGAAATCATCATCTAAAAATTTCTTCATAAAACATACAATGACCAGACATGGTTCTAGGATGGGTGACCCCCTGGGAAGTCCTCGTGTTGCACTCCTTTTTGCGCCCCGAGCGGCCAAAACCTCTCCCGTCGACCTCCGAGGCGATGGTTTTGGGCCTCGGAATTTGCCGTGACCGCTACGCAGTCAGTCTCGTGGGGCTCGGAGAGAGCTTTCCGGAATGGGGCCGCAATAGCGATTCCGAGTTCGTTCGAGAAAGTCCCGATGGTTTCGGCGCGCGCTTGCCGTTTCCGGTACGCGGTCGGCCTCGTGGGCATCGGAGGGATCCGACAATGGCGGTTCCGAGATCGTTCGAGAGGTTTCGGGGCTCCGGTCGTCGATGCGCCGTCCGCGACGTGCACAAAGGCGAGGGACGACGCACACAAAACGAGCGCGATCATACCAGCACTAAAGCACCGGATCCCATCAGAACTCCGAAGTTAAGCGTGCTTGGGCGAGAGTAGTACTAGGATGGGTGACCCCCTGGGAAGTCCTCGTGTTGCACTCCTTTTTGCGCCCCGAGCGGCCAAAAGACTTACTTAAAACTCTCTTTTAAGCTTTTCAATTTTTCCAGCATTATGGCTAACAATAAATATGTCATTAACATATATATAGCAGGAGAATAATGAAATCATCATCTAAAAATTTCTTCATAAAACATACAATGACCAGACATGGTTCTAGGATGGGTGACCCCCTGGGAAGTCCTCGTGTTGCACTCCTTTTTGCGCCCCGAGCGGCCAAAACCTCTCCCGTCGACCTCCGAGGCGATGGTTTTGGGCCTCGGAATTTGCCGTGACCGCTACGCAGTCAGTCTCGTGGGGCTCGGAGAGAGCTTTCCAGAATGGGGCCGCAATAGCGATTCCGAGTTCGTTCGAGAAAGTCCCGATGGTTTCGGCGCGCGCTTGCCGTGTCCGGTACGCGGTCGGCCTCGTGGGCATCGGAGGGATCCGACAATGGCGATTCCGAGATCGTTCGAGAGGTTTCGGGGCTCCGGTCGTCGATGCGCCGTCCGCGACGTGCACAAAGGCGAGGGACGACGCACACAAAACGAGTGCGATCATACCAGCACTAAAGCACCGGATCCCATCAGAACTCCGAAGTTAAGCCTGCTTGGGCGAGAGTAGTACTAGGATGGGTGACCCCCTGGGAAGTCCTCGTGTTGCACTCCTTTTTGCGCCCCGAGCGGCCAAAAGACTTACTTAAAACTCTCTTTTAAGCTTTTCAATTTTTCCAGCATTATGGCCAACAATAAATATGTCATTAACATATATATAGCAGGAGAATAATGAAATCATCATCTAAAAATTTCTTCATAAAACATACAATGACCAGACATGGTTCTAGGATGGGTGACCCCCTGGGAAGTCCTCGTGTTGCACTCCTTTTTGCGCCCCGAGCGGCCAAAACCTCTCCCGTCGACCTCCGAGGCGATGGTTTTGGGCCTCGGAATTTGCCGTGACCGCTACGCAGTCAGTCTCGTGGGGCTCGGAGAGAGCTTTCCGGAATGGGGCCGCAATAGCGATTCCGAGTTCGTTCGAGAAAGTCCCGATGGTTTCGGCGCGCGCTTGCCGTGTCCGGTACGTGGTCGGCCTCGTGGGCATCGGAGGGATCCGACAATGGCGATTCCGAGATCGTTCGAGAGGTTTCGGGGCTCCGGTCGTCGATGCGCCGTCCGCGACGTGCACATAGGCGAGGGACGACGCACACAAAACTAGTGCGATCATACCAGCACTATAGCACCGGATCCCATCAGAACTCTGAAGTTAAGCTTGCTTGGGCGAGAGTAGTACTAGGATGGGTGACCCCCTGGGAAGTCCTCGTGTTGCACTCCTTTTTGCGCCCCGAGCGGCCAAAAGACTTACTTAAAACTCTCTTTTAAGCTTTTCAATTTTTCCAGCATTATGGCCAACAATAAATATGTCATTAACATATATATAGCAGGAGAATAATGAAATCATCATCTAAAAATTTCTTCATAAAACATACAATGACCAGACATGGTTCTAGGATGGGTGACCCCCTGGGAAGTCCTCGTGTTGCACTCCTTTCTGCTCCCCGAGCGGCCAAAACCTCTCCCGTCGACCTCCGAGGCGATGGTTTTGGGCCTCGGAATTTGCCGTGACCGCTACGCAGTCAGTCTCGTGGGGCTCGGAGAGAGCTTTCCGGAATGGGGCCGCAATAGCGATTCCGAGTTCGTTCGAGAAAGTCCCGATGGTTTCGGCGCGCGCTTGCCGTGTCCGGTACGTGGTCGGCCTCGTGGGCATCGGAGGGATCCGACAATGGCGATTCCGAGATCGTTCGAGAGGTTTCGGGGCTCCGGTCGTCGATGCGCCGTCCGCGACGTGCACATAGGCGAGGGACGACGCACACAAAACTAGTGCGATCATACCAGCACTATAGCACCGGATCCCATCAGAACTCTGAAGTTAAGCTTGCTTGGGCGAGAGTAGTACTAGGATGGGTGACCCCCTGGGAAGTCCTCGTGTTGCACTCCTTTTTGCGCCCCGAGCGGCCAAAAGACTTACTTAAAACTCTCTTTTAAGCTTTTCAATTTTTCCAGCATTATGGCCAACAATAAATATGTCATTAACATATATATAGCAGGAGAATAATGAAATCATCATCTAAAAATTTCTTCATAAAACATACAATGACCAGACATGGTTCTAGGATGGGTGACCCCCTGGGAAGTCCTCGTGTTGCACTCCTTTTTGCGCCCCGAGCGGCCAAAACCTCTCCCGTCGACCTCCGAGGCGATGGTTTTGGGCCTCGGAATTTGCCGTGACCGCTACGCAGTCAGTCTCGTGGGGCTCGGAGAGAGCTTTCCGGAATGGGGCCGCAATAGCGATTCCGAGTTCGTTCGAGAAAGTCCCGATGGTTTCGGCGCGCGCTTGCCGTGTCCGGTACGCGGTCGGCCTCGTGGGCATCGGAGGGATCCGACAATGGCGATTCCGAGATCGTTCGAGAGGTTTCGGGGCTCCGGTCGTCGATGCGCCGTCCGCGACGTGCACAAAGGCGAGGGACGACGCACACAAAACGAGTGCGATCATACCAGCACTAAAGCACCGGATCCCATCAGAACTCCGAAGTTAAGCCTGCTTGGGCGAGAGTAGTACTAGGATGGGTGACCCCCTTGGAAGTCCTCGTGTTGCACTCCTTTTTGC